>NC_091453.1:52426113-53026113 GCF_964237555.1 Oryctolagus cuniculus | reverse complement strand
CGCAGGTCCCTGAAACCTCTGAACAGGCTTTAGTTTCTGCCTCTGAGTGGCAGCATAAGCTAGATGCTGCTTAGGGGCTGCTGGCTCTGAGAAACTCTTACCCAACCCCACCTGACCCCATGCCTCAGCCCAGCCCTGAGGCCTCCCAGGTAGCCGGCTTCTTGAAAGGGGAGCCCTGAGGTGGGAATAGCTGAGAGAGGGCTGCAGGTGGGGTGGGGTGGGGTGAGTGTGGTAAGCAGGGTCTAACTGGAAAATCAGGATGAGTAAGTTGACTTTCCTCAATGCTGGGCACTACAGCTCTGCAGTGTGACTCCTGACAAGGTACTTGAGGGTTGCCCAGTGAAATTTTGAGAATTTAAAGCTTTGTGCTCAGTTACAAAGGGTTCTGGGTCCTCAAATCAAGCAACATTCAAACCAAGGCTCTGAGAGTGACAGGGGCTTGCTGTATGACATGCAGCATAGCAAGTGGGAGAACCAGGCTCTTGATCTCAGTGTTGGGCTCTCTCCCCAGACCCTTGTGGTCTGTTGTGGCCTGAGTAGGACACAGAGAGGTGCAAAGGGCTTTCTATGGAAGAGTTATGTTCCCTGCCTTTAGAGTCTTTCCATCCAGTCTTCATGTGTAGCTTGGCTGCCTTTGTACATTGTGTTGTGCAACCAAACCTCAAAAATGTGCCCAGAGAAGATGTGCTGCAGGGAGCTTTAAGCAGCAGAAAGACCTTGGTGAGGAGCAGGGACTGGGCAACCTCAGGAAGCATGGCAGGTAGGGCCCAGTGTGTGAGTGAAGCAATTGGTGTGAAGGAACTGCTGGAAAGGAAGGGAACAGGCTGCACAGGTTGCCAATCACGAAATGGGATGCCTGACCAGCAAATGAAGGGATTTTTTGTGAGCTAGATCAGGGCATATTCCAACACCCTGGGCTTTAGAAAAAGAAGTGTGGTAGGTATCATGGATGGGCTGAGGCATTCAGAATGGACATGGGGAAAGCTGAGGAGTTCCAAAGCCTGTGCAGTAGTCACTGTGACAAATCTATGATGGCACCAGAAAACAAAAATACCTGGGAAGGAAATATGCATGTGACCTGGCTCTGAATCCATCCTTTCTATCTACAGCCTCTGCTGGGGATAGAACACTCACCTCTCGTTCCAACTCACTGTATATTGGACATCTAGGCTGTACCTCTCTATGAGATACTACTCCCAAGGATATTACAGTGTTACAGCACTGCCTATTTGATATCTTGTTTTGAATTGCACAATGATTAGTGATAAATGCTAATATGTTAGAACTTTCTGGTGCTTTGTAAGTTTGCATAACTTTATTAATATGCAGAGCTATTCTTTGGTTGAGGTTGAATACTCCTGTTTGTCTCTGTCCCTTACTCCTTTGGATACTTGCATCCTTTTTGTGTTTCTTGTTAAACACAAACTTATATACCCTAACAAGATGATCAATGAGTTCATATGCCAGCCTGTTGATTTTTCTTGTGACTGGGGACATACCCAGTACACACATATCTGTATTCAGCCATGCATAAACATGATGCTGGCTTCATTTTTGTCTAACTTTGTGTATGTAAACAGATATTAAACTCTTGTTGTAAGGCACCAAGGTGTATTGTTCACTGTTAACCACTTCTGAACCGAGATGATCCTGACTTTAATATGCTTGTTCAACCCATGATTCCAAATGAGTATCACTTTCCCCAGTAAATGGCATTTCTTAACAAATCACTCAGGATGTGGAGCAAGGCTAAAGTCCTCCTCACATCTCCCTTCCTTCCTTCCCTGATTAGTTACCTGAACATGGCCCCAAAACAGCCCTCCTTGCCGGCGCCGTGGCTCAATAGGCTAATCCTCCACCTTGCGGCGCCGGCACACCGGGTTCTAGTCCCGGTCGGGGCGCCGGATTCTGTCCCGGTTGCCCCTCTTCCAGGCCAGCTCTCTGCTATGGCCAGGGAGTGCAGTGGAGGATGGCCCAGGTGCTTGGACCCTGCACCCCATGGGAGACCAGGAAAAGCACCTGGATCCTGGCTCCTGCCATCGGATCAGCGCGGTGCGCCGGCTGCAGCGGCGGCCATTGGAGGGTGAACCAACGGCAAAAGGAAGACCTTTCTCTCTCTGTCTCTCTCTCTCACTGTCCACTCTGCCTGTCAAAAATAAAAAATAAAAAAAAACAGCCCTCCTTCTGGCAACAGATAAACAAGTACACATGATCTAGGGGAAGGAAGAGGGGACTTGGGAAAGGACTAAGACTCTGGAATATAACTGTGACATAGGTACTCCTTTGTCCCATGAGTGATTAGGTGAAAGAAGAAGTGTGTTTTTGAAAGAATTTGGCATGAGAAGGAAGGATCACAAAAGAAACTAACACAAGTTGGGGGGAAGGAGTAAGGCCCTTGTCCCTGTGTATTTCACTTATTTGAGGCCCAAGGACTTTTCAGACCTGCCACTGGCACAACACACACTCTCACACACATTATTTACGTATATTTAGTCTCTTGGTCATGTATTCAGAAGATCTGAGGACATCTGTGTAAGTCTTATTCTTTTGCTTATTTCTCTTTGGAATGTGCTACTCCATTTCACAGACTTAAGACCTCACCATACAGAGCATTGTGGATCATGTTTTGACTCTTATGTCTTGAAATTTCATCATTTCAATCTGAGCATGTCCAACAAGTCAGAACTCAGGCAGAGAGAATCAATTTCACCCAGCAGTGTGAAGGAAAATGTTTTAACCAACAGATTATGAGGGTGAAGCAAGTAGGGGAAAATGCTGAAACATGCCACATTTGCCCTTTAAAGACACCAAAATAGTGTTAATGAGTTCAGAGCTGGGGAACCAGCACTGTGGTGCAGTATGGGAAGAGGATTCTTGCAACACTCAGCATTCCCTATGTTAGAGCCAGTTCAAGTTTCAGTTTCTCAAAATTCCAGTGAGCTCCCAGCTACTGTCCTGAGAGAGCAGTGGAGGGTGGCCCAAGTACTTGGGCCCCAGCTACCTAAATAGGAGACCCAGACAATGTTCCATTCTAATGGTTTGTCCTAGTCAAGTCCTGGCCATTGTGGCCTTTTTGATAGTGAACCAGAAGATGGAAAGTCTCTCTGTAACCTCTCTGTAACTATCTCCACCTCTATCTCTGTTTCTATCATGTTGCCTTTCAAATAAATAAATAAAAAGAAATCTTTAGAAGAAAATGGATGCAGAAATTCAGAAGTGATCTATTTCCAACATTCAGGTACAATAAATATCAACCTCAGGAACACATTTAATAGTAAAATGTAGAAAAAAATAATTAGGATTGAGGCATTTAAAGCTTGTATCACATGTAATTTCAATAAAATGGATGTCACTGCTCATTAACATAATTTAGTTCTTGGTAATGTGTCTATTCAACCTCCAGCTCTCAGGATTCCTATAAATTTAACAGTCTTCTCTAGTGTTCTGGTAATAGTCAGACCCAGCACTTCGCTGCTTTTGATCTTTGTCCAGAAAGAATCTTCTTTCAGAATAGGTCCCACTAATTGTTCAAGGCCATGAAGAACTTCTACTGCTGGTCTCTGTCCAACAGTAGCCTATAGTGTATGGCAATGTGTAGATTCTTAATAAAACTGTAATGATCTGGTATAAACATTGAGCAGAAGGAAAGTCAAAAGTATTTGAAAATCTCCAATAAAAGGAAAATACAGGGTAGGTATTGTCACCTATAAAGTTGTAACTTTGTACATAAAATTTGAATGACAAAACTGGAACTGTAAACCACAAATCTACATTAATGGGTGTACAATATGTAAGGATATGTAAGGACATAAACTTTGACAAAAATAAAATGTATGGATATGGAGCTATTAATTCGTAGACTTTTGCTGTGTGACTGAAGCATTTGTTATCTGTTTTAACAAGAAGGCCACAAAAAATGAGTTTTATGTAATGGCTATGTGTATGCCATTGAATATAGCTGTAGATTGCACACAAATGAAAGTGAGAAGGGAAATGTCTTTGATTACTGGAAATGATTTCCATGGCACATCATGTGGGTGCAGAGGGATGAACACAGAGTGAGAGATTGAACTCGATCTCAAATAATCATCAACACTGCAATGAAAACCACTTTCTGAGAACGTGCCTCCAATGTCTAAAATACCTCACACAGGAGACAAGTTCTAGCTGCCACCATCCAAAAAGGTTTGTGCTGTTAATTCATCAACCACTATAAAAAATAAGTCAGATTAAACATCTACATGAGTGTTCAGGAGACAAGAACTGCTGTACCCATAACACCTGACATGTGGAAGAGTTACCTTTTCTCCATGTTTCATGAAACTTTGTCTTGTCAGTCTGTGTCACTGTGATGTTTATTTGCTTTTCTCTACTTGATTATACATGCAAAGGGGGTATACTGGCTTATGTTTGTGGTTCTTAGGATATTCTGTTTTCCTAAATTTCCTATCAAGTCAATAGTATCTCTCACTTTGGTGTGTGGGAGCACTCCAAACATTCAAGTATGCTTCCTTTCTCTGTTATAGATGTTGCAAATGCTTATATTCCTTTTCCATTCTAAAATCAATGGTGAGTTATTTCATTTAGATGTATGTTCTTGAAAATTCATTTACCTCTTACAAAAGTTTTGTGATATTGGTCTTACTGTCAACTGTACATACGGTTTAGGCAACCCTGTCTCAGAGATGTGATTTGCCTCATATTCTGATATGGAACCCTGGCCCAGAATGTAGTACTGTGAATCCATTGGTTTCCCCACTTTGCCTGTGAGCAGGAAGGAGAGTTGTTCTTAGGGAAGTGTATAAAGAGGGACTTTTTAGTATGTGAGAACACTTCGGAGTATCTCTGGGCAGATTCTCATCTTGTGAAGCATGGTATATCCCCAGCACGTAGGGTGAATCACTCCCCAATGAAGTACGTGCTCAGTGAGAACTTGCTGAAGAGTCAGTGAATTGCTCCTCCCTGAGTCAGAGCCCAGGGGCCATTCCTGCTCCCAGGTTGCTTTGGCCTGAGAGAAAGGAAGCTGGTCCTCACACTGGAGTCACACAGAAGTTCAGTCCCCAACACAAGCCATGTATGGAGGCTGAAAAAGGCATTTGTGAAAGTGAGTCCTTGAAAGTCTGCTGCTCCCTAGGCTGCCTGGGACTTTACTGCTGGCCCCTGAAAAGCCAGTGCTGTGTGTGGGTACCAGATATATGTAACATACCTCTCCTATCTCTCTGCAATTCTGTGAAAGTATGATTGTACTGATATTTGTTAGTTGTCTCCAAGAAGTCCCATCATTCTTCATCTAGGCTTAAAACCCACTGATGGGTTCACTCCTATAGGTCAGACACATCACATGCCCTATCCTTCAAAGCCCTACTGTCATTTCATGAATGTGAAAGGCCTGCCAAAAGCATCGGGTACCTCTACATTCACAATGGGGAAAGCCCATTTGCAACACTTCTCTTCTCAAACAAATGTGTTTTTCTTCTGTGCATTGGTCCAAATCAGTAACAGCCATGCCACATAAGCTGAACCAGTGAACTCTTTATCCTCGCAGACAACCTTGCATCTTTTTGATTCATACAGTCCACTCAGGGACCAGCCTCTCCCCTGCCGTCCTACCCTGTGTTGGCTACCCAGGTGTGTTTTATGGCTTGTGTGTCACAGCCTGGATTGATTTCTTCTTGTCTGTGATGAAAAGTAGGAGAATGTTATGATCACTTCTCTGCCAGCCTCTTCCAAGTTCCTGAGCTTGGAGAATCCTCTGTGCCCACCTGAAGCAGGAGAGATATTTGTGGAGACACAATGGGTGAGGACTTGGGTTGGCAGCATTGCCATGTATCTGGGAGATGGGAACTACAATCCAATGCTTAGTGCAAGCGTGACTTGTGGGGAGTGATGGCTGCTAGCATCAGGGTCAACAACAGAGGCATTCCTTTCATCAGATTGTGCTCAATGTCTCTTTGTGTGTGTGTGTGTGAGAGAGAGAGAGAGACAGAGAGAGACTTGGGGAGAGTATACATCTGGCAGGTGGCAAGCAGGTTGTCCCATGCCTACAGGAGTAAGACAATGTGAAAAGCACAGGGGAAACTCCCTGGGAACTCTAATGTGACAGGAGATTCCATGTCCCTGAACTGTGTTACAGGTAAGGTCTCCCTATGGGCAAAGCCTGCTAGAAAATGTGGTTCAATGACTATTTACCATGTGGCCCAACCCTGTGCTTGTGCATGAGAGTATCTGATGAGGGCCTTAATTGCCCCCAGTTTCTATATTTGGAGCACTCCCTCCAGCTCAGGTATGCTGTCTTTTGCCATAGTATTTGTGCCATGAGAGAATGAAATGAACATTCATCAGATGGCTCTTACACACCATCTACCCGACCTACCCACCTGTTTACACTAGGGACATAGAGAACCCATCTGCCCCCAGCAGGCTCTGCACCTCTGAGGCTCCATTTTCCTCCAGTGCACAGCCCCTGAATTCTCTGGACAAAAAGGAGCTGAGTTGAGACCTCTCTTCAGGGTGGAGCCCCAGATTTATGTGCTGACAAAAAGAGCAGACAGGGCTAGGTAAGTACTCAGCCCAGTGAGGACTTGATCCCTGCAACCCTCAGAGGCAGCTGGGTATCATGTATGGCATCTGGGGAAGCCCTGTGAGGGTGTGGCTCTGAACAACCCTGTTCCAATCTGACTATGTGATTAGATGCCTCACTTGGTGGGGAAATGAGAACACAATGAGACATAGACGTTGCTCCTGGTGGCTGTCCCAAGTGCGGCCTTTAGGAAGAGCACATGTGCTCCTGAGGAGGCCACATGTGAGGTGCTGCACATGTTGCAGGTCCCTCCCAGCAAGCAGCACTTGTCCTCCAGGGAGCTGAAGGGCCTCAGCAATAGGGGTTTTGTGCAGTAGAAGTACCTAGAGTGATAGGGTGTTACTGAGATCTTATTCAGAATTTCCCTAAGCTCAGTTAACCTGTAAGCAAGGGTTCTCCTGTGTGTACCCATGAAATGGAAGAAATAGGATATTTGGACCACCTGTAGCTGTCGGGCCACTGCTGGTGCTGGAGAAATGTTCAGTGTGAGTGCATGTGTCAGACAGGGAAAGCAGCAGCAGCAGTGCTGTGGCCCATCCCTGAAATGTAACAGTAAAGTATATCAGCAGAAGTGTATAGGGGGCTATTAAAGGAACCCAATAAATGGGCACTATGATGCTGATATATGAGTATGGGAGGGGATGTGGCACATGATGCCTGCTGTGTCTTACTCCAGTTCTATATGTATTACCCAGTGGAGTAGCTTGTCTTGTGACTGCTTAGAATGTATTACCTTAGATGCTATCAGACTGTTCTGTAGCATCTAACAGATTGTTGGGTTGAGTTTGCAGTGTAAGTTGATGAAAAGAAATAGTTCCATGAAATTCAATGGCTGCCTCTTTACCTTTAAGGATTAGGAGACTGGCTGGCTTTTGAAAGGTAATGGGGCTGGTGCTGCGGTTCACTAGGCTAATCCTCCACCTGTGGCACTGGCACCCTGGGTTCTAGTCCCGGTCGGGGCGCCAGATTCTGTCCCAGTTGCTCCTCTTCCAGGCCAGCTCTCAGCATGGCCCAGGAGTGCAGTGGAGGATGCCCCAAGTGCTTGGGCCCTGCACCTGCATGGGAGACCAGGAGAGGCACCTGGCTCCTGGCTTTGGATCAGTGGGCTGCACCGGCCGCAGTGGGTAGGCTGCAGCGGCCATTGGGGAGTGAACCAACGGCAAAGGAAGACCTTTCTCTCTCTCTCTCTCTCTCTCTCTCTCTCTCTCTCTCTCACCGTCCACTCTGTCAAAAAAAAAAAAAGGCAACCAGCAATTATAAAAAATAAAAAATAAAAGAAAGGTAATGGGGAACTATGTATTTATGCATGATTTGGTAAATTCTTATGGTGCATGGCAGCTGGCTGTTTTTTCAAAGATTCCTAGCAAAAATCACGGTGGGATGGGGGGGTGGAGTCTGAAAGCAAAAGAAAAACTGCTGGGATCTCTTGTGCGCTAACTGTCTGGTATTCGCCTGGATTTTTGTGATTACCTGAAAAGATAGAGAAACAAACATCTGAGGAAATCCATGCAAGATTGTCATCTTGTTTCCCCACACCCATTTTGCAATCGAGAGTTCTTTGGTACATGAGGCTGGGAGAATGGACAACACGTACAGTGTCTGTCCCATAGATGTGGGTGACAGTGGACTGGGGTACTGGGGAGAGTCATGGATGCTGATCTAGCAGCAGTAGCAGTAGAATGTGTTGGAAGTGTAGCTGTCTGCAGAAAGTTCCTGTACAGTAAGATACCTCAGTGCCATAGAAGACACGTGTGAAGGACAGTGGGACTGCCGTGGCCCAGTTGCATGGAAGCATTCACAAGTGTCCTATGGCAGCACTTTGGTTAGTTATAGAACTGCATTTTCTTCCTTGGACCTGGGATAGGAGAAGAGATACTGAGAATTGTGAAGTGGTGGGAGGGAGAAGCAGCAGCCATGTTTTCAAACTATAGGTCTTAGGACAGAGAGCCCAGGCCAGAAAGGGGGAAAAGCTCCAAGATTTTACCTAGAAGTTCTTTCTACAGACAAGAGCAGAGAAGAGGCTGTGTGTCAGGCTAATCATACCCTCACCCATTCCTGTAGGCCCAGCCATTCTCCAGCTTCATGAAGTGGTGAGTCGGCTGCACTAGAGGTATCTATGTAAACAGAGGGACCCAGCAATGAGATGGCATAATCCATCCCTCCTGAGTGTCACCATTCCTTAGTGCAAGCTGCTGGCATTTATGTGGATGAAGGCCACTGGTGCACAGGACTGCCAGGATGGACTGGTTTTGCAAATTCTCAGAAACTTGCCCAGGAAGGAAATGCTGAGAGTTTATTCTCATTTTCTGAGCACCAATAATGTGATTAGCTCCTTTTTCCCCATTTGCTTTCTCACCTGGTCATGTTGAGACAAATCTTCCCAGCATGTATAATCACTGAAAACAGTTATAACATGTTGATCAAATATAGCCCTCCCTTGACCAACCCATCCACCACCTACCCACCAGCCAGCGGTCAGCATAATCACTTTTTTTGTGTTTCCTTTAAGAGTTTTGTCAAGTTGTTTGTACACATTTATTCATACCTACAGAAACTCCTCAGTGTCAGATTTTAGATAACTTCACAGCTTAAATCTATTATTTAGATTCATGGGAAAATGAGCTTTGTACAAAGTGACTTTGGGGGTTGCTAGAACTATGGAAAAATTCACTCTAACTGTGGTTAGTGTAAAGTGGTTTTTTTAAAACAAAATATGGATGTTTTCTGAAACACAATGAGAAAAGCAGCAGGTGGTAGGGCTGGCATTGCTGTGCAGTTGGTTAAGCCATCACTTGCAACACTTGCATCCCATCCCTGCTGTCCACTTGCCCACTAGCTTCCTGCAGATGCACCTGGGAAGCAGCAAATGATGACTGAAGCATTTGAGTCCCTGACACCCACGTGGGAGACACAGATAGATTTCCTGGCTCCTGACTTTGCCTGCCTAATTCTGGTTGTTGGGGCCATTTGGGGAGTGAGGCATGGATGGGAGATCACTCTCCCTCTCTGCTGCTCTGCCTTTCAAATTAAAAATGAACAAATAAATATTTTTAAAAGCAGTCAATATAAATTGCAAAAAAAGGCTTTTTACATTCATAATTGGGACCATTCTGCATTAATTATGAGGCATTTGCCTTTGTGTTTAAACATACCTGTAAAAACTGTGACATTTCAGTGTAGAGATGTTACCAGGCAAAATAACCAAGCACTTGCTGCTTGCAACCACACAGCCAACTCAGCAGAGTCAAGGGTTGGTATGACAAAAGGGTTTAAAAAACTGGCAGCTGGGGAAAGACTGATCTCTCCATGTAAAATGTACTCTTTTCTACACAAAAAGCCAGCAAGAAGGGTTTGTAAAGGGAAAGGGTAGCTGCACGTGGAGCTTAGAAAAAACAATGAGTCCACTCAGTTGATGATTAAGTGGATTTTCAGGCTGTTATGATGATGGTGCATCTAAGAAATCTAGAGCATCAGGTAGAAGTTTCTTGATAATGGAGCTGAACTGTTTGCAGTTGAAGGTCACATACTTTCTCAGCTGGGTATGAAGTCTGGCATTTGAAGTCATCTTCGTTCAGTAAGCTCCTGAAATTCTTATGCAAATATTATTCTTCACAAGATTAGTCATGGGTAACTCACAATATCAGTAGTTTTTGTTGTTAAAATAGGAAAAGGAAAGAGAAGATGCCTTCATTAGAGTTACAGGGATACCTACCTCATTCTTTTTTAATGTTTCTTTATTTAAAGAATTTTAAATTCATAGAAAGATGTCAAAGATAGTACAAAGAATTTCCATATGGCTCTCACCTAGCTTCCCTCATGTTCACATCTGTTACCTCCACAGTACATTTGCCCAAATGAAGAAATTAACATTCTTACATTACTGTTGACTAAACTGTGTTCTTTAATCACACTTCTCCAGCTTTCCTGCTACTGGCTTATCTGGTCCAGGATTTAAGACAGGGCACCACATGGTGTAGACGTTTTGGGGCTCTAATCTGGGACAGCTTCTCTCTGTATCCTTCTTTGTAAGGTATTCCATATTTTTAACACTGCGTAGTGTTCTACAGATTCTGTAAACTATAATCCTTTAAACTACTGATCTACTGACGGGTTATTTGAAATTATTTATATTCTCCATATAGTGATGGACTCATAACCCTCAGGCATGCCGTTTCCTTTGTGCTGCCTCCGTCTCTGTGGAACACGTATTTGGATCAGTTCATCAGAGTTGCATTATATGTACATTTCATGTTTGATGATACTGTTGAGGAGCTGTTGCACCAATACACACTCCCTCACGCAGGACAAGAGCTTGTCCAATTATTGTACCCTCACCAACATTTGTTGTTACTTTTCTTGGTACTGTTGTTTAGTTTGGGGTGTTATCAATATTCCTCTTTGTTATTCTGATTTTGTTTTAGTCATTCTTGGAGATTGGGCACATTTTCATTTCCTCATTGACCTTTTATATTTCACTTTATATATAACACTCCCACTCAGAATCATTACTGAGTTTCTCTTTTAACCTGTGGCAGTGTAAATTGAACATACAGACAGAATAGATTCTCAAATGAGAATGTTTAGCTCAAACTAGTGTTCTTAAGTGAAGTGCTACTTTTACCACCCTCTGGGGTTAAGCCTACCCCCTCAGTACACGAGAAGAACCCTGACCTCAAATCCTGCCCCACTTCTTTCTTTCTTTTTTTTTTTTTTTTTTTTTTTGGACAGGCAGAGTTAGATGGTGAGAGAGAGACAGAGAGAAAGGTCTTCCTTTTTCCATTGGTTCACCCCCTAAGTGGCCACTACGGCCGGCGCGTTGCGGTCGGCGCGCTGTGCCAATCCGAAGCCAGGAGCCAAGTAATTCCTCCTGGTCTCCCATGCGGGTGCAGGGCCCAAGGACCTGGGCCATCCTCTACTGCACTCCCAGGCCACAGCAGAGAGCTGGACTGGAAGAGGAGCAACCAGGACAGAATCCAGCACCCATAAATCCTGCCCCACTTCTAACTCTGCAGCTCCTGAAACACCAGTGTTAAGCCCTGCTCTGACATTTTGGGAATCGATTCTTTGTCCTTCTTTACATTTTGATCCTCCAAGTGTGCAGCTCTAAGCATGAAAATTTCTGGTACCCCGATCCCTGCTTTTGACTTTACTAAAATCACTTACTTCACTGTGCACTCTATTTATCTGGCTTCTTTTCCTAATGAATATGGTTATAAGAGTCATCCATCTGTTGCATGTCAGCATAGTCAGTGCCTGCCCATTACTGGGTAGTATTCTCCTGTGTGAACATGCCATATTTTTACTCCTCCTAATGTTTCTGCTTAGGAGCTGTTATAAGTTATCCAAGTATGACTGTACTCACGCATGTCTCTCTCTGACCTGTATAGCTTTTTAAAAGTATTTATTTATTAGAAAGTCGGAGAGAGAGAGAGAGAGAGAGAGAGAGAGAATCTTCAATCCATTGGTTCACTCCCATGATGGCTGCAATGGCCAGTGCTGGGCCAGACCTAAGCCAGGAGTTAGGAGCTTCATTTAGTTCTCCCACAAGGGTGGCAGGGACCCAAGCACTTGGACCATCTCCAGCTACTGTTCACAGGCCTTTAGCAGGGAGCTGGATGAGAAGTAGAGCAGCCACAATACAAACTGGCACCCATATGGGATGACAGCACAGATTGCAGCTTTTCCCAATATACCAAAATTCCACCTCTGTTACACATGTGTTTTTGGAGGTTACATTAGGTGGGGTGAATTGCTACCTGCAGTACTTCCTTCTGAACTGCTTTTCCCAATTTTCTTTCCCACCAACAGTGTCTGGTGTTCCCCTTGATCCACAACTTCTCTAACACTTATAAGCTATTTTGTCATTTGCGCTATAGTATCTCCTAGATATTTCAGTTTGTCTTCCTTTCTTTCATTACTAATGATGCTGAGCAACTTTTTCTATGTTCCTCTTTCCTTTGAGTGTCCTCTTTATGGAGTTCTTGCTCAGATATTTGGTCGTTTTATAAAAGTGGTTTACTTATCCCCTATGCACGGATATGCATGGGTTGCTGTTTGGAACTGAGAGGCTCCTCTCACCTCTAAGATGAATCTATGCCTTGCATGATCTGCTAAATTTACAAAGAGTTTTTCAGTAAAGACATCAGTGTACGTCCTGACTGTGGTCATGAGAATCCCTGGAACCATGGTGCGCAATCTGATAGAAGCCCCTCAACAAACTTTCTCACAAAGAACAGTTTTTGAGCATATCTGATAACAATGGGAATGCAAAACATGCTAGTAAATTATCCCTGTAATCAAGGCCCTTTCTTTTTTCAGGAAAGATAGAATAAAGCAGAATACTTCATTGGGTTGGTATGCTTTTGTGCAGAGATCCAAAGAACTAGAGACAGAGATATATAGATATAGAGATACAGATAGAGAGAGAAAGAGAAAAAGGGAGAAAGGGAGAGAGACTGAACACTGTGGGTTTGGAATGTTCGGACTCCCTATCTAGATTTTCCTTGGCCTGGTGGTTGTCACGGGTTTCATAAGAGTCATATTTGTCTAAAAGTGATAATTCAATTCGGTGGATTAGTAATCTTGTAGTACTGGGAATTGGCACACAGAAAATTCCTTGACCAGTCTCTTTAAAAATACATTGTGCCTTACCTTATTTTTTGCCACCAGTTTGCTTTTCATTCATATCTATATTTTTATTTAATTTTGTAAATGACTTTATCCCACTTATTTAGAAAGCACAGTGACAGAGGGAGAGAGAAAGAGGGAGAGGCAGAGAGAAAAAAAAAAAAACTTCCATCTGCTGGTCACTTATTAAATGGCCAAAATGGCCAGGGCTAAGCCAGGCTGAATTCAGGAACCAGGAACTTCATTCTGGTCTCCGACATGGGTGGCAGGGGCCCAAGTGTTTGCACAAGCTTCTGCTGCTTTCTCAGGCATAATAGCATGGAGCTCAATCAGAAAGAGAGCAGCTGAACTTGAGCCTCTGCTAACCTATGGGAAGCCAGCATCACAAGCAACGGGTTTCACTTGCCACAACACAACACTGGATTTGTATCTGCAGCTTTAGGCAGAGTTTATGTGTTTGTCATCCTGTGTGTGTGATCGTTCATCCTTGCATGTGTTTGTGACATTGAGTTAATGAGTGTTTGTGAGGGTGACGTGCTAACCACATGTACACAGTCACACTCTCTACACGGACAGACACATACACACATGGTGGGCATCAGGCAACTAACAACTTTGTTTCCCTTCACAAGAACCAGCTTTGTAGGCTATCATGGGGTCTGTTTTACACAGGAGAGTATGAGTAACACCTCTGCTTCTCTCACAAAGTTAGCCAAATGCTTATTACAGAAAGCACTGGAGGCAGCACAAAAAATATGATAAACCAGCATTGTGCCTGATGCTGGTTTTGAAGCTCACGTGAACATCTGCTGAAAAAGGACAAAACACTTGCAAGGCAGAAAACTCGAGCTATAGCATTAAGTGTCAGGTGGGAACAATTTCTGGGCAGTTTTTTCCTGTGCCCCATCTCCCTCCATAACTGAAACTGTCGCTGTAACTGAAGCAAGGAGTCGGGCTAGCCTCAGACCTTCCTCAATGCCAGAAGAGGAGCCACTGGCGCCTGTGTGGCCAGCTGGCTTTGAGACCAACCTCCTCATCCTGCCGGGTTTCCTCCATCTGAAATGGGAAAGCCGGGAGAAGGTTCCTGTGGATTTTCCTCACAAATTTTAGGAGTTTTGTTTGAATGTCTCCAGGAAGGCTTGGAGCTCCAACAGGGAGTCACAGTCCTCGGAGTGGCTGTGGGGCCCTTGCCCTGTACTCTAGGTAATGCCGATCCACAGGCTCTCTAGTGATGAGTTTCCAGGATTTCCTAAAGGGAATGTTCTCGCAGGGGGGCTGTGAAGAAAGTTCCAGCAACCTCTTACTCCCTGATGCCATTTCCATGTGTGGAGAGTATGCCAAAGGTGATCATACAACATACCACAGAGGCTGTGTCTGGATCCTGGTCTTCTGTGAACTCTGCACCACTTCATCAGGTTTCAGAGTGTCGATTTTGATACAGAAACACTCCAAGGGCTCCAGCTCCTTGACTTGGTCTTCAGAGATACGCAGCAGGTTTTCTGTGGCTTGAAGGAAGGCCTCAGGAAACAAATGGAGATTTTGTTTTGCATGGTATACTGAGGCATCAGTGTTTTGGTGACAAGCAGGTACTTCTGGCTCCAAATCAGAATGGATAGCACCGATTAGATCACCTTCATTTCCACAGGGCTGTGGATTTTGTGCTCAATGTAGTTGAACACACCAAGTGGCCTAGGTTCTCTCTCAAACTTCTGGGGTTCAGCCAGGACTGCTTTAAGCCTAGTAGGCAGTATAGGAGACACTATTGGAGGATATCAGGGGAGGTCCTGCAAGCCCATTGAGCACTGTCAGGTACCTCTTCCAAAATGCTCTCTGGAGTGGCAAGCATGATGAGTTTCATGTTTAGCATCAAGTCAGAAAAGATACTCAGGATGTCGAGGCCTCATTCTTGGCCTTAAAGTTCATATTTAGTCATCAAGAAGGGGACTCTGTCTTGGAAATGGGGTACAAGAAGCAAGGTGACAGGAGGGGCCTATGGCAGGCCCAAGGGCAGGTCCTGTGGCTTGTCCTGCACTGCAGCAGCACCCCTTGCCTCTTGTGCTGATAGTGACTGGGATGCAGTTTCTCAACAAATAATTGCTTTGTTTGTGAACCTTGCAGTGTAATGGAGAAAAGATGAGAGATTGAACGATGTGAGCCAAAACGAGTGATTAGGAAACTGCATATTTAGGTAGGGAGGGGAAAGAAGCAGGCTCAAGGATACATCTTCAGAAGCCAGACACCCCATCTAGGACAGGGAAAATTTAGAAGAAGAGACAGAATGCTAGGGTAAAGGATGTAGGGTCTTGTAGCTGTCCTCAGAATCTGGGATTCCTGAGTCCTGAAGGAGAGCTGTGAGGACGAAATAATCACCCTGAAACAGTCTGGCATTCCAGGGGTCCTTATGTAGGCTTTCCCTTTTGTACTGGTGATGTTTTGGCTAGAGGGTGGTGCTTAGTAAGGAGGGTGTTTGGACAAAAACAGTTTCCATACAGTAGTATGGGGGTGGAGTGAGGCTTTGTGATCCTATGGGAGAGTGGAGTGGACGAGACTAGGCATGGACCATAATTAAAAGTAGAATCTATGACCCATACTCTGAAAAGCACTATTGTTTTCTATTTATGTTTCTGTTTTTTAAATTATATTAATTATAAAGGTGCATTACAGAAAGGCTGGCAAATAGAAGAGACAAGAATAACACAATATTATCAGTGCTAAACTCTCATTGTGTTATGATGTATAGTCTTTCCTTTTTTTTTTTTTTTTTTTTTTACCAGGTATACTTCCCCATTATTAGCAGAGATAGCTGTCTTTGCATTTTCTATTTACTATTTGTCATGATTGCTTTTCTGTATTTTTATGTAGCTTTTATTCCCCCTTGTTTTTGATAGCAGCCAGTTTTTTGTTCTGTGGATAGATAAAAAAAAAAGTTTATTGACTTGTGTATTCATGCTTAAACGCACAGGCAAAGGTGAGAAATTAACTGTGGTTTAGCATTCATTTAAAGGGTAACAATTTGTGAAAAGAATAAAAGTTTTCAGTATCAAGACTAGCCTTCAACACTTGAATTAACAGATCACTGATTTTTGATTCGGACAAAATAATCAGGGCTTAGCCAGCACTGGCACTCTGAATATAACTCTTCATAATGTTGCTGTGTCTGCCTCTCAAAATGATTATAAAATCAGGCTAATTTGCTGCTCAAAGCTTATACAGATAGTAAAGGCTTAAAGCCAGAATTTGAAACCCAACCGGATGACTGCATTTCTGGTAACACTTGTGCTGGTGAGGTCACCAGGATTGAGCACCTCTACTGGACTGGGAAATTTATTAGCTGAGTCTGAGGAATGGTCTGTACTTGGAATCCAAGGGCTCTGTTTTCCTGTTGTAAGAAAACCAACAGAGCTCTCTCCCCAGTTTAGACTAAGAGTTGTCTCTACTATCCAAATAAATCTCCACAAGTTGTGGCCAGCACTGTGGCATAGCGGGTAAAGCCACCGCTGGCAGCACCAGCATCCCATATGGGCGCCAGTTCGAGTCCCGGCTGCTCCAGTTCCCATCCAGCTCTCTTCTATGGCCTGGGAAAGCAGTGGAAGATGGCCCAAGTCCTTGGGCCCCTGCACCCACATGGGAGACCTGGGAGAAGCTCCTGGCTCCCAGCTTCAAATCGGCACAGCTCCTACTGTTGCTGCCATCTGGGGAGTGAACCAGCAGATGGAAGACCTCTCTCTCTCTCTCTCTCTCTCTCTCTCCCTCCCTCTCCTTCTCTCTGTGTAATTCTTCTTTTTTCAAATAAATAAATCTTTTTAAAAAAAATCTCCACAAGTCACCCTTTCTCGGGCCTGATGGGAGGCCTCCACATGAAGGGGGCAGAGTTAGGATGGGTTGAGGAGCTGAAGCCTGAGAAGCCTTTTCCCGAGTTTTCTTCTCCTAAGCCCGTTGCTGATGCCAAGGACCTCTCAGTGGAAGGAATCTTTGTCCAGAGAGCCCCCTTCCCTCCAGATCTAAGGGTAAGTTGACCATAGGATCACCATCGTCTCTGACAAGACCCTTCACTCACAAGATTCTCCATGCTAAAAGGAGTGAGATTTCTTTATCATTCAGGACCTGAGGTTACTTTAGCAGCAACTAGATGGGAAGATAGGGTTTCAGAGAGCTGATATCCCCGTTTCTTTGTTTTCAAGGATGAGACTTAACTAAGTTAACAAAGAGGAAACATCTCTAGTGTGAGGACACAGGGATATTATTTTGAGGTATAATTAGGGTGAGACAGCTAGTGAGGATTCTGTGGTACCGGGGCTAGAGAAGGAGTGCATCTTCCTCTAAGCTGTAAGGATGTGGAAATAAAGAGCCTATGCCAAGTAGAGAGAAGGGATCCAAATCGGTCATGAGCAAGAGGACCTGATATGGATTATTGCAGCCATAATCCACTGCAAAAGGCCTGGAACAATGACCAGTCCGGGAGTTGTAAGTGCAGCTGTTGCACAGTATCTTTTCCACATTCCACCTAAAGCAACCAACGAACCTTGGGTAAATGACTGATTCTAGGTCTAGAAGAAGAGAGGCACCAGATGAGCTTGAAACACCTTGTAAAGCCATCAAAGCTACTAGGACTACATCAAAAGGATACTTGAATGCATCAATAAATATAGAAACTCTATTGACCTGAAACATATCAAATAGAAACTACTAAAAAACTATTGGAGCACCACTGCTGTGGCACAGTGGATTAAACTGCTACCTGTGATGCCAGCATCTCATATCAGAGTACTGGTTCAACACTTGGCTGTTCCACTTAGATACAGCTACCTGTGAATGCACCTGGGAAAGCAGTAGAAGATGGCTCTAAGTGCTTGGGCCTCTGCCACCCATGTAAGGCACCTGTGTGGTGTTCCTGGGCTTATGCCTGTTCTAGCTCTGGCTGTTGTGGCCATTTGGGGAGTCAACTAGCAGATGGAAGACCTCTCTCTCTCTCTCTCTCTCTCTCTCTCTCTGAATTTCGAATATACAAATAAATAAATACAAAAGAAAATCAATTGGGGGACTGAGTTGTGGAGCACTGGGGTTAAGCCACTGCCTGCAATGCCAGCATCCCATGTGGGTGCTGATTCAAGCTCCAGGTGTTCCGCTTCTGATCCAACGCCCTGCTAATGTGCCTAGGAGAACAGTAGAATGTGGCCAAAATACTTAGGCCCCTGCCACTCATGTGGGAGAGCTGGATGGAGTTCCAGGCTCCTGGATTTGTCCTGGCCCTGCCCCAGACATTGCATCCACTTGAGGAGTGAACCAGTGGAAGAAAGAGCTCTCTTTCTCTCTCTCAATCCCCCTCCCTCTTTCTCTTTAACTCTGTCCTTTCAAATAATAAACTAAACAAATATAAAATAAAACATAATTGGATACCAATGAAGAATGCTAGAAAATAAAGCATTAATAAAAATAAACTCTCAATGTTGATTAATGATAAATAACAAAGAAGCCTGGGTATTTGTTCTGTATTTCTTATTAATCTGTCTCTTAAGGGTGATCAAAAGAGAGAATGAAAGTAGAGTATCAGAAACCTCCAACTTCTAATGAATTTCTCATATCTTGTCAATGATCACCAACAGCTATTAATATCTCGACAAGGGTGAGTATCAGACATCATGGGCCTGTGATGGCACGATTCATCGCCATCCAATCATTACAACTTGACGGAGACATACAGTTTCATTCAGCATAGAGACAAAATTTAGGAAATTGAATTGGAAGGTGTTACTTCACTGCAAACCATTTCCCCTCTTTGTTGATGGTTGTGATAGTCCAGGAGCACAAACAGGTATGCAACACACCAGGCAATTAATTGGCTGTCTTCTCCATGTCCCTCAATTGCTACCTGATTCTCCCACAATATGCCCTCACGAGGTCCCCTCACCAACATGGCTTCCACGTTGCAGTTCCATTTGTACTCCCTCATCCTGACAATGTGGCTGTGTTGTCACCATTCAGGACCCATTTGAATATCCTTTTCCCCCAGGCCACACCAATCTCTAAGTCTGTAGCTATACTAGCGCCACCAAACCTGGAGAAAAAAGCAATACAATCTGGTTCTGTTAGGTATGACATTAGAAATTAGCCTATGTGTCTGAGAGGGGCTGAGCAAAGGAATGTAGCAGCCTCTGAGGCACACCTTGGAAAGCACACGGCAAATCCTGCCGATGGCCAGATAATTTCATAAGAAAGGCACTCTAGGAGAATCCTCTGTACCCAGTGCCAAGTAGGCTTCCTAGTCTGATGACACTGGGTAATAAAACCTGTTTCAGGCCCAGCAAACAATCTGTCCAGTAGAAGAGGAGGTAGGGGAAGCAGAAATGGTGGGAAGAATTGGACACATTCTCTTACAACTCCAGTCTGAATATAGACTGCACTCTCCTGAGACACCCAGCTGGACTGTCAGGTGTATTTCTCTTAGCACCCAGCTCTTTTCTGAGATGCCTGCCTGCCTGGCCTGTCAGGTGTGTTTCAGCTCCCAGTCTCTCCTGAAATATCCGCCTGGCTTGTCAGATGTATTCTCTCCATTAAGCTATGTAACCTGGCTTACCCTAGTCTGAATGGCTATGCATTTCCTCTCAGATTTCATCTGGAGAGGTGCCCATCGTTTTGTGATGCATGTCCTGTCCCATTAAACCTTTTTACCTTGCTCACAACTACTCCTCTGTCTCACATCTGAACTGGTTTCTTGTGGCAAGACAAGAACTTCTACTCTACCCCTCTCTACTTACAGTTCTATAGCCATCCTTATATTCTCCACCGACTCTTTCACTTACCCTTTCACACTTCCATGCTCCTCAGTTTTAATACACTCCGCTTGGAAAATATCTAGGTATCCCCAATCTGGTCTATACCACTATTATGCACAAGTCATGTGCATCTGAGACTCACAGGAAGAAATTTACAGTAAAAATCACTGAAAACTTACAAAAATGCATTCAACCTACAGGGATGCATGACCCATCCCTGACTGTTGAATGTTTTGGGGAGTGAATCACTGAATGGAAAATATCTCTGTCTCTCTTTCAGTCTCTGCCTTTCAAATAAAATGAAAATAAATAAATAAAAGCTTTTTAAAAACTGATAACAACTGTAACAGTAACAGCTGCTTCCGTGGAAATAATGTACTCAGAAATTAAATTAAGTTCTAGGTTCAGATGATTTTATAAGATTGTTCTCTAAACTTCCGAGAATTCATTTTCATACATTTATATATGTGAATGTTTATAGATATTATTTGCACACAAGAAAATACCATAAGAGACAACACCCCAGTCTGGTGTCCTAAGGTAGAATAACTTGAAATCAAATCACATCAGGGCAACAACAACAAACCATAGTTCAATCACACATAGGAATACACATGTAAAATTCATAACTAAAAATTACTAGCAATCTCAATTAAGTTATGTATCTAAAATGCTGAGTTAATTTCCCTGGGGTTATTCTTGCCATAAGAAAATTAATTAATGCAACACATATTGTTGGGTTATAGTGGAAAAGTACAAAACCTGCAAAAAATAAAAGAATAACATTTTTTTTCCAAAAAGAAAAGTAACTGTCGCTATTCTCAGGTATCTAGGCAAAATGCGAGAGACTGTTAATTAAAACCATTACAGCTCAAAAACCTCTTTAGACCAGTATACAAAATAATGTGTCCATTACACCAATGACAGTGTTCTTAAATGTGCATGTGTATTTGTATACTCAATAAAATGTTTTCCAAACTGAAATAAAAAAATTGGAGCCTTCATCCACTCTGCACAAATCAATTCCATGGTAATTAAAGACTAGTATAGGATTGTAAAACATTAGCTCTCTGATGAAAATAAAGAAGAGGGCTGGCCTTGTGGCATAGCAGTAAAGCCGACACCTGTGACTCCCACATCGCATATTCCAGCTGCTCCCATTCCAGTCCAGCTCCCTGATAACATCTTGGGAAAAGGAGCAGAACATGGGCCCCTGCCACCAACTTGGGAGACCTGGGTGAAGCTCCTGGCGTCAGCCTGGATGAGCCCCAGCGATTACAGCCATCTGGGAAGTGAACCAAAGGATGAAGGATCTCTCTCTGTCTCTCCCTCTCTGTAACTCAGATTTTGAAAAGAATAGATAAGTCTTTTTAAAAAGAAAACAGAGTAGCTTTCTAATTTTAGGAAAGGAACACAGATTTTAGACTGGGAGAAGGTGTTTGCTACACATGTAATTAGCAGTGTATTAAAACCCAGAATATATGAGGCTACTCCCAAAAGTTAGTGAAAGAGTGAAATTAAAAGAGAAGTTAATTTTGCTGCAAAAAGTTGAAAGTTATACAAAGGTTTTTGACAATACGCAGTTTTCAAGAACTTTTTGAATATTTAGCTAGGCAACTCACACCATTCAAATAGGCAAGAGAATGATCAAGTTTATTGCAAAGCAGACAAAGAACCTGTGAAAAGCTACTCAGTATGATTGATAATTGTAGAAATGCAAAGAGTAATCCAAAAGATACTAGTTTTTCACCAGAATAACAAATGCTAGAGACAATGATGTACATTACATAATTATAAATGATCCAATCTGTCAAGAAGATATAGCAATCCTAATTGTACACACACACACACACACACAGAGAGAGAGAGAGAGAGAGAGAATGAGAGAAATGCAAAATATGTGAAAAAAATCTGCTAATATTCAAAGGAGAAATTTATAATTTTAGACTTAATACCCCTTTCTCAGCTGAACAACATGGAAAATCAGCAAGGATGTCCAATCCAGCTTGTTGCTAATTATGCACTTTGGGAGTCAGCAAATGATGGCTTAAGTCCTGCCACGAAAAGGAAGGCCCAGATTGAGTACCAAGATCCTGGTTTTGGGCCTGGCCCAGCCGTGGCTGTTGAGGGCATTTAGAGAATGAACCAGTGCACTGAAAATTATCTGTCTACCTACCTGCCTACCTATCTATCTATCTATCCATCATCTCTTAGAAATAAGTAAATTATATTAAACAAGCAGAACTCCAGAAGAAGAATTCTCCAGACCCAGATGATCTCTCCATAGAGTTCTACCAAACAAGTAAGATCAATTCTAGAGAATTTATTCAGAGAGGCAACAGGACAGATAACTTCTCAACTCATTTTGTAAAGTCTTTACCAAGAGTCCGGTCCCTGTGCCCTGTGCCAAATAAAAATAATGAGGACAAGGTTTTTAGGGTGAAGAGAACGTTTAACCTGTTGACAGATGAGAGGGCAGCAGAATTCCGGGTGTCAAGGACTACCGCTCTGCTGGATGAGGGTGGTTGGGGACTTATAAAGGGGCTACAAGGAAGGGGGTGCTGGTATGGGGGAACCACCAAACAGCTGCAGATGTCTGGTGTCTGGCGCCAAGGTTGTCACTGTTCCTTCTCTGTTTCTTCATGGTGGTGCTTGAGGTCCACAGAGAGTGAGATTAGATCTAGCCTGACGGGATCATCCTGCTTTGCAAAAGAAGTTGAGATAAGGAACTAGACACTTTGTGCCTTAGGACATGGGTGATTGGAAGCCAGCAGTCCAGGCCTGAAGTGACAACTTCCCTACTGTACAATTAAGTAGTAAACAGTTTATGTGATTTTGTACCTGGTTATGAATTCAGCATTACCACGAAAATAAAACCAGTCAAAGACCAGACTAAGAAAAGTACTGACCATTTTCACTGCTCTCTGCTTTGCAGAGCTGAAAACCGATGTGGGAAATTAAGGTTAAACCCCTCCCTGTGAATCCAGAATCCCCATCAGGCAAGTGCGCTTTCCTTGCTTCACACAGCAGAAGGGGATTTGCTGCCACTTCATCTTGCAGAACACAGACATGACTCAGAAAACAGGGCTTGTGGTGTAGCAAGTAAAGCTGCCGCCTTCAGTGCCAGCATCCCATACGGGCACCAGTTCGGGTCCAGGCTGCTCGATTTCTGATCCAGCCATCTGCTATGGATTGGGAAAGCAATGGAAGATGGCCTAAGTGCTTGGGCCTTGTACCCACGTGGGAGACCCGGAGAAGCTCCTGGCTTCTGGCTTCAAATTGGCCCAGCTTGGGCCATTGTGCACATTTGGGAAATGGACCACCAGGCTGAAGACCTCTCTCTCTCTGCCTCTGCCTCTCTGTAACTCTGCCTTTTAAATAAATAAATGCATCTTTAAAAAAAGAAAACAGAGCTTTTCTTTCTTGCACGGCCCATTCTTTTTAATGTCCCTTTTACTTTGTCAGTGTGTGTACAGTCTGAGTTGACCTGCCCCAAAACATGCTTGCACTGGATTTCCATAGGAGTTCATTAGCAAGCTTAAAACAGCTTTCCAGAAAACTACTCCTAACATAAAGAAAATACAAGGAAAGGGAAATTCTAATAACCTGATTCGAGCATTTAAGATAAACACATGGGCTGAAAAATGGCACTGCATGCCATAAAAATGGACAAGTGTTGTACACTAATCAAAAAGTATTTAAACCATAAGATCTAGGTGTCTAGAATGCTTGGAAAACTCCAGATGTGTATCTCAAACTTGTGAATGCCTCCACTGGGATGTGTCCCTTACCATAATGAGGGAATACTCATACCAAATCGCATCAGGGAATTTGTTCTGTCTCTAGTGCAAAAAGGGTCAATCTAATAGTGCAGGGGTCCCCGACCCCACAGCCTCTCCCCACCCTGCCATGCAATCAGATGACCAAAGCAGTTTGTGTCATTAGCACTTGTCTTTACAGCCTTGCTTACTGGGGAGAATCTTCTTTGAGGTATACCACAAATTTAGACATCTAACAGCAGTTTCCTCCAAATGCACCATCCACTTACACTAATGCAGAGAATGACACAAATATTGAGAAGAAAGTTTTCTCACTACAATTTTCATTTCAACCTGAGCAGCTAAATAGAGAATTCAAAGGGTAAAATAACAGCTGCAGAGAACTCAGCACTGCCATAAAGGGGAACAGCAACTGAAGCCGTGGCATAAGTCTATTGCTCACCAACATATTGTGTGGGTACTTCCAGAATGTGGACCCTGGTACAGGGGATACTCAGGACCAGACTCCAGAAGTGCACTGATGTCTTTAGAGAGAAAGTCCTGTCTGAATTCAGGAGCTCATCCATGGAACAGGTTCATCTTAGAGGTAAGAGGAGACTCTCAGATCCAAACATAGTAACCCATGTACATTAGAGCATAGGAGACAAGCAATCCACTTTTGAAAAATGATCAAAGATACGAATAAAAACTCCACAGAGAAGACATCCAAAGGGAAGAGGAACACAGGAAAAGTTGCTCTGCCTCACTAGTAATTAAAGAAAGGAAGGCAAATTTAGATCTCTAGGAGATAACTTCAGTACAAACAATGGAATAGCTAAAAGCAAACAGGCTTACAAGTGAGTGTTGGAGATGATGTGGATCAAAGGGAACATCCAGACACTCCTGGTGGGAAAGCAAACTGGCAAAACGTTTGCAAAACCAGTTTACAAGGAACTACAGCTGGTGAAGATGCTCATAGCATATAGCCTAGCAATTGCACCCCTACCTGTATTGCCATCAAAAATACGTGCACAACGAGGCTGATATTATGTCATAGTAGGTAAAGCTGCAATCTGCGACTCTAACATCCCATATGGGCAATGTGAGTTTCTTGGCTGCTGCACTTCTGATCCAGCTCCCTGTTAGTGGCCCATGAAAAGCAGAATTGGCCCAAGTGTTAGGGCCCCTGTCACCTACATGGGAGACCCAGATGAATCTTCTGTCTCCTGGCTTTTGTTTGGCCCAGCACTGGCCTTTAGAAGCATCTTTGGAGTAAACCAGTTGATGGAAGAACCCTCTCTCTTACTCTCTTTCTTTCCCAGTCTCTCTTCAACGATGTCTTTTAAATAAATAAATAAATCTTTCTAAAATAATACATGCACAAGGGCTCAAAGAGACATGCACAAACACAGTCATACTTGAATGACTTAAAACAGCCCCTAAGTAAGAACATCAATGTTCATATAAGAGAATAATATCCATTAATGGACAGGCACTGAGTAGATGACATGCAACAGCATGGATGAATCTCACAAGAATAATGTTTTGGAAAAGCAATTAGTTACAAAACAGTGCATAGTGAAGTGATTTAAGTTAAGTCAAAAATAGGTAGCAGGGGTACCAAAAAACTTTAATACTTAGGGATGCATACTTGTGTCAAACTGTAAGGAAAGACAAGTATGTGATCCCAAAAGATTGGAGCAGGTGTTAATACTGCTGCTATAGGTGCTAATTTAGTGGTGGAAGTGGGGCTGAAATTCCTCTGGATGGAAGGAATAGTTTAACTCCAGAGGGTGTTAAAATTGAACCTCACTTAGGAACAATAGTTTGAGCTAAACATTCTTGTCAGAATCTATTCTGCCTGTGTGTTAAATTTATAGTGCAACCAATTAAAAGTGGAAGTTAGAAATGATTATGAGTGGGAGTTTTATGGTCAGTGAGGAAATGAAAACAAGGTCAACCTCCATAAATGACCGCAAATTGTAACAACAAAGAGAAATATTACTAACACTCTGATTCAGCCAACAGTACCAAGAGTGGTAACAAGAAATGATGGAGAGGGTACATTAAGTGGACAACCTTCTGTCCTGTATGAGAGAGTGAGAATTAGTGGAACCAATATGGACAGCTCTTTGCAGCATCACTGAACATGAAATGTACATACAACACAATTCTGATGATCTGATCCATGTATCTGTCCCACAGTGGTGCAAACAGTATGAAGGAAACCACATGTCCAAGGGCGATGATTGCATCACTATATAGAGTATACAAGCAATTTCAAATAATTTAACTATCCATGAGTGGGGCAACAGTTTAAAGATGTTAGTTCACAGAATCTGCAGAACACTGTGCAGCTGTTTAAAAAGTAACATACTTGGCAAGGAAGGAAGCAGGAATATTGTCCCATTGTAGACCCCTAAAATGTCCACAGAATATGGTCCCCTAGAGTGAATCCTGGAACAGATAAGCCAGTAGCAGAAAAGCTAGAGAAATGTGAATAAAGGCCACAGTTAGTCAAAGTAATGTCCGAATGTTAATTTTTTTTTTTTTACTTAAAAATATAGAGTATGGGAGAGAGATAGAATCTTCCATCTCATCTGCTGGTTCACTCCCCAGGAGACATCAAGGGCCATCACTGTAACAGACTAATCTAGGAGCCAGGAGTTTCACCCAGGCCTCCCATGTGAATGGCAGGGGCCCAAACACTCGGGCCCTTTTCTGCAGCTCTTTCCAGGTTGCTAACAGGGATCTGGATCTGAAGTAGAGAAACCAGGACACAGACTGGGGCCTATATTACATGCCAACATCGGAGATGGAGGATTTACACACTAAATCACAACACCAGCCCCAGTGAATGTTAATTTTTTCATTTCAGCAAAAATATTGTGGAGGTATGAGATGTAAGCATGAGGGATGCTAGGTGAGAGCTACATGGAAATTTTCTTTACTATCTTTGACAAGTTTCTATGAATCTGAAATTCTTTAAGAACAGAAACCTTAAAAAGGAATGATCTTCTCTTCCCTTTTCATATTTTAACAGTAACAGCAACAAGAGCAACAAAACCAACTACTGATATTGTTAATTACCTGTGACTAGTCTTGTGAATAGTGATGTTTGCATAAAAATTTCAGGAACCTACTGAAAGGAGATGACTTGGAATAGCAGATTCACACCCAGCTAAGGAGAAAGTCTGCAACCATCAACCACAAACAACTGAGCTTCATTATGAAGAAATCTCCACCTGGCTGGTGCCCTGTCTTTTCCAGGTGGACTATCATAAGAACAAAGCCTGAAAATCTTTTTAATCAGCATTTGACTGGACTCTGTTTTATCTAACCTATGCCTACAGCTACCTCTTCCCTTTGTAAACCCTTTTTGCTGACTTGTTATGTAGAAAAGAGTACCTTTTGAATCCAGAGATAACTCTTTCCTCAAGACTTTTAGTTTCTTGAAATAAACCCTTTCATCATACCAAATATGTACACTGGTGAGTTGCTGTCCAGCGGCAAGCAGCAGGTGCCTTATTATTTTACCCGATAACATCTCTATGCTGCAATGTCACAGTTCTCACAGATATGGTTAAACACAAAGGCCTCACTGTGTATGCAAAAATTGTCCTACTTTTGGACTTAAAAAGCCTTAGTTTATTTTTTTGCAATATATACTGATGGTTTTAAAGAATATTTTTATTTATTTATTTATTTATTTATTTGAAAGGCAGAGCTGCAGCGAGAGAGGGAGAGAGGTTTTCATTCATGGTTCACTCTAAATGGCCACAACTGCCGTGATGGGGCTCAGCCCAAGTCATGAGCCAGGAACTCCATCTGGGTCTCCCATGTGAACCCCCAACATCACTGTGCAAAGTTCATTTTCCCTTGAATCTATATAATAGATGGAAGCTCTGAAATTCTCTCAAACCTGACACTGATGTGTTTCTGTAGGTATGAATATATGCGTTCAATCAACTCACAAAACTCTTTAAAGGAAACACCAAGAAATGGTGATTTGCTGACGCCTGGCTAGTAGGCTGGTGGTAGATGGGGTGGTCAAGGGAGAGCTACAATTTGTGTGTGTGTGTGTGTGTGTGTGTGGTGTGTGCCACTGGCAGGCCTGAAAAGCCCAGCAGGGAAATGACGTTGGGTCTCCAACAAATGAAAAGACACAAGAGAGAGGGTCTCATTCTTTCCCCAAACTGTATCACTTTGTTCTTCTGTGCTCTCTCTTCTCAAGCCACATCCTTTCACCAAAATACACTTCCTCTTTCACCCAAATCATTTGTGGGATGATCATGTGCCTAGCACACAAATGTATACCAGAGTCTTAGTCCTTTTCCAGGTCACCTAGCTCCCTTCCCATGAGATCATGTGTACTTGATCATCTGTCACCATAAGAGGGACAGTTTTGGGATCCTGTGTTCAGTTAACTGATCAGGGGAGGAAGAGAGGTGTGAAATTGACTTCAGCCTTGCTCCACGTCCTGAGTGATTTGTATGTTTGCAATTCTGCCATCAGAGAGAGGATGTAAGACTTTTGTGTGCTCAAAGCCTCAGAAAAGAAAGAACAAGGTATAGTTGCATGTCATCACCACTAATCATCTTGTATAAAAAGAGAGAAAGGGAAGGAAGAAGGGGGCTTGCAGTGTAGAAAGGAGAGAATGTCCAGGCATATCCAGTTGAGCTTCCTGGCTGCTTGACGGGCATCTCTGATGCTTAGCATGTTTAGAACTCCAACAGAGGACTGAGAAGCAAGGACAGGTCTGGAAGATCTGATTAATTGCTACAGATTGATATGATGAAAAGGAAAAAAAGATCTGATCTGCACACCATGGAAAGAATTTCTGACTTCTGTCTCTTGTCTTGAGTTTTAAACCTTTTGTTCAACGATTTATTATAGAAAATAATTAATAGCTTATTAGTGGCTGGCAAAGACTAGGGAGTATTTCCCAATATTTGATCAAAACTTTTCATGCAGCTAGGGGTGAAACTGACTCTCACTCTTTGAGTTTGCTTCCCCATAGGTAAGATGTCATGAATGAGACATAGTTTGCAGAGGTGCTGTATGTGTCTAGCGTACAAGAGTCACAGACTACATCAAAAACAGCAACACTTCCTCATACTGCATGAGTGATTCAAAGTAGGAGCTGGGTGGAACTCATTCCCCATCTTTGATTCTTCCTGTCCTGATTAGCTCCAGGTTCTGTAATCATTTCACTTTAGACCCGAAGTACAATGGCAATGGAGTGTTGGCCAGAGATGTCTTACATGGATATTTGATTTCACTCACATACAGTGGTGAAAGAAGAAACCTCAGCTAACACTGACAAATTGAGTAACATTACAAATCTGGAATTCCATCTTGTCTTGTAAAATCTGCACATTGCTAACAATGCACCCACATTACTGCATAACAGCAATTGATTTGAGCCAAGCAGCAGCTGCGCTATTAGTGTGAGCATGCACTGTCAGTTGTTCACAGCCAGTAGGACCTGTTTTAACATGATTTGCTTGTCCTGTGGTCATTGTCATTTCCAGCTCGCTCAACAACTGGAATCAGGGTATACCAGAAGAGAACAGGTACTCGACTGCACAGGGAATCAATATACCAACTTTTTCCTCTACCACCTTCTTATTTAGCCTTGTTAAGAAATCCCACTTACAGGTGAAGCCGATACTCATTTTGAGTTGTGGATTGAACAAGTGTGTTACAGTCAGGATTATCTCGGTTCTGGTATGGTTAACAACGACCCATACATCTCAGTGCTTTATAGCTAGAGTTTATTATTTGTCCAAGAACACACACCTAGACACAAACTAAAGCCATGCTCATGTTTATGCATGCCTGAATACAGATGTGAGTGCACAGCTATGTCTACAATAGCAAGAAAAAGCAATAAGTTGGCAAACAAAAATCAATGAGACATCCTATAATCTATTCATCTCATTATGGTATACAATTTTGTTTTAACAGAGGTATAAAAAGCATGCAAGTATTCAAATGAATAAACGATAAAGGTACAAGAGTATCCAACCTCAACCAAAGAATTGCCCCACTAATTAACAAGTTTATAAAATGCATGTAAATCTAACAAATGATGCTCAGGATTTAGCAGTAATCATTACACAAATCAGAACAGGATATCAAATATGCTATGCTCTAGCTATGCTTCATCCTCTGTGGTCCTAGCTCATAGAGAGCTCCAGCCCAGATGTCCACCAGACAATGAGTTGGAGGTGGCTGGCCTGGGGCACAGAGCAGGAAAGGGAGATTGCAGCACTCTTTCTCCAGCAGGATCTGTAGACAAAAAGGACGGATTCAGAGTCAGGTCATATCCACATCCCCTCCCTCGTCTTCCCCCTTTTGGTTTTGCAGCACCATCGTAGATTTGTCACGGTGAGAGCTGCACAGGCCTTAGAACTCCTGTTTTCCCCATATCAGCCTTGCCTTCCTCATCCATGATAGCCTCATCCACGACAGCCACCATATCCCTTTTGGTCAAGCCCAGGGTGTTGGAATATGCCTCTTCCTAACTTGAAAACAATCCCTGGCTCCTCAGCACGTGCACTTGCTGATCAGGCATCCCACTCCTTGATTGATAACCTGTGTGGACTGTTCCCTTCCTTTCCAGCAGTTTCTTCAGACCTGTTGCTTCACTCACACACTGGGCCCCATCCACCAGGCTCATGTGAGGGGACACAGTCCTGCTCCTTAGCCTCACCAGGTGTTTCTCCCACTCAGAGCTCCTACAACCCATCTTCTCTGGGCACATCTTTGATATGTGATTGCACAACACAAAGTGGGAAAACAGCCAAGCTCCACATGGAGACTGGACAGAAAGACCCTAAAGGCAAGGAACAGCACCCCTACCAGACCAAGCCCTTTTCACTTTTCTGTGTTCTTCCCAGGCCAGAGCAGACCACAGTGGTCTGGGGAGAGAACTCCACAGTGAGATCAAGAACCTGGTTCTTCCATTTGCTATGCTGCATGGCATACAGCAAGTCCCTGCCACTCTCAGAGGTTGTTTCCTGTTGCTTGACATGAGGTCACAGGGCCCTTGTTGTTGAACACAAAGCTCGTATTCTTGGTATTCACTGTGGAACCATCAATTACCATGGATAGTCACACGGAGGAGCCATAGTGCCCAGCATTGAGGAAGAACAACCCACTGATCCTGATTTCTCAGTTAGAACTTGGAAACCACTGTTTACCCAAACCTATCTGCAACCCTCTCCCAACTGTCCCCACCTCAGGGTTACCACGTGAGGGAGCCAGCTACCTGGTAGGCCGCGGGGCTGGGCCAGCGTCATGGGCTCACGTGGCACTAGAAAGGAGTTTCTCAGAGTCAGCAGTGCCTCAGCGGCTTCCAGCTTCTGTTGCCACTCAGAAGCAGCAACCAAGGCCAGCTCAGGGGCTTTGGGGACCTGCAAAGGAAAGGCCATCAGAGAACAGTGCTATGATCCTATGAAAGCCACACCTCCTCTCAGTAGAACAAATGTCCCTTCAGCCCATATTCCCTCCAGCCACCTCCTACCATGTCCCCCCACCCCAATACTGTCTTCTGTTCCCTTAAACTCAGCCCCTGCCAGATTTCTGGACCCCATACATTCCCCAGGACCTGTGGCTGCAGTTGAAAAGGATCAAGTGTGGCACAGGGCTGATGGGTCAGACTTGAGCACCTGGAAACAAGGAGAGGAGAGGCCAAGGGATTAAACCCTCTGAAAGACACATGGCACCAGTACACAGAGAGTGAGGCAGGATTTCTCGTTGACTGTGTGTGGCAATCCAAAAGTCCACGGGACAATGTGGTTATGGCTTGGGCAAGTATTTCCTCCTGTTCCAACTGTTTTTGGTTCCACACTTATTTTACATATTTGTCTTGAGACACAAACTCCTGCCAGCTTTTCTCCCTATGGATCTCAGGGAAGATGATGGGAAAGTACAGTTGGCCGTGGTTTTTTTTTTTTTTTTTTTTTTTTTTTTTTTTTTTTTTTTTTTGACAGGCAGAGTGGACAGTGAGAGAGAGAGACAGAGAGAAAGGTCTTCCTTTTGCCGTTGGTTCACCCTCCAATGGCCGCCGCGGCTGGCGCGCTGCGGCCGGCGCACCGTGCTGATCCGAAGGCAGGAGCCAGGTGCTTCTCCTGGTCTCCCATGGGGTGTGCCGGCGCCGCTAGGCGGAGGATTAGCCTAGTGAGCCGCGGCGCCGGCCAGTTGGCCGTGTTTTAATTTGCAAAGTTCCTGGAGAGATGTGATTACTGCCCCTGGGAAGGACTGGTTCTTGCTTTCATGTTGCCCAATCCCCAAGGACCTTGAAAGAGGAGCTTGGCTCACCCACAGGAATCTTGCTAAAATGGCCCCCTGGGCTTTCCCAGGGTCCTCGATAGCACTCATATCAGGACCCTGCTTTGCACTGTGGGCCTTCAACCCTGTTCATCTGAGTCAAGAGGAACAACTTTCCCCATTTGCTGAACGGAGACAATGTGGCAGGCCTCTTGCTAGTCCTCTTTTCAATGCTATGCATCTACAATATTGTCCCAAGAACACAGATAGGCAAACAAAGGCTGTACACATAAAGTCCCTGGCTCAAGGTCTTACAAATAGGTAACGGCAAAGCTGAGGGAGCTCTGTCCTTGTGTGTTAGTCTGAGATTCAGCCTTCTCCTTGGCCTTCACCTCTTCCTTTTTCTCCTCTTTCTGCTCCTCCTCCCCTGCTTCCTACTAACTGGCATCAAGTATAAGGTAGGGCACAAAATAGCACAATAAATAACCAGCTCATGGCTGGCACTCTACTCACTGATCTGGCAGATGGGGCCATTGTGGCTGTCCAGAATTAGCAAATACCCGTGGCAAATCCATGGTCACTGGAGCAGAGGGTGGAAATGTAGGTTCTGGAGGATGGCTAAACATCCCTGGAGATGTTCCCTGTAGGATCAGAGAGCACAAGCTACAGTCAGGTGCGAGGCTGGCCAGGACAGGGAATATACGCATATTTGGTGATGAAGACAGGACCCACGACTTCAAAGCTCTAACGACCTTCAATAACAGCCACTTGACTCTGCTTTTTGCAACAGGGGAAAGTGGGCCCTGGGGAGAAGAAATGATTTTTCCCCAAGGCCACATGGAAAGTGGATGGTAGTGTGGCAGGTGGAACCCATGCCTTGGGCAATGGATGGATGGGTGCCTCCTTCATTTGCAAGAGACTCTCCTTACCAAATTAGGGGTGTAGCAAGGGTAGGCCTGTGGCTGGGGCATCACGTCCACCTTCCCAGCTGTGAAAGAAAAGGGATCACTTTGGTGAGCCTCCACTTCCCACCCCTCACCACACTGTCCCAAGGTCTCTCAGGTACAGCCCCAAATTGAGTTCTCATCTTACCGTGGACCTTTCTTACCCACCACCAGCTCCCATCAGATCTTCCCTTTCTACAAACACTTGGTTGACAGCAGTGATTTTTTTATTATTATTAACAGCCAATCAGTAAATTACCCAGGGCCACAGCACAATTTAGTGACTGGACCAAACTACTCATGTTTTTTCCACCCTAACACCGGCTGCCTCCCTGCCACTCACTGTGGACTCCTGCTTCCACGGCTGTATTCTTGATGTGGACGGGAGCCCCAGGAGCAACAGGCATGCTCTTGATCACTCCATGAGTCAGCTGCTTCGTGGGTTCTGGCCCCTGCTCCCTCCTCAGTGTATTCATAGCAGGCAAGGCCATGCAGGGTTCCCTACAGTAAGAGATTACAGGTCTAAGTCACATTTAGAGGAGATCTGATCCTTCCCCTTGTCAGACACCATACTTACGAGAAGACACAATTGTGACACTGGCAGGCACGGAAGTGGCAGATACGCTCCTGGCCCCCAATTGTGGTAGAGATTCCATAGCTGTGACAGGGGTCAGAGAGACCTGCAGCTCCTCTGGGGACGAACTGAAGCCCCCAGGTGCCTCTGGTCTCACTCATGGCGTTGTATTCGAAGTTGGAGGGGCAGCTGGGCACAGCAGGCATTTCTTGGGGATCCATGACTCTAGGATAAGAAGCAGAGGTCAGAATGGCTCTATGATCTCCTTTTCCTGCCTTTGGAAAACCTTGTCCAATGTTGCTAGTCTCGTCTCTGTTCTGCTCACTACTCCTATCAGATCACTCTTCCATTTATCCAACAAATGTTGGCTTTATTCAGTCTCCCCCTTAATTTCTTTACTCCTGGAGCCTCCTTCCAGGGAGCTCCACTCATTCATACCCTCCTCTCCTGAACCCCTTGGCACATGTTCCATACACACATTTAATTTAATCTTGGTCTTATTAACCCTCCATAAATTAATGCCATTTTTTTTGACAGGAAGAGTGGACAGTGAGAGAGAGAGAGACAGAGAGAAAGGTCTTCCTTTGCCGTTGGTTCACCCTCCAATGGCCGCTGCGGCCAGCGCGCTGCAGCTGGCGCACCGCGCTGATCCGAAGGCAGGAGCCAGGTTCTTATCCTTGTCTACCATGGGGTGCAGGGCCCAAGCACTTGGGCCATCCTCCACTGCACTCCCTGGCCACAGCAGAGAGCTGGCCTGGAAGAGGAGCAACCGGGACAGAATCCGGCGCCCCGACCGGGACTAGAACCCAGTGTGCCGGCGCTGCAAGGCAGATAATTAGCCTAGTGAGCTGCGGTGCCAGCCCAATGCCATTTTCAAACACACAAATGCACGGCTGGTCTGCGACAACTACCATATCTTCTGATGGATTGCCCTATAGTCTGCCAAGCCCAAAGATCTTTCCTGGCATCCATCTCAACAATTATCTTCCTTAGATCCTGCTTTCATGCACTCCCCAAAGTTGGATTTCTACCCCTTGCACTGGATTATATTATCAGTTGCAAGTATGTCCTATATTTAGTTTCCCTGTCACACACCATTCTGATTTTTGTTGCGCTCAATTTTAATCTTGATTACTCCCTTATTCCCCAACCCCCAAACCACCACCCTTGGTTTAAACTGCTTGCCTTCTTTTACCCCAGAATGTCTTACTGTACTTCTGGTCCTAAATCCTGTTATTTTCTTTCATCCCCTAGTCAGTCCCTGGATTCCTTTCTCAACAGGTATTGGAGCTGGTGTTGTGGCGCAGCGGGTAAAGCCACCGCCTGCAGGTCCGGTTTGTGTCTGGCTGCTCCACTTCCAATCCAGCTCTCTGCTATGGCCTTGGAAAGCAGTACAAGATGGCCCAAATCCTTGGGCCCCTGCCACCCACATGGGAGACCCAGAAGAAGCTTCTAGCTCCTGGCTTCTGATTAGCACAGTTCCCGCTGTTGCGGCCACTTGGGGATTGAACTGGCAGACGGAAGACCTCTCTCCCTCTTTCTACCTCTGCCTCTGCCACTCTGTAATGCTGTCTTTCAAATAAATAAATACATAAATCTTAAAAACATAAACTAATTTGCATTCCCGCCAACAGTGTATAAGATTTCTCTTAAAAAACAAACAACAAAAAAAAAACAGATATTAACTTACACAGACAAAGGTGCCATGCCCTGCCCTAGCCACTAGGCACCTATCTCCTCATCGCACCAGCTTTCCTCTTGGACATACACATCCTTTCTGTGCTCACACAAGTCCATGCACTATCTCCACAGCCTTCCTACCCTCTTCCTACCCTTCTCCATGCATGAGCAATGGAGCTTGCACAGCCCAGCTCTTGCTGCACACCTCATCCCATATCCTCAGGAAGTACAATCTTTCCCTTCACCCCACCTCAGAACCATCACCAGGGACATGAGGTTACCGACAGGGAACCAGGAAGAGGGCTTCTTCCAGAAGGGGTTCCACGTGTGAGTGGGACCACAGGACGAGGAGGGGGAACTCACCTAGGTGAAGACACAGCAAGGGTTTAGCGGTCCAAAGCAACAGGGAAGAGGGAGGAATAGGTATGAGGAAGGAGGATCAAATTCCTGTCCCCAGCCTGCCTTACCTAGCCTCCTGCCGCTGAGAGTAAATCAGCTGGGACAAGGTCCTTAGGGAATCCTCTGTTCCAGTCTGGTGCTCCTTCTGGCTCACTCTGGCTCACTCTGGCTCGCTCTGGTTACCCTTTCCGCTCTTCCCAAACAAGCCAATAAGCTTTGAGCAGAGTCTCTCACGCCACCCAGTGGCTGGAGACCAATGCACTTCCAGATCTTCCCCTGCTCATGCAATGTTAGGCCTCCTCCTTCGCCCCCATGTGGACTCTACTGGTCTCACCAGTAGCTCCTGTGGCATCCTTATTGTTCAGGCTATGCTCCTTTCTTCAGCTGTGAACCATCTTGAATGACTGCATAGGGGAAATCAAGTTAAACTCCTTCACTAATTTCCGTGTAAACAGCATGCACTCTTGCGACCCGCCCATATTTCTGTGGCGGAGCTTCTCACTCAGGGCAGATTCTAGCCTTGATAGGATATTTGTCGACGTCACAGAAATCAGTATGCACACTTGTGAGTCTCACATTGTGAGCTTCCTTCTCTTTTGTATACACGTTTTTGTCAATACATCACTCCCTTAATTTGTGTCACCTAACCATTTATTTTGACGAATGCTAAGGTGAGTTTCTATGTCTTCCTGATCATCACCAAACTCATCACTATTCTTTGCCTTTTGCCTACACACACACACACACACACATACACACAAATCTGCATGTCAAGTTCCATGAAATCCCAGTTGCCCTGAATTTCCAGTGTGTTTTCTCTGAATCTATGTATCAAGCGGCCGAGAATCGGGTCTCTTAACATAGCTGGTCTCTCCTTTTATGTGAGTCTTTAGAGATGTAATCTTCCCGTTTGGACTAACTTCTGTCTTTTATGATTTACTTAGAGTGTTGCTGCTCTTGTATTTGGTATCTGCTTATAATGTCGATTTATCTGGATCTGATTGATAGCAACACATTTGGATTTTTCAGTTGCATGAGATCTTCAACTTAGCCACCACTCTATTATTTCTTTAAAAATTTGTCTATAGGCTTTCTGTGGTATTCCTCCATAATTTTGAGTAACAGAAACATAATTCAACTGAGTCTTATTATGTGCTGGATGGTGCACCCATTGCAAGGTCTACTACAGACTGCAAAGGAGGGTTTTAAATAGAATGCTCCCAATACATACAGATTAAAATGGCTTCCCTATGTTCTCTTTTATTCCTTGCCTTCCTTCTTTTCTTCCTTCTCTCTTCCTTTCCTTTCTTTTATCTTTATCTTCATCTGTATCTTTTAGCAGCATAGCAACCATTCCTTACATTCTTAGTTTCAAATGTTTTTCTCAGAAATCATGAGTAGGTGCTGAATTTTATTTTTTGCCCTTGTGAAAATAACCAAGAATCTGTGTTCAATCTATGAAGACAGTGACTGTTATGTATAGGCCTTTCTAAAACCCTCAGACAATTTTATCTTATAATCAAAAGAGTATAAGAATTACACATTATAAGGATGTGCTGTGGTTTTCAAAATTTAAACATATTCGTGAGATTAGCATTTAGAGAAAGTGACAGACCTGCTAGCAACACACATGCCTCCTCCATGCTAGTCTTTCATCCCTCTTCTTTCCAAAGTTGAACCAGATTTGTTCTACTGGGATGATCATACCTTAGATACAAACATTCTTTTGAGAATTTGTGGGGAGCAGCAATCCAACCCATTCCCATTATTTGCGTTCAGTTTTCATGTTTCCTTTGTGTCCTCTAATCTCAATCCTTCAAACCACTTTAAAAACTGAATTTGTGGGGAGCAGCAATCCAACCCATTCCCATTATTTGCATTCAGTTTTCATGTTTCCTTTGTGTCCTCTAATCTCAATCCTTCAAACCACTTTAAAAACTAATTGGTTCATTTTTAATTGATGCATAACATCTGTACTTATATATGGCATTCAATATTTTAAGTCAGTTGCTGGTATACAACATGTGGTGATCAAATCATTGCAGTTAGCACTCCCTTGTGCTGAAATATTATCACTTCTATGTGTCAGGAACCTTCATTCACTCCTCCTTAGTCATTTTGAAATGTATAATTAATTGTAGACTATAGATGGCCTCTGTACCATGAAACACCAGAACTACTTCCCCACCACAAAGTGAGTTTTGGTTCCCATTATCCATCCTCTTACTCTCCCCACTCCTACTCTCTCTTCCCAGCCTCTAGTGGCTCCTACTCTACCCTACTTCTATGTGATCAACATTTTAACTTCTATATATGAAAGAGGAAATATGATATTTTTCTATGTATGTTTATTTTACTAATGCAATGCCCTCCAGTTCCGTGTTGCCTTGAAAGACTAGATTTCATCCTTTTCTGTGACTGAATAATATTCTATTACCTGTATATACCACCCTCTTTTGATCCTCCTTCTATAGACATCTAAGTTTTTTTTTTTTTTGCTATTGTGAATAATGCTGCAACAAACAAAGGCATGCAGGTATCTCTCTGACAATGTTTTACATAATGACACTGTACATGAACATCCCCAACGATTGTAGGAGTTTTCCTTTCTCTGCATTTTCACCATCCTTTAGTACTTTTGTTTTTGTTTTTTGTTTGTTTGTTTGTTTGTTTTTGATGATAGTGATTCTGACTGGGATGAGAACACGTGTCATTGTGATTTTGATTTGCATTTTCCTGATTATGATGTATGCAAACATTTTTTCATCTACTTTCTTGCTATGTGTATGTCTTGTTTTGGGAAATGTCCATTCAGATCATTGAACATTTATTCTTGTTTTAAAGACTGGTTTATTTAGTTGTAAGGCAGAATCACAGCAAAGGAGAGGGGACACACACACACACACACACAGCGTGGAGGGGAGAAAGAGAGACAGAAAGAGAGAGATTTTAATAGCTGGTTCACTCCCCAAAATGCCTACAACAGCTAGGGTTGGGACAGTCTGAAATCAGTTGCCAGGATCTCAGTCCAGGTCTACTGTTGGAGTGACAAGGACACAAGTACTTGAGCCATCATCTGCTGCTTCATGAGTGCATTAGCAAGAATCTGCCTTAGAGGCAAGGTAGCCAAGACTTGAAACAGGAAATGAGCATCCCAGATGGTGGCTTAACCCACTGGGTCACAAAAACCCATCCTTGACAAGTTCTTAAACTGATTACTTGCTATTTTCTGGTATGAGTTGTTTGTGTTCTTCATTTATTAGGAATAATGACACTTTTACAGCTGGACAGTTTGCAACCAATTTCTCCCTTTCTGTAGGTTGTGTCTTGAGTGTGTTGTTTCCCTTGCTGTGCAAAAAGCATCTGACATTCATATGATATCATTTGTCTCATTTCACATTTGTTGCCAGTGCAGTAGATGTCTTATCAAACAAAACAAAACAAAACAAAACAAAACAAAACAAAACAAAAAACACTGCCAGTTGCAATATTTTGAGTTGTGTCCCCAGGTATTCTCAGAAGAGTATAGTAGTTATAGGCCTTAAATTTAGGTCTTTGATCCATTTTCTTTATCTAGGTAATGGATTTTTATTTACTATATTCCTTACATCTCCCTACCAAGATGTGTAACACCTTTCCCTCTACTCTAGGCCGAAAGCAACCTGGCCCTGTCTTGTGCTTTGCAAGAAGGGAACATCCCTAATCCTGGCCCCAGGGAGACAAGAGCCATGTACCCTTAACGTTTGTCACCCTGCACTAAAACTGGATTTACCACATCACCACACTATTTGTGGCCATTTGGGAAGTAAATCAGAGGATGGAAGATCTCTGTATTTCTCTCTTGATCTCTGCATCTCTGTCTTTATCTCTTGTTCTCGTTGTCACTCTTTCAAATAAATAAAAATAAATATTTTTAAAATGGGTGCAGAAATTGGGAAGTGATCTATTTCTACCATTCGGGTATAATAAATGTAAACATCAGGAACACATATAACAGTAAAATGTAGGAAAATAATTAATAATTGAGACATAGCACGTATCACATGCATTTTGAATACAATGGATGTGACTGTCAGTTAACATAATTTAGTTTTCAATAATGTCTCTCTTCAAACACTGGCTCTGAGGAATCCTATACACTTAATAGTCAGCTCTAGTATTCCAGTAAGAGTCAGCTCCAGCACTTCACTGCTTTCAATATTTTTGCAGAAAGAATCCTCTTTCAATGTAGTTCTCACTAATAGTTCAGGGCCATGAAGATCTGTTTTTGCTGGTCTCTTTCCATAAGCACCCTATACTGAATCAGAATGTATGATTTCTTAATAAAAATGTAAATATCTAGCACAAATATTGAGCACAGGTAAAGTCAAAAATATTTGAAAATTTCCGGTAAAGGAAAAATACAGGGGCAGGTACAGTCACCAGAAAGTTATAATTTTGTGCATAGAATTTGAATGACAAAAATTGCTTCTAAAAACTACAAAATCTATGTTAATGGGTGCATGGTATGTAAGGACATAAACTGTGACCTCAGTAAGTTTGTGTGGGGCCAAAGCTATTAACTGGTAGACTTTTGCAATGTAACAGAAATGCTTGTTATCAATTTCAAAATGAATGTTACATAAATGCGTTTTATGTAATGGCTATATTTAAGTCAATGACTATAGCTGTAGATTACACACAGATGAAAGTGAGAATGGAAACAATGCTGATTACTGGAAATGCTGATCATGGCAGATGTGGGTACAGAAGGAGGAACACAAGGTAAGACATGAAGCAGAGAGAGAAACTTAGACAAAACTTGAAGTCAACTAATCATCAATACTCCCATGAGTAGCACTCTCAGAGAACATGACCTCAATGTCTTAAACACCTCCCACCATACACAACCTCTAGCTGTCCAAACAAATTTCTACCACTAAGCCATCAACCACTAGCATTAAGACATCAGAGTTTACACATCTTCATGAGTGTTTAGGAGACAAGATGTGCTATACTTAATACCTGACATGCACCAGAATTCCCCTTGTTATATCCCCTTTCATGATACTTGGTCTTGTCAACCTGTGTCACTATGATTTTAATTTCATTTTTCCAGGGCTGGCATTGTGGTGTAATGGGTTAAATTGCCACCTGCAATGCTGGCAGTCCATATGGGTGCCAATTCGAGTCCTGGCTGAGCCACTTCTTATCTAGCTCCCTGCTAATGTTCCTGGGAAAGCAATGGAGGATGACTCAAGTGCTAGGGCCCCTGCATCCACGTGAGAGACCTGAAAGAAGCTCCTGGCTCCTGGCTTTGTCCTGGCCCAGCCCCAGCTATTGTGGCCATTTGGGGAGTAAACCAGTGGATGGAAGATCTCCCTCTCTCACTCTTTCTCTCTCTCTCTCTCTCTAACTCTGTTTTTCAAATATATAAAACAAATCTTTTTTTTTAAAAAATTTCTTTTCCCTCCTTGATTAAACATGCAATGAGTGATGATGGCTTATGTTAATGGTTCTTAGGATATTCTCTTTTTCTCATTTCCTATCAAGTCAATAGTGTCTCTCACTTTGGTGTGCAGGAGCACTCTGACATTGTAATATGCTTCCTTTCCCAGTTATAGATGTTCCCAAAGTTTGCACTCATTTTCTGGTTTAAAATCAATTGTGAGTTCTTTTGTTGGGATGTTTGTCCTTGAAGTTTTATTTAATTCACACTGTAGTTTGTGAAATTCGTCAGTCATACCAACCATACATACATATGGCTTAGACAATCCAGGTTTAAAGATGTGAATTGCCATAAAATTCTGATGTGGAATCATGACCAGGAATGTAGGTCTGTAAAAGCCAGTGATCTCCCCCTCTCTCCTCTGAGCAGAATGAGATTATTGTCCCCTGGGGAGTATAAAATATAGGCATACTTGGATGTGAGAACACCTAGGGATATCTCTGGACAGATTCTCATCTTGCCCAGCATGGTATATCCCCAGAAGCTAGAGTGAATCATGTCCCCAAAGGAAGTATATGCTCAATAAGGAGTTGCTGAAGAGTCCGTGAATTGCTCCTACCTAAGAGTCAGTTCCCAAGGAGAATTCCTGCTCCCAAGATGCCTTGGTCTGAGATAATTGAGTCCTGGTGGTTGGTCTTGAAACTGGAGTCACAAGGAAGTTCAGTCCCCAACATAAGTCATGTATGAAGGCTGAATAAGCTATTTGTGTGAGTAAATCCTCCAAAATCAGTCCCTCCCTTGGCATTCTGAGACATTACAGCTGCCCACCCTGCAGAACTAGTGTGCCACGTGGGTGCCAGGGATATGCCACGTGCTTCTCTGTTCCCTCCATAAATCTGCAAAAAAATTTTTATTTTTTTTATTTGACAGGTAGAGTTATAGACAGTGAGAGAGACAGAGAGAAAGTCTTCCTTCTGTTGGCTCACTCCTCAAATGGCCACTACGGCCGGCGCTGCGCCAATCTGAAGCCAGGAGCCAGGTGCTTCTTCCTGGTCTCCTACGCGGGTGCAGGGACCCAAGTACTTGGGCCATCCTCCACTGCCCTCCCGGGCCACAGCAGAGAGCTGGACTGGAAGAGGAACAACCGGAACTAGAACTCGGCACCCATATGTGATGCCAACGCCGCACACAGAGGATTAACCAAGTGAGCCACGGCGCTGGCCCAAAAATATTATTGTATTGTGATTTATTTTTTTGTTTGTTTGTCTTTGCTTTTTTTGTTTTGGATGAATCTTTACTTTTTAAAAATTTAAAAGAAGTGAACAAATTTCACAAATTTCATATATACAATTTCTAGAGCATAATGATGCTTCTCACTATACAGTTCTTCCCTCACTTACTCACACCCTCCCTCCTCCTTCGTTTTTATTTTAAATTTTTACAATGACTTAGTTTCAATTTTCTTTATAATCATAAGCTCAACCGTTCACTAAATAAATGATTCAACAAGTAGTAAATAGAACCACTGTTTCCCAAGAGTATATACAAGAGCTATAAACAATAATCAAATCTCACAATGTCAACTTCACTCATATACATTGCACTTTTTGTACTCTGTATATTTGTTACCACAAATCAGGGAAAACTTGCTATTTGTCTTATCAGGACTGGATTATTTCACTAAACATAATGTTCTCCAGTTGTATCCATTGTGTTGCAAAAGACAGAATTTCATTTTTATGGCTGAGTAGTATTTCATCATATATATGATATATATCATATCATATATATATCATATATATGATAAACAGATTGTGGTATATATATATATATATACCACAATCTGTTTATCTGGTGGTGAGCTGATTAACATCTGGATTTATTATATGTCTTAGCTATTGTGAGTTCAGTTGCTATATACATGAGGGTACAGATAACTCTTTCATACGCCGATTTCATTTCCCTTGGATAAATTCCCAGGACTGCAATGGTTGAGTCATACAGTAGATCTATTTTCAGATTTCTCAGGAATCTCCATACTGTCTTCCATAGTGGTTGTACTAGTTTACATTTCCACCAACAGTGTTTCAGGTACCTTTTACCCATCATCCTCACCACCATTTGTTATTTTTTGATTTTTGGATGATAGTATTCTAACTGGGATGAGGTGAAACCACATTGTAGCTTTTATTTGCATTTCCCTAATGGCTAGTGATCCTGAGCATCTTTTCATGTGTCTGTGGGCCAATTCTATTTAATCCTTTGAAAAATGCCTGTTCATATCCTTGGCCCATTTCTTCACTGGATTGCTTGTTCTGTTGTTGAGTTTCTTGAGCTCCTTATACATACTGTATATTTATCCATTATCACATGTATAATTTGTTTTTTTTAAATTTCATTTAATGAATATAAATTTCCAAAGTACAGCTTATGGATTACAATGGCTTCCCGCCCATAACTTCCCTCCCACCTGCAACCCTCCCCTTTCCCGCTACCTCTCCCCTTCGATTCACATCAAGATTGATTTTCAATACTCTTTATATACAGAAGATCAATTTAGCATATACTAAGTAAAGATTTCAACAGTTTGCACCCACACAGAAACACAAAGTGTAAAATACTGTTTGAGTACTAGTTATAGCATTAATTCACATTGTAGAACACATTAAGGACAGAGATCCTACATGAGGAATAAGTACACAGTGACTCTGTTGTTCACTTAACAAATTGACACTGTTGTTTATGGCATCAGTAATCACCCTAGGCTCTTGTCATGAATTGCCAAGGCTATGGAAGCCTTTTGAGTTCACGGACTCTGATCATATTTAGACAAGGTCATAGTCAAAGTGGAAGTTCTCTCCTCCCTTCAGAGAAAGGTACTTCCTTCTCTGAAGACCTGTTCTTTCCCCTGGGATCTCACTCACAGAGATCTTTCATTTAGGTCATTTTTTTTGACAGAGTGTCTTGGGTTTCCATACCTAAAATACTCTCATGGGCTGTTCAGCCAGCTCTAAATGCCTTAAGGGCTGATTCTAAGGCCAGAGTGATGTTTAGGACATCCACCATTCTATGAGTCTGCTGTGTATCCCGCTTCCCATGTTGGATCGTTCTCTCCCTTTTTTATTCTATCGGTTAGTATTTTGAGACACTAGTCTTGTTTATGCGATCCCTTTGACTCTTAGTCCTATCATTATGATCAATTGTGAACAGAAATTGATCACTTTGACTAGTGAGATGGCATTGGTTCATGCCACCTTGATGGAATTGAATTGGAATCCCCTGGCATGTTTCTAACTCTACCATTTGGGGCAAGTCAGCTTGAGCATGTCCCACATTGTACATCTTTTCCCTCTCTTATTCCCACTCTTATATTTAACAGGGATCACTTTTCAGTTAAGTTTCAACACTTAAGAATAACTGCGTATTAATTACAGAATTCAACCAATAGTATTAAGTAGAACAAACAAAAAAATACTAGGAGGGATAAAGTATTAAGTTGTTCATCAACAGTCAGGGCAAGAGCTGATGAAGTCACCGTTTCTCATAGTGTTCATTTCACTTCAACAGGTTTCCTTTTTGGTGCTCGGTCAGTTGTCACCAATCAGGGAGAACATATGATATTTGTGCCTTTCGGACTGGCTTATTTCACTCAGCATAATGTGTTCCAGATTCCTCCATTTTGTTGCAAATGATCGGATTTCATTGTTTTTTACTGCTGTATAGTATTCTATAGAGTACATGTCCCAAAATTTCTTTATCCAGTCTACTGTTAATTGGCATTTAGGTTGATTCCAGGTCTTAGCTATTGTGAATTGAGCTGAAATAAACATTAAGGTGCAGACAGCTCTTTTGTTTGCCAATTTAATTTCCTTTGGGTAAATTCCAAGGAGTGGGATGGCTGGGTTGAATGGTAGGGTTATATTCAGGTTTCTGAGGAATCTCCAGACTGACTTCCATAGTGGCTTAACCAGTTTGCATTCCCACCAACAGTGGGTTAGTGTCACTTTTTCCCCACATCCTCGCCAGCATCTATTGTTGGTAGATTTCTGAATGTGAGCCATTCTAACCGAGGTGAGGTGAAACCTCATTGTGGTTTTGATTTGCATTTACCTGATGGCTAGTGATCTTGAACATTTTTTCATGTGCCTGTTGGCCATTTGGATTTCCTCTTTTGAAAAATGTCTATTGAGGTCCTTGGTCCATCTTGTAAGTGGGTTGTTTGTTTCGTTGTTGTGGAGTTTCTTGATCTCTTTGTAGATTCTGGTTATTATTCCTTTATCTGTTGCATAGTTTGCAAATATTTTCCCATTCTGTTGGTTGCCTCATTACTTTCCTTACTGTTTCTTTTGCTATACAAAAACCTTTTAATTTGGTGCAATCCCAATTGTTAATTTTGGCTTTGACTGCCTGTGCTTCCGGGGTCCTTTCCAAGAAGTCTTTGCCGGTGCCAATATATTGCAGGGTTTCTCCAATGTTCTCTAATAATATGATGATGTTGGGTTGTATATTTACATCTTTAACCCCTGTTGAGTGGATTTTTGTGTAAGGTGTAAGGTAGGGGTCTTGCTTCAATGCTTCTGCATGTGGAAATCCAGTTTTCCCAGCACCATTTATTGAATAGATTGTCCTTGCTACAGGAATTGGTATTAGATCCTTGATCAAATATAAGTTGGCTGTAGATGCTTCGTTTGATTTCTGGTGTTTCTATTCTGTTCCATTGGTCTATCCATCTGTTTCTGTACCAGTACCACGCTGTTTTGATTACAACTGCCCTGTAGTATGTCCTGAAATCTGGTGTTGTGATGCCTCTGGCTTTGTTTTTGTTGTGCAAGATTGCTTTAGCTATTCGAGGTCTCCTGTGTCTCCATATGAATTTCAGCATCATTTTTTCCATATCTGAGAAGAATGTCTTTGGTATCTTGATTGGTATCACATTGAATCTATAAATTGCTTTTGGGAGAATGGACATTTTGATGATATTGATTTTTCCTATCCATGAGCATGGAAGATTTTTCCATTTTTTGGTATCCTTTTCTACTTCTTTCTTTAAGATTTTGCAATTCTCACCGTAGAGAACTTTAACTTCCTTGGTTAAGTTTATTCCAAGGTATTTGATTGTTTTTGTAGCTATTGTGAATGGGATTGATCTTAGCAGTTCTTTCTCCACCGTGGCGTTGCCTGTGTATACAAAGGCTGTTGACTTTTTTGCATTGATTTTATATCCTGCTACTTTGCCATACTCTTCTATGAGTTCCAGTAGTCTCTTAGTAGAGTTCTTTGGATCCCCTAAATAATCATATAGTCTGCAAAGAGAGATAGTTTGACTTCTTCCTTCCCAATTTGTATCCCTTTAATTTCTTTTTCTTGCCTAATAGCTCTGGCTAAAATTTCCAGAACTATATTGAATAGCAGTGGTGAGAGTGGCCATCCCTGTCTGGTACCAGATCTTAGTGGAAATGCTTCCAGCTTTTCACCATTCAATAGGATGCTGGCCGTGCATTTTTCATAAATTGCTTTGATTGTTTTGAGGAATGTTCCTTCTATACCCAATTTGCTTAGAGTTTTCATCATGAAAGGGTGTTGTATTTTATCAAATGCTTTCTCTGCATTGATTGAGATAATCATATGCTTTTTTTTCTGCAGTCTGTTAATGTGGTGTATCACATTGATTGATTCGCGCACATTGAACCATCCCTGCATACCAGGGATACATCCCACTTGGTCTGGGTGGATGATTTTTCTGATGTGTTGTTGTATTCTATTGGCCAGAATTTTATTGAGGTTTTTGAGTCTATGTTCATCAGGGATATTGGTCTGTAATTTTCTTTCAATGCTGCATCTTTCTCTGGCTTAGGGATTAAGGTGATGCTGGCTTCATAAAAAGAATTTGGGAGGATTCCATCTTTTTCGATTGTTCTGAATAGTTTGAGAAGAAATGGAGTTAGTTCTTCTTTAGATGTCTGGTAGAATTCAGCCGTGAATCCATCTGGTCTTGGGCTTTTCTTTGTTGGGAGGGACTTTATTACTGTTTCGATTTCTTTCTCAGTTATGGGTCTATTTAGGTTTTCTATGTCTTCATGATTCAATTTAGGTAGGTTGTATGTGTCCAGGAATCTATCCATTTCTGATAGATTTCCCTGTTTGCTGGCATACAGGTCCTTGTAGTAATTTCTGATGATTCTCTTTATTTCTGTGGTGTCTGTTGTTATGTTTCCTTTTTCATCTCTGATTTTATTGATTTGGGTCTTTTCTTCTTTTAGTTAGTTGAGCCAATGGTGTGTTAATTTTATTCATTTTTTCAAATAACCAGCTCTTCACTTGCCTGATTTTTTGTAATTTTTTTTTATTCAATCCTGTTGATTTCTTCTCTGATTTTAATTATTTCTCTTCTTCTACTAGATTTGGGTCTGGTCTGCTGCAGTTTTTCTAAATCCTTGACATGTGTTGAAAGCTCATTTATTTGATGCCTTTCCAATTTCTTGATGCAGGCACCTATTCAGATAAACTTTCCTCTCAACACTACTTTTGCCGTATCCCATAAGTTTTGAAATGTTGTATTATTATCCTCATTTACTTCCATAAAGTTTTTGATTTCTCTTTTGATTTCTTCTATGACCCAGTGTTCATTCATGATCATGTTGCTCAGTCTCCATGTGTTTGCATACTCTGTAGGAATTTCTGAGTTGCTAATTTCGACCTTCATTCCACTGTGGTCTGAGAAGCTGCATAGTATGATTCTAATTCTTTTAAATTTGCTGAGACTTGTTTTATGGCCTAGTATGTGGTCAATCTTAGAGAAGGTTCCATGCACTGCTGAGAAGAATGTAAAATCTTTAAATGTGGGATTGAAAGTTCTGTAGATATCTGTTAGATCCATTTGGCAATAGTGTCGATTAAATCTGCTGTTTCCTTGTTGATCTTCTGTCAAGTTGATCTGTCTATTTCTGAGAGTCGAGTATTGAAGTTCCCCCAGTACTATTGTATTGTAACCTAAGTCTCCCTTTAAGTCCCTTAACATACCTTTTAAATAAGCCTGTGCCCTGTAATTAGGTGCATATACATTGATAATAGTTATATCTTCCTGTGGAATTGATGCCTTAATCATTATATAGTGCCCCTCTTTGTCTCTTTTAACAGTTTTCATGTTAAAGTTTATTTTGTCTGATATTAATATGGGTACCCCAGCTTTTTTTTTTTTGTTTCTGTTGGCATGGAATATCTTTTTCGAACCTTTCAGTTTCAGTCTGCATGCATCGTTGTTGGAAAGATGTGTTTCTTGTAGACAGCAAATAGATAGGTTTTGTTCGTTAATCCATTCGGCCAGTCTGTGCCTATTAACTTGAGAGTTAAGTCCATTAAAGTTCAATGTGACTATTGATAAGTAGTGACTTTTTCCTGCCATTTTCCCAAAGATTTTCTAATATATGCTTTGAGCTTCCTATGATCTTTTTTTTTTTTTTTTTTGACAGGCAGAGTGGACAGTTTGAGAGAGAGACAGAGAGAAAGGTCTTCCTTTGCCGTTGGTTCACCCTCCAATGGCCGCCGCGGCTGTTGCACTGCAACTGGCACACTGCGCTGATCTGGTGGCAGTGGCCAGGTTCTTATCCTTGTCTCCCATGGGGTGCAGGGCCCAAGTACTTGGGCCATCCTCCACTGTACTCCCTGGCCACAGCAGAGAGCTGGCCTGGAAGAGGGGCAACCGGGACAGAATCTAGTGCCCCGACTGGGACTAGAACCCGGTGTGCTGGAATCACAAGGCGGAGGATTAGCCTAGTGAGCCGTGGCGCCGGCCCCTATGATCTTTTAATAGTAGGTTTTCTTCCTTTACCTTCTTTCATATTGATAGCCGTGTTTCTGTGTTTCTGTGTGTAATACAACTTTAAGCATCTTTTGCAGGGCTGGATGAGTGGCAACACATTCTTTCAATTTCTGTTTGCTGTGAAAGGTCTTTATTTAACCTTCATTCACAAATGAGAGCTTTGCAGGATATAATATTCTGGGCTGTCAGTTTTTCTTTCTTAGTATACCTGGGCTATATCTCGCCATTCCCTCCTAGCCTGTAGGGTTTCTGATGAGAAGTCATCTGTGAGTCTAATTGGAGATCCTCTGAGAGTAATCTGACGTTTCTCTCGTGCACATTTTAGGATCTTTTCTTCATGTTTCACTGTGGTGAGTTGGATTACAACGTGTCGTGGTGAGGATCTCTTTTGGTCATGTTTATTAGGGGTTCTATGAGCTGAGCTTCCTGTACTAGGATGTCTCTGTCCTTCTCCAAACCTGGGAAATTTTCTGCTAGTATCTCACGAAAATGGCCTTCTAATCCTTTCTCCCTCTCCATGCCTTCAGGAACTCCTAGAACCTAAATGTTGGGTTTTTAAATAGTATCCTGTAGATTCCTGGCAATATTTTTTAGATTTCTAATTTCCTCTTCTTTTCTTTGGTGTGACTGTATTCTTTCCTGTGTTCTGTCTTCTAAGTCCGATATTCTCTCTTCTGCTTCACTCATTCTGTTTTTAAGGCTCTCTAATGTGTTTTTCATTTGATGTATTGAATTCTTCATTTCATTATGATTTCTCGTCACTATCACAGTTCCATGTTCTACTAGTTGCTTCATTTCATCTTGATTCCTCCTTAAGATTTCATTTTCACGAGACAGATTTTCTATCCTGTCCAGTAAGGATTTCTGTAGTTCAAGAATTTGTTTTTGAAAACTTCTAAATGTTCTTATAATTTTTTTGAAATCGTTTCTTGCATTTCTTCTATCTCATCATCTTCATAATCTTAAATTTGGGTGTCATGTTCATTTGGGGCTATCATAGTGTCTTCCTTTCCTTGTTTCCTCTGTTTCTGCATTTGTTGTTTGGCATTGTGGATATATTCTTTGGTTTCTTTGCTGTGGTGGGTTTTCTCGGTATACTCTGTCCCTAGATTAAGTGGACTGTCTGCTTTTCATGGATCCTTAGAGGCTGTGATGTGTTGGCAGAGAGCTATGTTTGGTTCTTCAGTGTTAAGGGTTTGCCAAAGGTTACTCACCCAGGTTGTTCTCTCTCTTGCTCGCTCGCTCGCTCTCTCTCTCTCTTTTTTTTTTGACTCAGAAGGGAAGTAATTCCGCACAGCTGAGTGGAATTGTGGGTAGTTGATGTATGAAATCAGGCCCCTGTGGGTATTAGTCTGCTCTACTCCAAGGACCACACAAAGAGTATATGCAGCCCTTAGTGTGGACTCAAATTTCTCTGCAGTCTCTCACCGTGTTCCCCAGGTTACCGAGTTTGTGTACTCAGTGAGTTCTCTCGCCCACCCTTAGATTTTCACAGTCTCAGTTCATTAGCTCCACACTTTCACTAGGTTCTAATCTCCAGTTATTTCTCCCCACCAGAGTCATGTTTTTCTGCTTGGCTGATGGTGGGCACTGCTTTACCATGTCCAAAATGGCGCCTGCTCTTTGTCTTGTTTGGCTTTGTAAGGTGAGTGGAGAGAGAGGATAGTGTCCTTATTTATTCGTTTTTTTCTCTCCTCCAGTCAGCCTGGTGAACTTTCCCCAGCGGGACTTCAAGCTTCGTTCCCTCTAGGCTCTTTCTGCCTTTCCCCGCCGATGACTCGGGTTACCGAGGTTTTTGTCTCTCCTCCCCTTCCAGTGCTGGTGCGCAGACTCCACAGCTCTGCTTCCGTGCCTCGGCTTCCATTCCATGGGTGTCCTTGCTCTCCCCGTAGGTCCTCCGTGTCACATCCACTAGATCCAGAAGAGTTTCCTCTGCAATTTTTTTCCCAAGACTTTTCCTGAGACTACAGTAACTCCACTTTTATTAAACTATCTTTTCCCGGACTTTCAGTGCGTGCCCTCACTGTTCAGCCATCTTGGCTCCGCCTCCCACATGTATAATTTATAAAAGTTTTCTCCCATTCTCTCAGTTGACTTTTCACCTCATTAAATGTTTCCTTTGCAGTGCAGGAGCTTCTTAGCTTGATGTAATCCCATTTGTCCATTTTTGTCTTTATTGCCTGTGCTTCTGGGGTCTTAGCCAAGAAGTTTTTGCCCATGCCAATCTTGCAGTGTTTCCCCTATGTTTTCCTCTAGTAATTTGGTGCTTTCAGGTCATAGATTTAGATCTTTGATTCATTGTGATTTGATTTTTGTATAGGGTATAAAGTAAGGGTCTTGTTTCATACTGCTGCGTGCAGTGATTCAATTATCTTAGCACCATGTGGTAAGGAGACTGTCCTTTCTCTAGGGAGTGATTTTAACTTGTTTGCCAGAGATTAGTTGGTTGTAGATGTGAGGATTAATTTCTAGGGTCTTTGGTCTGTTCCATTGGTCAACAAGTCTATTCTTGTGCCAGTACCAATCTGTTTTGCTTATGAATGCCCTGTAATATGTCTTGAAATCTGGTATTGTGATGCCTCCAGCTTTATTTTTATTGCTTAAGGGTTGTTTTAGCTATTCAAGGTCTCTTGTGATTCCATTTGAATTTTAGGGTCGTTTTTCCCAGATCTGAGAAGAAAGTCTTTGGTATTTTGATTGTAATCACACTGAATCTGCAAATTGATTTCAGTAGTATGGACATTTTGATGGTATTAATTCTTCCAATTCATAAACATGAAAGATTTTTCCTTTTTACTGTATCCTTTTTTATTTCCTTAATATTTTATAATTTTCATTGTAGACATTTTTCACATTCTTTGTTAAATTTATCATGTTATTTACAATTTTTGTAGCTATTGCAAATGGGACTGATCTTACAATTTCTTTCTCAACCATGCATTGTTTGTGTATACAAAGGCTATTGATTTTTATGTGTTTGTTTTATGTCCTGCAACTTTGCCAAAATCTCTTATGAATTCCAGTATTATTTTATTGGAGTCTTTTGATTCCTCTATGTATACTGTCATATCATTTGCAGACAAGGATAATTTGACTTCCTCTTTTCTCATCTGTATTCTTTTGATTTTTTTCTTGTCTATTGGCACTGGCTAAAACTTCCAGAACTCTATTGAATAGTAATGATGAGAGTGGCCATTGTTGTCTGGTTTCATATCTTTGTGTAAATGCTTCCAGCTTCATCCCACTCAATATGATGCAGGCTGTAGGTTTTTCATATATTGCCTTGATTGTGATGAAGTATGTTCATTCTATACCCAATTTGCTTCAAGTTTTTATTATGAAAAGACATTGTATTTTATCAAATGCTTTCCCGGCATCTATTGAGATAATCATATGGTTTTTATTCTTCAGTTTGTTAATGTGATGTATCACATTTATTGATTTGTGTATGCTGAACCATCCCTGCATACCAGGGATTAATCCCACTTGGTCTGGATGAATGATTTTTCTGATGTGTTGAATTCCATTAGCCAGTATTTTATTGAGGATTTTTGCGTCTATGTTCATCAAGGATATTGGTCTGTAGTTTTCCATTGTTGAATCTTCTGTTTTTTCAAATTAAGGTGATGTTGGCCTCACAGAAAGAGTTTAGGAGAATTTCCTTCCTTTCAATTGCTTGGAATAGCATGAGAATAACTGGAATTAGTTCTTCTCTAAAAGTGTGGTAGAATTCATCAGTAAAGCCATCTGGTCGTGGGCTTTGCTTTGTTGAGAGGGTGTTTATTACTGATTCAATATCTGTCTTAAAATTAGCCTAATCAGATTTTCTGTCTTCCTGACTCAGTTTTGGTGGATTGCATGTGTCCAGAAATATAGCCATTTCTTCCAGATTTTCCAACTGTTTGGCATGTAGCTGTTTGTAGTAATTCCCAATGAATCCTTTTTATTTCTGTAATATCCATTGTAACATCTTTTTTCAATTCTTGTTTTATTAATTTGAGTTTTCTCCATTTTTGGGGAGGGATGTTAGTTGAAACAATGGTGTCTCAATTGTTTTTCAGAAAACCAGCTCTTCATGTCATTGCCCTTTTTTGCAATTATTTCTGTTTTCAATTTTGTTCATTTCTTCTCTAATTTTTATTCTTTTTCCTCCTACTATCTTTATGTTTGGTTTGTTTTTCTTAGACCTTTGAGATGAATTTTTTGATAAATTCTTTGATGCCTTTCCAATTTCTTTTTATTTATTTATTTTTATCTACTTAAAGGCAGATTCATAGGGAGGTGGATGCAAAGAGATCTTCCATCTGCTAGTACATTCCCCAAATGGCTACAACAGCTGGTGTTGGGGCAAGCTGAAGCCAGGATATCAGAGCTTCATCCAGGTCTCCCACATGGGTGCCAGGGCCCAAGGACTTGGGCAATCTTCTGTTGCTTTCCCAAGCACATTAGCAGAGGGCTGCATGAGGAAGTTGTGCAGCTAGGACATGTAACAGTACCTATGTCATATGTCATCACCACAGGCAGCTGCTTTACTTGCAACGCCACAGTGCTGACCTTATCCAATTTCTTGATGTAGGCACTAATTACCATAAACTTTCCTTTCAACACTATTTTTGCTGTATCCCATAAGTTTTCATATGTTGTGTTGTCATCTTCATTTGTTTCTAGGAATTTTTATTAATTTTCCTTTTCATTTCTTCTATGACCCACTATTCATTCAGGAACATGTGTTTCAGTCTTTATGTGTTTGTATATTTTCTAGAGTTTCTTGAGTTTCTAATTTCTTGCTTCATTCAATTGTGGTCAGAAAATATATACAGTATGATTTCAATATCTCTGAATCTGTTGAAACTGCTTTATGGTCTAGCATATGCTTTATTCTAGAGAAATTTCCATGTGCTGATGAAAAGAATATGTATTCTGCAGCTGTAGGATGAAATGGTCCATAGTGTAGATTAACTCTGCTGTTTCTTTGTTGATTTTTTGTCTAGATGATCTGTCTATTGATGAAAGTGGGATGTTAAAGTCCCCATTTATTGGGGGATTTATTGGAGCCTATATTGCCTGTTAGATCCATTAACATTTGTTTCAAATAGCCAGGGGCTCTGACATTGAATGCCTATACATTTATTATAGTCATATCTTCCTTTTGAACTGACCCCTTAATTATTAAATAACACCCTTCTTTGTCTTTTTTTAAACCGTTTTTGTGTTAAAGTCTATTTTTTCTGATATCAGGATGGCTACCCTTTTTTTTTTTGCTTTTCATTAGCGTGGAATATAGTTTTCCTTCTTTTTACTTTCAGTCTGTATCTTTTTGTGAGTTATGTTTCTTATAGGCAGCAAATAGATGGTTCTTGTTTTTTAATCCATTCAGCCACTCTGTATCCTTTATTTGGAGAATTAAAGGCATTTCCATTCAAAGTTTTTTTTGACAAGTAATGACTTGGTCCTGCCATTTTCCTGTAAATATTCCTGTTGTTTAGTTTGGATTTCCTTTGTACTTTTACTAGGAGACTTTCTGCCTTCACATTCTTTCATGATACTTTCTCTGTTTCTGTGCGTAGCATTTCCTTAAGTATCCTTTGTAATGCTGGGTATGTGATGACAAATTCTTTCAATTACTGCTTATTTTGGAAGGTCTTTATCTCACTCTCATTTATAAATGAGAACTTTGCTGGATACTGTTTTCTGAGTTAACAGTTTTTATTTTCTTTTTGTGCTTTTACTATGTCTGCCCATTCTCTTCTAGCCTGTAAGGTTTCTGATGAAAAATCAATTGTCAATCTAATTGGAGATCCTTTGAAGGTAACCTGGCGTTTCTCTTGTGCACAGTTTAGGATCTTTTATTTATATCTCACTTTTGAAAGTTTGACTATAATATGTTGTTGTAAAAATCTTTTTTTGTTGAAGTGAAATGGACACTATGGGAAACAGTGACTTGATCAGCATAGCCCTGACTGTTAATGAACAACTTAATACATTATCCCTCTTAGTAGTTTTTTTTGTCTGTTCTACTTAATATGACTGGTTTAATTCTGTAATTAATACACAGTTATTCTTAAGTGTTGAAAATTAACTGAAATGTGATCCCTGTTAAACATAAGAGTGGGAATAAGAGAGGGAAGAGATGTATAATTTGGGACATGCTCAAGCTGACTTGCCCCAAATGGTAGAGTTAGAAACATACCAGGGGATTCCAATTCAATCCCATCAAGGTGGCAAGTACCAATGCCATCTCACTAGTCCAAGTGATCAATTTCAGTTCACAATTGATCATAATGAAAGGACTAAGAGTCAAAGGGAGCACATAAACAAGTCTAGTACCTGCTAACACTAACCAATAGAATAAATAAAGGGGAGAGTGTTCCAACATGGGAAGTGAGATACTCAGCAGACTCATAGAATGGCAGATGTCCTAAATAGCACTCTGGCCTCAGAATCAGCCCTAAAGGCATTCGGATCTGGCTGAAAAGCCCATGAGAGTATTTCAGGCATGGAAAGCCAAGACACTCTGGCAAAAGATCTCTGTGAGTGAGATCCCAGTGGAAAGAACAGGTCTTCAAAGAAGGAGGTGCCTTTCTCTGAAGGGAGGAGAGAACCTCCACTTTGACTATGACCGTGTCTAAACAAGATAAGAGTCGGAGAACTCAGAGGGCTTCCATAGCCTTGGAAACTCATGACTGGAGCATAGGGAGATTACTGATGCCATAGACAGGAGTGTCAATTTGTAAAGTCAACAACAGGAGTCACTGTGCACTTACTCCTCATGTAGGATCTCTGTCCTTAATGTGCTGTGCATTGAGATTTAATGCTATAACGAGTACTCAAACAATATATTTCACTTTGTGTTTCTATGTGGGTGCAAACTGCTGAAATCTTTACTTAATGCATACTAAACTGATCTTCTGTAAAAAAAAAAAAAAAGAAATTATCAATTCCCAACTTGACTCTCACTGGGATTAAACATGACAATAGGTCTGATCTGATTTCATCATCATTTTAAAAAAATCATCTATTATTTTTCACTTTATGTTTCTGTGTGGGAGCAAACTATTGAAATCCTTACTTAATGTATACTAAGCTGATCTTCTGTATATTAAGATAATCGAAAATGAATCTTGATGTGAATGGAAGGGGAGAGGGAGTGGGAAAGGGGAGGGTTGCGGGTGGGAGGGACGGTATTGGGGGGGAAGCCATTGTAATCCATAAGTCATACTTTGGAAATTTATATTCATTAAATAAAAGTTTAAAAAAATCTTTTTTGTTCATTTTCTCTATTAATTTTACTTTTTTAATTTTTTTAACTTTTATTTAATGAATATAAATTTCCAAATTCAGCTTATGGATTACAATGGCTTCCTCCCCATAACATCCCTCCCACCCACAACCCTCCCCTTTCCCACTCCCTCTCCCCTTCCATTCATATCAAGATTCATTTTCGATTCTCTTTATATACAGAAGATCAGTTTAGCATACATTAAGTAAAGATTTCAACAGTTTGCTCCCACAAAGAAACATAAAGTGAAAAATACTGTTTGAGTACTAGTTACAGCATTAAATCTCAAAGTACAGCACACTAAGGACAAAGATCCTACATGAGGAGTAAGTGCACAGTGACTCCTGTTGTTGCCTTAACAAATTGACACTCTTGTTTGTGGCATCAGTAATCACCCTAGGATCTTTTCATGAGCTGCCAAGGCTATGGAAGCCCCCTGAGTTCACCGACTCTGATCATATTTAGACAAGGCCATGGTCAAAGTGGAAGTTCTCTCCTCCCTTCAGAGAAAGGTACCTCCTTCTTTGATGACCTGTTCTTTCCACTGGGATCTCACTCGCAGAGATCTTTCGTTTATTTTTTTTTCCCCCAGAGTGTCTTGGCTTTCCATGCCTGAAATACTCTCATGGGCTTTTCAGCCGGATCTGCATGCCTTAAGGGCTGATTCCGAGGCCAGAGTGCTGTTTAGGATATCTGCCATTCTATGGGTCTGCTGTGTATCTCACTTCCCATGTTGGATCATTCTCTCCCTTTTTTTATTCTATCAGCTAGTATTTGCAGACACTATTCTTGTTTATGTGATCCCTTTGGTTCTTAGTCCTATCATTATGATCAAATCTTTTCTGATCATGTATATGTGCTGTGGTTTCTTAGTGGGCTCCATGAAGCCTCATCAGTCCTCATCTGATTAAAGAGGCCACCACTGTCCTCACTCCTTTGGATCAGACCCATCACAACCCTATCCTTCACAGCCACATGGCCTTTTCATACAAGTGAAAGGACTCCCAAACGCATCTGGCGCCTCTATGTTCACAATGAGGAAAGTCTGTTCACAGCATTTCTCTTCTCAAACAGCGTGTTCGTTTTTTGTGCATTGATCCCAAAAATGAACAGCCATATCAAACAAGTTGAAGCAGAGAACACTTTGTCCTCACAGAATCCTTGAGTCCTTTCACTTCGGGTTAGTCTACTCAGGGACCAACCTCATCTCTGGCATCCTGCCCTTTTGGCTGCCCAGGTGTGTTTCATGTCTTGTGAATCACAGCCTGCATTGTGTTCTTCTAGTCTATTATGATAAGCAGGAGGATCTTATGATCTTTTTTCTGGCAGCCTCTTCTAAATTCCTGAGCTGAGAGAATCCTGTATGCTCAGCTGAAGCAGGAGGGATATTTTTGGAGACACAACAGTCGAGGACTTGGGCTGGCAGAATTTCCTTGTGTCTGGGAGATGGGAACTACGAAATGCTCAAAGCCAGCAGGGCTTGAGGTGAGTGATTATGCCGACATCCATGTCAACAGCAGGTGTTCTTATTATTGTGTGTGTGCATGTGTGTGTGTGTGTGTGTGAGAGAGAGAGAGAGAGAGAGAGAGAGAGAGAACAAGATTGGTGAGAGCCCACAACTGGCAGGTGGCAGGTGGTTCTATGCCTAGAAGAATAGGACAATGTGAGGTACATGGGGAGAACCTCACTGAGAACTGTAATGTGACAGTAGATTCCATGTCCCTGAGCTTCCCTAAGCTATGTTGCAGGTAAGGGCTTCCCATGCACAAACCCTGATAGACTATGCAGTACAGTGACTAAGTATTAAATATGTGGTCTATCACTGTTCATGGACATGAGAGTATCTGATGAGGGCCCTAACTGCCACAAATTTCAACACTTAAGGCATTCCTTCCAGCTCTAGCATACTGTGCCTGTGACCAGAGAGAGTACTTCCCCATCAGAGAAAGAATTGTACATTCACAGATGTCTTGAGCACTCCTTCTACTGAATCTACCCACATAATCACATTAAAGCCAGAGAGAACCCCCTTGCCCCCAAGAGGGCTCCTCAACCTTGAATCCCCTCATTGCCTCCAGGGAACATGCTCTGAATTATCTGAACAAGAAAGATTTGAATTTAAAGCTCTCCTGTGTGAATTCCTGAAAGAGTTGTTGATCTAAAGGGCAGATGGTGCTAGCTATGTACTCAATCCCATGATGACTTGCTGCCTGAGACCCTCAGAGGCACCTAGGTATGCCATATGAGGGCTGCGACTTGCACAGCCTTGTCCCAGCCAGACTGGGTGACAAGATGCCTCACTTGGTGGGGAAATGAGACCAGGGTGTGACATATATGTGACTCCTTGTGGCTAATCCAAGTGAGGATTAGGAAGACCACATGTGCTCCTGAGAAAGATACCTTCAAGATGCTTCACATGGTGCAGGACCCTCCCAGGAAGCAGCCTTATTCTTCGGGAAGTGTCAGGCTCTCAACAGTTGGGATTTTGTGCAGAAGTACCCACAATGATATGGTGTTATTGAGACCCCATTCAAAATTTCTCTGAGGTCAGTTAACCTGTAAGCAATGTTTGTCCTGTGTGTTCATGAAATGGATGAAAATGGAAGGTACAAGCCATCTGCATCTGTGGGGCCAGTATTGGTACTAGAGAAATGCCCAGTGTGAGTGCAAGTGTCAGGTAGCAAAATCATCAACAGCAGTGCCATGGCCTGTCCCAGAAATCTAACAGCAAGATGTGTCAGTATATGTAGGGGGCTGTGAAAAGGAACCCAAACAAATGGGCACTAGGATGCTGATTTATGAGCAGGCAATGGGATGGGGAACATGCTGTCTACTGGATCTTACTCCAGTTCTACATGTGGTGCCTAGTGGAGTAGCTTATTATGTGACTGCTTTGAAAGTGTTCCCTTAGAACACCTAATAGACTGTTGAGTTGAGTTTACAGTATAGGTTGATAAGAGATATTAGTCCTATGAAATTCAATTGCTACATCTGTACCATTTAAGGATTAAGAGATTGGATGGCTTTTAAAAGGCATTGGAGCACTATGTGCCTATAGATTATTGGTAACTTCTTGTGATGCATAGCAAGTAGATGTTGTTTGAAAAGTTCCTGGCCAAAAATAGATTAGGGGAGGTGGAGTTGAGGAGGGAGAGAAAAAGAAAATCGTTTGGCTCACCTGTGTGCTAAGTATATTTGTTGTTCACTTGGATTTTCGTCCTTATCTGACAGATAGGGAAAGAAATACCTGTGTAAATCCATGGCAAGACTGTCAGCTTATTTACACCAAATCTACTAAACAACAGTGAATTGTCCTGGTATATGCGGGTGGGAGAACAGACAAGACACACAGCATCTATCCAAGAGATGGTAGTGGAAGTGGACTGGGGCACAGGGGAGAGTCATGGATGCAACAGTAACAGAATAGTGTGTTGGAGGTGGAGCTGCCCAGGGAAAGAGAAAGATCCTCTGCAGTAAGGTATCTTAGCACCACAGAAAACATGTGCAAAGAACAGTGGGGATGCAGTGGGCTCAACTGCATGGATGCACACACAAGCACTCTATGGCAGGACTGTTGGTTAAATATCTACCTGCATATTCCTACTGGACCTTGGATAGAAAGGGGGAATGCAGTGAATTGTGAACTGGTGGGAGTGGTGAGTAGCAGCCATATTTTCAAACTATAGGTCTTAGGACAGAGAGTCCATTGTCTGAAAGGGGGAAAAGCTCCAAATTTATCCCCAGAAGTTCTTTCTACAGACAAGAGCAGAGAAGGGGCTATGTACTGGGACAACCGTACCCTCACTCCAGTTTGATGAAGCAGTGAGTCTGCTGCAATAGAAATACCTATGGAAGCAGAAGGACATAGCCACTAGAGGGTGCAATCCATCCCTCTTAACTCTGAGGGTCACTGGGGCTTTGTGCAAGCTGCATGTGCTTGTGTGAATGAAGGCCATTGGTGCATGGACTTCTAGGATGGGCTGGTTTTGCGAAGTTCTCAGAAACTTGCCCAGGGGGCCAGCGCTTTGGGGTAGCAGGTAAATCCGCTGCCTGCAGTGCTGGCATCCCATATGGGTGCTGATTCGAATCTCAGCTGCTCCATTTCCAATCCAGCTCTCTGCAATGGCCTGGGAAAGCAGTAGATGGTGGTCCAAGTCCTTGGGCCCCTGCACCCACATGGGAGACCCGGAAGAAGCTCCTGGATCCTGGCTCCTGGCTCCTGGCTCCTGGCTTCAGATTGACCCAGCTCCGGCCATTGCAGCCAGTTGGGGAGTGAACAAGCAGATGGAAGACCTCTCTCTCTTTCTTTCTTTCTCTGCCTCTCCTTCTCCCTCTGTGTAACTTTCAAATAAATAAATAAATCTTTAAAAAAAGAAACTCTCCCAGAAAGGAAATGGTGAGAGTCTACTGTCATTTTCTGATCACCAGTAAAATAATTATCTTTTTTCAGCATGTGATTACTTAGTTTGTCATATTGACACAAATATCCCCTGCATGTATTCTCACTAAAAGCATTTATAACACATAGGTCGAATTGTTGCCCATCTCTGTCCAGCCCATTCATCCCCAGCCCAGTAGCCATGACTCAGCACAATCACCAGTTTTTTGTATTTTCTTTAAGATTTTTGTTGAGTTATTTGTGTGAGGAATTAGATGGGCTAATGGGCAGTTAGGTCAGGTCCCTGTTGGAATGAAAGAAGGGACAGAGTCCCTTTAAGAGTGAATAAAACACTTGCTTCTCCCCGAGAAGATGCGTTCATGAAGATGATGATTTGATCCCACCCTCCGAGTCTCTAGTTTTACATGAGAATAGAAATACAAAATTACCAATCCCACTCTTCTGATTTTTGTTTGTGTCTATGTTTTATCCTGAGCAGGCCAGACAGGATTACAGCTGTGGTCCTGTGATTGCTTGGTTCCCCCCTCCCTGTCTCACCCTCTGATTGATTTTAGCTGTTCTGCTCCTTCTGTGAATTGTACAGAAAAAAAACCACACTGGCAAGTTTCCCAGGCATTCCTCCCTTTGAGTCCACCTCCTGAATGCTGTGGCAAGAGGCTTCTCACTGCCCCCTGTCTACCTGGAAATTCTTCTATGTGAGACAAGAATTAAGATCACCTTCATCATCCTGGTAACAGCTTAGTACCATGACTCAGATCCAACTCAAATTTGACTAGAACAAACTTTGGATTACCTCACAGGATGGGTGAGCAAGTGGACTGCTTCTACTTCTGTTTTTCAAAGAGTATCACTCTCCCCATAGCAACTCTCTCTGCCTCTTGCGTGCTCGCTTGTGCTCTCGCTCGCTCTCTCTCTCTCTCTCTCTCTCTCTCACCAGATCCCTGTCAGCCAGTTAAAAGTGGTTAGTGGCCGGCGCCGTGGCTCACTAGGCTAATCCTCCGCCTTGCGGCGCCGGCACACCGGGTTCTAGTCCTGGTCGGGGCACCGGATTCTGTCCCGGTTGCGCCTCTTCCAGGCCAGCTCTCTGCTGTGGCCCGGGAGTGCAGTGGAGGATGGCCCAGGTGCTTGGGCCCTGCACCCCGTGGGAGACCAGGATAAGTACCTGGCTCCTGCCATCGGATCAACGCAGTGCGCCGGCCGCAGTGCGCTGGCCGCGGCGGCCATTGGAAGGTGAACCAACGGCAAAGGAAGACCTTTCTCTCTGTCTCTCTCTCACTGTCCACTCTGCCTGTCAAAAAAAAAAAATACAAAAAAAAAGTGGTTAGTGAGGCTGCTGGTTTTAAGACTTAGCAGTCAGGCTTGCTGACTAGGGCTTGGGCAATCCCTGGAGCTGAGACTCTGTTCTAATCTTTCTTGTGTTAATCAGCCCTTTACAGAGGACTGGGAGAAAGCCCTGAGATGACTGACAGATCCTGCCTGAAGTACACCCTCATGCTTCCTGAAAATCTCTTGGCTGGACCCCAGACCCCCAGAGCTCAGAGGGTGATGGACTGGAAAGCTCACTTCCTACAGGGATTGGCATTACTGAGACTGGGCACAGTTTGGAGTGAGGCCATGGGCTCCAGCCCAAATACCCCAATGCCTCCTCTCCTTACTTCAGACTCAGGTACTCATTACCTGCTCTTTTGGAGTCCTCATGAGCTGTAACACTGTCTCATCTCTGAAAATGTTGGTCCTACCCAGCTCAGTTTCCTTTCATGGGGATCAGCCTGTTGTGTGCGACAGGGTGAAGGTCTTGGAGTAATGCAAAATTCAGGCCAGGCCACACTCTGGGGTTTTTCAAAGGCTCCTTGACCCAGAAGCCAGGCTCCAGCAGTGTGTTAAGGTGTCTGGCTGAAAACTGTACTCTGTTATTTCCACAGAGATCAATTTGTCAGTGAGATTAGGCACAGTTTGGAGCAAGTTCATGGGCTTCATGGCCCAATGCCCCAATGACTTTTCTTCACCCCAGATCCTGACAAGAAGTCCATCTCTTTTTCTGCTGATATACTACTCTGTGACCTATAGATGTTTTTCTTATCCCACAAACTCTCCCCATCTCTTATAAACTCGGATTCCTCATCCCATTAGTATTTTCCTAGACATCTTGTTATTTTTGGGTCAGAATTTAGGTATCCCTTATGCAGACATAGGTGGTTGTTCCCATCTAGATACCTCATTAGGCACAGATCCCCTCGTGGCATAGACTTGTGGAGACAGATCCTTAGGCATGTTCTCTGGTGTCTCCTTCCTTCCTTCTCAGGTCTCTTTCTCTTTTGAGTCCACCTCCATCAGGTCCTTTCTGTTTAGTTCATACTTCAGAGGAAGTTCACTGGGGAGAATTTTTATTCTTCCATCATACACCTTTATCCATTCAACTGCTTAGTCCCCAAACCAAGTGGTGGCTAGAACTGGTGCCCTCCCTCAAACTCTAGGTCAAAACACCCTTGTAAAGGCTCTTGTCATGAAGGCTTTTTGTCAAAAATAGGCCCATAAGATATGATTCAAGGTTAAGAGGCACATAAAAACTATTTCTCTACACATAAGAGAGCAAAGGGATGATATATATTTGACCAGGCAGAATCCCAGTTCTAGCATGCCACAAGTAAAGGGAAATGATCACTCCCTGTGCATGCCGTTCTGAAAATATATATCTTAGGTAACAAGCTTGAAAGGCTGAGCAAGTGTAGGTAATATGTACTAGTCCCACCTGCACCTTCCTTCCTTCCCTGTGGGCTTCAGTGCATGTCTGGACACCACAGGCAATAAAAGTTTTGAGAGATATCTCAATCTCAGGAGAGGTAAAAGTTGAGGGACATCCTCTCTTTCTAGAGGGAAACAAACCTTCTATCACAGACGCTTCCTTGGGGTTCATTCTTAGACACTGGATTCCTTTGATCCCAAGAGCTTAAAGAAAAACCATTTGACATTTTCCTGCACACTGTGTGGCCTGGTTATAAACTAAAGAATGAAGAGAGTTAGCCTAAGGGTGTTGAGGTCTCTTATATCCAGGCTTTCCTTGTGCTAAACCATTCCTGATAGGTCAGAAGTCACAGGAAAATCCCTCCACCTTCTTAGAATGTTTGAGGGAGACTTTAAAGACATATATCCTCATTAGATCCACATTCTGTAGTAGGATAGATGATTTTAAAAGACAGATTCCTAATCCAATCTGCCCTGAACATTAGGAAATAACTCTAGAGACTTGTAGTGGGACCTGAACATACCCTAGACAACTTCTTAAAGGTTGCTACTATGGTTTTTTACAACAGAGATGAGGAGGGTACGCAACAGTAGAAGCAAAAAGATAAGAGGAAGGGTGCACTCCTGATGACATTTCAGCTCCAGCAAGTCCTCTGGGGCCCTCCCAAGTACTTTTGTTGCAAAGGCAGAAAATACTTCACCAGAGATCATCAAAAATGACCCCCAGGACCATGTCCTATTTGCAGAGGAGATCACTGGAGATTTGACTGCCCCTAAATGCCAAAAACTCTGGAGTCAGGCATTTCCAACATACTTCCCACAGGGAACTCAAAACCTGGGAGCACTGAGTGGTTCCCAAAGTGGAAGGAAAGTCTATAAATTTCCTTCTGGACACAGTAGAGCAACTTTATTTTTCATTCTAGCTTTGGCCTGCCCTCCTTTCATACAGTGACCATAAACAGTGTGTCACGAATCTCCCAAGATATTTCACCCAACTTTTGAACTACGTCTGGAATGATCTAATATTTGCTCACTCCTTTTTCATCATACCAGAAATCCCAACATCTTTACTAGGTAGAGACCTAGACCCTCCTGACTTTGGCTTACTTAGTCTTCCCAGAATCTGCTCACTACCCCCTCTCCTTCGTTTCAAATGTTTGGAAGTGGGGAGTGGAGAGATATTGCATTTGTTCAAGAGTCAAGGCCCAGCACCTGGTCTCAGTTGACCAACCCTACTAAAGGATGCCTTGTGTATCATTTTCCCTACCTCTTTGATCACCATTTTGGAAATACATTAGCAAGAACTCCTCATAACAAGGTTCATTTAAAACCGCTGTTCTTGGGGCCAGCATTGTGATGTAGGGGGTTAAACAGCCTCCTGCAGCACCAGCATTCCATATGGGTGCCAGTTCAAATCCTGGCTGCTCCACTTCCAATCCATCTCCCAGCTAATATGCCTGGGAAAGCAGTGGAAGATGGCCCAAGTCGTTGGATTACTGCACCCCTCTGGGAGACCTGGAAGAAGCCCCTGGCTCCTGGCTTCAGACTGGCCCAGCTCCAGCCATCGCATCCATTTGGGGGAGTGAACCAGCAGCAGATGGAAAATCTCTCTCCCTCTCCCTCTCCGTCTCCCTCTCCCTCTCCCTCTCCCTCTCCCTCTCCCTCTCCCTCTCCCTCTCCCTCTCCCTCTCCCTCTCTGTAGCTCTGCCTTTCAAATAAAATAAATCTTATTAATAAGCATAAAGATTGGAACCATCACTGTGACATAGCAGGTAAAGCTGCTGCCTGCAATGCCAGCATCCCATATGGGCACCAGTTTGAGTTCCAGCTGCTCTACTTCTGATCCAGCTCTCTGCTATGGCCTGGAAACACAGTAGAAGGTGGTCCGAGTCCTTCAGCCCCTGCATCTGCTTGGGAGACCCAGAAGAAGCTCCGGATCAGCTCAGTTCTGACCATTGCAGCCAATTGGGGAGTGAGCCAGCAGGTGGAAGGCCTTTCTCTCTCTCTCTCTCTCTCTCTCTCTCTCTCTCTCTCTCTCTCTCCTTCTCTTTCTCTCTCTGTGTAACTCTGACTTTTGAATAAATAAATAAATCTTTTTAAAAAGCATAAAGATCTGTGAAACCCTGTTATATTTCTTAAGATGCTATGAACTATTGAGTTGTCATCGTAATCGTGACTAGTTTAACTCTTTTTGCCATTCACAATGTGATTCTCAAAAATATTTAGGTCTTTTAACAAAGCATTGTTGGTACTGGTACTATGCTCAAATGTCTTGTCTCTAGAGTACACTTTTTCCTGAAACTTCTAGGGTTTGGAACACTTTGGTAAAGTATAACTGTGCAAAAATCAATTGCTTTAGCATTTTAAAAATTCAAAAACTGCTTTAAAGTAACTATGGTTTAAAATTCTGTATGTTTCTTTAATGGTGTTGAAGATTGGTTTAGGATGTGAATTGAAGGAACCAGTAGGTAGGAAAGAAAGCTGTGGAGAAACTATAAGCATAAGAATGTATTCCTGGTTATAGAAGGTTAAACAAAATTTTGGGTAGAAAGATTTTTGGGATAGTTAAAATATGAAGGAATATGGCCAGCGCCGTGGCTCACTAGGCTAATCCTCCACCTTGCGGCGCCGGCACACCGGGTTCTAGTCCCGGTTGGGGCGCCGGATTCTGTCCCGGTTGCCCCTCTTCCAGGCCAGCTCTCTGCTGTGGCCAGGGAGTGCAGTGGAGGATGGCCCAGGTGCTTGGGCCCTGCACCCCATGGGAGACCAGGAAAAGCACCAGGCTCCTGGCTCCTGCCATCGGATCAGCGCGGTGGGCCGGCCGCGGCGGCCATTGGAGGGTGAACCAACAGCAAAGGAAGACCTTTCTCTCTGTCTCTCTCTCTCTCACTGTCCACTCTGCCTGTCAAAAAATAAAAAATAAAAATAAAAAAAATCTGAAGGAATAAGCATGTTGTAGAAGGTCTGTGGAAGTTGAATGCTATGCAAGATTAGTTTGGTTGAGATTAGAAGGAAATTATTTTAAAGTTGGTTCTTCTATCTTAAAAGACAGAGAGCAGGATTACCTGGTTCCCTACCTTTTTGTAACATGATGTGTTTAACTGTCTTAAGTCATGGGCTCATATACTGATATCACATGCTAATCCTTTATAATCAAGGTTTTTTATGTGTTTTGTTACTGACATAGGTAACAAAGTTTTGTTCATCTCAGGGACTTATCATATGTTTTCTGTTGCCTTTAGTGAGTTTAATTGTCTTAAAATTTGAGTCTAAACGGAGTTAACTTTGTTAGATCTGGCCTGCAGTTTTGGCTAAAATGCTCTGGTTTAGCTTACTTTGACCAAATGGTTTAAACCTCTGACCATTCTGTTACATCTAAAGCTCTCAAACTGAATCCTTGACTTTCAGGTTTCCAGTGGAACTCTCAGAAGATGAGAGTCTCAATTAGGAGAGACAATAACCACCTTACACTCTTTGTGTTATCCAGAAGCCATCTAACTAGAAGCCATCATATGCAGGCGGTACCCCAAATGATGTCCCCTGAAGAAATCTGCTTGTAAATTTTTTTAAATAGCAAAATGAGAATGGTTTCTGAAACTCAGTGACTAAAGCAGAAGGTGTGGGGCTGGCATGGTGGCGCAGCTGATTAAGCTGCCACTTGCGACATTGGAATCCCATCCCTCTTGCTGAGTTTATAGACCAGATTCCTGCTAAAGCACTTGGGAAGCAGTGGATGATGACTGAGTCATTTGCGTTACTGCCACATACATGGGAGACCCAGGAGGAAATCCTGGCTCTTGGCTTGGTCCTGGCTCTTTCCAGATGTTGCAGCCATATGTGGAGTGAACCATGGATGGGAGGTTTCTCTCCTTCTCTCCACTGCTCTGCATTTCAAATTAGTAAATAATTTTAAGAAGCAGTATAAATTGCAAAAAGGAAAACCAAGGATTTAACATCTATAATCAGTGTAGTTTTGCATATATCCTAAAACAATTTGCATTTTATGTTTAAACATTACTGTGAGAACCGTGTCATTGTAGAGTAGAGACATTATCAGGCAAAATAATCAGGCACTTGCTGCTTGATGCTGAACAGCAAATTCATCAGAGTTGAGATTTGGTACAATAGGGTTTATTTCAAGAAACTAGCAGTTTTAGGCTGGGGCAGGGCGAGGTGGGGAGGGATCTCTTGGTCTAAAATGTACTCTTTTCTCTACAAGTCAGCAAAAAGGATTTGTTAAGGGAAGGGGTAGCTGCAGATGGAGGTTAGAGAAAGCAGGAGTTCAGTCATTAATAATTAAGCAGATTTTCAGGCTTTAATCTGATGATGGTCCATCTGGGAAATCAAGGACATCAGTCAGGTGGAGGTTCTTCATAATGGAGCTCAGCTATTTGCAGTTGATGATTGCATATTTTCTCCTCAGCTGGGTGTGAAGTCAGCCATTATAAGTCATCTCCTTTCAGTAGGTTCCTAAAATTCTTCGGCAAGCTATTCTTCACAAGACTAGTCACAGGCAATTCACAATATCAGTAGTTTTTTGTTGTTGAAATATGAAAAGGGAAAAATACATTCATTAGGGTTACAAAGATACCAACTTTATTCTTTTTTTGAATTCCTGTTTTTAAAGAAATGCAGGTTCGAGATTGCTCCAAGATGGCAGAATAGGGAGGAAGCACACTGATAGTCCGGGAAAAGATAGTTTAATAAAAGTGGAGATACTGTAGTTTAGGGAAAAGTTAGGGAAAAATCTGCAGAGGAAACTCTTCCGGAACTAGTGGGACATGGTGGACCTACGTGGAGGGCACGGGCACCCACGGCTCAGGACCCCTGCCGCCGAGTCTACACACCAGCGCTGGAAAGGGAGGTGAGGCGAACACAGTAGCCCGAGACACTGGCAGGGAAGCAGCAGGATGAGCATAGAGGGAACGAGGCTTGAAGCCCTGTGGGGGAAAGTTCACCAGGCTAACTAGAGGAGAGGAAAAATAAATAAATAGGACCATTATGGACACGATTCTCTCTCTCCACTCACCTTACAAAGGTGAGCAAGACAAAGAATAGGCACCATTTTAGACATACGTAAAAGCTGTGCCCACCATCAGACAAGCAGAAAAATCTGACTCTGGTGGGGAGAAATAACAGGAGGTTAGGAACTAGTGAATGTGTGGAACTAATCAACTGAGACTGTAATAAAAAAAAAAAGACCAAGAGTGTGGGAGAAGACTCACAGAGTACCAGAGAAGTGAGTACTCTCCAGAGATGCCACAATCTCAGTAACCTTGGCAACCCGGTGGGGGATTACAGGGGAATTTGAGCTTACACTGAAGTCTGAACAGATCCTTTGTGTGGTCCTTCAGACAGAGCAGACGAATATTATACCCACAGGGGCCAGAGCTAAGAGCTCAAGTCCGCCTTCAACTCTGCTCAGCTGTGCAGATTTAATTCCCTTCTGAATAAAAAAGAGAAAGAGAGATTTAACACGCCTAAATGGGGTGTGTCACCTTTGGCACATCCTTAACCCTGAAGAATCGAACAGAGCTCACTTGTCACACCCATCACAAGCCTCTAAGGATCCCTCAAAAGCAGACAGTCCACTTAATCTAGGGACAGAGTATACCGAGAAAACCCACCACAGTGAGGGGAAAAAAAAAAGAAAAGAAAAAACCAAAGAATATCTCCACAATGCCAAGCAACAAATGCAGAAACAGAGGAAACAAGGAAAGGAAGACATTATGACGCCCCCAAATGAACATGACACCCAAATTCAAGATTATGAAGATGATGAGATAGAAGAAATGCAAGAAACGATTTCAAAAAAATTATGATAAGAACACATAGAAGTTCTCAAAAACAAATTCTTTTTTTTTAATCTTTTATTTAATGAATATAAATTTCCAAAGTACGACTCATGGGTTACAATGGCTTCCCCCCCCATACCGTCCCTCCCACCCACAACCCTCCCCTTTCCCACTCCCTCTCCCCTTCCATTCACATCAAGATTCATTTTCGATTATCTTAATATACAGAAGATCAGCTTAGTATACATTAAGTAAGGATTTCAACAGTTTGCTCCCACACAGAAACATAAAGTGAAAAATAATAGATGATTTTTTTTAAATGATGATGAAATCAGATCAGACCTATTGTCATGTTTAATCCCAGTGAGAGTCAAGTTGGGAATTGATAATTTCTTTTTCTTTTTTTTTTTTTTACAGAAGATCAGTTTAGTGTACATTAAGTAAAGATTTCAATCGTTTGCACCCCCATAGAAACACAAAGTGAAATATACTGTTTGAGTACTCGTTATAGCATTAAGCCTCAGTGTACAGCACATTAAGGACAGAGATCCTACATGAGGAGTAAGTGCACAGTAACTCCTGTTGTTGACTTTACAAATTGACACTCCTGTTTATGGCATCAGTAATACCCTATGCACCAGTCATGAGTTTCCAAGGCTATGGAAGCCCCTTGAGTTCTCCGACTCTTATCTTGTTTAGACACGGTCATAGTCAAAGTGGAGGTTCTCTCCTCCCTTCAGAGAAAGGCACCTCCCTCTTTGAAGACCTGTTCTTTCCACTGGGATCTCACTCACAGAGATCTTTTTGCCAGAGTGTCTTGGCTTTCCATGCGTGAAATACTCTCATGGGCTTTTCAGCCAGATCCGAATGCCTTTAGGGCTGATTCTGAGGCCAGAGTGCTATTTAGGACATCTGCCATTCTATGAGTCTGCTGAGTATCTCACTTCCCATGTTGGATCACTCTCCCCTTTATTTATTCTATCGGTTAGTGTTAGCAGATACTAGACTTGTTTATGTGCTCCCTTTGACTCTTAGTCCTTTCATTATGATCAATTGTGAACTGAAATTGATCACTTGGACTAGTGAGATGGCATTGGCACATGCCACCTTGATGGGATTGAATTGGAATCCCCTGGTATGAAAAACAAATTCTTGAACTACAGAAATCCTTACTGGACAGGATAGAAAATCTGTCTCGTGAAAATGAAATCTTAAGGAGGAATCAAGATGAAATGAAGCAACTAGTAGAACATGGAACTGTGATAGTGATGAGAAATCATAATGAAATGAAGAATTCAATACATCAAATGAAAAACACATTAGAGAGCCTTAAAAACAGAATGAGTGAAGCAGAAGAGAGAATATCGGACTTAGAAGACAGAACACAGGAAAGAATACAGTCACACCAAAGAAAAGAAGAGGAAATTAGAAATCTAATATTGCCAGGAATCTACAGGATACTATTTAAAAACCCAACATTTAGGTTCTAGGAGTTCCTGAAGGCATGGAGAGGGAGAAAGGATTATAAGGCCATTTTCGTGAGATACTAGCAGAAAATTTCCCAGGTTTGGAGAAGGACAGAGACATCCTAGTACAGGAAGCTCATAGAACCCCTAATAAACATGACCAAAAGAGATCCTCACCACGACACGTTGTAATCCAACTCACCACAGTGAAACATGAAGAAAAGATCCTAAAATGTGCACGAGAGAAACGTCAGATTACTCTCAGAGGATCTCCAATTAGACTCACAGATGACTTCTCATCAGAAACCCTACAGGCTAGGAGGGAATGGCGAGATATAGCCCAGGTACTAAGAAAGAAAAACTGACAGCCCAGAATATTATATCCTGCAAAGCTATCATTTGTGAATGAAGGTTAAATAAAGACCTTTCATAGCAAACAGAAATTGAAAGAATGTGTTGCCACTCATCCAGCCCTGCAAAAGATGCTTAAAGATGTGTTACACACAGAAACACAGCTATCAATATGAAAGAAGGTAAAAGAAGAACACCTCACAGTAAAAGATCACAGGAAGTTCACAGCATATATTAGAAAATATCTTTGGGAAAAAGGTAGGGCAAAGTCACTACTTATCAATAGTCACATTGAATGCTAATGGCCTCAACTCTCCAGTTAAAACACACAGACTGGCTGAATGTGTTAAGGAACAAAACCCATCTATTTGCTGCCTACAAGAAAAACATCTTTCCAACAAAGATACATGCAGACTGAAAGTGAAAGGTTGGAAAAAGATGCCAACAGAAACAAAAAAAACCTGGCAAACCCATATTAATATCAGACAAAATAAACTTTAACATGAAAACTGTTAAAAGAGACAAAGAGGGGCACTATATAATGATTAAGGCATCAATTCCACAGGAAGATATAACTATTATCAATGTATATGCACCTAATTACAGGGCACAGGCTTATTTAAAGGTATGTTAATGGACTTAAAGGAAGACTTAGACTCCAATGCAATAGTACTGGGGGAACTTCAATACTCCATTCTCAGAAATAGACAGATCAACTGGACAGATCAACAAGGAAACAGCATATTTAATCGACACTATAGCCCAAATGGATCTAACAGATGTCTATAGAACTTTCAATCATACATCTAAAGAATTTACATTCTTCTCAGCAGTGCATGGAACCTTCTCTAGGATTGACCACATACTAGGCCATAAAGCAAGTCTCAGCAAATTTAAAAGAATTAGAATCATACCATGAAACTTCTCAGAAATGGAATGAAGCTGGAAAACAGCAACTCAGGAATCCCTAGAGCATATGCAAATACAAGGAGACTGAGCAACATGATCATGAATGAACACTGGGTCATAGAAGACATCAAAAGAGAAATCAAAAACTTTATGGAAGTAAATGAGGATAATAACACAACATTTCAAAACTTATGGGATATGGCAAAAGCAGTGTTGAGAGGAAAGTTTATCTGAATAGGTGCCTACATCAAGAAATTGGAAAGGCACCAAATACAAGAGCTTTCAATGCATCTCAAGGATCTAGAAAAACTGCAGCAAACCAGACCCAAATCTAGTAGAAGAAGAGAAATAATTAAAATCAGAGAAGAAATCAACAGGATTGAATCAAAAAAAATTACAAAAAATCAGGCAAGTGAAGAGCTGGTTATTTGAAAAAATGAATAAAATTGACACACCATTGGCTCAACTAACTAAAAGAAGAAAAGACCCAAATCAATAAAATCAGAGATGAAAAAGGAAACATAACAACAGACACCACAGAAATAAAGAGAATCATCAGAAATTACTACAAGGACCTGTATGCCAGCAAACAGGGAAATCTATCAGAAATGGATAGATTCCTGGACACATACAACCTACCTAAATTGAATCATGAAGACATAGAAAACCTAAATAGACCCATAACTGAGAAAGAAATCAAAACAGTAATAAAGTCCCTCCCAGCAAAGAAAAGCCCAAGACCAGATGGATTCACGGCTGAATTCTACCAGACATCTAAAGAAGAACTAACTCCATTTCTTCTCAAACTATTCAGAACAATCGAAAAAGATGGAATCCTCCCAAATTCTTTTTATGAAGCCAGCATCACCTTAATCCCTAAGCCAGAGAAAGATGCAGCATTGAAAGAAAATTACAGACCAATATCCCTGATGAACATAGACTCAAAAACCTCAATAAAATTCTGGCCAATAGAATACAACAACACATCAGAAAAATCATCCACCCAGACCAAGTGGGATGTATCCCTGGTATGCAGGGATGGTTCAATGTGCGCGAATCAATCAATGTGATACACCACATTAACAGACTGCAGAAAAAAAAGCATATGATTATCTCAATCAATGCAGAGAAAGCATTTGATAAAATACAACACCCTTTCATGATGAAAACTCTAAGCAAATTGGGTATAGAAGGAACATTCCTCAAAACAATCAAAGCAATTTATGAAAAATGCACGGCCAGCATCCTATTGAATGGTGAAAAGCTGGAAGCATTTCCACTAAGATCTGGTACCAGACAGGGATGGCCACTCTCACCACTGCTATTCAATATAGTTCTGGAAATTTTAGCCAGAGCTATTAGGCAAGAAAAAGAAATTAAAGGGATACAAATTGGGAATGAAAAAGTCAAACTATCCCATTTGCACATGATATGATTCTTTATTTAGGGGATCCAAAGAACTCTACTAAGAGACTATTGGAACTCATAGAAGAGTTTGGCAAAGTAGCAGGATATAAAATCAATGCAAAAAAGTCAACAGCCTTTGTATACACAGGCAACGCCACGGTGGAGAAAGAACTGCTAAGATCAATCCCATTCACAATAGCTACAAAAACAATCAAATACCTTGGAATAAACTTAACCAAGGAAGTTAAAGTTCTCTACGGTGAGAATTGCAAAATCTTAAAGAAAGAAGTAGAAAAGGATACCAAAAAATGGAAAAATCTTCCATGCTCATGGATAGGAAAAATCAATATCATCAAAATGTCCATTCTCCCAAAAGCAATTTATAGATTCAATGTGATACCAATCAAGATACCGAAGACATTCTTCTCAGATATTGAAAAATGATGCTGAAATTCATATGGAGACACAGGAGACCTCGAATAGCTAAAGCAATCTTGCACAACAAAAACAAAGCCAGAGGCATCACAACACCAGATTTCAGGACATACTACAGGGCAGTTGTAATCAAAACAGCGTGGTACTGGTACAGAAACAGATGGATAGACCAATGGAACAGAATAGAAACACCAGAAATCAAACGAAACATCTACAGCCAACTTATATTTGATCAAGGATCTAATACCAATTCCTGTAGCAAGGACAATCTATTCAATAAATGGTGCTGGGAAAACTGGGTTTCCACGTGCAGAAGCATAAAGCAAGACCCCTGCCTTATACCTTACACAAAAATCCACTCAACAGGGGTTAAAGATGTAAATATACAATCCAACATCATCATATTATTAGAGAACATTGGAGAAACCCTGCAATATATTGGCACCGGCAAAGACTTCTTGGAAAGGACCCCGGAAGCACAGGCAGTCAAAGCCAAAATTAACAATTGGGATTGCACCAAATTGAAAGGTTTTTGTACAGCAAAAGAAACAGTAAGGAAAGTAATGAGGCAACCAACAGAATGGGAAAAATATTTGCAAACTATGCAACAGATAAAGGATTAATAACCAGAATCTACAAAGAGATCAAGAAACTCCACAACAACGAAACAAACAACCCACTTAAGAGATGGGCCAAGGACCTCAATAGACATTTTTCAAAAAAGGAAATCCAAATGGCCAACAGGCACATGAAAAAATGTTCAAGATCACTAGCCATCAGGGAAATGCAAATCAAAACCACAATGAGGTTTCACCTCACCTCGGTTAGAATGGCTCACATTCAGAAATCTACCAACAACAGAAGCTGCCGAGGATGTGGGGAAAAAGGGACACTAACCCACTGTTGGTGGGAATGCAAACTGCTAAAGCCACTATGGAAGTCAGTTTGGAGATTCCTCAGAAACCTGAATATAACCCTACCATACAACCCAGCCATCTCACTCCTTGGAATTTACCCAAAGGAAATTAAATTGGCAAACAAAAGAGCTGTCTGCACCTTAATGTTTACTGCAGCTCAATTCACAATAGCTAAGTCCTGGAATCAACCTAAATGCCCATCAACAGTAGACTGGATAAAGAAATTATGAGACATGTATTCTATAGAATACTATACAGCAGTAAAAAACAATGAAATACGATCATTTGCAACAAAATGGAGGAATCTGGAACACATTATGCTGAGTGAAATAAGCCAGTCCAAAAGGCACAAATATCATATGTTCTCCCTGATTGGTGACAACTGACCCAGCACCAAAAAGGGAACTTGTTGAAGTGAAATGGACACTGTGGGAAACAGTGACTTGATCAGCGCTTGTCCTGAATGTTGATGAATAACTTAATACTTTATCCCTTTTAGTAATTTTTGTCCTACTTAATACTATTGGTTTAACTCTGTAATTAACATACAATTATTCTCAGGTGAGAAAACTTTCTTCTCAAGATTTGTGTCATTCTCTGCATTAGTGTAAGTGGATGGTGCATTTGGAGGAAACTGCTGTTAGATTTCTAAATTTGTGGTATAGCTCAGAGAAGATTCTCCCCAATAAGCAAGGCTGTAAAGACAAGTGCTAATGACACAAACTGCTTTGGTCATCTGATTGCATGGCAGGGTGGGGAGAGGCTGTGGGGTTAGGGACCCCTGCACTATTAGATTGACCCTTTTTGTACTAGAGACAGAACAAATTCCCTGATGCCATTTGGTATGAGTATTCCCTCATTATGGTAAGGGACACATCCCAGTGGAGGCATTCACAAGTTTGAGATACACATCTGGAGTTTTCCAAGCATTCTAGACACCTAGATCTTATGGTTTAAATACTTTTTGATTAGTGTACAACTTGTACTTGTCCATTTTTATGGCATGCAGTGCCATTTTTCAGCCCATGTGTTTATCTTAAATGCTCAAATCAGGTTATTAGAATTTCCCTTTCCTTGTATTTTCTTTATGTTAGGAGTAGTTTTCTGGAAAGCTGTTTTAAGCTTGCTAATGAACTCCTATGGAAATCCAGTGCAAGCATGTTTTGGGGCAGGTCAACTCAGACTGTACACACACTGACAAAGTAAAAGGGACATTAAAAAGAATGGGCCGTGCAAGAAAGAAAAGCTCTGTTTTCTTTTTTTAAAGATGCATTTATTTATTTAAAAGGCAGAGTTACAGAGAGGCAGAGGCAGAGAGAGAGAGGTCTTCAGCCTGGTGGTCCATTTCCCAAATGTGCACAATGGCCCAAGCTGGGCCAATTTGAAGCCAGAAGCCAGGAGCTTCTCCGGGTCTCCCACGTGGGTACAAGGCCCAAGCACTTAGGCCATCTTCCATTGCTTTCCCAATCCATAGCAGATGGCTGGATCAGAAATCGAGCAGCCTGGACCCGAACTGGTGCCCGTATGGGATGCTGGCACTGAAGGCGGCAGCTTTACTTGCTACACCACAAGCCCTGTTTTCTGAGTCATGTCTGTGTTCTGCAAGATGAAGTGGCAGCCAATCCCCTTCTGCTGTGTGAAGCAAGGAAAGCGCACTTGCCTGATGGGGATTCTGGATTCACAGGGAGGGGTTTAACCTTAATTTCCCACATCGGTTTTCAGCTCTGCAAAGCAGAGAGCAGTGAAAATGGTCAGTACTTTTCTTAGTCTGGTCTTTGACTGGTTTTATTTTCGTGGTAATGCTGAATTCATAACCAGGTACAAAATCACATAAACTGTTTACTACTTAATTGTACAGTAGGGAAGTTGTCACTTCAGGCCTGGACTGCTGGCTTCCAATCACCCATGTCCTAAGGCACAAAGTGTCTAGTTCCTTATCTCAACTTCTTTTGCAAAGCAGGATGATCCCGTCAGGCTAGATCTAATCTCACTCTCTGTGGACCTCAAGCACCACCATGAAGAAACAGAGAAGGAACAGTGACAACCTTGGCGCCAGACACCAGACATCTGCAGCTGTTTGGTGGTTCCCCCATACCAGCACCCCCTTCCTTGTAGCCCCTTTATAAGTCCCCAACCACCCTCATCCAGCAGAGCGGTAGTCCTTGACACCCGGAATTCTGCTGCCCTCTCATCTGTCAACAGGTTAAACGTTCTCTTCACCCTAAAAACCTTGTCCTCATTATTTTTATTTGGCACAGGGCACAGGGACCGGACTCTTGGTAAAGACTTTACAAAATGAGTTGAGAAGTTATCTGTCCTGTTGCCTCTCTGAATAAATTCTCTAGAATTGATCTTACTTGTTTGGTAGAACTCTATGGAGAGATCATCTGGGTCTGGAGAATTCTTCTTCTGGAGTTCTGCTTGTTTAATATAATTTACTTATTTCTAAGAGATGATGGATAGATAGATAGATAGGTAGGCAGGTAGGTAGACAGATAATTTTCAGTGCACTGGTTCATTCTCTAAATGCCCTCAACAGCCACGGCTGGGCCAGGCCCAAAACCAGGATCTTGGTACTCAATCTGGGCCTTCCTTTTCGTGGCAGGACTTAAGCCATCATTTGCTGACTCCCAAAGTGCATAATTAGCAACAAGCTGGATTGGACATCCTTGCTGATTTTCCATGTTGTTCAGCTGAGAAAGGGGTATTAAGTCTAAAATTATAAATTTCTCCTTTGAATATTAGCAGATTTTTTTCACATATTTTGCATTTCTCTCATTCTGTGTGTGTGTGTGTGTACAATTAGGATTGCTATATCTTCTTGACAGATTGGATCATTTATAATTATGTAATGTACATCATTGTCTCTAGCATTTGTTATTCTGGTGAAAAACTAGTATCTTTTGGATTACTCTTTGCATTTCTACAATTATCAATCATACTGAGTAGCTTTTCACAGGTTCTTTGTCTGCTTTGCAATAAACTTGATCATTCTCTTGCCTATTTGAATGGTGTGAGTTGCCTAGCTAAATATTCAAAAAGTTCTTGAAAACTGCGTATTGTCAAAAACCTTTGTATAACTTTCAACTTTTTGCAGCAAAATTAACTTCTCTTTTAATTTCACTCTTTCACTAACTTTTGGGAGTAGCCTCATATATTCTGGGTTTTAATACACTGCTAATTACATGTGTAGCAAACACCTTCTCCCAGTCTAAAATCTGTGTTCCTTTCCTAAAATTAGAAAGCTACTCTGTTTTCTTTTTAAAAAGACTTATCTATTCTTTTCAAAATCTGAGTTACAGAGAGGGAGAGACAGAGAGAGATCCTTCATCCTTTGGTTCACTTCCCAGATGGCTGTAATCGCTGGGGCTCATCCAGGCTGACGCCAGGAGCTTCACCCAGGTCTCCCAAGTTGGTGGCAGGGGCCCATGTTCTGCTCCTTTTCCCAAGATGTTATCAGGGAGCTGGACTGGAATGGGAGCAGCTGGAATATGCGATGTGGGAGTCACAGGTGTCGGCTTTACTGCTATGCCACAAGGCCAGCCCTCTTCTTTATTTTCATCAGAGAGCTAATGTTTTACAATCCTATACTAGTCTTTAATTACCATGGAATTGATTTGTGCAGAGTGGATGAAGGCTCCAATTTTTTTATTTCAGTTTGGAAAACATTTTATTGAGTATACAAATACACATGCACATTTAAGAACACTGTCATTGGTGTAATGGACACATTATTTTGTATACTGGTCTAAAGAGGTTTTTGAGCTGTAATGGTTTTAATTAACAGTCTCTCGCATTTTGCCTAGATACCTGAGAATAGCGACAGTTACTTTTCTTTTTGGAAAAAAAATGTTATTCTTTTATTTTTTGCAGGTTTTGTACTTTTCCACTATAACCCAACAATATGTGTTGCATTAATTAATTTTCTTATGGCAAGAATAACCCCAGGGAAATTAACTCAGCATTTTAGATACATAACTTAATTGAGATTGCTAGTAATTTTTAGTTATGAATTTTACATGTGTATTCCTATGTGTGATTGAACTATGGTTTGTTGTTGTTGCCCTGATGTGATTTGATTTCAAGTTATTCTACCTTAGGACACCAGACTGGGGTGTTGTCTCTTATGGTATTTTCTTGTGTGCAAATAATATCTATAAACATTCACATATATAAATGTATGAAAATGAATTCTCGGAAGTTTAGAGAACAATCTTATAAAATCATCTGAACCTAGAACTTAATTTAATTTCTGAGTACATTATTTCCACGGAAGCAGCTGTTACTGTTACAGTTGTTATCAGTTTTTAAAAAGCTTTTATTTATTTATTTTCATTTTATTTGAAAGGCAGAGACTGAAAGAGAGACAGAGATATTTTCCATTCAGTGATTCACTCCCCAAAACATTCAACAGTCAGGGATGGGTCATGCATCCCTGTAGGTTGAATGCATTTTTGTAAGTTTTCAGTGATTTTTACTGTAAATTTCTTCCTGTGAGTCTCAGATGCACATGACTTGTGCATAATAGTGGTATAGACCAGATTGGGGATACCTAGATATTTTCCAAGCGGAGTGTATTAAAACTGAGGAGCATGGAAGTGTGAAAGGGTAAGTGAAAGAGTCGGTGGAGAATATAAGGATGGCTATAGAACTGTAAGTAGAGAGGGGTAGAGTAGAAGTTCTTGTCTTGCCACAAGAAACCAGTTCAGATGTGAGACAGAGGAGTAGTTGTGAGCAAGGTAAAAAGGTTTAATGGGACAGGACATGCATCACAAAACGATGGGCACCTCTCCAGATGAAATCTGAGAGGAAATGCATAGCCATTCAGACTAGGGTAAGCCAGGTTACATAGCTTAATGGAGAGAATACATCTGACAAGCCAGGCGGATATTTCAGGAGAGACTGGGAGCTGAAACACACCTGACAGGCCAGGCAGGCAGGCATCTCAGAAAAGAGCTGGGTGCTAAGAGAAATACACCTGACAGTCCAGCTGGGTGTCTCAGGAGAGTGCAGTCTATATTCAGACTGGAGTTGTAAGAGAATGTGTCCAATTCTTCCCACCATTTCTGCTTCCCCTACCTCCTCTTCTACTGGACAGATTGTTTGCTGGGCCTGAAACAGGTTTTATTACCCAGTGTCATCAGACTAGGAAGCCTACTTGGCACTGGGTACAGAGGATTCTCCTAGAGTGCCTTTCTTATGAAATTATCTGGCCATCGGCAGGATTTGCCGTGTGCTTTCCAAGGTGTGCCTCAGAGGCTGCTACATTCCTTTGCTCAGCCCCTCTCAGACACATAGGCTAATTTCTAATGTCATACCTAACAGAACCAGATTGTATTGCTTTTTTCTCCAGGTTTGGTGGCGCTAGTATAGCTACAGACTTAGAGATTGGTGTGGCCTGGGGGAAAAGGATATTCAAATGGGTCCTGAATGGTGACAACACAGCCACATTGTCAGGATGAGGGAGTACAAATGGAACTGCAACGTGGAAGCCATGTTGGTGAGGGGACCTCGTGAGGGCATATTGTGGGAGAATCAGGTAGCAATTGAGGGACATGGAGAAGACAGCCAATTAATTGCCTGGTGTGTTGCATACCTGTTTGTGCTCCTGGACTATCACAACCATCAACAAAGAGGGGAAATGGTTTGCAGTGAAGTAACACCTTCCAATTCAATTTCCTAAATTTTGTCTCTATGCTGAATGAAACTGTATGTCTCCGTCAAGTTGTAATGATTGGATGGCGATGAATCGTGCCATCACAGGCCCATGATGTCTGATACTCACCCTTGTCGAGATATTAATAGCTGTTGGTGATCATTGACAAGATATGAGAAATTCATTAGAAGTTGGAGGTTTCTGATACTCTACTTTCATTCTCTCTTTTGATCACCCTTAAGAGACAGATTAATAAGAAATACAGAACAAATACCCAGGCTTCTTTGTTATTTATCATTAATCAACATTGAGAGTTTATTTTTATTAATGCTTTATTTTCTAGCATTCTTCATTGGTATCCAATTATGTTTTATTTTATATTTGTTTAGTTTATTATTTGAAAGGACAGAGTTAAAGAGAAAGAGGGAGGGGGATTGAGAGAGAGAAAGAGAGCTCTTTCTTCCACTGGTTCACTCCTCAAGTGGATGCAATGTCTGGGGCAGGGCCAGGACAAATCCAGGAGCCTGGAACTCCATCCAGCTCTCCCACATGAGTGGCAGGGGCCTAAGTATTTTGGCCACATTCTACTGTTCTCCTAGGCACATTAGCAGGGCGTTGGATCAGAAGCGGAACACCTGGAGCTTGAATCAGCACCCATATGGGATGCTGGCATTGCAGGCAGTGGCTTAACCCCAGTGCTCCACAACTCAGTCCCCCAATTGATTTTCTTTTGTATTTATTTATTTGTATATTCGAAATTCAGAGAGAGAGAGAGAGAGAGAGAGAGAGAGAGGTCTTCCATCTGCTAGTTGACTCCCCAAATGGCCACAACAGCCAGAGCTAGAACAGGCATAAGCCCAGGAACACCACACAGGTGCCTTACATGGGTGGCAGAGGCCCAAGCACTTAGAGCCATCTTCTACTGCTTTCCCAGGTGCATTCACAGGTAGCTGTATCTAAGTGGAACAGCCAAGTGTTGAACCAGTACTCTGATATGAGATGCTGGCATCACAGGTAGCAGTTTAATCCACTGTGCCACAGCAGTGGTGCTCCAATAGTTTTTTAGTAGTTTCTATTTGATACGTTTCAGGTCAATAGAGTTTCTATATTTATTGATGCATTCAAGTATCCTTTTGATGTGGTCCTAGTAGCTTTGATGGCTTTACAAGGTGTTTCAAGCTCATCTGGTGCCTCTCTTCTTCTAGACCTAGAATCAGTCATTTACCCAAGGTTCGTTGGTTGCTTTAGGTGGAATGTGGAAAAGATACTGTGCAACAGTTGCACTTACAACTCCCGGACTGGTCATTGTTCCAGGCCTTTTGCAGTGGATTATGGCTGCAATAATCCATATCAGGTCCTCTTGCTCATGACCGATTTGGATCCCTTCTCTCTACTTGGCATAGGCTCTTTATTTCCACATCCTTACAGCTTAGAGGAAGATGCACTCCTTCTCTAGCCCCGGTACCACAGAATCCTCACTAGCTGTCTCACCCTAATTATACCTCAAAATAATATCCCTGTGTCCTCACACTAGAGATGTTTCCTCTTTGTTAACTTAGTTAAGTCTCATCCTTGAAAACAAAGAAACGGGGATATCAGCTCTCTGAAACCCTATCTTCCCATCTAGTTGCTGCTAAAGTAACCTCAGGTCCTGAATGATAAAGAAATCTCACTCCTTTTAGCATGGAGAATCTTGTGAGTGAAGGGTCTTGTCAGAGACGATGGTGATCTTATGGTCAACTTACCCTTAGATCTGGAGGGAAGGGGGCTCTCTGGACAAAGAATCCTTCCACTGAGAGGTCCTTGGCATCAGCAACGGGCTTAGGAGAAGAAAACTCGGGAAAAGGCTTCTCAGGCTTCAGCTCCTCAACCCATCCTAACTCTGCCCCCTTCATGTGGAGGCCTCCCATCAGGCCCGAGAAAGGGTGACTTGTGGAGATTTTTTTTAAAAAGATTTATTTATTTGAAAAAAGAAGAATTACACAGAGAGAAGGAGAGGGAGAGAGAGAAAGAGAGAGAGAGAGAGAGAGGTCTTCCATCTGCTGGTTCACTCCCCAGATGGCAGCAACAGTAGGAGCTGTGCCGATTTGAAGCTGGGAGCCAGGAGCTTCTCCCAGGTCTCCCATGTGGGTGCAGGGGCCCAAGGACTTGGGCCATCTTCCACTGCTTTCCCAGGCCATAGAAGAGAGCTGGATGGGAACTGGAGCAGCCGGGACTCGAACTGGCGCCCATATGGGATGCTGGTGCTGCCAGCGGTGGCTTTACCCGCTATGCCACAGTGCTGGCCACAACTTGTGGAGATTTATTTGGATAGTAGAGACAACTCTTAGTCTAAACTGGGGAGAGAGCTCTGTTGGTTTTCTTACAACAGGAAAACAGAGCCCTTGGATTCCAAGTACAGACCATTCCTCAGACTCAGCTAATAAATTTCCCAGTCCAGTAGAGGTGCTCAATCCTGGTGACCTCACCAGCACAAGTGTTACCAGAAATGCAGTCATCCGGTTGGGTTTCAAATTCTGGCTTTAAGCCTTTACTATCTGTATAAGCTTTGAGCAGCAAATTAGCCTGATTTTATAATCATTTTGAGAGGCAGACACAGCAACATTATGAAGAGTTATATTCAGAGTGCCAGTGCTGGCTAAGCCCTGATTATTTTGTCCGAATCAAAAATCAGTGATCTGTTAATTCAAGTGTTGAAGGCTAGTCTTGATACTGAAAACTTTTATTCTTTTCACAAATTGTTACCCTTTAAATGAATGCTAAACCACAGTTAATTTCTCACCTTTGCCTGTGCGTTTAAGCATGAATACACAAGTCAATAAACTTTTTTTTTTATCTATCCACAGAACAAAAAACTGGCTGCTATCAAAAACAAGGGGGAATAAAAGCTACATAAAAATACAGAAAAGCAATCATGACAAATAGTAAATAGAAAATGCAAAGACAGCTATCTCTGCTAATAATGGGGAAGTATACCTGGTAAAAAAAAAAAAAAAAAAAAAAGGAAAGACTATACATCATAACACAATGAGAGTTTAGCACTGATAATATTGTGTTATTCTTGTCTCTTCTATTTGCCAGCCTTTCTGTAATGCACCTTTATAATTAATATAATTTAAAAAACAGAAACATAAATAGAAAACAATAGTGCTTTTCAGAGTATGGGTCATAGATTCTACTTTTAATTATGGTCCATGCCTAGTCTCGTCCACTCCACTCTCCCATAGGATCACAAAGCCTCACTCCACCCCCATACTACTGTATGGAAACTGTTTTTGTCCAAACACCCTCCTTACTAAGCACCACCCTCTAGCCAAAACATCACCAGTACAAAAGGGAAAGCCTACATAAGGACCCCTGGAATGCCAGACTGTTTCAGGGTGATTATTTCGTCCTCACAGCTCTCCTTCAGGACTCAGGAATCCCAGATTCTGAGGACAGCTACAAGACCCTACATCCTTTACCCTAGCATTCTGTCTCTTCTTCTAAATTTTCCCTGTCCTAGATGGGGTGTCTGGCTTCTGAAGATGTATCCTTGAGCCTGCTTCTTTCCCCTCCCTACCTAAATATGCAGTTTCCTAATCACTCGTTTTGGCTCACATCGTTCAATCTCTCATCTTTTCTCCATTACACTGCAAGGTTCACAAACAAAGCAATTATTTGTTGAGAAACTGCATCCCAGTCACTATCAGCACAAGAGGCAAGGGGTGCTGCTGCAGTGCAGGACAAGCCACAGGACCTGCCCTTGGGCCTGCCATAGGCCCCTCCTGTCACCTTGCTTCTTGTACCCCATTTCCAAGACAGAGTCCCCTTCTTGATGACTAAATATGAACTTTAAGGCCAAGAATGAGGCCTCGACATCCTGAGTATCTTTTCTGACTTGATGCTAAACATGAAACTCATCATGCTTGCCACTCCAGAGAGCATTTTGGAAGAGGTACCTGACAGTGCTCAATGGGCTTGCAGGACCTCCCCTGATATCCTCCAATAGTGTCTCCTATACTGCCTACTAGGCTTAAAGCAGTCCTGGCTGAACCCCAGAAGTTTGAGAGAGAACCTAGGCCACTTGGTGTGTTCAACTACATTGAGCACAAAATCCACAGCCCTGTGGAAATGAAGGTGATCTAATCGGTGCTATCCATTCTGATTTGGAGCCAGAAGTACCTGCTTGTCACCAAAACACTGATGCCTCAGTATACCATGCAAAACAAAATCTCCATTTGTTTCCTGAGGCCTTCCTTCAAGCCACAGAAAACCTGCTGCGTATCTCTGAAGACCAAGTCAAGGAGCTGGAGCCCTTGGAGTGTTTCTGTATCAAAATCGACACTCTGAAACCTGATGAAGTGGTGCAGAGTTCACAGAAGACCAGGATCCAGACACAGCCTCTGTGGTATGTTGTATGATCACCTTTGGCATACTCTCCACACATGGAAATGGCATCAGGGAGTAAGAGGTTGCTGGAACTTTCTTCACAGCCCCCCTGCGAGAACATTCCCTTTAGGAAATCCTGGAAACTCATCACTAGAGAGCCTGTGGATCGGCATTACCTAGAGTACAGGGCAAGGGCCCCACAGCCACTCCGAGGACTGTGACTCCCTGTTGGAGCTCCAAGCCTTCCTGGAGACATTCAAACAAAACTCCTAAAATTTGTGAGGAAAATCCACAGGAACCTTCTCCCGGCTTTCCCATTTCAGATGGAGGAAACCCGGCAGGATGAGGAGGTTGGTCTCAAAGCCAGCTGGCCACACAGGCGCCAGTGGCTCCTCTTCTGGCATTGAGGAAGGTCTGAGGCTAGCCCGACTCCTTGCTTCAGTTACAGCGACAGTTTCAGTTATGGAGGGAGATGGGGCACAGGAAAAAACTGCCCAGAAATTGTTCCCACCTGACACTTAATGCTATAGCTCGAGTTTTCTGCCTTGCAAGTGTTTTGTCCTTTTTCAGCAGATGTTCACGTGAGCTTCAAAACCAGCATCAGGCACAATGCTGGTTTATCATATTTTTTGTGCTGCCTCCAGTGCTTTCTGTAATAAGCATTTGGCTAACTTTGTGAGAGAAGCAGAGGTGTTACTCATACTCTCCTGTGTAAAACAGACCCCATGATAGCCTACAAAGCTGGTTCTTGTGAAGGGAAACAAAGTTGTTAGTTGCCTGATGCCCACCATGTGTGTATGTGTCTGTCCGTGTAGAGAGTGTGACTGTGTACATGTGGTTAGCACGTCACCCTCACAAACACTCATTAACTCAATGTCACAAACACATGCAAGGATGAACGATCACACACACAGGATGACAAACACATAAACTCTGCCTAAAGCTGCAGATACAAATCCAGTGTTGTGTTGTGGCAAGTGAAACCCGTTGCTTGTGATGCTGGCTTCCCATAGGTTAGCAGAGGCTCAAGTTCAGCTGCTCTCTTTCTGATTGAGCTCCATGCTATTATGCCTGAGAAAGCAGCAGAAGCTTGTGCAAACACTTGGGCCCCTGCCACCCATGTCGGAGACCAGAATGAAGTTCCTGGTTCCTGAATTCAGCCTGGCTTAGCCCTGGCCATTTTGGCCATTTAATAAGTGACCAGCAGATGGAAGTTTTTTTTTTTTCTCTCTGCCTCTCCCTCTTTCTCTCTCCCTCTGTCACTGTGCTTTCTAAATAAGTGGGATAAAGTCATTTACAAAATTAAATAAAAATATAGATATGAATGAAAAGCAAACTGGTGGCAAAAAATAAGGTAAGGCACAATGTATTTTTAAAGAGACTGGTCAAGGAATTTTCTGTGTGCCAATTCCCAGTACTACAAAAAGAAGTTATCACTTTTAGACAAACATGACTTATGAAACTCGTGACAACCACCAGGTCAGGAAAAATCCAGATAGGGAGTCCAAGCATTCCAAACCATAGTATACAGCCTTTCTATCTCTATCTGTATCTCTTTACACACACACACACACACACACACATACACACACTCACGCATCACCCATAACGTGCTCTGTTTTCTTCTATCCTGCTTTTCGAAAGGAAGAAACTTTAATACAGGGATTATTTACTCGCAGGACTTGAATTCCCTTTCATATCATATATGCTCAACAAATGTTCCTTGCATATATATTTATTGAGGGGGTTCTTCCCATATGTGTTCTCTGGAGACAGGAAGCACACTGACATCTTTATAGGAAAACTTCCATGTAAATTCAGAGGATCATTGAAGGCACAGGTTCATCTTAGAGGTAAGAAGCACCTCTTGATTCTAAAGGTACCAACCCATGCATATCAGTGCATAAGAGATAAGCAGTCTGCTTTTTAAAAATGGTTGAAGATATGAGCAGAAATTCCACAAGAAGACACCCAAAGGGAAGAGGAACATAGGAAAAAATTGCTCAGTATCACTAGTAACCAAATAAAGGAAGACAAATTTAAATCTTTAGTATATACTACAGTGCAAATAAAGGAATAGCTAAATTTAAATAGGCTTACAATATTGGAGAGGATGTGGATCAATAGGAACTTCCAGATTCTGCTGGTAGGAAAGTAAATTGGCAAAAACAGTTTCCAAGGAAAACACTACAGAAGAAAATGCTCATAGCACACTGCCTAGCAAATCCATCCTTACGTGTATAACCATCAAAAATATATGCACATGGGGCTGGCGTTGTGGCACAGCAGGTTAAAGCCCTGGCCTGAAGTGCCAGCATCCCATATGGGTGCTGGGTCGAGTCCCAGCTTCTCCTCTTCCAATCCAGCTCTTTGCTATGGCCTGGGATAGCAGTAGAAGATGGCCCAAATCCTTGGGCCCCTGCACCCCTGCGGAAGAGCCAGAAGCTCCTGGCTCCTGGCTTCGGATCAGCGCAGCTCTGGCCATTGCAGCCATCTGGGGAGTAAACCAGCAGATGGAAGACCTCTCTCTGTCTCTACCTCTCTGTAACTCTGTCTTTCAAATAAATAAAATAAATCTTTTAAAAAATATGTGCACAATCTGGCTGGCATTGTAGCATATCAAGTAAAGCTGCCATCTGTGACATCCCATATGGGAGCCAGTTCATTTCTCAACTGTTCCACTTCTGATCCAACTTCCTGTTAACGGCCTACAAAAAGCAGCATGAAATGGCTGAAGTGATTGGGCCCTTGCCATCCACATAGGAGACTCACATAAAGCTCCTGATTCCTGGCTTTGACTTGGCCCAGCAGTGGCTGTTGTAGCCATCTGGGGAGTGAGCAAGCAGATGGCAGATCTTTTTGTCTACCTTTCTCTGTCTCTTTCTCTCTCTCTCTCTCTCTCTTTGTAACTCTGACTTTCAAATAAATAAATAAATATTTTTTAAAATATGTGCACAAGGGCACAAGAGGCATGCACAAGAACAGTAATATTTCAATGACATAACAGTGTCATCAAACATGAAATGTGCAAACAACACAACTCTGATTATCTAATCCACATATTTGTCCCACAGAGGTATAGGCAGCATGAAGGAAATGGCAGGCCGATCACTATATAAAAATAATTTCAAATAAACTAACTATCCATCAGCAGGGCAACTGTTTAAAGGTTTATAACTTACAAAATCTGTAGAACACTACACAGCTGTTAGAAACATGAATGACCTTCCAAAGAAGGAAACATGGAGAAACTGTCCCAGTTACCAAAACATTGTACACTAGCTTGAATCGTGGACCAGATAAGCCAGTAGCAGAAAAATTGGAGAAATGTGAATAAAGGCCACTGTTATTCAATAGTAACATATGAATGTTAATTTCTTCATTTGTGGATGAAGGTATGAAATGAGATCATGAGGGACGCTGGGTGAGAACTATATGGAAATTCTCTGTACCATCTTTGACATCTTTCTATGAATCTGAAATTCTTTAAAAATAGAGACTTCAGAAAAGAATGAGGTAGAGGCCGGTGCTGTGGCGCAGTGGGTTAACGCCCTGGCCTGAAGTGCCAGCATCCCATATGAACGCCGGTTCTAGTCCTGGCTGCTTCTCTCCCAATCCAGCTCTCTGCTATAGCCTGGGAAAGCAGTAGAAGATGGCCCTAGTCCTTGGGCCCCTACATTCACGTGGGAGACCCGGAAGAAGCTCCTGGCTCCTGGCTCCTGGCTTCAGATCGGCGCCATTCCGGCCATTTGTGGAGTGAACCACTGAATGGAAGACCTCTCTCTCTCTCTCTCTCTCTCTCTCTCTCTCTTCCTCTCCTCTCTCTGTGTAACTCTGACTTTCGAATAAATAAATAAATCTTTTAAAAAAAAGAAAAAAATGAGTTAGATATCACTGTAACCCTAATGAAGGCATCTTCTCTTCCTTCCCATATGTTTTTAAAGATTTATTCATTTATTTGAAAGAGTTACAGAGAAGGAGCAGCAGAGGGAGAGGGAGAGGGGGAGAGAGAGAGGCCTTCCACCACTGGTTCACTCCCCAAATGGCCGCAACAGCTGGAGCTAGGCCAGGCCGATTCCAGGAGCCAGGAACTTCCCCCAGGTCTCCCTTGTGGGTGCAAGGAGCTGAAGGACTTGGCCATCTTCTGCTGCTTGCCTAGATGCATTAACAGGGAGCTGGATTGGAAGTGAGATAGCCTGGACTAGAACCAGTGCTCATCTGGGATGCCAGAGCTGCAGGTGGTGGCTTCATCTATCATACTACAGTGCCAGCCCCCCTCCTTTCATATTTTAACAACAGAAAAATAACTGCTGATATTGTGAATTGCCTGTGACTACTTTTGTGAATATTAATGTTTGCATAACAGTTTTAGGAGCCTACTAAAAGGAGATGACTTCAAATGACAGACTTTATACCCAGGTAAAGAGAAAGTCTACAAGGCCAGTGCTGTGGCATAGTGGGCTAGGCCACCACCTGCAGTGCCAGCATCCCATATGGGTGCCGGTTGGAGTCCTGGCTGCTCCACTCCCAACCCAGCTCTCTGCTATGGCCTGGAAAAGCAGTGGCAGATGGCCCAAGTGCTTGGGTCCTTGCACCTACATGGGAGACCCAGAAGAAACTCCTGGCTCCTGGCTTCAGATTGGTTCAGCTCCAGCCATTGCAGCCATTTGGGGAATGAACCAGAGGATGGAAGACTTCTTTCTCTCTGCCTCTGCCTCTCTGTAACTCTGCCTTTCAAATAAATAAATAAATCTTTAAGTTAAAAAAAGAAAGTCTGCAACCATCAACTGCAAGCATCTGAGCTCTATTATCATACAATCTCTAACTGACTGATGCCCTGGATTTCCGAGATGGATCATCATCAGAACAAAGCCTTAAAATCTGCTTAATCATCAACTAATTTGACTCATTGTTTTTCCTAACCTGTACCTGCAGTTACCCTTTTTACATATCCTTTTTTTCTGGATTATTGGTCAAAAAAGACTACAATTTGGATCGAGTAATCACTCTTTCTCCAAGACTTCCACTTTCTAGAAATAAACCCTTTCGTCATACCAACTCTCGACTTTGGTGAATTAGCTGTCCAGTGTCAAGCACCAAGTATCCAATTATTTTGCCCAGTAACATCTCTACACTGCAGTGACAGTTCTCACAGGTATGTTTAAATGCAAAAGACAAATTGCTTCACTGTATGCAAAATGGTCTCACTTATAAACCTAAAACGTCTTCGTTTATTTTTGCAATTTATACTGCTTTTTAAAAAATATTTTTTGTTCGAAAAGAGAGCTACAGAGAGAGAAGGTAAAAGGTTTTCCATTCATGGTTCATTCCCCAAATAACCAGAACAGCTGGAACTGGACCAGGCCCAAGCCAGTAACCAGGTACTCCATCTGGGTCTCCCCTGTGCGTGGCAAGTACTCAAATGTTTCAGTCATCAACTGCTGTTTCCCAGACACATTAGCAGGAAACTAGTTAGGAAGCAGATTAGCGGGAATAAGATGCCAATGTTATAAGTGCCCACTTAACCAGCTGTGCAACAATCCCGCCCCCATACCTGCTGCTTTTGTTACTTAGGTTCAGAAACCATCATTTTGCTAAGAAAAGGAAACTTTAAAACCACAGTTATTGTAACTTTTCCCATTGTTCCTAGTAACCCCAAAAGTTACTGTGTGCAAAGCCCCTTTATCCAGTAATCTAAATAATAGATGTAAGCTCTGAAATTTTCTCAAATTTGACAGCAATGTATTTGTGTAGGTATGAAAATAATATGTAAAAACTCAACAAAACTGATTAAAGAAACAAAAAGCTGGTGATTATGCAGAGCCCTGGCTGTGGGGTTTGTGGTAGATGGTAGGTAGACCTACATGTTGTAACTATTTTCAGTGAAAATATATGCGGAGAATATTTGTGTCATTTTGACAAGTTGAGAAGGCAGATGGAGAAAAAGAGCTAATTACATTATTGGTGCTCAGAGAATGACAACAGATTCTCACCATTTCTTTCTGGGCAAGTTTCTAAGAATTCCACAAAACCAGCCCATCCTAGAAGTCCCATGCACCAGTGGCCTCATTCACACAAGCACATGCAGCTTGCACAAAGCCCCAGTGACCCTCAGAGTTAAGAGGGATGGATTGCACCCTCTAGTGGCTATGTCCTTCTGCTTCCATAGGTATTTCTATTGCAGCAGACTCACTGCTTCATCAAACTGGAGTGAGGGTACGGTTGTCCCAGTACATAGCCCCTTCTCTGCTCTTGTCTGTAGAAAGAACTTCTGGGGATAAATTTGGAGCTCTTCCCCCTTTCAGACAATGGTGTCTGTGTGACTCCTACACCACTGAGCAGGTGACAACCTAGGGCGTCAGGCCAGAGGGGCCAATGCCCATTACAAATCCAATGGCGTGGCATGGAGCCCCGGCCTCACAAGAATAACCGCAGGCCACAGGCTCAGGTACCACATGGGCATCAGACAGGGGCCTCAAGAGGTGCGAGGGTGGTGGCATGGTTAATGGGCTCTGTCCCGGGGCGACAGGTGTGTGGTGACTACAGGCTGCCACCTGCTCCCAGAAACAGCATCAAGAGAACCATGAAGAGAACCACTTGGGTCTGCAGGCCACTGGCAGCGCTGACATGTCTAGGCAGGAGCTGCATGGATGCCAGGCGTAGCAAGGTGTGGTTACCACCTGCCCACGCACTTGCCCTCCCCACGGAACTGGAAACACGGCAGCAGGAGAGGCAGGAGCCATGGCAAGGCCTGTGCTTTACTGTGGGTCATTGGAGGAGACACGGTTGCCAGCAGCAGTCCCAGCCTCACGGGATGGGCAGCTGTGAGGCCCTTAGCCAACCTTACATAAATACAGATGCTGGACATGGCACCACCAGCCTCAGACCGAGAGCCCCCAGTGGCGTGAGGAGCCACGTTCTGGGACTGTCTGACACTGTTAAGGGAATCCATTCTATGCAGTCGCATGGGAAGCTACTACATTAAGTAACAGATATAGAACTGTATTAAGACACAGCAGGCAGTATATGTCCCATCTCCTCTCCTGCCCATAAATCAGAATCCCAGTACCAATTCCTTTGAGTTCTTTTTCACAGCCCCTATACACATAAACTTTCCATTACATTATGGGGACAGGTCACAATACTGCTGTTGATGCTTTCACTGCCTGACACATGCACTCAAACTGGGCATTTCTCCAGCACCAGCAGTGGTCCGACAGCTACAGGTGGCCCAATTCTTCCATTTCATGGGTACACACAGGAGAACCCTTGCTTACAGGTTAACTGAGCTTAGGGAAATTCTGAATAAGATCTCAGTAACACCCTATCACTCTAGGTACTTCTACCGCACAAAACCCCTATTGCTGAGGCCCTTCAGCTCCCTGGAGGACAAGTGCTGCTTGCTGGGAGGGACCTGCAACATGTGCAGCACCTCACATGTGGCCTCCTCAGGAGCACATGTGCTCTTCCTAAAGGCCGCACTTGGGACGGCCACCAGGAGCAACGTCTATGTCTCATTGTGTTCTCATTTCCCCACCAAGGAGGCATCTAATCACACAGTCAGGTTGGAACAGGGTTGTTCAGAGCCACACCCTCACAGGGCTTCCCCAGATGCCATACATGATACCCAGCTGCCTCTGAGGGTTGCAGGGATCAAGTCCTCACTGGGTTGAGTACTTACCTAGCCCTGTCTGCTCTTTTGGTCAGCACCTCCATCTGGTGTTCGTCCATGAGAAGATATCTCAACTCAGCTTCTTCTCCAGAGTCAGGTGTGTGCACTGGAGGGAAAGTGGGGACTGGAAGGCACAGATCCCTCCTGGGGGTGAAGGGGCTCTCTGGCCTTAATGTAGACCGCTGGCTTGGTTCAGAAGAGGGAGATACTTGAGCATATGATGAATGTCCAGTTCTTTCTCTGATGGTGCAAGTACTCTGTCTGGCCACAGATACAGCATCCCAGAGATAGAAGGAGTGCTCCAAGTGTTCAAACTGGGGGCAATTAGGGCCCTCATCAAATACTCACATAACAAAGCACATAGTCATTATACTACATTGTCTAGCAGGGATTGCCCACAGGGAGCGCACATCCTCCAACACAGGCCAGGAGAGCCCAGGGACATAGAATCCACTGTCATGTTACAGTTCCCATCGAGGTTCCCACTCTGCCCTTAACATTGTCCTACTCTTCTAGGCATATAACCACTTGCTTTATACCTACCACTTGCATTCTCCCTCTCTCTCTCCCTCTCTCTCTCCCTCTCTCTCTCTCTCTCTCTCACACACACACACACACACACAAAGGGAGAGAGAGAGAGAGAGAGAGAGAGAAACATTGAGTACAGGTACAGTCCAACGGGAGGAATAACTCTGCTGTTGACCTGGATGCTAGTAGTCATCACACACCTCAAACTCTTCTTGCATTGAGCATTGATTTCCATTTCCCATATCCCAGACACAAAGCAATGCTGCCAGCCCAAGTCTTTACCCACTGTGTTTTCACAAATATCCCTCCTAATTCAGCTGAGCCTAGAGGGTTTTCTTAGTTCAGGAACTTGGAAGAGGCTGCCAGAGAAGTGATCAGAATATTCTCCTTTTCATAATAGACTAGAAGAAAACAATTCAGTCCGTGACACACAAGCCATGAAACACAGCTGGGCAGCTAACAGGACAGGATGCCAGGGATGGGGCTGGTCCCTGAGTGGACTGACCTGAAGCTAAAGGACTCAGGTGTCTGTTAAGATAAAGTGGTCTCCACTTCAGCTTGTGTGGAATAGCTGTTCCTTATGTGGACCAACACACACACGCACAAACATGGTATTTGAAAAGAGAAATGCTGCCAACAGGCTTTCCACATTGCAAATATACAGGCACCTGGAACTTTTGGTAGCCCTTTAACATCTATTAAATGACAGTGGAGCTGTGTAGGAGAAGGACACATGATGTGTCTAACCCAAAGGAGCGAGCACAATGCTAGATTTTTGGACACGGATAAAGATTAATGGGGCTTCATGAAGACAAATAACAAATCATGGGACAATTATATTTTTTGCAGAATTGGAAAGGGAATGGAGAGGTACAGGAATATCCCTATGACTCATGTGGGATGCTACCTTTGCAGGGTGAGTAGCTATAATGTCTCAGGCTCAGCTGTAACTCACACAAATGGCTTATTCAGCCTCCATACATCAGTTACATTGGGGACTCAACTTCCCTGTGATTCTAGTGTGAGGACTAGCCATAACAACACCTTTCACTCAGACCAAGGCATCTTGGGAGCAAGAATGCCCCGTGGGCATTGGCTCTTAGGTAGGAGCAATTCACAGACTCTTCAGCAAGTCCTCACTGAGCACATACTTCTTTGGGGGCATGATTCACTTTAAGGTGCTGGGAGTGCGCAAGATGAGAATCTGCCCAGATAGGTGTTCTCACTTCCCAACACACCCCTCTTTCTATACTCCCCATTGGGCAGCACTCAGAGGCAGAAGGGGGGGGGCAATCACTGGATTTACAGTCCTACATTCTGGGTCAGGATGCCACATCAGAATTCTGGGGCAACTCACATCTCTGACCCTGGTTTGCCTAAATCATAAGTGTCATTGTTTAGTATGAAAAATCTCACAAAACTCTTTTGAGAATTAAATAAATCTTCGAGGACATACATCCAAATGAAAGAACTCACCATTAAATTTAAAATGGAAAAGGAGTGCAAATATTTTCAACTTCTATAACAGGGAAAGGAAGCATATTAAAATGTTTGAAGTGTTCCCACACACCAAAGTGAAAAACACTATTGGCTTGATAGGGAAACTATCAAATGAGAATATTCCAAGAACTATGAACATAATCCAGTCTGCCCCCTACACATAAAATCAAGGAAAGAAAAAAAATTGAAGCAACAGTGACACAGACTGACAAGACCAGTATCTTGAAACATGTGAAACAAGGGGAACTCTGCTACATGTCAGTTTTTACAGGTACAGCTGGTCTTGTCTCCTAAACACTCAAGTAAGTGTTTAAACTCTGATGTCTTAATATTAGTGCTGGATGCATTAATAGTAGCGACCTGTTCAAACTGTGGCAGATAGGAGTTGGGTCTGGTGGGAGGTATCTAGACATTGGAGTCATGCTCTCAGAGAGTGGTCCATATGAGAGAATTGATGATTAATTGAGACCAAGTTTGATTTATTTTCTCTCTCTGCTTCATGTCTCACCCCTTGTTCATCACTCTGCACCTGCACCAGCGTTTCCAGTAATCAGCATTGCTTCCCTTCTCATTTTCATTGACATGTAATCTGCAGCAATATTAAATGTAGCCATTACATAAACACATTTTTGTGGCATTCTCTTTGAAACCGATAACAAACACTTGCATTCCATAGCAGAAGTCTACCAATTAATAGCTCCAGCCCCATATAACCATTGAGGTTGCAGTTTATTTCCTTACATATTGTACACCCATTAACATAGATTTGTAGTTTACAGTTCCAGATTTTGCCTTCAAATTCTAATATACAAAATTATAACTTTCTTGTAACTGTACCTGCTCCTGTATCTTTCTTCTACTGGAGATTTTCAAATATTTTTGACTTTCCTTCTGATCAATATTTGTGCCAGATCTTTACATTTGTTAGTAAGAAATTATACATTACCACCAACGATAAGCTGTTCTTGGATAGAAACCAGCTGTAGCAGGTCTTCATGGCCCAGAACTGTTAATAGGACCTACAATGAAAGAGGAGTCTCTCTGAGCAGATTGAAAGCAGGGAGTTCTGGAGCTGGCTGTTATTGGAATACCAGAGCTGACTGTTAAGTTTATAGGAGTCCTGAGAATCAGGGCTTGAATAGAGACATTATTAAAAACTAAGTTCTGTCAACTCACAGTCACATCTATTGTATTGAAAACACATGTGACACATGCTTGAAGTTCAGAAATACCTAATTATTTACATGCGTTCTACTATTGTACATGTTCTGTGGTTTATACTTATTGTACCTGAATGGTGGAAGTATATTACATCCCAATTTCTTCATCCATTTTAGCTTAGATATTTACTTGAGAGAGAGTGACAGAGAGATAGACAGAGATGGAGAGATCTTCTATACTCTGGTTCACTTCCTAAATGCCCACAATGGCCAGGACTGGACCAGAACAAACCACAAACCAGGAACATCATTTGGGTCTCCTACGTGAGTAGCAGGGGCCCAAGTACTTGAGCTATCGCCTAGTGCTTACTTAGGCACATAAGTTGGGAGTTGCATTGAAATTCCAGCAGCCAGGCTGGAACTGGCTCTCATATAGGGAATGCTTTGCATTGCAAGCAGTGTATTCACCTACTGTGACACAACACTGGCCTTTCAGCTCTGCATTCATGGACAACCCTTTGTTATCTAAAAAGTGCAAATGTGACAACTTAGAGCATTTCCCTCTCTCCCCTATGTCCTAATAAGCTGTTATTAAAACCTTTTCCTTCACAATACTGATTGAAATCGATTCACTCTGCCTGTGCTCTGGTTTGTTGGATATGCTCAGATTGAACTGATGCCATTCCATAACATAAGAGAGCCAGCCAAGCCATCAAAGAAGGAGGTACATTTCTCTGAAGGGAGGAGAGAACTTCCACTTTGACTATGGCCTTGTCTAAATAAGATCGGAGCTGGCGAACTCAAGAGGCTTCCATAGCCATGGCAACACATGACAAGAGCCTAGGTTGATTACTGATGCCATAAACAAGAGTGTCAATTGTTAAATCAACAACAGGAGTCACTGTGCACTTACTCCCTATGTAGGATCTCTGTCCTTAATGTGTTGTACTATGTGAATTAACGGTATAACTAGTACTCAAACAGTACGTTACACTTTGTGTTTCTGTGTGGGGGCAAACTGTTGAAATCTTTACTTAATATACACTAAATTGATCTTCTGTATATAAAGATAATTAAAAATGAATCTTGATGTGAATGGGATGGGAGAGGGAGCGGGAGATGGGAGGGTTGCAGGTGGGAGGGAAGTTATGCGGGAAAAAGCCACTGTAATCCAAAAGCTGTACTTTGAAAATTTATATTTATTAAATAAAAGTTAAAAAAAAAGAGAGCGCCAAGGCACGACCCATAGTGCTCTGTCTGGTGAAGTCTTAAATCTATGAAATGGAGTAGTACATCCCAAAGGGAAATAACAAAAAAAAAAAAACACTATTTACAAAGATGTCCTCAGATTCCCCCAAATATGCCATTGAGACTATTTAAAAAGTGACACAAATCTCTGTGGGGGGGGGGGGCGGTGGGTGGGTGGGTGAGTGGGTGGATGTTGTACCAGTGGCACATCTGAAAAGCTCTGCAGGGAAATGGAGTTGTGTCTCAGATAAAGGAAAAGGCACAGGAAAATGGGCATCACTCCTTCCCCTAACCTGCATCACTAAGTTTCTTTAGCGCCCCTCTTCTCATGACACATCCTTTCACCAAAACACGCTTCTTTCAGGGCTGGTGTTGTGACAGAGCAGGTAAAGCCATCACCTGCAATGGTAGCATCCCACATGGGTGTCAGTTCATGTCCTGGCTGCTCCACTTCTGATCCAGCTCCCTGCTAATGTGCTTGGGAAAGCAGAGAGAAGATGGCCCAAGTCCTTGGCTCCTGCACTCACATGGAAGACCTGAAAGAAGCTTCTGGCTCCTGGCTTTGACCTGGCCCAGTCTTAGCCTTTGGGGCCATTTTGGAAGTGAACAAATGGATGGAAGATCTCTCTCTCTCTCTCTCTCTCTCTCAGCCTTTCAAACAAATAAGTAATTACAAAAATACACTTCTGGGCATAGCAGGTAAAGCTGCCGCTTGCAGTGTCAGCACCCTCTACAGGCACTGGTTCAAGACCGGGCTGCTCCACTTCTGATCGAGCTCTCTGCTATGGCCTGGGAAAGCAGTAAGTAGATGGCCCAAGTGCTTGGGCCCTGCACCCGCATGGGAAACCAGGAGAAGCACCTGGCTCCTGGCTTCGGATCAGCATGATGCGCCGGCCGCGGCGGCCATTGGAGGGTGAACCAACGGCAAAAGGAAGACCTTTCTCTCTGTCTCTCTCACTGTCCACTCTGCCTGTCAAAAAATAAAAAAATAAAAAAAAAAACAGCAGCACTTCCTCATACTGCATTAATACTTCAAAATAGGAGCTGGGTGGAACTCATTATCCCTCTGATTCTTATGATCTTGATTGGTCGCAATTCCCCTAACATTGATTCACGTTGTACCCTAAGTAAACCAGCATGCCATTGGCCAGAGATGTTGGTTTCACTCACAGAGTACTAAAAGAAGAAACCTCAGCCACCACTGACAAATTTAGTAACTTTACATACAAATCCAGAATATCATTTTCTCTAATAAAATCTGCACATTGCTAACAATGCATTCACCTTAGTGCACACAACAAATACCTTGCAGCACGCAGCTGCTTCCCTATTAGGGAGAGCATATACTGTCAGTTGTCCACAGCCAGTAGGGCCTGCTATAATGTGATCTGCTTGATCCTGTGGTTGTTGCCACTCCCAGTCCTCTGGAAACTGGAAACTTGCTATTCCAGATGAGGACAGATACTCAATCGCACAGTGAATAAATGTCACTACTTTTTCCTCTATTGTCTTCTTATCTAGTCTAGATAAGAAATCCCACTTATAAGGGAAGGTGATACTCATTTTGAATCATGAGTTGAACATGTATATTACAGTCAGGATTGTCTAAATTCTGGTATGGTTACCAAAGACTCATACATCCCATGCCTTACAGCTAGATGTTATTATCTATTCACTCACACAAACCTAGATACAAAGTGAAGCCACCATAAATACAGGTGTGAATGTACAGAGTATGTCGATAATTTTTTTAAAAAATCAACACATGAACTTAATGCAAACCCCATGACAGATTCATCTGGTAAGGGTATATAATTCTGTTTTTAATAAGAGACATAAAAAAAGATGCAAGTATCCAAAGGAGTAAGCTATGGAGGTACAAGAGTATCGAACCTCAACCAAAGAATTCCTCCACGTATTAATAAGGCTCTGCAAGTCTAAAAAATGCCTGAAGTCTAAAAAATGCTCTAACAAATGATGTTCCTCATTTAGCACTAATGATTGTGCAATTCAAAACAGCAAATCATATAGGCAGCTCTAACCATGCCTCATCCTTTGGGATCCTAACTCAGATGCAGCCCAGATGTCCACCAGGCAGTGAGTTGGAGGTGGCTGGCCTGGGGCACTCAGCAGGAATGGGAGATTGCAGTGTTCTTTCTCCAGCAGGAGCTATAGACAGAAAGGATGGATTCAGAGCCAGGTCATATCCACATCCTCTCCCTGGTCTCCCCTCTTGGTTTTCCAGCACCATCATAGATTCGTCACCATGATTACTGCACAAGCTTTGAAACTCCTCTGTTTTCCGTATCTCAGTCTTGCCTGCTTCAACCCATCAACAATAGTCACCACATGCCTTTTTGCCAAGCCCAGTATCTGGGAATATTCTTCTAGCTCTAGTTCAAAAAGAATCCCTTGCTCCTCACCACCTGCAATCTCTGGTCAGGCATCACACTCTATGATTGGTAACCTGTGCAGCTTGCACTCTTCTGTCCCGGCAGTTCTTTCAGATCTATTGTTTCACTTATACACCCACATACCAGCCTTGTCTGAGGGTGCCTAGCCCTGATCCTCAGACTCCCAGGTGTTTCTCCTACTAAGAGCTCGTACAGCCCATCTTCTTTGGAAAAATCATTGAGGTTTGGTTACACAACTCAAAGTGAGATGGCAGCCAAGTTCCACATGGAGATTAGACCAAAAGACCCTAACGGCAGGTACCAGACCAAGCCCTTTAGACCTCTATGTGTCTTACCCAGGCCACAGCAGACCACAGTTGTCTGAGGACAGAGTACTGCACTGAGATCAAGAACCTGGTTCTCCCACTTGTTATGCACATGTAATAGAGCAAGTACCTGCCTCTCTCAGAGGCTCAGTTTCCTTGTTGCTTGACTTCAGGACACAGAACGCATCACAGAACACAAAGCTTGACATTCTCAAAGTCCACTGGGCAACGCTCAGGTACCATATCAGGGATCACACTGAGGAGCCATATACCCAGAACCAAGGAAAGTCAACCCACTGAACCTGATTTCCCAGTTAGAAACTGCTGATTCCTGCTCACCTCAACCCACCTATTGCTCTCTCCCAACTATCCCCACCTTTGGGGTGCCCTTTCAAGGGCCTGCTACCTGGAGGGCCACAGGGCTGGGCCAGAGTGGTGGAGTCAGTTGGCACTGGGCGAGAGTATTTCAGAGCCAACAGTGCCTCAGCAGCCTCCAGCTTCCGCTGACACTCGGAGGCAGCAACCACATCTTGCTCAGAGCCTTTCTGGACCTGGAAAGAAAGGCCATCAGAGAACAGTGCTGGAAAGCCACACCTCCTCCCAATGAGACAAGTGTCCCTTCACACCCATATTCCCTTCAACCACCCCCCAACCTGCTCCTGCCCACGTCACGTAAGCTCAGCCCACACCAGGTTTCTGGACCCCACACCTTCCCCAGAACCTGTGGCTGCAGTAGACGAGGGTCAAGGGTGGCACAAGGCTGAAGGATCAGTCTTGAGCATCTGCAAACAAGGAGAGGAGAGGCCAGGGGATTAAACCCTCTGGCAGACACATAGCATCAGTACACAGAAAGTGGGGCAGAGTTTCTTGTCTGCAATCCAAAGGCCCATGGGACCATATTGTTGTGGCTTGAGCAAGTCTCTCTTCCTGTTCCATCTGTTTATGGTTCCACACCTCTTTTGCATATGTATCCTGAGACTCTAACTGCTGCCAGCCTTTCTCCCTATGGCCCTCAGGGAAGATGATGGGAAAGCACAGGTGGCCATGTTTTAATTTGCAAAGCCCTTGGAGAGATGTTATTGTCATCCCTATTCAAGGACTGGTTCTCATCTCCATGTTGCCTGATACCCATGGACCTTGAAGGAGAAGCTTGCCTCACCCACACATTCTTCCTAAAATGGACCCCTGGAGTTTCCTAAGGGCCTTTAATGGCCCTCCCTATCAGGACCCTGCTTTGAAGCATAGGTCTTTAAGCCTGTCCATCTGATAAACTGGAACAACTTCCTTAGATAGCTGAACGCTGATGACATAGCAGGCCTCTTCATAGTCTTCTTTTCAATGATCTGTACATACAATTATTGCCCTCAGAACAGAGGTAGGAAATGGAGGCTGGGACACATAAAGTCCTTGGTCCAAGGTCTCACAAATGGGTAACAGCAAAGCTGGGAGAGCCCTGACCTTGCATGTGTTTCAGATCCTGCCTTCTCCTTGGCCTTAACTTTTTCCTTTTCCTCCTTCTGCTCTTTCTCCCCTGCTTCTTCTTAATTCACAGTATCAAGAACAAGGTTTGGCACATGACAGCACAGGACACAACCAGCTCATGGCTAGCACTGTACTCACGTGCCAGGCAGAAGAGTGGGCCCATGGGGCTGACCACAAATAGCAAACATCTGTGGTGGCTCTGTGGTCACTGGAGCGCAGGGCAGAAATGTAAGTTCTGGCGGATGGCTTAACAGCAACATCCCTGGGGGTATCCCCTGCAGGGCCAGAGAGCACAAGCTTCAGTCAGGTGTGAGACTGTCCAGGAAAGTAAGAGTCTGCATGTTTCGAGATGAAGATAGGATCCCATAACCATGGAATTCTAAAGGCCTTCAAGACCAGCCAGTCGATCATGCCTTTTGCAACAAGGGAAATTGGGCCCTAGTGTTGCAGATGGAATCCATGCCTTTGGGACAAGTAGAAAGCATGTGGGCAATGGATGGATGGGAGCTTTCCCAATTGGCAACAGACTCTCCTTACCTGACTGGGGATGTAGCAAGGGCAGGCCTGTGGCTGGGGCATAGTGTTCATCTTCCCATCTGTGAAAGACAAGGGAGCACTTTGTTTAACCTCTGCTTCTCCCCTCACCACATCAACCCCATGTCTCTCAGGTATAGCCCCAAATTGAGTTCTCATCTCACCGTGGAACTTTCTTACCCACCACCTACTCCCCAGATCTTTCCTTTCTACAAACACTTGCTTGACAACATTGATGACTGTTTATATTTAGGCAAGCTATGAGCCAACCAGTAAATTTACCAAGGCTGCACCACAATTCCGTGATTGGGCTAGTGACTGAACTACTCACGTTTCCTCCACCCTAACTCAGGCCCACTTCCTGGCTATCCACTTACGGTGCACTGCTGCTTCCATGGCCATATTCTTGACATAGAGGTGAGTCCTGGGAGCAATAGCCATGCTCTTGATCATACCAAGAGTCAGGTGATTCTGTGCCCCCTGTTCCCTCTTCAGGGTAGTCATAGTAGGCAAGGCCTTGCAAGGTTCCCTAAAAAAAGAGATTTCAATTCTAATGTTAGTCACATTTAGAAAAGACCCAATCCCTCTCCTTGTCAGACACCATACTCACAAGAAAAAGACAGAGTTGTGACACTGACAGGCGTGGAAGAGGCAGACATGCTCCTGGCCCATAGTTTGGGCAGCGATGCCATGGTTGTGACAGCAGAGGCAAAGACCTACAGCTCCTCTGGGGCCAGGTTCAAATCCCCACGGTTCTCCAGTCTCATGTGTTCCAGTGTACTTGAAGTTGGAGGGGCAGCTGTGTACAGCATGTATTTCTTGGGGTTCCATATTTCTAGGATCAGAAGCAGAGGTCAGAATGGCCACGTGATCTCCTATTTCCACCATCCTTCTTCTGTCTTTGGAAAACCATGTTCAAGAGTTGCATCTCCCTTTTCAGTCCTACTCACCATTCTTAACAGACAGCCCATTCCCTTTTTTCCAATGAAAGTTGGCTTTGTCCAACCTTCCCACACTAACCTAATTACTACTGTAGCCTCCTTCAGAGGGAACTCCAGTCATGCATACCTTCTTCTCCTGATCCTTGTCATCCTTGCTCGCATTAACCCTTCTGTAGGTGAGTCACTTTTAAGGGACACATATGCACTCCTGGTCCCCTTGAACAATCACTACCCTGCCTCCTGATGGATCACCCTGCACACTGCCAAACACAGCAAGCATTCCTGACATCCACATCAACAATTGTCTTCCTAAACTCCTGCATTCATGTACTGACACACATGTGTTTATGCCCCTTGCACTGGATTGTATTATCAGACTCAAGTATGCACAACGTTCAGTTTCCCCCTCATATACCATTCTGACTTTTTTTCTTGTACTCCACCATAATCTTGATTTCTTCCTTACTTCCTCCCCTCACCCCTTGCCTTTAAATTGATTACCGTCTCACTCCCCAGAATGCCTTACTGTACTCCAGGACCCTGGCCCTATTTCTGTTATTATTTTCTTTTATCCCCTCTGTCATTCCTTGGATTCATCACTCAATAATATTCATTGCAAGGCCTAAGAAGCCAGGTCCAGCCCTGGCCACCATGCTTCTATCTCCTCATTGCACCAGTTTTCCTCTTGGACCCCCAATCCTCTCTGCACTCACACAAACCCATGCACTGCCTACACCAGCTTCCTACTCTCTTCCACAGACTTTACATGCACAAGCAGTGGAAACTGCACAGCCCAGCTCCCACTGCACGCCCTATCTCATCTCCTAAGAAATCACAATCTTTACCGTCTCCCCTCCTCAAAATCATGGCCAGGGACATATGGCTAGTAACCAGGAACCAGGGAAAGGGCTCCTCCCAGAGGGGGTTCCACATGAGGGCTACAAGTGAGTTAGGACTTCAGGACCCAGGAGGGGACTCCACCTAGGTGAAGGCAGGCAAGGGGTTAGGGGTCCAGTGTGCAGAGAGGTAGTGTGGAACAAGGTATGGGGAAAGAAGGTCAAATTCTTGACACCAGCCTTTGGTTACCCAGCCTTCAGCAGCTCAGATTCAATCAGCTCAAAAGGGAACCTGAGGGAATCCTAAATTCCTCTGCTGGTGCCCCCTCTGGCTCTGTCTGGCTCCCTCTGGCTCCCTCTGGCTCCATTTCCAGTTCTTCCCACATGGGCCAATAAGATTTGAGTACAGTATCTTACCCCACCCAGTGGCCGGCGACCAATGCACTTCCAGATCCGCCGCTACTCGGTATCTGCCGGGCCTCACACTTCGTCCCAGTGTGGCCTCTACCGGAACCACCAGTAACTCCTGTGGCACCTTTCTTGCCCAGGGTACGCTCCTTATTTAGACTGTGAACCATCTTGAGTGAATACATGTTTACAACACCTTAAACTCCTTCACTAATTTATGTATAAACAGTACGCATTCTTGCGCCAGCCCATATTCCTATGGCAGAGCTTCTCAAGGCAGATTCTGCCCCTGAGCGAATATTTGTTGACGTCACAGACATTTGGATGCCCAGTCACGTGTCTCACGTTCTGCGCTCCCTGCTCTGTTGTACACACGGATTTCCATGTTCCTATGCCATTACCTCACTGTCTTAATTTGTATCACCTAAGCATCCATCTTGATATCTGCTCAGGAGAGTCTCTGTGTCTTCCTGATCATCACCAAACCCATCATCACTATTGCACACACACACACACACACACACACACGTTTCTGCATGTCAGATTCCCTGAAAGCCCAGTTGCCATGAATTTCTAGTGTTTTTTCTGAATATATCAGGTTACTGAAAATTGGTTCTCTGTAAGATAGCTACCAGATTGGAATGTCTCTCCTTTTTGGTGGGTCTTCACAGTCATAATCTTTCTGTTTAGATTAATTTTTATCTTTTATAAATTCATATAATGTACATTTATTACATGTTCCCACAACAGAGTGTTGCTGCTCTTGTATTTGCTGCTTAAAATGTCAATTTATGTGGGTATGAATAATAACAATGCATTTGGATTTTTCAATTGCATGATGATCTTCAACTCAGCCACCATGATATCCTCTATTATATCTTTAAAAATTTTGTCTATCACCTTCTGGGATTTTCTCAGTAACTTTGAGAAATATAATTTGGAAATGTAATTCAATTGAGGATCTTCTTACTGTGCTGGCTGTTGTGCCCAGTGCAAGGTCTAACAGAGATTGCAAAAGAGGGCTTCACTAGGTTGTTCTTGATTTTAAATAGTATGCTGTCAACATGTACAGATTAAAATGGTTTCCCTGTGTTTTCTTTTCTTCCTTCCTTCTTCTCTCTCTTTATTTTTCTTCCTTCCTTCCTTTTTTCCTTTTTCTTCCTTTCTTCCTTCCTTCCTTCATTACTTCCTTCCTCCTTCTTTTCTTCCTCCTTTCCTTTCTTTTCCTTTCCTTTCCTTTCCTTTCCTTTCCTTTCCTTTCCTTTCCTTTCCTTTCTCTTTTCCTTTTAGCAGCATAGCAACCATCACTTACATTCCTAGATTCAAAAGTTTATCTCACAAATCATGAGAAGGTGGGGCTGGCACTGTGGCACAGGGGATTAAGCCACTGTCTGCAGTGCTGACATTGGGCACCGGTTGGAGTCTCAGCTACTCTACAACTGATCCATGATCCATGCTAATGTGCCTGGGAAAAGTAGCAGAAGATGGCCCAAGTGCTTGGGCCCCTGCACCCATGTGGAAGACCAGGAAGAAGCTCCTAGATCCTGGCTTCAGCCTGGCCCAGTCCTAGCCATTGCAGCCATTTGGGAGGTGAACCAGGAGATGGACGATATCTCTAACTCTCTCTCTCTCTCTCTCTAATTCTTCCTTTCAAATAGATAAATCTTTTTAAAACTGGTTATTGCTAATCATGTATTCAAGCTGAAGTTGTTTTCTTTCATGGAGATTTATGTATTGATTTATTTGAAAGGCAGAGAGACCAAGAGAGAGGTGGAGACAAATACAGTTCTTTACGAATTTGATTTATTTATCTGAAAATCAGAGCTACAGGAAGGTGAGATAGAGAGAAAGGGGGAGAGTGAGAGAGACAGAGATCTGTTATCCATTGGTTTAATCCTCATATGACCGCAATAGCCAGGGCTGTGCAGGGTTGAAGTCAGGAGTCAGGAGCTTCTTCCAGGTCTCCCACGTGGGTAGCAGGAGCCCAAGTACTTGGGTCATCTTCTACTGCTTTTCCCAGGCCATCAACAGGGAACTGGATTGGAAATGGAGCAGCTGAGTCTGGAACTTGTGAGATGCAGGCATTTTAGGTGGAGGCTTTACCCTTTATGTCGCTATGCTGGCCCCTGCTCCACTTCTGATCCAGCTCTCTCCTAATGAGCCTCAGAAAGCAGCAGAAGATGGTCCTTGTGATCCTGCATGCACATGGGAGACTCTGTTGAAATTAATGGCCTCAGCCTGGCCCAGCCCCAAGCAGTTGTGGCCATTTGGAAAGTGAAACAGTAGATTGATGATTTCTCTCTCTCTCTCCCTCTCCCTCTTTCCCTCTCTCCCTCTCTCCCTCTCTTTTTTTCTCCTCATAATTCTGCCTTTAAAATAAATAAAAATAAATCTTTAAAAAAAGGAAAAAATGAAATCCACTCTTTCAAGGCAACATGGAACTAGAGGGCATTGTGTTAGGAAAAATAATCAAGCACATCTAGAAAATACCATATTTTCTCTTTCATATGCAGAAGCTAAAATTGTTGATCTCATACAAGTAGAAAGTAGAATAAGGGCCGCTGGAGGATGGGAAGAGGAAGTGGAAGTTCGGAGAGTGAATGGGTGGATAAGGGGAACCAAAACCCACTTTGAGGCAGAGAAGTATTCTGGTGTTGTATAGTACAGAGGACAACTAGAGTCTAAAATTAATTATCTATTTCAAAATGACTAGAATAGAAGGGTCTCGAGATTCCGAAGACATAGAAGTGATACTATCTGAGCACAAGGGAGTGCTAGAACTGCCATGATTTGATCATCTTACATTGTGTATCTGTACTGACTTACAATACTAAATGTTGCAGTTGATTTCTCAACAATGTTGCAGTGGATTCCTTTCTGAGAGGAGGAGCGTGGTGGGGGCAAGAGGCGTGGAGTCACCACACAGACCCTGGGAGTTGGGTGAAAGCCGGCTTGAGGCAAGCAGCCCGCAGACTCATTTATTTCAGTTGGTACAACAGCTTATATAGCCAAGACCAGCCAATCCGGTCAAGGGGCAGTCTATGCCCTAACCAATCATAGCCTGTTGCCAGACAGTTTCCAAAGCCATCCAATCACAGCTTGTTGCCAGGCAGGCTCCGTTTGCCATGTGGGTTTCAAAGCCATCCAACCACAGCCTGTTGCCAGGCAGGCTCCATTGCCAGGTGGGTTTCAAAGCCATTCCTGAGTAACTGACGCTCGCTTGCCAGCGGCCACCTTGGCATGGCCTTCTCATTCTACCACAACTAAATGCCATAAATAAGGGCAGGTGTTATGCATCAATCCAAAATGAACACATGTTTTGAAGTGATTTGAGGGCTTAATATTAGAGGAGACAAAAGAAACATAAAAACTGAATGCAAATGATGAGAAAGAATTAGATTTTTTTCTTTCTCCAAATTCTCAAAAGAATATTATGTGTACAGTTGATGAAATTTAATTATGACCCATGTATGCACATAGTATTACCATATCACTGTTAAAGTTCTCCAAGGTGATAGCAATACCATGGTTGTATATGGGGTGTATACTATTTAAAAGTCAGCCTGCTGAAGTATTGGGATAAAGTATTTGGAACTGTGAAATGGTTGAGCAGTTATTCCAAAAAATTAACTGAGAGATGGAACAATGGCATCGTACTGATCTCAGGAAAAGAATTTTCACTACATTGTTGCTTTGACTTTGTGTGATCTACATGTCAACAATTTAGGAAAACCCAGGCCTCAGATATTAGTTAGGAGCTGAAATATTTACCAATCAAATTAGGTGATTCTGATACTTGTTTGAAACTAATGTGGCAGAGAGGAAGGGGGAGGATTTGTATGAAATATGCAGGCCCTGAGCTGTCAGTGGATGCAGTTGAGAGAAGACTAATTGGAGGTTCCTTGAGCAGAAGTCTTTAAGAAAAAAAAAAGAAGTCTTCGAGTTGTCATCCCTTAAGCATCACCAGCATCACCAAGGAACTTGTTAGAAAAGCAAACTCTATGTTCCACTCCAGAGCTTGCCATCTGAAACTAAAAATACAGTGCTCAGGAATCTGGGTTGTAACAAGCTGATTTGGATGCATACAACAGGGAGTAATGGAAAATATTTAAACTGAGACTTAAGACTTCAGGAAGACAGACTGAGCATGTGGAGTAGATAAGATTCGGATGTAAATTGATTCAGATGCAAGCTAATGACCCAGGATCACTTCACTCATGTAATAAACCATGTAATAAACTCATAAGGTCGTTCACACACAGAGAATTCATTTGAGATAATTCACAGTACAATTCTTCCTTTTGTTTTTTTTTTTACAAGTGACAGCAGGATTTATTTAAAGTTAAAGTGCTTATACACTCACAAATTAGTGTGGGCATCTGCACCTGGAGAGATACCTGAGATACCTGTCATGAGTGGGTCAGAGAGTTGCCTATGAGGAAACAGTGTTGGAGGAGGCCAGAGAGAACAGAAAACAAAAAGGTCAAGAAGCCAAAAGGCAAAAGGGTTGCTCTCACATGTAGCAGTCCTTTTTATGTGGTAGGAGGTGATCCCCTAAATATACAAATGGTGCAGAGTTTGAGTAGGGCTTAGTATATGTGAGGCTTTGAGGGAGTTTTATGGCACCTCCATGTGGAGTTTAACTTCCATGTGGCCATCATGGAATAGAATTATTAATCATTTATGCTTATTTTTATATCATTTCACACAGTACAAGTATTAAAATTAAGAAAACACACATTACAGACACTTAACTGACATGTGTAAGAAAATTTCAAGATTGAAAATCCATCTTTCACAAACACAGACATAAAAGTGGAATTGTTTCCCAATTAAATTAATGGGACTGCACCTTTGACTTTGGAACCAGAAAAAGAGTGTATTATCCAGAAAAAATGGCAAATCAGTCTCATGAACCAAAGGTATCAAAACTATACCCAATTTGAGCAAATGGAAACACCCAGTGTAGATAAAATAGAATACTTTTATCAAAAGAATATTCATCCCAAGAGAACAAATATGCTTTGACTTTAGGAAGACAAGGGATAAAAGACTAGCATGAGGGAGACGTGTGTGTTGCTATTAAGTCTGCTGATTGCTATAAATGCTACTCCCACGTGTCTTTTTAAGTTTTGAAAATCATGACACATTCTTGTGATGTGTAGTTATTGTGTTCTCTCAATTATAAAATAAAATTTCCTGATGGTTTTAGAAAAGTCTATTCATGACAATCACTGTATTCATAGGTTGAAAACATAAAAGTCTTGGTTATTTTCACACAGGAAAAAAATAAAATCCAACACCTACTTATTATTTGTTCTTTTTTTGTTTTTTTAAAAGATGTATTTATTTATTTGAAAGGCAGAGTTACAGAGAGAGGAGAAAGAGAGAGAGAGAGAGAGAGATCCTTCATCCACTGGTTCACTCCACAAATAGTTACAACAGCAAGAGCTGGGTTGGTCCAAAGCCAGGAGCCAGGAGCTTCCTCCGGGTCTCCCATGTGGGTGCATGGGCCCAAAGAGTTGGGCCATCCTCCACTGCTTTATGAGATGCATCAGCAGGAATCTTGATGGGAAACAGAGCAACTGGGACTTGAACCAGCCCCCATTAACTGACAATTGGCAATACAGACAGCAGCTTAACCCACTAAGCCATAGTGCTGGCCCCTAACTCAAATGTCCATCAACTGATGGCTGAAACAGGAAATTATGGCATACATACACTATGGAATACCACTGAGCAGTAAAAAAAATGAAATCCTGTCTTTTGCAACAAAATGGTTGCAACTGGAAACCATTAAGCTTACTGAAATAAGCTAGTACCAAAAAGACAAATACCATATGTTTTCCCTGATCTGTGGGAACTAATAGAGTACCTAAAATGTAATGTAGTGGAGTGAAATTGACATTTTGAGATTCAAAGATCATTTACAGCCCTTGTCTCTACTGTTGAGAAACAGTGGTTTTTTTTTTTTTTTCTTCATGCTATTTATTGAACTCTTTACTTAGTGTACGGTTAATTTTAATCATAAAGCAAAATGAAAATAGATCTTTGTAAAAATTAAGAACTGGAATAGGAAAGAGATGAAGAAGAAGGGTGGAACCATGGGCAGGAGGGAATATAAAGTGAGAAGAATCACTATGTTTCTAAATCTGTATATATGAAATTTGTACACCTTAAATAAAATTTAAAAGAAAAAAAAAAACAATAAAAAAGAAGTGGAGCAGCCAGGAATTGAACCAGTGCCCATATGGGATGCCAGTGTTGCAGGAGGCAGCTTAACTCATTACACCACAAGGCTGGTGTCGCTTCCCCTCTTCGTGGAGGAACGACACTAAACCCTGCCTAGGCTTCATATCCGAGTCACGGCACCATTATGTTGCTCCCCCTCTTCGTGGAGGAACGACACAGGACCCTGCGTTCTTTCGTCTGCTTGGCCCTCCCCGGGTTTGCTGCTGGTTCTTCCCGGGTTGGCCACCGTCCCCTCCACCTCCGTGGAAGGGCGGTTCCCACTGCCATCTTCCCCACTTCCGCGGGGGAGCGGCACACCGCCGGCCGGCTCTCTCGGGGGCTGCTCAGGTGTTATTCGGATAGATGTTCCTGGTGCATGTTGTCTCTCTCCTCCCCTATAGTCCTCTTCCACCAATCCCAACTCTGCTACCCACACGCCGAGTACGCTGCTCTCCTCCAATCAGGAGCGGGATCAGCTCCTGCAGGTCATCACTCAAGTTGGTGAGAGGCAGCTGCGTAGAAGTTGTTACTCCCTTCTCAGCGCCATATTGTGGGAGAGCAGATGCATAGAATAAGTCTTAATTCCAGTAACAGTCTAGTCCGAGTTGCTCCCCACAGGCTGGCCCCTCATCCTTTTCTATGACTGAGTAATAGTTCATCATGTGTATATACCATGCTTTTTTGTTTCTCCATCCTTGGAAACCTTAGTTGTTGTTTTTTTTTAACTTTGCTACTGTGACTAGTGCTGTAACAAACATAGAAAAGCAGATATCTCTCTGATATAATAATTTTATTTCCTTTGGCATCATGGAATCATAAGATGGTTCTGCTTTTGAACGAACCTCGGAACTGTTTTCCAGACAGGCACTACATATTTACATCCCTGATGACTGTCAGTAAGCGTTTCCCTTTCTCTGTATCTTCATCACCCTCTGGTAGTATTTTTTATCTTTCTTCTAATCATAATGACTCTAACTGGGGTGAGAACACATCTCATTGTGATTTTGGTTTGCATTTCCCTGATGATGACTCATGTTGAACATTTTTTCATCTACTTCTTTGCCATATGTAGGTCTTGTTTTGAGAAATGTCCACTCAGATAATTGAATATGTGTGCTTTTTTAAAGATTGGTTTATTTAGTTGTAAGGCAGAGTCACACCATGAGAGAGGGGACATGCACACACACACACACACACACACACACAACACATGCACACAAACACACACAGAGGGGAAAAAGAGAGACAGAGAGAGAGATCGTGTAACAGATGGATTGCTTCCCCAAATGCTTATTTCAGCCAGGGTTTGCACAGGCTGAAGTCAGATGCTAGGACTTCAATCAAGTGTACTATGTGGTTGACATGGACTCAAGCACTTGAGTCATCATCTGCTGTTTCCTGAGTGCATTAGTAGTAAGCTGCATTGGAGGCCGAGTAGTGGGAGCTTCAGACATGAACTCCTGTATGGGATGTGGGCATTCCAAATGCTGGATTGACCTACTGGGTCATAACACCAGCCCATGATCATTTTTAAAATGGATTATTTGCTATTTTGCTGTGGAGTTGAGATCCTTGTTTATTCTAAATAGTAATCCCTTGGCAGCTAAACAGTTTGCAACCGATTTCTCCCTTTCTATATATTGTGTCTTCGTTTAATTATTTCCCTTGATGTGCAGAAAGCATTTGCCTCATTTCATGTTTGTTGCCTATGCATTTGAGATCTTATCCAAAAGAAATATCATCAATTGCAATGTCAAATATTGTGTTCCCCAGGAATTCTTCCAGGAGTACAATAATTACAGGCCTTACATTTAGATCTTTGATCCATTTTCCATATCTAGTTAATGAATTTTTTAAGATTTGTTTTATTTGTTTGAAATGTAGTTAGAGAGAGAGAGAGAGAGAGAGAAAGCAGGAGAGAGAGTGTGTCTTCCATCACTGGTTCACTCACCAAAAGGCCACAACATCCAGGGCTGCACCAGACCAAAGCTAGGAGCCAGGGGCTTCTTCTGGGTCTCCCACATGGGTGCAGGGGCCCAAGCACTTGAGCCATCTTCTGCTGCTCTTCCAAGCTCCCTGTTAATGGCAGGGAGCTCAATCAGAGGAGCAGCCAGAACTTAAACCAGTGCCCATATGGGATTCCAGCGTTGCAGGTGCTGACTTTACCCATTATGCCACAAGGTCAACCACTATTTAATGAATTTTTTATTTATTTTATGCCTTCCAGGATATCTGACATCTCTCCCTCCTCCAAGGCCAGAGGCAACCTGGCTCTTCTGTCCTGTTCTTTGGGGGATGGGAACATCCCCCCATCCTGGTACCAGGGAGACCACATCTATTGTACATTTAGCATTTTGTTGTGTAATACAAGGTTTGTACTGGACTGTGTTCCCTGAGCTGATGAGGAGAGTATGAATTCTTCAACTGCTGAATGACATATGTTTTCAATGTCTGTCATGTACCTTTGGGCTAAAATATAAGTTAACTCTGGCTTGTGTTTTTATTTGTTATCTGGATTAATCTGTCTACTGAGGAATGTAAGGTGTTGATGCTCCAACTTTTAATGTCTGAGTTTATTTCTGAATTGCATCTAGTAATGCTAGCTTGATTGAAACGGAACTCCAGCATTGTTACAAACATTTGTTGTAGTCATTTACTTTTGCTGGATTGGTCACTTTTCTCTAAACTCTAGTTTATCTGCTATCAATTTAACTGCTGTTGCATGATTTTACTTTCTATTTGCATGCAATACCTTTTCTTTCCCTTTGCAATCAGAGTGTGTTTCTTTACTGGTCAAGGGAGTTTCCATAGTCAGCTTAGAAGTGGATCTTCTTTTTGGCTTTTCAATCCACTCTGTATCTTTTTAACTGTGGAACTTAATCAATTAATATTCAATCTTATTATTTATGAGAAATAATTTACCCTTTTTCTTTCCCAACTGTTTTGATCACTTTATATATTCTTTGCTAATTTCTGTCTCTGTTACTGTTTATTTCCCTGGTTTCTTATTTTCTATTGTGTTAAGTGTTGATTCTCTCATATTGTGTTGTTGTATTTCTGCCTACCAGTGATTTTTATTTTCTTAGTGGTTCATTATGGAAGTTATAACCCTTTCACTTCCTTTAAGCCTTTCTTGCAGGGACTTTCTGAGGACCAGGAAAAGTCCCAGTTTTTTGCTTGTCTTGGAAAGTCTTCATGTCTCCTTCAGTTCTGAAGGACAGCTTTGTGAGATATTTACATTTGGTTAGCAATTTTTTTTTGTTTCAGCATGGGAAATGTATCACACTTCATTTTTCCCTGTCCTGAAAACTCTGCTACTACACTAAGGGCTTTCCCCTTAAATGTGATGTGATGTGGCACACTTCTCTTGCTATTTTTAAAATTCTCTTCACTGTATGGCTATAAGATACTCCAATGAGGATCTTTTAGGGTTAAATCCATTTGGGGGTCCTTTGGATCTCTTGGACCTGGATGCCCATTTTTTTTTACCAAGATTACAAAGTCTTCATCCCTTGTTTTATTGACTACATTATCTGTACATTTTCCATTCATTTCATCTTCATCGACACCAACAGTTGAAATATTACTTCCTTTAATGGTGGTCTGTAAGTGTTGGAGACATTCTTTAGGCCTGTAAATTAATGAAAAAAATTTTATCTGATGAGGATGTTTCATAACATCTGTCTTTGTGTTCATAAATTTTCATTTGCCTGATGTAGTCTGTTTTTGAATCTCTCAACCGTATTTTGTATTTGACTTAACTGAGTTCTTTTGCTGCAAGATTTCTTTTTGGTTATCATTTATTAGCTCTATAACTTTACTGAATTATGGCTTCATATAATGAATTGCTTTCCTAATTTCATTGAATTGTCTGAGTTCTCTTATATTTCATACGGCTCCCTTAGAATATTTCTTTTGAATTTCTTATCTAGTATTTTATCAATATCCTTCTGTTTGTGGTCTCCTGCTAGAAAAATAGTGTGTCCCTTCTGAGGGCTAAATGTTACCACGGTTTTCCATCATTTTTTGTTTTTTCATGTGGTGATCAGTTGTCCCTACTAACTATGTAAGGTAATTTTTGTAGTGAAAGGCTTCTTCCTAATGTGTCTTAGGGTGATGATTTTGTAGGGTGTGTCTTCTTTGGTTCCACTTTTCACTGCTGTGTACTCAAAATACAGCTTCTTAAACTGTGATCATTGTCTGTGGATACATCACAGAAGGCAGCCGGGTCAGAGAGCAGATCCATCTCCAAGGGCTACATGGGGGTGAGGGCACTATAGTGACCCAGGCAGCTGTGGTATTTGCAGTAGTGTAGTTGGGACACACTCTGTGTGGCCACTCAAACAATGAGAATGGTAGAAGTTAGGAATGGGAGACATTTCCTCTGGCACTACTAAGGTGGGGTGTGTATATCCAGGCCTCTGATATCAGCAACAGGGGCACTGAGGGCATGGACCCTGTGGAACTCACAATCATAGCCCAGAGGGCCAGCAGCACTGGTGACTGGGGCTCCCAGTAAAGACATTAGTAGCCCCGAGATTGTGCACTGCAGTGACTGTGTCCCCAGTGACTGCAAGAGTGAGTACCTCTGGTAGCTGGGGCTTCCACCAATGACAGTGGTTTCGCTGGGATTGAAGACTTTGTTTTACTCATGACCAGGTCCTGCTCAGGTGAGCACTGCTGATAGTAGGTGTCATTGACAGCTGCAAAGGCATATCAATGGGACCTGGACCATGGTGGACACGTCCTTAGACCCTATAGGTTGTGGTGGCACGTTTGGAAATGCCCTGAGCCCCAACACCATAATCATTTTTCCCCTGTGACACTGATATTTTTCCAGACCATAGACCTGTTGGCTTGTAAGGTGTCCCATGATATGAGTTTTCCTATATATACTTCTTGTTGAATTTATGTGTAATATTTGTGGTTAGAAAAGTGAGGAGATGATGAGCAGTTCACATTGTAATAAATCTGGAGTCACCTATCACCATTTTGCCTATTTATCTGAGATGAACTTCATATGACTCAGTTTAATCACTCATTTCAAGTTTTTCTCAGGAAGATATCTCCATTATGAAGTTACCATCTTTTCAATGTGATTGACAAATGCTCTGACTCGTGATATTGTGGGATAGTGATGTCATTCATTACCCAGAATTTCACCTCTTATCCTTATCCTTCATTCAGAGTTCTTGCCAAATTTGTTATTCTTTAAGTGGTTGAAAATTGATGATTTTCTAATTCTGTCACTCATTCTTACTTTCACTGGCAGGTACCTTGCTGTAAAGAAGAACATCTATCTATCCTGCAAAGCTATCATTTGTGAATGAAGGTGAAATAAAGACTTTTCATTGCAAACAGAAATTGAAAGAATTTGTTGCCACTCGTCCAGCCCTGCAAAAGATGCTTAAAGATGTGTTACACACAGAAACACAGAAACACGGTCATCAATATGAAAGAAGGTAAAGGAAGGAAACCAAGGAAGGAAACCTCACAGCAAAAGATCACAGGGAATTCAAAGCATATATTAGAACTTATCTTTGGCAAATGGCAGGGCAAATTTACCACTTATCATTAGTCACTTTGAACGTGAATGGCCTGAACTGTCCAGTTAAAAGACACCGATTGGCTGATTGGGTTAAGGAACAAAACCCATCTATTTGCTGCTTACAAGAAACACATCTTTCCAACAAAGATCCATACAGACTGAAAGTGAAAGGCTGGAAAAAGATATACCATGCCAACAGAAATGAAAAAAGAGCGGGCGTAGCCATCTTAATATCGGACAACATAAACTTTACCACAAAAACTGTTAAGAGAGACAAAGAGGGACACTACATAATGATTAAGGGATCAATTCAACAGGAAGATATAACAATTATCAATGTATATGCACCTAACTACAGGGCACCAGTTTATCTAAAAGATTTATTAACGGACTTAAAGGGAGACTTAGACCCCAATACAGTAGTACTGGGGGACTTCAATACTCCACTCTCAGAAATAGACAGATCATCCGGTCAGAAGATCAACAAGGATACAGTAGATTTAGACGACACTATAGCCCAAATGGATCTAACAGATATATACAGAACTTTCAATCCTACAGCTAAAGATTTTACATTCTTCTCAGCAGTACATGGAACCTTCTCTAGGATTGACCACATACTAGGCCATAAAGCAAGTCTCAGCAAATTCAAAAGAATTAGAATCATACCATGCAGCTTCTCAGACCATAAAGGAATGAAGTTGGAAATTAGCAACTCAGGAATCCCTAGAGCATACGCAAACAGATGGAGATTGAACAACATGCTCCTGAATGAACAATGGGTCATAGAAGAAATCAAAAGAGAAATCAAAAACTTTCTGGAAGTAAATGAGGATAACAGCACAACATACCAAAACTTATGGGACACAGCAAAAGCAGTGTTAAGAGGAAAGTTTATATCAATAGGTGCCTACATCAAGAAATTGGAAAGACACCAAATAGATGAGCTTTCAATTCACCTCAAGGATCTAGAAAACCTACAGCAAATCAGACCCAAATCTAGTAGGAGAAGAGAAATAATTAAAATCAGAGAAGAAATCAACAGGATTGAATCAAGGAAAACATTACAAAAAATCAGCCAAACGAAGAGCTGGTTTTTTGAAAAAATAAACAAAATTGACACCCCATTGGCCCAACTAACTAAAAAAAGAAGAGAAAAGACCCAAATCAATAAAATCAGAGATGAAAAAGGAAATGTAACAACAGACACCACAGAAATAAAAAGAATCATCAGAAATTACTACAAGGACTTGTATGCCAGCAAACAGGGAAACCTATCAGAAATGGATAGATTCCTGGACACATGCAACCTGCCTAAATTGAACCAGGAAGACATAGAAAACCTAAACAGACCCATAACTGAGACAGAAATTGAAACAGTAATAAAGGCCCTCCCAACAAAGAAAAGCCCAGGACCAGATGGATTCACTGCTGAATTCTACCAGACGTTTAAAGAAGAACTAACTCCAATTCTTCTCAAACTATTCAGAACAATCGAAGAAGAGGGAGTCCTCCCAAATTCTTTCTATGAAGCCAGCATCACCTTAATTCCTAAGCCGGAAAAAGATGCAGCACTGGAAGAGAATTACAGACCAATATCCCTGATGAACATAGATGCAAAAATCCTCAATAAAATTCTCGCCAATAGAATGCAACAACACATCAGAAAGATCATCCACCCAGACCAAGTGGGATTTATCCCTGGTATGCAGGGATGGTTTAATGTGCGCAAGACAATCAATGTGATACACCACATTAACAGACTGCAGAAGAAAAACCATATGATTCTCTCAATAGATGCCGAGAAAGCATTTGATAAAATACAACACCCGTTCATGATGAAAACTCTAAGCAAACTGGGTTTGGAAGGAACATTCCTCAATACAATCAAAGCAATCTATGAAAAACCCACAGCCAACATCCTATTGAATGGGGAAAAGTTGGAAGCATTTCCACTGAGATCTGGAACCAGACAGGGATGCCCACTCTCACCACTGCTATTCAATATAGTTCTGGAGGTTCTAGCCAGAGCTATTAGGCAAGAAAAAGAAATTAAAGGGATACAAATTGGGAAGGAAGAACTCAAACTATCCCTCTTTGCAGATGACATGATTCTTTATTTAGGGGACCCAAAGAACTCTACTAAGAGACTATTGGAACTCATAGAAGAGTTTGGCAAAGTAGCAGGGTATAAAATCAATGCACAAAAATCAACAGCCTTTGTATACACAGACAATGCCATGGCTGAGGAAGAACTTCTAAGATCAATCCCATTCACAATAGCTACAAAAACAATCAAATACCTTGGAATAAACTTAACCAAAGACGTTAAAGATCTCTACGATGAAAATTACAAAACCTTAAAGAAAGAAATAGAAGAGGATACCAAGAAATGGAAAAATCTTCCATGCTCATGGATTGGAAGAATCAATATCATCAAAATGTCCATTCTCCCAAAAGCAATTTACAGATTCAATGCAATACCAATCAAGATACCGAAGACCTTCTTCTCAGATCTGGAAAAAATGGTGCTGAAATTTATATGGAGGCACAAGAGACCTCGAATAGCTAAAGCAATCTTGTACAACAAAAACAAAGCCGGAGGCATCACAATACCAGATTTCAGGACATACTACAGGGCAGTTGTAATCAAAACAGCATGGTACTGGTACAGAAACAGATGGATAGACCAATGGAACAGAATTGAAACACCAGAAATCAACCCAAACATCTACAGCCAACTTATATTTGATCAAGGATCTAAAACTAATTCCTGGAGCAAGGACAGTCTATTCAATAAATGGTGCTGGGAAAATTGGATTTCCACGTGCAGAATCATGAAGCAAGACCCCTACCTTACACCTTACACAAAAATCCACTCAACATGGATTAAAGACCTAAATCTATGACCTGACACCATCACGTTACTAGAGAACATTGGAGAAACCCTTCAAGATATTGGCACAGGCAAAGAATTTCTGGAAAAGACCCGGGAGGCACAGGCAGTCAAAGCCAAAATCAACTATTGGGATTGCCTCAGATTGAGAAGTTTCTGTACTGCAAAAGAAACAGTCAGGAGAGTGAAAAGACAACCGACAGAATGGGAAAAAATATTTGCAAACTATGCAACAGACAAAGGGTTAATAACAAGAATCTACAAAGAGATCAAGAAACTCCACAAAAACAAAACCAACAACCCACTTAAGAGATGGGCGAATGACCTCAATAGACAGTTTTCAAAAGAGGAAATCCAAATGGACAACAGGCACATGAAAAAATGTTCAAGGTCATTAGCAATCAGGGAAATGCAAATCAAAACCACAATGAGGTTTCACCTCACCCCGGTTAGAATGGCTCACATGCAGAAATCTACCAACAACAGATGCTGGCGAGGATGTGGGGAAAAAGGGACACTAACCCACTGTTGGTGGGAATGCAAACTGGTCAAGCCACTATGGAAGTCAGTTTGGAGATTCCTCAGAAACCTGAAGATAACCCTACCGTTCGACCCAGCCATCCCACTCCTTGGAATTTACCCAAAGGAATTTAAATTGGCAAACAAAAAAGAGGTCTGCACCCTAATGTTTATTACAGCTCAATTCACAATAGCTAAGACCTGGAACCAACCTAAATGCCCATCAACGATAGACTGGATAAAGAAATTATGGGATATGTACTCTTTAGAATACTATACCGCAGTAAGAAACAACGAAATCCAGTCATTTGCAACAAAATGGAGGAATCTGGAACACATCATGCTGAGTGAAATTAGCCAGTCCCAAAGGGACAAATACCATATGTTCTCCCTGATCGGTGACGACTGACTGAACACCAAGAGGGAAACCTGTTGGAGTGAGGTGGACACTATGGGAAATGGTGGCTTGATCAGCATAGCCCTGACTGTTAATGAACAACTAAATACATTATCCCTCTTAGTAGTTTTTTTATCTGTTCTACTTAATATGACTGGTTTAGATCTGTAATTGATGCACAGTTATTCTTAAGTGTTCAAAATTAACTGAAATGTGATCCCTGTTGAACATGGTGGTGGGAATGGGAGAGGGAAGAGATGTATAATTTGGGACATGCTCAGGCTGACTTGCCCCAAGTGGTGGAGTTGGAAGCATACCAGGGGATTCCAATTCAATCCCATCAAGGTGGCATGTACCAATGCCATCTCACTGTTCCAGGTGATCAGTTTCAGTTCACAGTTGGTCATGGTGAAGGGACTGGGAGTCAAAGGGAGCACATAGACAAGTCTAGTACCTGCTAATGCTAACTGATGGAGTAAATAAAGGGGAGAGTGATCCAACATGGGAAGTGAGATACTCAACAGACTCATAGAATGGCAGATGTCCTAAATAGCACTCTGGCCTCAGAATCAGCCCTAAAGGCATTCGGAGCTGGCTGAAAAGCTCATGAGAGTATTTCAGGCATGGAAAGCCAAGACACTCTGGCAAAAGATCTCTGCGAGTGAGATCCCAGTGGAAAGAACAGGTCATCAAAGAAGGAGGTACCTTTCTCTGAAGGGAGGAGAGAACCTCCACTTTGACTATGACCTTGTCTAAACAAGATAAGAGTCGGAGAACTCAGAGGGCTTCCATAGCCTTGGAAACTCATGACTGGAGCATAGGGAGATTACTGATGCCATAGACAGGAGTGTCAATTGGTAAAGTCAACAACAGGAGTCACTGTGCACTTGCTCCTCATGTAGGATCTCTGTCCTTAATGTGCTGTACATTGAGATTTAATGCTATAACGAGTACTCAAACAATATATTTCACTTTGTGTTTCTATGGGGGTGCAAACTGTTGAAATCCTTACTTAATGCATACTAAACTGATCCTCTGTAAAAAAAAAAAAAAAAAAAAAAAAAAAAAAAAAGAAATTATCAATTCCCAACTTGACTCTCACTGGGATTAAACATGACAATAGGTCTGCTCTGATTTCATCATCATTTAAAAAAATCATCTATTATTTTTCACTTTATGTTTCTGTGTGGGAGCAAACTGTTGAAATCCATACTTAATGTATACTAAGCTGATCTTCTGTATATTAAGATAATCAAAAATGAATCTTGATGTGAATGGAAGGGGAGAGGGAGTGGGAAAGGGGAGGGTTGTGGGTGGGAGGGACGGTATGGGGGGGAAGCCATTGTAATCCATAAGTCGTACTTTGGAAATTTATATGCATTAAATAAAAGTTTAAAAAAAAAAAAAAAGAAGAACATCTATCATCACAACCTTGTTGTTGTTACTGATGTTATATTTGCTTTTTTTGAGGATATCCAGGGCTTTATTTTGTAATGCAGAGGCCACACCATGGCCCCAGCCCCACTTCCCACCCTGCACTTCTTAAATGTTTATCACTCTAGGAGGATGTCATATTTGCTTTAGCAGACAAAGAGGAAAACTCTTTCTTCATTGTTTTGAAAGAAGTTTAAGGAGAATAATGATTAAATATTAAGGGAACTGTCAGCAAATATATGATGAATTTTATAAGAATTTCTCCTGTAGCCATCATCAGTGATAAAATTGGTTATTTCAAAACAGAAGTTTCTTCAGTTGCTTGAAATCAGAATTAATTGAATATTCTTAATAAAAAATAAAAAGGAATAATGCAATATAAGAAGTCTCCAAATTAAAATGGTGTAGCTTCTTAAGAAAGAGAACTACAGACCAATATTCCTGATAAACATGGAAAAATCTTCAAGAAAATACTAGTTGGAAGATTCCAAGATGGCAGAATAATGAAGGGCATACTACTTAGGCTAAGGGTAAGTAGTAAAAATAAAAAGTGCAGGAAGCACATTCTCAGCAAAGAGAGAGAAAACTGCACTGTAATTCTATGGAATGAAGAGGAATGCATGGGTTGGTGTGGAAGGTACAGATGTGCATCACAAGCATGGACACAACACGTGACCCTAGCAGCTGAGAACCAGAGAAACTACCAGCTTTGGAGAGTGAGGTGAGATCAGATTGCAGTAACTTATTTCACTGGTAACAAGGTCAGAGGGGGAGCTTGGCATGAGTCTGGCCTGGAGTCCAAAAAGTGATAGGGTACCCACTGACCCAGTGAAATAAAGGGGGGAGCATGTTTCTCTCTCCCCAAGCCACTTACAACAGCTCCTAGTAACCGACTGAGAGAGGGAGAGCATCATTTTGAGCATAAGCAGCTGCTACAGAAGCACTTGTATGCACACCCAGCAACTGGCTGGGACAAAAGGTCATCTTGTCAGCAGTACCAGCAGTAGCAGCACGTTTGCATGCACCTAGGATCCATTAGGGAAAAGGTAACATTGTAAAACAAGTGGGGGCTGCAGCCAGTGGCTCTTGTACATGTGGGTGATCCAGAGATTCTACCAGAAGGAAAAAATACATGTTCCCCATTGACGTTGAGTCAGGCTGGGATGATTTACAGGGGGTAGGCACCCACACAGAACTGTGAGGTGTTCCCCAGCCTCTCAACATATCACAGGTTCTAGGACTCAAACTTCTCAGGGGGAGCACCCACAGGCAGCTGACTCTGGTAATGTCTCTGCCTCTCTGTGGATGGGACAGGCTAGTGGGGCAGAGTAGATCCTCTGAATCTAGTGGCTGTGGGAGTCTTGTGTACTGAGTTCCCAATCTTTTGTTCAGTCTGTATCTTTTAACTGAAGAGTTTATGCTATTTACATTCAAGTTTACTGTTGATAAGTAGTGATATAGTCCTGCTATTTTCTGTAAATATTCTTATTGTTTGCTTTGGAGGGGAGGAAATGGTTGGAATGTGGGCAGAGGAGAGGGGAAGCTCCACTTTATTACTAAATCTGTATATATTAAATATATGAAACTTGTGTAACTTAAATAAAGATTACAACAAGTAAAAAAATGATACAGACTGGCTGGATGGATTAAAAAACAAGACCCATATACTTGCTGTCTACAAGAAACACACCTAGCAACAAATATACACACAGACTGAAAGTGAAAGGATGAGAAAAAAGATATTGCATGATGAAGAAAACAGAAATGAGTAGGTGTAATAATCCTAATATCAGACAAAATAGACTTTAACAGAACAAACTGTTAAAAGAGACAAATATTGGCTGGTGCCACGGCTCACTAGGCTAATCCACTGCCTTGCGGTGCCGGCACACCGGGTTCTAGTCCCGGTTGGGGCGCCGGATTCTGTCCCGGTTGCCCCTCTTCCAGGTCAGCTCTCTGCTGTGGCCAGGGAGTTCAGTGGAGGATGGCCCAAGTACTTGGGCCCTGCACCCCATGGGAGACCAGGATAAGTACCTGGCTCCTGCCATTGGATCAGCATGGTGCGCCGGCCACAGTGCGCCAGCCTTGGCGGCCATTGGAGGGTGAACCAATGGTAAAGGAAGACATTTGTCTCTGTCTCTTTCTCTCACTGTCCACTCTGCCTGTCAAAAACAAAAACAAAAACAAAAGAGAGACAAATATGGTCACTGTGTAATAATTAAGGGATCAATTCAACAGGAAGATGTGGTTATAATAAATATATATGCACCCAATGCCAGGACAACTGGCTAGTTAAAAGAAATGTTAATGGATCCAAAGGGAGGCATAGACTCCAATACAATACTAATGGGGGACTTCAGCATCCCACTTTCAGTAGTGGACAGATCACCTAGACAAAAAAAATAAAAAAAAGAAACAGAGCTAATCTACACTATGGATCAAATGGACCTAAATTGTATCTACAAAACCTTTCATCCCACAGTTGCAGAATGCACATTCTTTTCATCATTTCATGGAACTTTCTCAAGCATATGTCATATGCTAGGCCATAAAGCAAGTATCACCAAATTCAATAAACTCAAAATTATGCCATGCATGTTTTGCAATCACAATGGAATGAATCTAAAAATTAACAGCTCAAGAATCTCAAGACTATATGCAAAATAGAAACTGAACAACATGCCCTGGAATGTACAGTGGGTCATAGAAGAAATCAAAACAGAAGTCAAAAAATTTCTGTAAACAAATGAAGATTACAGTACAACATATCAAAACTTATGGGATACAGCAAAAATAACATTAAGTTTGTAATTGGTGCCTACATAAGAAATTGGAAGCATACCAAATAAATGAGCTATCAATGCATCTTTAGGACCTAGAAAAGCAACAACACACCAAACCCAAAATTAGCATAAGATAACAAATCATTAAAATTAGAGAAGAATAAACAGAAACCAAAAAATAATACAAAAAATCAGTGAAATGAAGATCTGTTTTTAAAAAAAAATACAAAATTCATACAACATCGGCCCCAATAACAAAAAAAAAAAAACAAATAAGTAGAATCAGAGATACCACAGAAATACAAAGAATCATCAGGAATTACTACAAAGAGCTAGATGCCAACAAATCAGAAAATCTAGAAGAAATGGATAGATTCCTGGACACATACAATCTACCAAAATTGAGTCATGAAGACTTAGAAAACCTAATAACAAATAACAAAGATGGATAGCACAGTTGCCAAATGCACATTAATAAAGAACCTATAAACAAATAAAAACCAGGACTATATAGCTTCACTGCTGAATTCTACCAGACATTTAAAGAAGAACTAATTCCAATTCTTCTCAAGCTATTTGAAACAATTGAATGGGAGGGAATCCTCCCAAATGCCTTCTATAAAGCCAGCATCACCCTAATTCCTAAACCAGAAAAAGAAACAACAGAGAAAGAGAACCATAGACCAATTTCCCTGATGAACATAGATGCAAAAATACTCAACAAAATACTGGCTAATCAAATCCAACAACACATCAGAAAGATCTTCCACCCAGACCAAGTGGATTTTATCCTTGGTATGCAGGGATGGTTCAGCATTCACAAATCAATCAATGTGATACACTGCATTAACAAACTGAAGAACAAAAACCATATGATCATCTCAATAGATGCAGATAAAGCATTTGATAAAATACAACATCCTTTCATAATGAAAACTTTAAGCAAATTGCGTATAGAAGGAACATTCCTCAACACAATCAAGGCAGTATATGACAACCCCATAGCCAACATCATACTGAATGGAGAAAGTTGGAAGCATTTCCACTAATATCCGGAACTATACAAGGGTGCCCACTCTCACCATTGCTATTCAGTATAGTCCTGGAAGATTTAGCCAGAGCCATTAGGCAAGAAAAAGTAACCAAGGGATACAAATTGGAAAGGAGAAAGTCAAATTGTCTATATTTTCTGATGACTCCACCAAGAGACTACTGGAACTCATAGAAGAGTTTTGTAAATTGCAGGATATAAAATCAACACAAAAATAAATAGTATTTCCATACATAATCAATGCCATGGTGGAAAAAGAACTTGAAAGATCTGTGCCATTCACAATAGCAACAAAAATTTTAAATACCTTGGAATAAATTTAATTAATGATGTGAAAAATCTCTGCAATGAAGATTACAAAACATTAAGGAAAAAAGAGAAGACACCAAAAATGGAAAATCTTGCATGTTCATAGATTGGAAAAATTAATATCATCAAAATGTCCATACAACTGAAAGCAATGTACAGATTCAATGTGACTCCAATCAAAATACCAAGGGCATTCTCCTCAGATTTAGAAAAAACAATGCTAAAATTTGTCAAAACAGAAGAGACCTGAATAGTTCAACTATTAAACAACAAAAGCAAAGCTGGAAGCATCACATTATGAAGACATACTGCAGGGCACTTATAATCAAAACAGCCTGGTACTGGTACAAAAATAAACATGTATACCAGTGGAACAGAATAGAAGTCCCAAACATTAATTCATGCTGCCACAACCAACAAATCTTTGACTAGGGACAGTCTCTTCAACAAATGGTGCTTGGAAAATTGGGTCTATGCTTGCATAAATATGGAACAAGACCCTTATCTTGCACCCTATTCACCTATTCAAAAATAAAATAAAGAAAGACCAAGAATCTAAATCTATGACATGATACTGTCAAATTACTAGAGGAAAATAGCATGGAAACTCTTCAAGACATTGGCATAGGGAACAAATTCTTAGAAAAGACCCCCAGAAGCACAGGCAATCAAAGTAAAAATAGACAAATGGAATTACATCGAGCTATGAAGCTTCTACACTGCTAAAGAAACACTCAGCAAAGTGAAGAGGCAACCGACAGAATGGGAGAAAATATTTGCAAACTATGCAACTAATAAAAAAAGATTAATATATAAAATCTATAAAGAGCTCAAAAAATCAACAACAACAAAACAAACAATTCAAATGACCAACAGGTGCATGAAAAAATGCTCTGGATCACTAGCCATCAGACAATCCAAATCAAAACCAAAATAAGGTTTCACCTCATCCCCAGTTAGAATGGTTTTCATACAGAAATCAGCAAACAACAAATGCTGGCAAGAATGGGGAGTGGCAGGGAGGTACCCTGGTCCACTGTAGGTGGAATGTAAACTGGTACATCCATTGTGAAAGACAGTGTGGAGATACCTCAGAAATCTGAATATGGATGTACCATATGATCCAGCTATGCCACTCCTGGGAATTTACCCAGACGAAAAGAAATCAGTATATGAAAGAGTAATCTGTGCCCCCTTGTTTATTGTATCTCAATTCATAATATCTAAGATTTGGAAAACCCAAATGTCCATCAGTTGAAGACTAAATAAAGAAATTATGGTATATATACACTATGGAATACTACACAATGGAAAAAGAATGAAATCTTGTCATTTGCAACAAAATGAATACAGCTGGAAACCTTTATACTTAATAACATAAGCCAGTCCCCAAAAGACAATTACCATATGTTCTCTGTGATCTGTGGTAACTAATAGAATACTGAAAAGGTAATCTATAGGAGAGAAACTGACACTTGGAGAAGCTGATGACTAGATGAAGAAAATGTGGTATGTGTACACTGTGGAATACTACTCAACCATAAAACCAAATGAAATCCTGTCTTTTGCAACAAAATGGATGCAACTGGGAACCATTATGTTTATTGAAATAAGCCAGTCCACAAACAATAGATATCATGCATTCTCTGGTATGTGGTTGTTTGTATATAATACAGAAAAAGCATGGAAATGGAATGGAATCTTTTGATGTGATTGTTATTTTTAGCTCTTGCTTATGCTCATTTGGAACTGTGGTCTTTCTACTTTTTGCTTGCTGAATATTATGAATAGTGGTATAAGTGATACATTAATCCTATGATTATATAGTGGACTGTAATTATGTTTTTGCAAAAATTAAAAGAAAACAAAAGAGAAAGGAAGGAAGGAGGGTGATTGAGGGAATGAAAGATGGAGTGAGGGAATATGGTTATCTTCTTATGAAACACATGAAATCTGTTTTCTTTATTTTAATAAAAATAGAAATAATAAAGATTAGTCTTGAACAACAAATAAAGAATATATTAAAATAAGTGGCAGGGCTGACGCTGTGGTGTAGCAGGTTAACGCCCTGGCCTGAAGCATCGGCATTCCATGTGGTGTTCAGTTCTAGTAATGGCTATTCCTCTTCCGATCCAACTCTCTGCTATGGCCTGGGATACCAGTGGAAGACGGCCCAAGTCCTTGGGCCCCTGCACCCATGTGGGAGACCCGTAGGAGGCTCCTGGCTCCTGGCTCTGGATCAGTGCAGCTCCGGCCGTTGTGGTCAATTGGGGAGTGAACCAGCAGATGAAAGACCCCTCTCTCTCTCTTTCTCTCTCTCTCTCTCTCTCTCTCTCTGCTTTTCCTCTCTCTGTGTAACTCTGACTTTCAAATAAATAAATCTTTAAAGAAAAATAAGAGGCATGCTACAGTATAACAAATTGTTTTTTAACAACCAAGTATGCCTGATGCTACATATTTGATCAGCTGAAAAGTTTCTTAGGTCTTGCACCCGCACACATATATATTCCCAGACACTTTAATAAATATGTGCTGCAAGGAAATTATTATTTCATTTACAGAATGTGTGTTAGAAAATGTGAAGACTGAGTGTAATATCTTTCAAACAACTGAAAACTTTCGCAGAAGTCACAAAGTAAATGCCCAGGTCATAAGTGACCTTCATAATGTGGTGTGTAAGACAAATTGATCCCAAATCTGAAATTTTTCAAATACTTTACTTTCAATGTTACATGAGTCAGGAGACATTTTTTTCTCCCAAAAGTTTCTAATGTGTAAAGAAATGGGTGAGGCACATAAAACACATCTTGTGGCACAGATACTCTGGAATCATTTGTATCTTTTCAAAAAGAGATTAAGATAATTACAAAAGGTATTACAAAAATTAGCCTCATGATCAAAGACAGCAATCTGGATGTCAGTTGAAAAATATTTTGTTGTAATGTAAGTGAAGAGTCATGTTTCTCTTATTTCTTCTTCCCAGTCTACAAATCAGGTTGAAAGCATCAGTGTTTAGCCTTGTAAAGTAGATCATGTGAGAAATTCCTGTATATATTTTTAATTAACATCTTTCAGTGAATGAAAGGAAATATAAAAAAAGATCTCTTTTCCTTGTGCAGTTTACACTCTAGGAAGAGTAGATATGACATTTTCTGTTCTCAAATATATGCTTTCATGATTGTCGTAATGACTGGGCTTGGACATCTCTACTACATACTGATCTCATCAAAAAGAAGGACTGTGACATCCTTCCATAAATATATTTGAGTTCCTACTGCATGTCTAGCACCAGGATGAAGCAATGCAGAAACAAAATTAGCATGGTGCCCACATGGAACTCATGCTTGTGAAAAAGATGCTGGTGAAGGGAAGTGCTAAGGTTTTGAAAGCCCTTTCATATGCCAGTGTTGTACTTTAATCTTAATCATAATATGCATTTAATCTGGACAATAATCCTGTGATAAAACTGTAATCAATTCTAAACATGGAAACACGGAAAGAAGTTTAAAGCAGTTGCCCAATGTGCAGAGATTGTAGGGGTGACAGTGAGATTTGAACCCAGGCAGGCTGACTTTGAAACCCCAAGCTAATTCTGCTTACCATTCTGTTTCCCCCCTGAAACTTCACGAAGTGAGTTCCAAGGCTTGGGGAATGATTGGGACATACCTGGTATTTGAGAATGCTGAATAAACAACACAATATTTACTGGTAAGTAGTCAAACTCCAGTTACATGAATGAAAACTGAGCAAGACCAAATTTTACATTTTGTGTCTATTTTTTCAAGAGAAGAGTGTCTCAGTCTGCCAAGATAACCCATTCCCATCCTACCTTACCAAACTTGCCTTGAATGTCCCACTATGCACATTTATAATTAAACATGGTGTTACATAAATAATTAAAGCACATCTTTCTGTCACAATGTGGCCATAGAACAACAAACTTGCATTTGAAATGAAACAAACGCTTTTAATTGAACATCAACAAAAGGGTTAAGACTTACTGAGTATGTTTTCTGGTCACTACAGAATTAAATGATAAACCAATAGCTGGCATGTATCAAAAATCCAAAAAAATTTGCATTTAAACAGAATAAATTTGAATGACAATGAAGAATGACAGGGAAACTAGAAGATGCTTTGAACTGAATGAAAATGAAAACACAACCTGTAGATATTTCTGGGGCGCTACTAAAGCAGTCCTGTAGAAATCAATTTTTTTTGATTAGTTAATTAGTTGTTTTAAATGCCTGTGATAGATGAGAACAAAAGCCTCAGAAATTGATCTGCACTTCTATTAGAAAAGTTAAAATCAATACATGCAAGGTAACCTCAAGGAGGGAGGAAGGACAGAACTAATAAAGATCAGAAATCAATAAAATGGAAAATGAATACGTGTATGAATCTTGATGTGAATGGAAGGGGAGAGGGAGTGGGAAAGGGGAGGGTTGTGGGTGGGAGGGACGGTATGGGGGGGAAGCCATTGTAATCCATAAATCGTACTTTGGAAATTTATATTCATTAAATAAAAGTTAAAAAAAAAACTTGAATTAAGAGAAACAGAGTCTCTGAAATGACCAAAAAATTGGTAAAACTCTAGATAAATTGATCAAGAATAAAGAAGACGCTACTGTTATCAAAAATGTTTGTGTGACTACCAGACTAGATCTTCTAGGCAAAAAAGTGTAATAATGGCATGTTTTGAATAATGTTATTCCAATAAATTCACCAGCCTTGGTGAAATGGGAGAACTTCTTAGCAGGTGTAAAAGACCAAAACTGAATGAAGGGAAACTAAATTATTTCTATGGTCTTACTTCTTATATGAATTAAATGTGTCACTATGAGTGAAGTTAGCAAAATGGTACACTAACAGTACTATACAGTCTCTTCTTTCCCAAATGAAACACTGAAAGAATATCCCAGACACAGGCTAAAAGAAACTTACAGGAGGCCTGAAAACAATTCAAAATCCTACAGCAACCAAGAGAATGCCAATCAAGAAAGAGCCACATTCAAAATGCTAGAACCCTTCATGGCATTTTTAAACATGCAGCCCATCCCCTCCCCACTATGGCATGTAACTGCTGGGAGGAAATGGTCCAATTCCAGGAGACACAAAATGGCTGAATATGGAAAAGATGAGCTGATTTTTACCACAAGAAGATAACAGTAAAGAAATCATGTTCATGGGGGAAAGTTAAAAGTTTTCAGTGGAGGGGAGAAGGGGAGACAATATTTGCAAATTATACATCTAATAAAAGATTAATATCCAAGATATATAAGGAATTCTAGCAATTCAACAAAACAAAACAAGCAATCCAGTTAAGAAATGGGCTAAGCATATGAACAGGCATTTTTCAAAAGATGAAATCCAAATGGCCAACTGACACATGAAAAAAATGCTCATCCATAAGTATAGTTCCCCATTACTTTTCAGTTGATCTTAGCCAAAAGGCAGAGAAGCAATCCCTATTACCTTTCTAAAGCCAGACAATCTCCCAATCCTAAGACACAGAGGCAGCCATTGAGTTTCATGGAACTGAATCTTCTTATCAAACTGTACTGCAAACTCAACCCAACAGTCTATTATGTGTTACAGAACATTGTGTTAGCATCTAAAGCAGTCATGTGTAAAGTTACTCCACTAGGTAACTTATGTAGAACTGGAATAAGACACAACAGGTACTATGTGTCACATCCCCTCCCGTGCTCATAAATCAGCACCACAGTGTTCATTTGTTTGGGTCCATTTTCACAGCCCCCTACAAATATATGCCAACATACCTTGCTGTTACATTTCAGGGACAGGCCCCAGCACTGCTGTTGTTGCTTTCACTGCCTCACACATGCACTTACAGTGCATTTCTCCAAGACCAGTACTGGACTCACAGTTGTAGATAGTCCACCTTCCCTCATTTTATGGACACAAACAGGACAACCCTTGTTCACAAGTTAACAGATCCTTAAGGAAACTCTAAATAGGGTATTGATAATACCCTATCATTCTGGGTACCTCTACTGCACAAAACTCCTATTGATGAAGGCATGCAGCTCCTGGATAATATGGCTGCTTTCTGGCAGGAATCTGCGATATGTGCAACACTTTGCTCATAGCTTCTTCAGGAGCAGGTGTGCTCTTCCTGAAGCTCACACTTCGGATATCCACTAAGAGCCGCATCTATATTGTCCTATTTTCATTTCCCCACAAAGTGAGGCATCTAGTCAGCCAGTCAGGCTGGAACAAGGCCATACAGAGTCACGCCCCACACGTGGCACCCCCAGCTGGCATTCATGTTCCCCCAGGAAGACTGTGAGGTCTCAGGGAACAAGTCCTCACAGACTGAGTATACTTATCCTCGTCTGCCCTTTTGATCAGCACCTCCATCTTGTGTTCAAGAGAAGAGGTTTCAACTCAACTCTTTTCATCCAGAAAATTCAGAGGAAAATTCAGCAGGAAAAGTGAGGCTGGGATATGAGGAGCCCTCCCAGAGGTAAGGGCCTTAATGTGGACATACGCATAGGATGGGTAGAGAGGGTGCTCGAGCCATCTGGTGAATGTCCAATTCTTTTTCTAATGGTGCAAAAAAACTGTCTGGCCTGAGACATAGCATTCCAGAGCTGGAGAGAGTGCTCCAAGTATTCAAACTGGGGGAAATTAGGACCTCATCAGACATTCTCATGGGCAAGTAAATTTACACGTGGTAAATACTTAGACACTGTACTGCATTGTCTAGCAGAGCTTACCCACAGGGAACCTGCACCCCCAGTGCAGCCCAGGAGAGCCCAGGGACATGGAATCTACTGTCATGTTACAATTTCCACTGAGGCTCCCAGTCTGCCCCTCACATTTTTTTTTCCATTTTATTGCAAAACAGGATTTAATTTTTTTTAACTTTTATTTAATGAATATAAATTTCCAAAGTACGATTTATGGATTACAATGGCTTCCCCCCCATAACGTCCCTCCCACCCACAACCCTCCCCTTTCCCACTCCCTCTCCCCTTCCATTCACATCAAGATTCATTTTCGATTCTCTTTATATACAGAAGATCAGCTTAGTATACATTAAGTAAGGATTTCAACAGTTTGCACCCCCATAGAAACACAAAGTGAAATATATTGTTTGAGTACTCGTTATAGCATTAAATCTCAATGCACAGCACATTAAGGACAGAGATCCTACATGAGGAGTAAGTGCACAGTAACTCCTGTTGTTGACTTTACCAATTGACACTCCTGTCTATGGCATCAGTAATCTCCCTATGCTCCAGTCATGAGTTTCCAAGGCTATGGAAGCCCTCTGAGTTCTCCGACTCTTATCTTGTTTAGACACGGTCATAGTCAAAGTGGAGGTTCTCTCCTCCCTTCAGAGAAAGGTACCTCCTTCTTTGAAGACCTGTTCTTTCCACTGGGATCTCACTCACAGAGATCTTTTGCCAGAGTGTCTTGGCTTTCCATGCCTGAAATACTCTCATGGGCTTTTCAGCCAGATCCGAGTGCCTTTAGGGCTGATTCTGAGGCCAGAGTGCTATTTAGGACATCTGCCATTCTATGAGTCTGTTGAGTATCTCACTTCCCATGTTGGATCACTCTCCCCCTTATTTATTCTATCGGTTAGTGTTAGCAGGTACTAGACTTGTTTATGTGCTCCCTTTGACTCTTAGTACTTTCATTATGATCAATTGTGAACTGAAATTGATCACTTGGAATAGTGAGATGGCATTGGTACATGCCACCTTGATGAGATTGAATTGGAATCCCCTGGTATGTTTCTAACTCTACCATTTGGGGCAAGTCAGCTTGAGCATGTCCCAAATTATACATCTCTTCCCTCTCTTATTCCCACTCTTATGTTTAACAGGGATCACATTTCAGTTAACTTTCAACACTTAAGAATAACTGTGTATTAATTACAGAATTAAACCAGTCATATTAAGTAGAACAGACAAAAAAACTACTAAGAGGGATAATGTATTAAGTTGTTCATTAACAGTCAGGGCTATGCTGATCAAGTCACCGTTTCCCATAGTGTCCATTTCACTTCAGGAGGTTTCCTTTTTGGTGTTCAGTCAGTTGTCACCGATCAGGGAGAACATATGGTATTTGTCCCTTTGGGACTGGCTAATTTCACTCAGCATGATGTGTTCCAGATTCCTCCATTTTGTTGCAAATGACTGGATTTCGTTGTTTCTTACTGCGGTATAGTATTCTAAAGAGTACATATCCCATAATTTCTTTATCCAGTCTACCGTTGATGGGCATATAGGTTGGTTCCAGGTCTTAGCTATTGTGAATTGAGCTGCAATAAACATTAGGCTGCAGACCGCTTTTTTGTTTGCCAATTTAAATTCCTTTGGGTAAATTCCAAGGAGTGGGATGGCTGGGTCGAACGGTAGGGTTATCTTCAGGTTTCTGAGGAATCTCCAGACTGACTTCCATAGTGGCTTGACCAGATTGCATTCCCACCAACAGTGGGTTAGTGTCCCTTTTTCCCCACATCCTCACCAGCATCTGTTGTTGGTAGATTTCTGAATGTGAGCCATTCTAACCGGGGTGAGGTGAAACCTCATTGTGGTTTTGATTTGCATTTCCCTGATTGCTAATGACCTTGAACATTTTTTCATGTGCCTGTTGGCCATTTGGATTTCCTCTTTTGAAAAATGTCTATTGAGGTCCTTGGCCCATCTCTTAAGTGGGTTGTTGGTTTTGTTTTTGTGGAGTTTCTTGATCTCTTTGTAGATTCTGGTTATTAATCCTTTATCTGTTGCATAGTTTGCAAATATTTTTTCCCATTCTGTCGGTTGTCTCTTCACTCTCCTGACTGTTTCTTTTGCAGTACAGAAACTTCTCAATCTGAGGCAATCCCAATAGTTGATTTTGGCTTTGACTTCCTGTGCCTCCCGGGTCTTTTCCAGAAATTCTTTGCCTGTGCCAATATCTTGAAGGGTTTCTCCAATGTTCTCTAATAACTTGATGGTGTCAGGACGTAGATTTAGGTCTTTAATCCATGTTGAGTGGATTTTTATGTAAGATGTAAGGTAGGGGTCTTGCTTCATGATTCTGCACGTGGAAATCCAATTTTCCCAGCACCATTTATTGAATAGACTGTCCTTGCTCCAGGAATTAGTTTTAGATCCTTGATCAAATATAAGTTGGCTGTAGATGTTTGGGTTGATTTCTGGTGTTTCAATTCTGTTCCATTGGTCTATCCATCTGTTTCTGTACCAGTACCACGCTGTTTTGATTACAACTGCCCTGTAGTATGTCCTGAAATCTGGTATTGTGATGCCTCCGGCTTTGTTTTTGTTATACAAGATTGCTTTAGCTATTCGAGGTCTCTTGTGCCTCCATATAAATTTCAGCACCATTTTTTCCAGATCTGAGAAGAAGGTCTTCGGTATCTTGATTGGTATTGCATTGAATTTATAAATTGCTTTTGGGAGAATGGACATTTTGATGATATTGATTCTTCCAATCCATGAGCATGGAAGATTTTTCCATTTCTTGGTATCCTCTTCTATTTCTTTCTTTAAGGTTTTGTAATTTTCATCGTAGAGATCTTGAACGTCCTTGGTTAAGTTTATTCCAAGGTATTTGATTGTTTTTGTAGCTATTGTGAATGGGATTCATCTTAGAAGTTCTTCCTCAGCCATGGCATTGTCTGTGTATACAAAGGCTGTTGATTTTTTTGCATTGATTTTATACCCTGCTACTTTGCCAAACTCTTCTATGAGTTCCAATAGTCTCTTAGTAGAGTTCTTTGGGTCCTCTAAATAAAGAATCATGTCATCTGCAAAGAGGGATAGTTTGAGTTCTTCCTTCCCAATTTGTATCCCTTTAATTTCTTTTTCTTGCCTAATAGCTCTGGCTAGAACCTCCAGAACTATATTGAATAGCAGTGGTGAGAGTGGACATCCCTGTCTGGTACCAGATCTCAGTGGAAATGCTTCCAACTTTTCCCCATTCAATAGGATGTTGGCCGTGGGTTTTTCATATATTGCTTTGATTGTATTGAGGAATGTTCCTTCCATACCCAGTTTGCTTAGAGTTTTCATCATGAAAGGGTGTTGTATTTTATCAAATGCTTTCTCGGCATCTATTGAGAGAATCATATGGTTTTTCTTCTGCAGTCTGTTAATGTGGTGTATCACATTGATTGTCTTGCGCACATTAAACCATCCCTGCATACCAGGGATAAATCCCACTTGGTCTGGGTGGATGATCTTTCTGATGTGTTGTTGCATTCTATTGGCCAGAATTTTATTGAGGATTTTTGCATCTATGTTCATCAGGGATATTGGTCTGTAATTCTCTTTCAGTGCTGCATCTTTTTCCGGCTTAGGAATTAAGGTGATGCTGGCTTCATAGAAAGAATTTGAGAGGATTCCCTCTTCTTCGATTGTTCTGCATAGTTTGAGAAGAAATGGAGTTAGTTCTTCTTTAAATGTCTGGTAGAATTCAGCAGTGAATCCATCTGGTCCTGGGCTTTTCTTTGTTGGGAGGGCCTTTATTACTGTTTCAATTTCTGTCTCAGTTATGGGTCTGTTTAGGTTTTCGATGTCTTCCTGGTTCAATTTAGGTAGGTTGCATGTGTCCAGGAATCTATCCATTTCTGATAGGTTTCCCTGTTTGCTGGCATACAAGTCCTTGTAGTAATTTCTGATGATTCTTTTTATTTCTGTGGTGTCTGTTGTTACGTTTCCTTTTTCATGTCTGATTTTATTGATTTGGGTCTTTTCTCTTCTTTTTTTAGTTAGTTGGGCCAATGGGGTGTCAATTTTGTTTATTTTTTCAAAAAACCAGCTCCTCGTTTGGCTGATTTTTTGGAATGTTTTTCTTCATTCAATCCTGTTGATTTCTTCTCTCATTTTAATTATTTCTCTTCTCCTACTAGATTTGGGTCTGGTTTGCTGTAGGTTTTCTAGATCCTTGAGGTGAATTGAAAGCTCATCTATTTGGTGCCTTTCCAATTTCTTGATGTAGGCACCTATTGATATAAACTTTCCTCTTAACACTGCTTTTGCTGTGTCCCATAAGTTTTGGTATGTTGTGCTGTTATCCTCATTTACTTCCAGAAAGTTTTTGATTTCTCTTTTGATTTCTTCTATGACCCATTGTTCATTCAGGAGCATGTTGTTCAATCTCCATCTGTTTGCGTATGCTCTAGGGATTCCTGAGTTGCTAATTTCCAACTTCATTCCTTTATGGTCTGAGAAGCTGCATGGTATGATTCTAATTCTTTTGAATTTGCTGAGACTTGCTTTATGGCCTAGTATGTGGTCAATCCTAGAGAAGGTTCCATGTACTGCTGAGAAGAATGTAAAATCTTTAGCTGTAGGATTGAAAGTTCTGTATATATCTGTTAGATCCATTTGGGCTATAGTGTCGTCTAAATCTACTGTATCCTTGTTGATCTTCTGTCCTATTGATCTGTCTATTTCTGAGAGTGGAGTATTGAAGTCCCCCAGTACTATTGTATTGGGGTCTAAGTCTCCCTTTAAGTCCCTTAACAAATCTTTTAGATAAACCGGTGCCCTGTAGTTAGGTGCATATACATCGATAATTGTTATATCTTCCTGTTGAATTGATCCCTTAATCATTATGTAGTGTCCCTCCTTGTCTCTCTTAACGGTTTTTGTGGTAAAGTTTATGTTGTCTGATATTAAGATTGCTACGCCCGCTCTTTTTTCATTTCTGTTGGCATGGTATATCTTTTTCCAGCCTTTCACTTTCAGTCTGTATGGATCTTTGTTGGAAAGATGTGTTTCTTGTAAGCAGCAAATAGATGGGTTTTGTTCCTTAACCCAATCAGCCAATCGGTGTCTTTTAACTGGACTGTTCAGGCCATTCACGTTCAATGTGACTAATGATAAGTGGTAACTTTGCCCTGCCATTTGCCAAAGATAAGTTCTAATATATGCTTTGAATTCCCTGTGATCTTTTGCTGTGAGGTTTCCTTCCTTGGTTTCCTTCCTTTACCTTCTTTCATATTGATGACCGTGTTTCTTTGTTTCTGTGTGTAACACATCTTTAAGCATCTTTTGCAGGGCTGGACGAGTGGCGACAAATTCTTTCAATTTCTGTTTGCTATGAAAAGTCTTTATTTCACCTTCATTCACAAATGATAGCTTTGCAGGATATAATATTCTGGGCTGGCAGTTGTTCTCTCTTAGTACCTGGGCTATATCTCGCCATTCCCTCCTAGCTTGTAGAGTTTCTGATGAGAAGTCAGCTGTGAGTCTGATTGGAGATCCTCTGAGAGTAATCTGACGTTTCTCTCTTACACATTTTAGGATCTTTTCTTTATGTTTCACTGTGGAGAGTTTAATTACAACGTGTCATGGTGAGGATCTCTTTTGGTCATGTTTATTAGGGGTTCTGTGAGCTTCCTGTACTAGGATTTCTCTGTCCTTCTCCAAACCTGGGAAATTTTCTGCTAATATCTCACTAAAAAGGCCTTCTAATCCTTTCTCCCTCTCCATGCCTTCAGGAACTCCTAGAACCCGAATGTTGGGTTTTTTAATAGTATCCTGAAGATTCCCGACAATATGTTTTAGATTTCTAATTTCCTCTTCTTTTCTTTGGTCTGACTGTATCCTTTCCTGTTCTCTGTCTTCTAAGTCCGATATTCTCTCTTCTGCTTCACCCATTCTGTTTGTAAGGCTCTCTATTGTATTTTTCATTTGATCTATTGAATTCTTCACTTCAGTCACTATCACAGTTTCCTGTTATACTAGTTGTTTCGTTTCATTTTGATTCCTCCTTAATATTTCATTTTCACGAGAGAGATTTTCTATCTTGTCCATTAAGGATTTCTGTAGTTCAAGAATTTGTTTTTGAGAACTTCTTAATGTTCTTATCAATTTTTTGAGATCTGCTTCTTGCATTTCTTCTATGTCATCATCTTCATAATCTTGAATTGGGGTGTCTTTTTCATTTGAGGGCGTCATGGTGACTTCCTTGTTTTTATTACCTTGGTTTTTGCGTTTGTTATTTGGCATATTGGAGATATTTGGTTTCTTCACTGTGGTGCTTTTTCTTGTTATACTATGACTCTAGATTAAGTGGACTATCTGTTTTTGATGGAGCCTCAGGGCTTGAGATGGGTGTGGCCTGAGAGCTCTGTTTGGTGTGCCAAAGGTGACACTCCCAGGTTAGGCGTGGTAAACCTCTCTCTCTTTCTCTCTTTCTTTTTTTTTTTTTTTTTGATTCAAAAGGGAAGTTATTCTGCACAGCTGAACGAAGTTGAAGGTAGTTAGCAGGCAAATGATATACCCACAGGAGCCAGAGATCGGAAGCTCTTTCCCAAGGGCCACACAGGGAATCTGTTCGGCCCTCAGAGTGGGCTCAAATTCTCCTTCAGTCTCCCACTGGGTTGCCAAAGTTACAGAATTGTAGCGTCTCTGGAGAGTGCTCACGTGAATTCCGTGAGTTCTCTCCCCCACCGTCTCTTTTTTCACAGTCTCAGTTCAGTAGCACCACAAATTTGCTAGGTCCTAATCTCCTGTTAATTCGCCCCGCCCAGAGTCAGGTTTTTCTGCTAGGCTCAGGGCCGGTGCACACCTGAGGTCGCTCTGCTTATGACGTATGTCCAAGATGGCGCCTGCTCTTTGTCTTGCTCGCCCTTGAGAGGTGAGCGGAGAGAGAAAAACCCGTGTCCGTACCAGTCACCTTTTTTTTTTCTCTCTCTCTCTCTTCCAGCTAGCCTGGTGAACTCCCCCCCCCCCCCGGGGGTCGTTCCCTCTAGTCTCCTCTCTCCGCTTGCCTGCCAGTGTCTCGGGCTATTGAGGTTCGGCTCACCACGCGTTCCAGTGCTGGTGTGTTGAGTCTGCCGCTGGTGTCCCGAACTGTGGGCTCCCACGCTCTCCACACAGGTCCACTCCCCTTCCAGCGCCGATGTGTGGACTCGGAGCCCTGAACGTCCCAAGCCTGCCCGCTGTTGTCTGTGTGGCACGCACTCCCCTTCGAGCACTGGCGCGCAGATCCTGGGGCTTCCGCGGCTCCTGCCCCTCACATTGTATTATTCTGCTGGGCATAGAACCACCTCCCTACCACATAACACTTGTAGACACTCCAAGCCTCTCTCTCTACCCTCCCTCTCTCAAACACACACACACACCCCACAATCCGTTAAGAGGAACACCTCCGCAGCTGACCTAGATGCTAGCAGTCATCATTCACCTCAAATCCTGCTTGTAATGAGCATCGGTTTGTATTTCCCATCTCCCAGACACAAGGCAATACTGCCAGCACAAGTTCTCACCCATTGTCTTTCCACAAGTATCTCTCCAGCTTCAGTTGCACTTAAAGGATTCTCTCAAATAGTTACACTCCTATAACAGGAAAAGGAAGCATATTAGATTGTTTGAAGTGTTCCCACACACCAAAGTGAGAGACATTATTGGCATGATTGGGAAACTAGCAAAACAAAATATCCAAATAACTATGAGTGTAACCCATCCTACCCCTCTGCATGTATGATAAAGGAGATAAAAGCAAATTAAAATCACAGTGACACAGACTGACAAGACCAGTATCTTGAAACATGTGAAACAAGGGGAACTCAGCTACATGTCAGGTGTCATGGGTACAGCTGGTCTTGATTCCTAAACATTCATGTAAATGTTTAAGCATTGTATGAGAGAATTGATGATTGATACCAAGTTTGATTTATTTTCTCTCTCTGCTTCACGTTTCACCCCTTGTTCATCACTCCACACTTGCACCTGCCATGACCAGTGTTTCCAGTAATCAGCATTTCTTCCCTTCTCATTTTCATTAACATGTAATCTGCAGCAATATTAATTTGTACTAGCAAATCCATTGGATAAACACATTCTTGTGGCATTCTCTTTGAAACCGATAACAAACACTTGCATTCCATAGCAAAAGTCTACCAATTAATAGCTCCAGCCCCATACAACCATTGAGGTTGCAGTTTATTTCCTTACATATTATACACCCATTAACATAGATTTGTAGTTTACAGTTTCAGATTTTGCCTTCAAATTCTAATATACAAAATTATAACTTTCTTGTAACTGTACCTGCTCCTGTATCTTTCTTCTACTGGAGATTTTCAAATATTTTTGACTTTCCTTCTGATCAATATTTGTGCCAGATCTTTACATTTGTTAGTAAGAAATTATACATTTCCACCAATAGTAGGCTATTCTTGGATAGAAACTAGCTGTAGCAGGTCTTTATGGCCCAGAACAGTTAATAAGACCTACAATGAAAGAGGAGTCTCTCTGAGCAGATTGAAAGCAGGGAGTTCTGGAGCTGGCTGTTACTGGAACACCAGAGCTGACTGTTAAGTTTATAGGAGTCCTGAGAATCAGGGCTTGAATAGAGACATTATTAAAAACTAAGTTCTAGGTCATCAGAGAAGGAGGTCCCTTTCTCTGAAGGGAGGAGAGAACTTCCACTCTGACTACAACCTTGCCTAAATATGATCAGAGTCGGTGAACTCAAAAGGCTTCCATAGCCTTGGCAGCTCATGACAAGAGCCTAGGGTGATTACTGATGCCATAAACAACAGTGTCAATTTGTTAAGTCAACAACAGGAGTCACTGTGCACTTGCTCCTCATGTAGGATCTCTGTCCTTAAATTGCTGTACATTGTGATTTAATGCTATAACTAGTACCCAAACAGTATTTTTCACTCTGTGTTTCTATGTGGGTGCGAACTGTTGAAATCTTTACTTAATATATGCTAAACTGATCTTCTGTATATAAAGAGAATTGAAAATGAATCTTGATGTGAATGGAAGGGGAGAGGGAGCGGGAAAGGGGAGGGTTGTGGGTAGGAGGGAAGTTATGGGGGGAAAGCCATTGTAATCCATAAGCTGTACTTTGGAAATTTATATTCATTAAATAAAAGTTAAAAAATAAAAAAATAAAAACTAAGTTCTGTCAACTAGCAGTCACATCTATTGTATTGAAAACACATGTGACACATGCTTCATATGCCTCAATCCCTAATCATTTTACTACATTTTACAATTATATGTGCTCCTGAGGTTGATATTATTGTACCTAAATGGTGGAAATAGTCACTTCTTAATGTCTACATCCATTTTATTTTATAGATTTATTTTTTTTATTTATTTATTTGAGAGGCAGAATAACAGAGAGAATGAGAGTGAGACTGAAAGATAGAGATGGAGATAGATATAGATCTTCCATCCTCTGGTTCACCCCTCAGAGGGCGCAATGTCCAGGGCTGTAACAGGCCAAAGCCAGGAGCTGGAAGCATCATCTTGGGTTTCCTACATGTGTAGCAGGGGCTCAAGTACTTGGGCCATCCTCCCTGCTAACTCAGGCATATCAGCTCAGAGGTGCACTGAAATTTGAGTAGCCAGAACTCAAACTGGCTCTCACAGAGGCAGTGCTGGGCATTGCAAGCAGTGTCTTAACCTACTGTGCCACAAAGCTGGCTCCCCAACTCTGTGATCATTGACATCACTTTGGTATTTTAAGAGTGCAAATGTGAGAACTTACAGCATTTCCCCCTGCATCCGTTATCCTAGTATGGTGTTTTAAAGCCTTTTCCTTCACACTGCTGCTGGAAATTCATTCACTCTGCCTGCGATCTAATTTGTTGGATATGCACTGATTGAACTGATATCATTCCATAACATGAGAGAGTCAAGACATGACCCAAAGTGCTCTGTATGGGTAGCTCTTAAATCTGTGAAGTGGAGTAGTATACTGCAACATGAAGTAAGCAAAAAATATTTAAAAACATGTCTTCAAACCCCAAAATATTCCATTTACAGATTACTTAAAAAGTGACATAAATCTCTCTCTCTCTCTCTCTCTCTCTCTCTGTGAGTGTGTGTGTGTGTGTGTGTGTGCTGCTAGTGGCAAGTCTGAAAAGCCCTGCAGGGAGATATTTGGTCTCCTACAAACAAAAAGAAACAGAGAAAAGGGCCTCTCTCTCTTCCCAACCTGCATCACTTTGTTTCTTTTGTGCTTTCTCATTTCATGTCACATCCTTTCACCAAAATACACATCTTCATTCACCCAAATATTTGCAAGACAATTTTGTACCAGGGTCTTAGTTCTTTGCCAGGTCCCTAGTTCCTTTCCCTCAGATCATGTGGACTTGTTTGTGTATTGCTGGAAGAGGGGCAGTTTTGGGATCTTATATTAAGGTACCTAATCAGGGGAAAGAAGGAAAGTGTGAGTTGGACTTCAGCCTTGCTCCATGTCCTGAGTGATTTGTGTTTATGCAATTCTGTCATCAGATACAAGATATAAGAACTCTGACTGCTTAAGTTGCAATTTGATATAATCACCATCAATCATCTTGGATAAAGAGAGAGAGAGGGAAGGTAGAAGAGGGGCTACATTGTAGGAATGAGTGCATGCCCACGTGTTTCCAATTGAGCTTTTTGGCTGTCTGGTGGAAGTTTCTATTGCTTTGCATGTTTAGAACTCCAACAGAAGACTGAGAAGAATAGGTCTGGAAGGTCTGAATGATTATTACAAATCCATAGGATTAAGAGGAAATAAAGGACCCACAAACCTTGGGGGAAAAAATCTCCTGATTTTTGTCTGCTGCCTTGAGGTTTGAACATTTTATAATTTATTCTGCAAAATTATTAATAGCTGATTAGTGGATGGCAAAGACAAAGGAATTTTTCCTGATCTTGGACAAAAAGCTTTCCTGAAACCATGAATGAAAGTGACTTTCACTCTTTGAGTGTGCTTCCCTATAGTTAGAATGGCAAGAATGAGCCATAGTTCACAGGGGGTGTTGTGAGGCTATGTGTGCTTAGCATAGAGTGGGCATAGACTATATCAAAGACAGCAACACTTCCTCTTACTGCATGAGTGATTCAAAGTAGGAGCTGGGTGGATCTCACTCTCCCTCTTTGATTCTTGTTGTCCTGAATCGTCCCAGTGACCCTATCGGACAATTCACTTTGGACCTGAATTAAACCAGCATGCCATTAGCCAGAGATGGTTTATACTGTTAGCTTTCATTCACATACAGCGCCGAAAGAAGAAACCTCTGCCAACACTGACTGTAAGGTCCTGGGTTTCGGCATCAATGTAAGGTGGCCACAAAACACACCAAACACCAGAGTAAGGGAAAGGTTTTATTGGAGAAAACCCAGCAGGCTGGAGGGAAGGGGAAAAGAAGGAGAAAGAGAAAGTAAGAGAGAGAGAGAGAAGAGGAAAGGAGAAAGGGAGAGAGAGCAAGAGAGAGGAGATGAGAGAGAAGAGAAGACGAGAAGAGAGGAGGAGAGAGAAGAGAAGACGAGCGAGAGAGGGGAGCAAGAGAGGAGAGAAGATGAGAGGAGCCGAGAGAGCCACATGTTCAGGAACAGGTCCTTTTAAAACTTTGTCAGAGGGCGGGCAGGGAAGCAGAAGCAGTGAATCCCATTAGGATGGGGGTGGAGCTTGACATCGGTGGTTGGGCCATTTGGCCACCTGGCTTCTAGCAATGGCAGCAGGGGCTAGAGCCTAAGATAGTGCTAGGGTGTAGATTGCGCCATAGATAACACTGTGCCATTTTCCTAACACTGACAAATTGAGTAAATTTACATAAAAATCTAGAATTCCTTATTCTCTTGTCAAATCCGCATTGTTAAAAATGTTCCCACATTACTCCATGACAGCAAATGGCTTGAGCAGAGCAGTAGCTGCCGTTTTAAGGACAACATGTACTAGGAGTTGTCCATATCAAGTAGGACCTGCTTAAACATGATCTGCTTAATCCTGTGATCATTGCCATTCCCCCAGCCCTCTGGACAACTAGAAACAAGCTACACCAGTAGGACAAGTCTGTCGATTGCTCAGTGAATAAATGCCCCAACTTTTTACTCTATCACCTTCTTATCTTGCCTTGTTAAGAAATTCCACTTATTGGGGAAGGTGATACTCATTGTGAATCATGGGTTGAACAAGTGTGTAACAGTCAGAATCATCTCTTTTCTGGTGCAGTAACAAAGACCCATACTTTCCATGCCTTACAACAAGAGTTTATTATCTGCACACATACAAAAAATAGGCATAAAGGCAGAATAATGTTTATGCATGAATGAATACAGATGTGATTAAACAGGGTATGTCCCCACTTACAAGAAAAATAAACAGGCTTACATACAAATTCATTGTGAACTCCAATAACATATTTATCTTTTTAGGGTAAACGTTTCTATTGTTAATAAGAAACAAAAATGAATTCAAGTATCTAAAGGAGTAAGAGTGTTCAATCTCAACCAGGGAATTGCATCACATAATAAAAAGGGTCTGCAAACTTATAAAACATCCTACTGCTCTAAAAATTCAGCAGTTAACTCTAACCATTCTGTAACTCAGAAACAGGATATCAAATAAGCAGTGCCTTAGACATGTGCTGTCCTCTGGGCTCTTATCTCAAGAGAGAGATGCAACCTATATATCCAATAGGCAGTGAGATGGAGGTAGTAGGCCTGGGGTGCAGAGCAGAACCAGGAGTCTGGTGTGTTTTATCTCCAGCAGGAGCTGAAGACAGAAAGGACAGATTCAGAACCAGGTCACATCCATAACCCTGCCAGATTTCCCCTGTGTGTTTTCCAGGCCCCTCACAGATTTTTCACTGCAATGATTGCACAAGCCTTGGAACTCTTTACCTCTATTTCCATCATCTCAGTCGTCTACCTAAACCCTCCAAAGATAGATACCATGTCTTTTTGCTAAGCCTTGGGTGTTGGAATATGCCTCTCCCTAACTTGAAAACAATCCCTGGCTCCTCAGCACGTGCACTTGCTGGTCGGGCATCCCACTCCTTGATTGGTAACCTGTGTGGACTGTTCCCTTCCTTTCCAGCAGTTTCTTCAGACCTGTTGCTTCACTCACACACTGGGCCCCATCCACCAGGCTCATGTGAGGGGACACAGCCCTGCTCCTTAGCCTCACCAGGTGTTTCTCCCACTCAGAGCTCCTACAACCCATCTTCTTTGGAAAAATCATTGAGGTTTTGTTGCACAACACAGTGTGGGAAGGCAGCCAAGCTCCACATCGAGACTGGACAAAAGATGCAGAAGCCAGGTAAAAGGACTTCTAGATCAAGCTCTTTGCACTTTCCTGTGTCCTGCCCTGGCGACAGCAGACCACAGTTGTCTGAGGACAGAGCACTGCACTGAGATCAAGAACCTGGTTCTCCCACTTGTTATGCACATGTAATAGAGCAAGTACCTGCCTCTCTCAGAGGCTCAGTTTCCTTGTTGCTTGACTTCAGGACACAGAACGCATCACAGAACACAAAGCTTGACATTCTCAAAGTCCACTGGGCAACGCTCAGGTACCATATCAGGGATCACACTGAGGAGCCATATACCCAGAACCAAGGAAAGTCAACCCACTGAACCTGATTTCCCAGTTAGAAACTGCTGATTCCTGCTCACCTCAACCCACCTATTGCTCTCTCCCAACTATCCCCACCTTTGGGGTGCCCTTTCAAGGGCCTGCTACCTGGAGGGCCACAGGGCTGGGCCAGAGTGGTGGAGTCAGTTGGCACTGGGCGAGAGTATTTCAGAGCCAACAGTGCCTCAGCAGCCTCCAGCTTCCGCTGACACTCGGAGGCAGCAACCACATCTTGCTCAGAGCCTTTCTGGACCTGGAAAGAAAGGCCATCAGAGAACAGTGCTGGAAAGCCACACCTCCTCCCAATGAGACAAGTGTCCCTTCACACCCATATTCCCTTCAACCACCCCCCAACCTGCTCCTGCCCACGTCACGTAAGCTCAGCCCACACCAGGTTTCTGGACCCCACACCTTCCCCAGAACCTGTGGCTGCAGTAGACGAGGGTCAAGGGTGGCACAAGGCTGAAGGATCAGTCTTGAGCATCTGCAAACAAGGAGAGGAGAGGCCAGGGGATTAAACCCTCTGGCAGACACATAGCATCAGTACACAGAAAGTGGGGCAGAGTTTCTTGTCTGCAATCCAAAGGCCCATGGGACCATATTGTTGTGGCTTGAGCAAGTCTCTCTTCCTGTTCCATCTGTTTATGGTTCCACACCTCTTTTGCATATGTATCCTGAGACTCTAACTGCTGCCAGCCTTTCTCCCTATGGCCCTCAGGGAAGATGATGGGAAAGCACAGGTGGCCATGTTTTAATTTGCAAAGCCCTTGGAGAGATGTTATTGTCATCCCTATTCAAGGACTGGTTCTCATCTCCATGTTGCCTGATACCCATGGACCTTGAAGGAGAAGCTTGCCTCACCCAAATAAATATTGATAAAATGCCCCAGGGTTTCCCAATGCCTTCAATGGCTCACCCCATCATGATATGTCTTTACAGCATGGGCCTTCTAGTCTGTCCATGTGATTCATGTGGAACAATTTCTCTGATTGCTGAAAGTCAACTATACAACAGGCCTTTGCTAGTCCTCTTTTCAATGCCCTATGTATAAAATTATTGTCCCCAGAACACAGGTTGGGAAACAGAGGCTGGGACACATAAAGTTTCTGGCTCAAGGTCACACAAATACGTAAAGATAAAGCTGGGGAAGGCCTGTTTTTGCAAGTTAGTCTCAGATTCCACCTTCTCTTTGACCTTCACCTCTTATTTTTCTTCCTTCTTTTGATTTTCCTCCTCTGCTTCCTCCTAACCTGTGGCACCAAGCACAACGTTGGGATAATGACAGCATAAAACACAACCAGCTCTGGAGCTGGTGCTATGGTGCAACATGTTAACACCCTCGCCTGAAGCGCCGGCATCCCATATGGGTGCCGGTTCGAGACTTGGCTGCTCCACTTCCTGTCCAGCTCTCTGCTATGGCCTGGGAAAGCAGTACAAGATGGCTCAAGTCCTTGGGCCCCTGTACCCACGTGAGAGACTAGGAAGAAGCTCATGGCTCCTGGCTTCAAATCGGCACAGCTCTGGCCATTGTAGCCAATTGGGGAGTGAACCAGCAGATGGAAGACCTCTCTCTCTCTGCCTCTCCTCTCTCTGTGTAACTCAGATTTTCAAATAAATAAATGAATCTTTAAAAAAAAAACACACAACCAGCTAGTGACTGGTACTCTACTCACGTGGCAGGCAACATAGGGGCCCCTTGGGGCTGTCCAGAAATAGCAAATACCAGTTGAGGCTCCGTGATCACTGGAGTGCAAGGCAGAAATGTAGGTTCTGGGGTCTGGCTGAACAGAAACACACTTGGGGGTGTCCCCTGTAGGGTTATAAAGCATAAGCTGCAGTCAGGTGTGGGGTTGGCCATGACAGGAGGAGTGTGCATGTTTGGGGATAAATACAAGACCCATGACCTCAGAGCTCTGAAGACCTTCAAGATCTTGCCTTTTGCAACAGGGGAAATTGGGCCCTTGAAAGAAGCAGTTTTGCCCATGGTCACAAGGATAGGATGCGGTAGGGTTGGAGGTGGAACCCATGTCTTTGGAACACAGTGAAAAGGGTGCAGGCAGTGGATGAATGGGAGCCTCCCCAACTGGGAACAGACTCTGCTTACCAGATTGGGGATGTAGCAAGGGTAGGCCTGTGGCTGGGGCATGATGTTCACCTTCCCAGCTGTGAAAGACAAGAGACCACTTTGGTGAGCCTCCCCTTACACCCCTCACCCCATCGACCCCACTTCTCTCTATCACAGCTCCAAATTGAGTTCTCATCTCCAAGTGGACCTCCTCCCCCCCGCCACCAGATCCCCACATCTTTCCTTCCTACAAACACTTCGTTGGAAACACTGTTGACTGTTTATTCTTGGGCAAGCTAAGAGCCAACCAGTAAATTGCCCAAGGACTCTCCACAGTTCAGTAACTGGACTAGTGACAGAACTATTCATGTTTCTTCCACCCTAACTCAGACCCATTTCTTCACCAGACACTCACTATTGACTCCTGCTCCTGTGGCCATATTCTTGACATAGAGGGGAGCCCTAGGAGCAATAGCCGTATTCTTCATCAGCCCTAGAGCCTGGTGTTTCTTTATCTGTGTCCCCTGCTCTCTCTTCCGGGTAGTCATAGTAGGCAAGACCTTGCAGGGTTCCCTAAAGTAAGAGATTGAAGATCTAAGATTAGTCGCATTTAGAAGAAACTTGACCCCTCCCCTTATCAGACACCATACTCACGAGATGATGACACAATTGTGACACTGGCAGGCCTGGAAGTGGCAGTTATGCTCCTGGCCCATGATTTGGGTAGTGATGCCATGGTTGTAACAGCGGTCACAGAGACCTACAGCTCTTCTGGGGCCACGTTCAAGCCCACATGGGGTTCCAGTCTCACGCACTGTGGTGCTTTTGAAGTTGGAGGGGCAGCTGGGCACAGCAGATATTTCTTGGGGTTCCATGTTTCTAGGGTCAGGAGCAGAGGTCAGAATGGCCACATGATGTCTACCCCCACTGTTCTTCCTCTGCCTTTCTAAAACCCTGTCCAAGATGGCTGGATTCTACATCCTCCTGCTCACCACTCCTATCTGAGCTCCCCCTCCCTTTTTCTCCCATGGCTTTGTGCAACTTTCTCCCTAATCCCCTTGCTCCTGAAGCCTGCTTCCCAGAGATCTCCACTCATTCATACACTCCTCTCCTGAACCTCTTGGCATGGGTCCAATATACATATGTGATCTGTTCTTTGTCCTCCTTACTCTTCTTAACCCACCATAAATGAATTTCCCTTTTGGGCACACATATGCACTCCTAGCCTCCTTCAACAATCACTACTCTCCATCACCACCTCTTCTGATGGATCTCCCTGTATTCTGCTGCCAAATTCAATGACCCTTCCTGACATCCACCTCGACAATGGTCTTCCTAAGCTCCTGCATTCATATACTCCCCACAAATGGGTTTATGCCCCTTGAGCTGGATTCTGTTATAGTCTCAAGTATGTCCTGTATTCACCTTCCCCCCACCAATCATTTTGATTTTTTCTTGAACTCCAGATTAATCTTAATTATTCACTTGCTCCCCCTTTAAACTACTTACCCTCTAACACCCCAGAATTTCTTACTGTACTCAAGGATCCCTGGTCCTATTTCCATTATTACTATCATCTTTCATCCCCTCAGTCACTCCATGTATTTCCCCACTCAACAGGTATTACTTGCGTTGACAAAGGAGCCAGACGCTGTCATTGCCACTAGGCATCTATCTCCTCAGCACGCCAGTTTTCCTCTTGGACCCACACATCCTCTCTGCTCTCACACAAGCCCATGTGCTGTCTCCACAGCCTTCCTACTCTCTTCTATACTCCTATCTGCGCATGAGAAATGGAGCTTTCACTGCTGGCTCCCACCACCCGCCCCACCCCATGTCCTCAAGGAGCACAATCTTTCCCTTCTCCCAACCTCAGAACCATAGCCATGGACACAGAGCTATCAACAAGGTACTGGGGAAAAGGGTCCTCCCAGAAGGGGTTACTCATGACGATATGAGTGGGGTTGGCTCTCAGGACCGTGAGAGGGACCCCGCCTAGATGAATACAGGGAAAGTATTAGGGGTTCAGAGCAACAGGAACGGAGGGAGAAATAGGCATGGGGAAGGTGGGTCAAATTCCTGACGCCCTCCTGCGGTTACCCAGAATCAAACAGCTTAGAGTTAGTCAGGTGGGACAAAAGTCCTGAGGTAATTCGTTCCTGGTTGACGCGCCCTCTGGCTCCCTCTAGCTCCCCTTCCCGCGCTTCCCACACGGACCAATAAGCTTTGAGTATAGTCTCACCCCACCCAGTGGCTGGCGACCAATGAGCTTCCAGATCCGGCGCTGCACACGAACTGCCGGGCCACGCCCTTTGGCACCACGTGACCTCTACTGGTCCCACCAGCAGCTCTTGAGGCACCTTTCTTGCCCAGGTTACGCTCCCGTCTTCGGCTGTGAACCATCTTGAGTGAATGCATGTGGAAATCATGTTAAATTCCTTCACTAATTTTCATTTAAACAGCACGTGTTCTTGCGTCCGCCCATATTCCTTGGTGGAGCTTCTCACTTAGGGAAGATTCTGTCCCTGACAGGAAATTTGTCGATGTCATCGACGTCTGGATACATAGTTGTGACTCTCGCATTTTGAGCTCCCTGCTCTGTTGTACACATGGATGTGCCTGTTCCTCAGGCACAATATGCCAAAATCTCACTCTCTTAATGTCTAGTATATACAGTTTCTATGACTTCCTGATCATCGCCTATCTCATCATCACAATTCTTTGCCTTTTGCCCTGCCTCCCGCCCATACACACACCCGCTAGGGTCTGCATGTCAAGTTCCCTGAAATACCAATTGCCATGAATTCTGGGTGTGTTTTCTCGGAATCTATGTACCAGATTGCTGGCAACTGGCTCTTGGTAAGATAGCCAGCCTTCAGGACCACAGACTGGAAATATCTCTCTTTTTTTGTGGGTCTTCACAGTCTTAATCTTTCCATTTGGATTAACTGACATCTTTTTAAATTTTTATTACTGTGCTCGTTTCAGCAGCACATACACTAAAATTTTTATTAGTATAAAGAGAATATATTTTAATGTATTTTATAGGTACAATTTTAAGATAACTATACTTCCTCCCTTTTTCCTTCCTTCCTTCCTTTCTCCCCTCCTTCCTTCCTTTCCTTTTTCTTCAATTTTTGCAAAAACATGATTTAAATCCATTCCATAACCACAGGTTTAATGTACCACTAACCATAACATTCAAGAAGCAGAAAATAGAAAGAACACAGTTCCACAGGAATATAAAAAGGGCCAAAAACAACAATCAAATCACAAGATGTCCATTTCATCCCTGTACATTTTTGTATTCCACCTTAGCAATCTCCTATCAGAAAACATGTATTTGTCTTTTTTGGACTGGCTTTTTGGACTTATTTCATTAAGCATAATGAATAACAGTTAGATTCATTTTGTTACCAAAGACAGCATTTCATTCTTTTTTATGGCTCAATAGGATTCTATACTGTAGTGTATACCACGTTTTCTTTATGCAATCATCAGCCAATGGGCCTCTGGGTGGATTCCATATCTTAACTATCGTGAATTGAGCTGCAACATGGGGATACCTCTTTCATATGCTGATTTTATTTCATTTGGGTAAATTGCCAGGAGTCTGATGGCTGGGTCATATGGTAGATCTATTTTCAGATTTCTGAGGAATCTCTATACTGTCTTCCATAATGGTTGTACTAGTTTACATTCCCACCAACAGTGTATTAGGGTATCTTTTTCCCCACATCCTGGCAAGCATATATTATTTTTTTTATTTGGGGGATGATAATCATTCTAACTTGAGTGAGGTGAAACCTTATTGCATTTCTCTGATAGCTAGTGATCTCTGAGCATTTTTTCATGCGTCTGTTGGCCATTTATATTTCAGCCTTTGAAAAATGCCTATTCATGTCCATTGCCCATTTTTTACAGGGCAGTTATAATCAAAACAACCTGGTACTGGCACAATAACAGACATGTAGACAAATGGAATAGAATAGAAACCTCAGAAATTAATCCACACAGCTATAACCAACTAATCTCTAACAAAAAAGCTAAAATCCATCACTAGAGGAAGAACAGTCTTTTCAACAAATTGTAGGACCAGTGCCGTGGCTCACTTGGTTAATCCTCTGCCTGCAGCACTGGCATCCCATATGGGCACTGGTTCTAGTCCCAGTTGCTCCTCTTCGAGTCCAGCTCTCTGCTGTGGCCCAGAAAGGCAGTGGAGGATGGCCCAAGTGCCTGGGCCCCTGCACTCACATGGGAGACTGGGAGGAAGCACCTGGCTCCTGGCTTTGGATCGGCATAGCTCTACCCATTGTGGCCATTTGGGGGGTGAACCAATGGAAGGAAGACCTTCCTCTCTCTCTCTCTCTCTCTCTCTCTCTCTCTGTCTTACTCTGTTAAATAAATTTAAAAAAAATTGTGCTGAGAAAATTGGATCTACATGTGCAGAAGTATAAAACAAAAGCCTTATCTTACATATACAAAAATTAACTCACAATGAATCAAGGACATAAATCTACAACCTAATCCCATCAAATTACTAGAGGAAAACAGCAGGGAAACTCTGCAAGGCATTAGCAGAGGCAAAGACCACTGAAACACAGGCAATAATGGCAAAAGTAGACAAATGAGACTACATCAAGTTAAGAAGCTTCTGCATTGCAAAGGAAATACTCAACAAGAGGAGAGGCAACAGACAAAATGGAAGAAAATGTTTGCAAACTATGCAACTGATAAAGGATTCATATATAGGATATATAAAGAATCAAGAATTTGAAGAGTTAAAATTGTATATGTGCAGGTGTAAAAAGTTAAGCTTAAGCTTACAGGTTTAAACCTTCCTGGTACAGCTGTGAAAATAAGACAAAGTAAAGTAGCACCTTGACAGTAGGGACTCCATTTTGGAGCACTTGAGACTCCATTCTGGAACCCCCCCCCCACCGTGAGACTCTGGTCTGAAACTATGATCTCAAATATTCAGACAATAGCAGTGTACTACATCACCCTTGGCAGAGCACAAAAACCCCTAGCATGATTGCTCAAGCTTAAAAGTAGAAAGGTTGCACCTGGGTTACCTGGGCTAATAATGAAGATGTGATTTGTCTGTGTCTTACATTAATGTCAAGTCCTAATTGCTAATTGTAAGATTGTAACTGGTATTGTCAAGATTATGATGAATATTAATTTCACTTAGGTTTTAGGTTATGTTGACCCCAGTAACCATATATTCTCTTTTGATTTTATGTACTCTCTTTTGATCTTAGCAACTGTGTATAGCAACCGTGCATAGCAACCGTGTATTCCCCCCTTCCCGGTTTTGCGGTTTTTGCCTTTATAAACCCTAACCTTTGGTTATTCGGGGCTGCTCTGCTCATGTATGATCAGACAGCCCCAGCATGCTGGATAATCAATAAAGCTTCCCCTTGCTGTTTGCATAAGAGACGTGTCTCTTGGTGACGTTTTTCAGGCGGTCGACTCTAACAAATTCACATAATGCATAACATTTATTGCATTTTCCCATGATACTTAGAATGTCACTGCTCTTTTATTTAATATTTGCTTTACAATGTCAATTTTGTGGATCTGATTATTTGCAATGCATTTGGATTTTTCAAGTGCATGATGATCTGCATGCAACTCAGCCACCATAAAATCCTCTATTATATCTTTATTTTTTGCATTTTCTTTCATTTTTGTTGGTATATGTCAGTCTACATTTGCACCAGAAAGTGTTTATAGATTTCATTACTCAATTTTAGTCAAGTTAATTTACAAATATTATTGTTCATTCTCAACTAATTAAATCTATATAAAATGAGTCAGTAGTTTACAATAGTCCCTTCAATTAAACAAAGGTGTGAAGATATACTAGTAATGTACCATTAAAAGAAAAATAGCCAGAGCTTATATTATTGTTAATCCTAGTATGAAAACCTCAATGGCCACATTGATTTTGAATATCAGGCACAGTTTTCAGAATTAATGAAACATCAGTCAGATATGACAGGAAATCAACAAAAATTAAAATATAAATAAAACTGTTAAAATATGAACATCCATCCACTAAATAACCACCCAATACATTTTATTCTAAATATATAGTGTGCCTTGAGACATTGGTTCATGATAATATTTTACATATATATAAAACAAATTTTTTTTTTTTTTTTTTTTTTTTTTTTTTTTTTTTTTTTTTTTTTTTGACAGGCAGAGTGGACAGTGAGAGAGAGACAGAGAGAGAAAGGTCTTCCTTTGCCGTTGGTTCACCCTCCAATGGCCGCCGCTGCAGCCGGCGCACCCCGCTGATCCGATGGCAGGAGCCAGGATCCAGGTGCTTTTCCTGGTTTCCCATGGGGTGCAGGGCCCAAGCACCTGGGCCATCCTCCACTGCACTCCTTGGCCATAGCAGAGAGCTGGCCTGGAAGAGGGGCAACCGGGACAGAATCCGGCGCCCCGACCGGGACTAGAACCCGGTGTGCCGGCGCCGCAAGGTGGAGGATTAGCCTATTGAGCCACGGCGCCGGCCCTAAAACAAATTTAATTAATTAATGATATGACAAAAATATTTGGAGACCACTACTCAAGGTAAGGAGCTAAATAGAAATTAAAAACAGGGGAAAATATGGAGACAACTCAAATATTCATCAGCAGGCAAATGTTTAAGGAAATCGTGTTTTTTTTATGTAATGGGATACTATGCAATAAAAAAAGGAATCATATATACAACAAAAAATAAGGATGAATCTCCAATACAAAAATTCCTAAGGGATTTCATTTGTTTGAAGTTCAATTTGAAATTTTATAATGATGGAAATTAAAATAATGGTTACTTAGGGCTGGAGAATGACTGGAAGGGAGCATGAGAGAACTTTCTAGGATAATTAAAATATCCTATGCCTTGTTTTAGGAGCTGATTTAACAGATTTCCATAGTTACCAAAATCCATTCAGTAGTACATGTGAAATCTGTACATTTCACTGAGTGTAAAAATTATTTTGAAGATGTTAAAAGCAGATTCACATAAATCAGTTCAGGTGTAGTTGTTCATATTTTTAAATTATTTTTAATTTTATAAACATAAAGAGAATAGATTTCATGTATTTCATATATACAATTCTAAGAAGATGGCCATACTTCCTTCCCTCTTTCCCTCCCTCCCTCAACCCCCCTTCCTTCCTTTCTTTGTTTTTCTTTAATTTCTGCAATAACACAATTTCAATTTACTTTATAATCACAGGTATACTGCACCACTAACCTTAATGTTCAACAAGTAAAAAGTGCATGATGATCTTCAACTCAGAAACCAAGGTATCCCTTTATTATATCTTTAAAAACTTGTCTATATGCATTCTGGATTTTCCCCTGTAACTCTCAGTGTTAAAAACATAATCCAACTGAGGGTCTTCTTACTGTGCTACCTGTTGCACTCAGTGCAAAGTCTAATAGAGACTGCAACGGGGGGTTTCTCAGGGTTGTTCCTGATTCCAAATAAAATGTTGCCGACATGAGCAGATTAAAATTGTTTCCCTGTGTTATTTTTCCCTTCCTTCTTCATTCCCTTCCCTTCCCTTCCCTTCCCTTCCCTTCCCTTTCCTTTTTCCTTTTCACAGGATTGCAATCATCCCTTAAACTCCTGGCTTCAAAAGTTTGTTTCACAAATCATGAATAGATATCGAATCTTATTTTTGCTTTTGTGAAAATAGCCAAGACTCTATATATTCAATCTATGAATATAGGGACTGTCACATACTGACTTTCCCAAACCTTCATCAAATGTTATCTTATAATCAAAAGAGTACAACCATTTCAAGGATGTGTCATAGTTTTCAAAATTTAACCATACACATAAGATCAGTATTTACACAAGCAACAGAACATATTAGTAATCCACATACCTCCATCATGCTGGTCTTTATTCCTAGACTTCCTAAAGTCGAACCAGATTTGTTCTCCTGGAATAAATGTATATTATATATAATGCATTCCATTGTTCCTACACTGGGAATTTTAGTTTGCTCAAATTTGTAGCTTTGATATCTTTGGTTCATAAGTGAGATTTATTTGAGATTTTCACTGTCTCAGTTCTAAAGTCAATGGCGTAGTCTCATTGTCTGTGTTGGGAATAATAACTCTTTTATATCTGAAATTTAAACATAGATTATCAATCTTAAAATTTTATTACAAATGGCCAGTGTAGTATCTGTGATGTGTGTTTTCTTTATTTTAAAAATTGTACTGTGAAAAATGACATAAAAATAAACACAGATAGTTTCTTCAAAAAGAATTGTACTCCATAGTTGCCACATGGAAATCAAACTCCACCTGAAGGTACTCTGAAACTGCTAGAAAATCTCACCCACAATAAACCCAACCCAAATTCCATACTATGTGTATATTCAATTAGGGGACCATATACTATCCTATAAAAGGGACTGTTACATATTGGAGTAACATTTTTGCCTCTTGGCTTCTTGTCCTTGCTATTGGTCCTTCTCTCTGGCCCCCTCCGAAACTCTCTTCTCATAAACAATTCTCTAGGCCACTGGTGACAGGTATTTATCCAGGTGGGGTTGCTCTTACTTACTTGTGAATGTATATTCACTCTCTAAATAAATCCTGCTCTCACTTCTCAAAAAAACTGCACTGAGCATTATTTCAAGTGAATGTTCTGTGTGTTAACAATCTTATGAACGACTGCAGTTCATTACATGAAAGCAGTAGTTCTGAGACATTAGCTTGCATCACAATCAGCTACAGCACTTGTTACAACCCAGATTACGGAGTGCTGTATCTAGTCTCAGATAGCAATCTGGGGTGGGACTAGAGTTTGCCTTTTTTAAAAAAGATTTTATTTATTTGAGTGGTAGAGTTACAGACAGAGAAAGGAAGAGACAGTGAGAAAAGTCTTCCATCCATTGGTTCACTCCCAATATGGCCACAACAGCCAGAGCTGCTCGGTTCTGAAGCCAGGAGCCAGGAACTTCTTCGGGTCTCCCATGCAGGTGCAGGGCCCCAAGCACTTGGGTCATCTTCCATTGCTTTCCCAGGCCATAAGCAGAGAACTGGATTGGAAGAGGAGTAGCCAGGACATGAATTGGGTGTCCACATGGGATCCCAGCACCTCAGGTGAAGGCTTACCCTACTATGCTACAGCGCCAGTGCCCTGGAAGTTGCTTCTCTAACAAGTTTCCCTGGTGATGCCATTGCTGCTTGGGGGACCACACTTTAAGCATTTCTGCACAAGGGATGATCATGTGAAGAACCTCCAGTTGTTCTCTCAACTGCATCCCCTAACAGCTCAGGGCCACACATTTCATACATATCCTTTTCCATCTCCTCTGACACATTATTTTCAAATAAATATCAGCAGCCACTTATTTTATTTCAGTGCCTAATATCTGAGGACAAGGTTTTCCTCAACTTTTGACATATAGATCACACAAAGTCTAAGTGACAATGCAGTGAAAATTCTTTTCCCCAGATCCATATGATCCCATTGCTTCATCTCTCAAATACTTTTTTGTAATAACTGCTTAATCATTGCACCATTCCAAACATTTCACCCCTACACTTCAGCATGCTATTCTCTAAATACTAGCATGCACATTCTATACAACCACATCATTGTTATCACCTTGGAGAACTTTAACAGTGATATGGTAATACTACTACATGCCTATATAGTTCACAATTAAATTTCTCCAATTGTCCCAATAACAAAGTTTTGATAATTTGGGGAAAGCAACAACCCAATCCATTCTCATCCTTTACATTGAGTTTCATTTTTCTCTTGTCCTCTCTAATGTCCATCCCTCAAATCACTACAAAACCTGCCTGTGTTCATCTTTAATCAATGCATAACATTTGCCCTTATTTAAGGCAATCAGTATCATAAGTCAATACAGGAATACAATGTGTGCTGATCAAATCACAGTAGTTAGCACTCCCATGTGTTAAATATTACCAGTTCTATGTGTTGAGAACCTTCAGTCACTTCTCCTGTAGTCATTTTTTTGACAGGCAGAGTTAGGCAGTGAGAGAGAGAGAGAGAGAAAGGTCTTCCTTTCTGTTGGTTCACTCCCCAAATGGCTGCTACAGCTGGCGCGCTGCACCGATCTGAAGCCAGAAGCCAGGTGCTTCTTCCTGGTCTCCCATGCGGGTGCAGGGCCCAAGCACTTGGGCCATCCTCCACTGCCTTCCCGGGCCACAGCAGAGAGCTGGACTGGAAGAGGAGCAACTAGGACAGAACTGGCGCCCCAACTGGGACTAGAACCTGGGGTGCCGGCGCCACAGGTGGAGGATTAGCCAAGTGAGCCACAGCACCAGCCACTCCTGTAGTCATTTTGAAATGTACATTTAGGGGCCCACGCTGTAACATAGCGGGTTAAGCCACCTCCTGCAGTGCCGGAATCCCATATGGACGTCAGTTCAAGTCCCGACTGCTCCACTTCCAATCTAACTCTCTGCTATGGCCTGAGAAAGCAGTGGAAGATAGTCCAAATCCTTGAACCCCTGCACCAGTGTGGGAGACCTGGAAGAAGCTCCTGGCTCTTGGCTTCAGATTGGTTCAACTCAGGCCACTGCAGCCATTTGGGGAGTGAACCAGTCGATAGAAGATTTCTCTGTCTCTCTCTGCCCCTGCTTCTCTGTAAGTCTGCCTTTCAAATAAATAAACCTTTTTAAAAAAAAAGTTTAGTTAATTGTAGACTCTGGATGCCCTCTGTGCCATAGAACACCAAAACTACTGCCACATCTCAGAGTAGGTTTTGGTTCCCATTATCCACCCTCTAACTCTCTCCATTTCCACCTTTTCTTCCCAGCCACAAGTGGTCCCTACTATATACTCTCTACTTCTATGTGATCAACATTTTTACCTTCCATATATAAAAGATAAAATACAGTAGTTGTCTACATGTGTTTGATTTCTATGTTGCCTTGATACACTGGATTCCATTCTTTTCTCTGCCTCCATAATATTCCATTGTATATACATACTATACACTTTGTTCCTCCATCCATGGGCATCTTAGTTAATTTTGTTTATCTCTGCTACTGTGAATAGTGCTTCAACAAACACAGGCATGCAGGTGTCTCTCTGACACAATAACTTTATTTCCTTTAAATATTTACTGAGTAATGGAATTGTGGAATTCTAAGATAGTTCTGCTTTTGAACAAACTTCCATACTGTTTTCCATAACCATGCTACATATTTACATCCACAATGACTGTGGGTAAGAGTTTCCATTTCTCTGCATCCTCACCATCCTTTGGTACTTTTTATTTTTGTCTTTTTTACAATGATAACTCTAAATGCGGTGAGAAAATATCTCATTGTGGTTTTGATTTGTCTTCTCTGTTGATTCATGTTGAGCATTTTTCTACTTCTTTGTCATTTGTATGTCTTGTTTTGGGAAATGCTCATTCAGATCATTGAACATTTATTGCGTTTTTAAAGATTGATTTATTTAGGGGACACACACACACAGAGAGAGAGAGAGAGAGAGAATCTTTTGAGAGCTGGTTCACTTAACCTAATACATACAATAGCAAGAATAGCAAGAGTTGGGATAAGGTGAAATCAGGTTTCAGGACCTCAATCTGAGTCTACTATGTGGGTGGAAGGGACTCAAGTGCTTGAGCCATCGTCTACTGCTTCCTGAGTGTATTAGCTGGAAGCTGCATTGGAAGCGGAGTAGCTGGGATTTAAAACAGGAACTCCTGGGGCCGGCGCCGTGGCTCACTTGGGTAATACTCTGCCTGCAGCGCCGGCATCCCATATGGGCGCCTGGTTCTAGTTCCAGTTGCTCCTCTTCCAGTCCAGCTCTCTGCTGTGGCCCGGGAGTGCCGTGGAGGATGGCCCAAGTCCTTGGTCCCTGCACCCGCTTGGGAGACCAGGAAGAAGTGCTTGGCTCCTGGCTTCGGATCAGCGCAGTGCCGGCCGTAGTAGCCATTTGGGGAGTGAACCAATGGAAGGAAGACTTTTCTGTCTCTCTCTCTCACTGTCTATAACTCTACCTGTCAAATAAGTAAAAAAAAAGAAAGAAAGAAAGAAAGAAAGAAAGAAAGAAAGAAAGAAAGAAAGAAAGAAAAAGAAAGAAAAACAGGAACTCCCATATGAAATGTGAGCATCTCAAGCAGTGGCTTAACACACAGGTTCACATCACCCATTCCTGACCATTTCTTAATCAGATTAGTTATTATTTTGCTGTTGAGTTGTTTGAGTTCCTTGTTGATTCTGAATAATAACCCCTTGACAGCTGAACAGTTTGCAGCCAAATTTCTCCCTTTCTGTAAGTTGTATCTTGATTGTGTTTTTCCCTTGCTGTGCAGAAAGCATTTGACTTTCATATAATCCCATTTGTCTCGTTTCACGCTTGTTTGCTGTGCATTTGAGGTCTTATTAAAAACTGTCAATTGCAATGTCTTGAAGTGATTCCTCCAGGTATTCTTCCAGGAGTTTAATAGTGTCACAACTTAAAAAAAAATAGTGTCACAACTTACATTTAGGTCCTGGACCCATTTTCTTTACTTAGTTAATGAATTTTTGTTTACTTTATACCTTGCAACTCCCTGCCAAGATGTGTTATTACATTTCTTCCTCCATTCAGCACCAGAAGCAACCTGGCCTTGTCTCATGCTTTGGAGGAAGGAAACATTCACCAACCCTGGCCCCAGCAAGAACAGAGCCACTGTACCCTTAGTGTTTGTAACCTTGCACTATGACTGGGCTTACAACTTCATCCCACCAGGTGGGTCTGTCCAGTACACAGGGCTCTGAGCAGCTCTTAACACTTCTGAGTACACAAACCTGTGCCCCACACTGCTCTGATGAAGAATGTACCAAGACTCCGGATGCAGGAGAGTGAGAAAGATGGACAGATGGAGAAGGGAGATAAGGAGAGAGAGGGAGAGAGAGAGAAGGGTATGCTAGGGAGAAGGTGAAGATGCAAGTAAAATTCCCTGTCAGTGGTCCTGTGAGCCTCAGAGCTGTGCTTCTCCAGGCTGGGGCAGTGCCATGTATCCCGACAACCAAGCCCAGAGCTGCAACACAGTTCTATTCCCTTTTTATTCTGAATTCAATCGCATAGATATGAGTATATCAATGTATTTAGCTAGAGTACCTCTTAGGTATACTATGTTTATATATATAAAAATATACAAACATATATATGTGTGTATATATATATTAAAAGTATCATGTTGTATACCTTTTTCTAAAAGATTTATTTTTACTTATTTGAATGGAAGAGTTACAGAGAGAGAGAGAGGTCTTCCGTCCACTGGTCCTCTACCCAAATGGATACAACAACTGAGGCTGAGCCATGCCTAAGCCAAGAGCCTAAAGTTTCCTCCAGGTTATTCACATGGGTGCAGGGATCTATGCACTTGGGCCATCCTCTGCTGCTTTCTCAGGTCCATGAGCAGGAAGCTGGATCAGAAGTGGAACAGTCAGGACACAAACCAGTGCCCATGCAGGATACTAGCATCACAGGTGGCAGCTTTACCCACTATACCACAACTCCAAGCTCCATGTTGTATACCTCAAAAATACATGATGTTATTTAAAAAATAAAATGAGATTCTGGATACAAATAAACAAACATACAGAGAGAGCAGAGGGAAGAAGGAGGAGGAGGGGAGAGAGAGATTGGAAACAGTTAAGGTCAAGTCCATGATTTTCTGGGCACTTCTGCATCTTTGTTGAGTATGTCTTATGCACTTTTGTAGGTACTAATCCTACATGAGTTTGATGAACAAGAAAATCAGACAAGATCTCTTTCCTTGTGCAGTTTACACTCTAGGGAGAGTAGATCTGACATTTTCTCATTTAAAATGGAAATTTTCTGTTGGAATCATACTCAAGTTCCTTCAATGGCTTCCATCCTGAGACTGAAACACAGCCCTGGAGTGTGCCCAGGTATATGAAAACTGCCTGGGGAATGCAGGTGTATGGATGCCTGGGAGGCAAGACACTAAGGGCAGAATATCTATGATTTCAACAGAAAACTTCCAGGAGATTCTTTGGCCAAAAAAAGACAACTAATAACTACATATAGACAAATGATAATCATTTCAAAATGTTATCATGAGGTTATAAAAATTGAATACTAATATAAGATTTTCCCATAAAGAAATATTCAATTCTGGATAACTTCACTTGTGAACTATATCAAACATTTAGAGAAAAAAAAATCAGCAACAAGCCTCCAAGTTTTTTTCAAAAAGTACAAGACTGAACATTTTTCGGTTCCTTTTGTGAGACCAGCATTATTTTTATTCAATAAATAGTTAAAGACATCAGAAGAAAAATACTGTGGTGCAACATTACTAATGAACATAGATACAAAACTTCATAATCAAAGTTTAGACATTTTTATACAACAAGATATGATAAATATAATCCATTAGCAAGCACAGCTTACCATAGAAAGATGCAGTCACTCTACCATTAAAAAACCAAGCTACATATTCCACTATATAAATGGAATGAAAAAGAACAGTTACCATGATGGATGACAGAAAAAGTCATCTGATAACATAAAATAGCCATTCATGATTTCAAAAAATTAGTAACTTGGAAACATCCTCAAATTAATAAAATCTAAAAACAGGGGATCTCACTGAAATTCACAACACCTAAGATATGGAATCAACCCAGATGTTTATCAACTGATGACTGGATAAAGAAATTATGGTATATACACATTATGAAATACTACACAGCAGTAAAAATAAATGAAATATTGTCATTTGCAACAAAATGAATGCAACTAGAAACCACTATACTTAGTGAAATAAACCAGTCACAAAACGAAAAATACCATATGGTCTCTCTGAAATGTGGTAACAGAGTACTCAAAATGTAATCTACAGGAGTAATTGAGAATTTAAATGCAATATTGAATTACATGTGTGCTGACAATTACAAAACTTTGCTGAGAGAAACTAAAAAGTAAAGAAATGCAGATATACGGTGGAGACTGATGTGTGATGGGCCAAGAAGTCTATTCTCCTATAGACTACAGGAGAATCATAGTCATGATTAAAAGGAAAAGCTTTTATCAAATTTAAGTAGAAATCAAAAGACACAGGACAGCCAAAGCCACTTGGAGAAAAACAAAGATGGCGAATGGACATCACCAAGCCCCTTGACTGGTAACTATGACAGCGTGGCGTGACGATAAGAACAGATATATGAACCAAAGACCAAAACAGAGAGCTCAGAAACATTCCTACACAAATAGCGTAAGCTGGTTTGGGGGGAAGACTCTGAGATCATTTAATTAATGGATAATTAGCTATTGGTGCTGGGAAAAAGAGCTTCTCTATGAGGGAAAGAAAGCCATCAAACCTCAGTATCTCACGTTACATGCCAATGCTCACTCAAAAATAAATAAAAGATCTAAGGATAAACTGCAGAGGTTTAAAGCCTTCAAAACACATAGGAGGAAATATTTTTGTCTTGAGCTTAAGCAAGGCAGGACATAAGAAGCATGAAGCCAACGTAAACATAAGCATTGCATTGTCATCAACATTTTTAAAAGCATACACCTTTCCTTCTCACAAAAGCCGGGATGAGCATCCCTGGGAGGCACTTCCCTTACCCTGTCCCAGGAACTCACGACTGGCCGTCCTGCTCCTAACAGCTAGAACAGAAAACCTGGCCTCCTCACTCTCAGAAGCAGAAACTCAAAGCATCTTCTTGGGCTTTCCGCAGCAATGCTCTCCCTGTTCTCCGTTTCTCGGTGGCTTCTTTCGGCACTCACCTCAGGCCTAACTCCTCTGGCAAGTCTTCACCAGCTCCACTCCCAAGCCTGGGAGGGAGGTGCCCTCAGTCCTCCCGTAGGCCTCTAAGCTTCCTTCTCCACTCTCTGTTGTACTCGTGTTTTCTGCTGCCCTCAAAATGGCTGAAGTAGCGATGGATCCCCATGAGGGCAGAGTGCGGGATGGGCTCACAGAGGAGATGAGCCCTGTGTCCTCAGGATTGTGCAGGCAACGCTTTCCCAACAGTACTCTCAGCTGAAACCCAAAGAAAAGACTCCGAGGCCACCGGCCTCTCTTCCCCTTCAGGGCACTGTGCTGTTTACAGGGAGTTTTCTTGAAGTCAGTGCTGCAGACCCCACAATCGGGTTGGTACACAGGGTCACGTATTGGCAGCATTGCTTGAAACCTGAGCTTCCGAGATGGAATTCGAAAGAGTCTTGCTGGGAAACAAGGACCCTCAACATCTGCTGTTCTGCTCTCAGTTAAACCTAGGCCTGGCCCTTCCCACCCCTGGCCCCGACATTCTGCACACCTCCACATCCCAAGCTTCCAGCCCAGCATCCACCACATGTGGCCCCTCACACAGACCTCACACCACCCTCTGAGATGCAAAGGTGTGCTGTCAGTCTGGGCTCTGGACGCCACTTCCTCGCTCACCCTCCTCACTTTCATGAATCATTAGGACCCCAAGTCCTCCCCACACCTTTGAGGGACATAAACCTGTGACCCAAATTGGGGGAGGTGCCCACACGGACATTCCTGTCTGTGGCATCTCCACCAAATGGCAACTCACCGTCGGTCTGAACACTTCAGCCTTGTCTGTGCAGCAAGAAGCAACCTGGCTGGAGCCTGCTGCGAGGACCAAGAGGGTGAACAGAAAGACGGTTTGGATGATGGGAGTAAGAGACTCAGGAGCAGAGGGGAGGTCACATGCCAGAAAAGTATCCACTGGGTGAGCACAATGCACTGGGCTGCAGGAGGGAGGAAGACGGGGCGGGGACAGAGAAGAGGGGGGCTGCGGAAGGGGCTGGAACCTGGGGCAGGCATATTTGCACTCAGCACAGTGAAGACTTGCTGGTCTCTTGAAGGGGATCCTCATGTTCACTCCTGCCACAGCACACATTCCCAGAAGCATCCGTTCCCCCTGCTGGTGATCTGATTTCCATCACTGTCCCAAAGTGTCTTCTGGGGGCTGAGTTGTGTTCTGTGCTGGTCGCTGGTGTATGTCCCACACATGAGCAGTGCCAAGGATGCACAGAATAGCTGTGGGATGTGGTAGTGGGTGCTGGGGAAAGGCAGGGTCCCTTAGCATGAGGCTATTGACAATAATTTGCTGAGTGCAAAGGCTCACAAGGGGCCCTGAGAAAGTGCTTGTCTCGTCTGACAGTATGCAGCACCCATCCAGTGGCTCAGGATGGCCCAGGGAGTCTGCTCTCCTCGGAGAGTCTCGGAGGAGCTGGTACCAGAGATCTCTGGCAGATTTTACAAAGTGCTTCAGGTGAGAGCTCACAGCCACCCCTCCCTCTCTCACTGCTCACAGCCAAGTCCACCTGCCTCAATTCCCATCCCACCAAGAGCATGCCACTCCTGTCCTGAATGCCTCAGGGCTGCCAAGGGCCCACCTGTCCCTCCGCTTTCCTTCCTAAGGGAGGACACCAAACTCTCAGACCCTTAGACAAGAGAACTGCAGACTCAGCTGTGAATGGTGAGCACACCCCTCTGCTACCCAAGGCCCCTGAATTGCCCATGGCTCTGTCACTGGGCCTGAAATAAGTGTGGGAACGCTTGGCTGCTTTTGCTTTGTGATACATGAGGTGTCCTTCAACAGTGACCTCAAGTGATCTCAGGTTGTAAGCTTTGTATTTAATGGGCAGCAGAGGGAAGGAGCTGGCCTCTGCCTGTGCCGCGTAAATCTGCCCAGCCCTTCTTGGGGTAGATCTGCCTGTCCCTGAGCTGAGCTGGCAATGGACTGCAGCCAAGCAACACTGAAGTGTCCACAGCTTACAGTTCTGACCCCTATGGGCCCCTCATAAGCAGGAACCAGAAAGTAATCTCGATTCCATGCCTTCCTCTAGCAATACAAAATCTACCAATCTAGGAAGCACTAGGCAGTGCTTCTATAGAGGTGGGGAGGTTCTGGTGGACAAAGAACCTGTGGATCCCAAAGTTTTAGACTCTTGCACTCCAGAAGAGCACCCAGGCCTCCCCGTGTCATGACTCAAAAGATCCCCTCTAACCGATGATCTCGGGGCCAACACAGCTCCTTCCTTTTCAGAAGCAGAGGGTCCCTTGCCTTTATAAGGTGACCTTGGTGTGTACGGTGACATAATATCTGCAGACGAGGTAAGGAGCACATCTGCTCCTTTCACTCAGCCACCTGGAGGAGGCCCTCTCAGATAATCACCAGAGCAAGGCAGAAGGATACTGGATGTGCTTTTGGTATCATGAAGCTAACCAGGACACAGGAAGACACAAATCTTCCCCGACTCACTCAGGCAGTCCCCAGTGAAAACCAGAAAATAAGGAATTGCTTGAACAGGGCGTGATGTGGGAATTAATTGTCCTTACTTGTGCAGATGTGCAGGGTCTTTAAGCACAAGGTAGAGAAAGTGGGACAAGGCTCAGGTAGGCAATGGCATTGTGAGGCCCCATAGTCCTGTTCCTACATCCTGGGAGGACAGCCAAGGTGGGAGCCACAGGTGCAGGACGGATGAAGCTGTGAGTCGTAGTGTGCTGGCTTTCTTTCAGATCTGGTGTCTCCATGGATTTTTTGATGGCCCAGGTACCCACCGTCTCCTCACACAACCTATGCTCCCCTGTGCTGTGTCCTCCGTGAGTGGGGAAGCTCAGCTCCATGACTTCTCCCATGAGGCTGGGAAGTCACACCACGAGGTACAGCCCTGTGCAGAGCAGAGGAGCTCCACAGTCACAGGGACCAGGGATCCTCTTGGGTGTTTGCTCCATCGTAGCTGCTGTCAGATAGCATGAGCTCAGTCACTGTACTCAGCTGGAGTGTCAGCAGGAGACCACGCATGCCTGTTTGTGTGCAAGGGTGTGTGTGTGTGTGTGTGTGCCCTTGGGTGCATTTGCTTGCTCATAGCATGTGTGTGTAGAAACCAAGAATGTTATGGTGACATTTCGTAGGTAAACGGAACAACTGGGCAGACACACTGAACGCCAGTGGCACAAGTGGGATTTCATGGAGCAGGACTCGGCCACAAGGAGCCCTCGCCTCTGCCCCCTCCTCCAGCACAATCCCAGCCTGTTCAGTGTTCCCCAACATGACCCTAATATTGTCCAATCCAGAACGAAGCAGATGCCCACTTCACACCAGATGCCAACCTGACACCACATGGCACTCCACAGCATCTTCTGGCAGCAGCAACTCTGCTGCTGATGTGACTATTGGCTGCCATTGCCCACCTCAGGCACTCTTGGATGGGCCATGCAGACTTCCCAGCCTCCCTCTTTGCACACAGCCCCATGGACTCTGTGGCCTCTTAGCAGGACATGCTTCCTGCTTCAGCTCCCTACCCACACACAGAGGAGCCCTTGTGCCCTCCCACTGACATTCCTGTTCTCTCAGCTCTGGGGGGACCCTGAGCTCTCTGTCCGACCTGCAGCAGGTGGTTCTCCTTCCTAGGACTCAGCTCATGCACCCCACATGTTTCCAGTCAGTCACTTTCTCCTAGCTATGGGCTTTGTCTTGGCCTTTGTTCCTCCCATCCTTCCCTTGATCTGGTTGACAAATAAAACTCTTAGATATTAAAGAAATACAAGATGATTTACATATATAGTGTGAAGTGATTATCACAATCAAGCCAATTACCACATCCATCAACTCACACAGTCACCGTTTTTGGTGACACTTAAGATCTACTCTCTTGGCAAATTCTAAGTACGTATAACAAGTATAGCATTAGTAACTGTGTATCAGTATGGATATAAAATGTGTGTACATATTATATGTATCTACATTTCAATACGTTATATACTAAAATGTAGTCTACATAATGGATCGCATGTATTACATGTCATATATTTAAGCATGCATGTATGTATTACAGGTTGAAACTCTAATCCAGAAACCAAAAATCAGAAACTTGATAAATGTTCATGGGATCCTACAAATGAACAATTCTGCACCTGATGTCGTGTGACAGATCATAGTCAAAATGTGGGTAAATCAAAAACACTATGTAAAATTACCTTCAGGCTAAGGGCAAAGGTGTATATGCCACATAAATGAGTTTCATTTCATGTTTAAACTTGGATTCCCTACTCAAGACAGCTCAATACGCAGTCTTATGTGCAAACATGCCCAAATCTGAAAGCTCTGAAATCTGCAGCCCTCCATTTCACACAATGGATGCTCAACCAGGATGGCAATATACCAAATGTATTACTTTTATATAAATATAAACTAATATCATAAATTTAGTGTATAAATTAATTTCTTTAATATATTGCATACCCATGAAAATATAAAATATTTATGTAAAATGTTAATAAATAAAGGTACAGGGGCTGGCGCTGTGGCACAGCAAGTTAATGCCCTGGCCTGAAGTGCCAGCATCCTATGTGGGCACTGGTTTGAAACCCAGCTGCTCCACTTCACATCCTGCTCTCTGCTATGGCCTGGGAAAGCAGTAGAAGATGGCCCAAGTCCTTGGGCCCAGGCACCCATGTGGGAGACCCAGAGGAAGCTCTTGGCTCCTGGCTTTGGATCGGCGCAGCTCCAGCCATTGGGACCAATTGGAGAGTGAAACAGCAGACAGAAGACCTCTCTCTCTCTCTCTCTCTGCCTTTCCTCTTTCTGTGTTACTCTTTCATTTAAATAAATAAATAAATATTTTTTAAAAATAAAGGTACAAATAGGATAATCCATAACACATTTACTTGAGCATAAATAAATATACATGTATACACAATGTCCGTCATAGTCACCATGTGGTATATTCGTTTCCAAGAGCTTATTCATCTTGTAAATGAGAGGTGGACCCTTTGAGCAACATCTCTCCATTTCCCCCACCCTGAGGCTCTGCCAACCATTGTTGCTACTCTTTGTTTCTTTGGTTTGGGCTTTCTTAGAGTTAACACGTAGGTGACATCATATAGTGTTTGCCTTTTGTGTGCGTGGCTTATTTCAGAAAGTAAACTGTCCTCCAGATTCATTCAAATTAAATATTGCAAGATTTTCGTATTTTTTATAGCTTAATGATATTCCTCTGCATGTGTATGTTTACATGTGTACACATATTCACATGGATAGGCATACACACATACCTATATATGTACACACACACACACACACACACACATTGCTTTATCAATTTACCCATAAACACATAAAAGGTTGTTTCATATACTGGCTACTGTGAACATTGTTTCAGTGAACTTGGGCTACTCTGAACATTGTATCAGTGAACTTGGGCTACTGTAAACATTGTTTCAGTGAAATTGGGTGTTCTTACTGAAGGCACTGATTTCATCTGCTTCTGATCTGTACCTATTAGAGGAAACTGCAAACAATCTCAGAAAACTGAGATTAAAAGATAAAAATAAAAAATAAAGTTTGTTTCTCAAGTTCACGGCATTTGTGTTGATGATACAGCTACATTTAGTCCACCTGTAAAGAACTGAGAGTCCTAGGAATTTAACCACGTCCATGCAGTCATTTTTACATAAGTTACTGAAGAAAAATGAGTGCTCTATAAGATGTTTTAATATTAGGAAACAAAAAGTAAAATACAAGGCGGAAAGAATGAAATCCCAACTGGATGGTGGATGATTAACGATTATTCCTTGCAACTCTTGCAAATTTGCTCTAGTTTGATGGGGAGACTGAGCAGGAGTGCTGTTGTGGAGAGTGACTTTCTGGTGAAGATTCCCCAGGTATTGTTATGCTCCAGCATTGGATGACTGTTTCAAAATGTTCTGATAATAAGCAGATTAAGCAGATGCTATAACACTGCTATCAAGAAGGTCAACAAGCAAAATGCTGAAGGCATTGCAAAACAACTGTTGCTGTGACCTTTGCTCTTGATGAATCTGCTTTTGCTTTCACTGGATCCATTTCAACTCTTGGTAGCCAGTGTACTGGTTCTGCTCTGTCTTCAGGATCATATTGGAAAGGCCATGCTTTATTTCCTGTTACAATTCTTTGACAAGTCTTCAGGATCTTGATGCCATTAGTTTAAATTTTCCATTGAATACTCTGGTCATGTCTCCAGCTGCTCTGGGCACAAGAGTTTTGCCAGCCATAAACTGAGCCAATTGAAATGTCTATTGTTTCTCATACCAGGGGATTCCAATTCAATCCCATCAAGGTGACATGTACCAATGCCATCTCACTATTCCAAGTGATCAATTTCAGTTCACAATTGATCATAATGAAAGGACTAAGAGTCAAAGCAAGCACATAAACAAGTCTAGTACCTGCTAACACTAACTGATGGAATAAATAAAGGGGAGAGTGATCCAACATGGGAAGCGAGATACTCAGCAGACTCATAGAATGGCAGATGTCCTAAATAGCACTCTGGCCTCAGAATCAGCCCTAAAGCCATTCGGATCTGGCTGAAAAGCCCATGAGAGTATTTCAGGCATGGAAAGCCAAGGCACTCTGGCAAAAAAAAAAAAAAAAAAAAAAAAAAAAAAAAAAAAAAAAAAACAACAACTAAATGAAAGATCTCTGTGAGTGAGATCCCAGTGGAAAGAACAGGTCTTCAAAGAAGGAGGTACCTTTCTCTGAAGGGAGGAGAGAACCTCCACTTTGACTATGACCTTGTCTAAACAAGATAAGAGTCGGAGAACTCAGAGGGCTTCCATAGCCTTGGAAACTCATGACTGGAGCATAGGGAGATTACTGATGCCATAGACAGGAGTGTCAATTGGTAAAGTCAACAACAGGAGTCACTGTGCACTTGCTCCTCATGTAGGATCTCTGTCCTTAATGTGCTGTACATTGGGATTTGGTGCTATAACGAGTACTCAAACAGTATGTTTCACTTTGTGTTTCTATGGAGGTGCAAACTGTTGAAATCTTTACTTAATGTATACTAAACTGATCTTATGTAAAAAAAAAAAAAAGAAATTATCAATTCCCAACTTGACTCTCACTGGGATTAAACATGACAATAGGTCCGATCTGATTTCATCATCATTTAAAAAATCATCTATTATTTTTCACTTTATGTTTCTGTGTGGGAGCAAACTGTTGAAGTCTTTACTTAATGTATACTAAGCTGATCTTCTGTATATTAAGAGAATCGAAAATGAATCTTGATGTGAATGGAAGGGGAGAGGGAGTGGAAAAGGGGAAGGTTGCGGGTGGGAGGGACGGTATGGGGGGGAAGCCATTGTAATCCATAAGTCGTACTTTGGAAATTTATATTCATTAAATAAAAGTTAAAAAAAGAAAGGTCTATTGTTTCTGCCATTAATCACCAGTTCTTATCAATATGAGTGATATGAAATTAATTTTTCCTCATAAATTGTCGAGACAGTCTGCTGCTGCAAGCATCATCTTCAACATGATCTCATCACTCCTAAAAGTGAGTTATCCATGTCTGTGCTCCTGATTTCTTCAAGCATTATCCTGATAAACATTCCCTGAAGCATCAGAAATCTTACCATGCTTCCAGGCAACTACACCAAAAATTTGATGTTTGTTCTTGCTTCAATTTTAGAATTCATGTTTCTCTGACAGGGGTTCTTTTCAAACTGATGTCTCATCCTGATTAGGGCTTGGTGTGAAATCCACACCCAGGTTTCTCACAATGCATATTTTCCATCAACTTCTTGAAGAATCCTTGTATGGTACCTCTGTTTTTAATTTTTTGGAGGAAACTGGATACTGTGTTGCATAACGGCTGTAGCCATTTACACACTCCAAAAGCTGGACAAGTGTTACCTACAGTGGGAGAAGTGTTACCTACATTCTTGATAATACTTATCTCTCACCTTTATAATACCAAGCTATACAGGTTTGGGTTAAAATCTGTTGGGATTGACTTACATTTCCCTGATGATTCATTGGGGAGCACATTTGCACCCAACTCATGACCTTGCAGGTGTCTTTTTTTTTTAATTTTTTTTTGACAGGCAGAGTGGACGGTGAGAGAGAGAGAGACAGAGAGAAAGGTCTTCCTTTTGCCGTTGGTTCACCGTCCAATGGCCGCCAAGGCCGGCGTGCTGCGGCCGGGGCACCGCACTGATCCAATGGCAGGAGCCAGGTACTTATCCTGGTCTCCCATGGGGTGCAGGGCCCAAGCACTTGGGCCATCCTCCACTGCACTCCCTGGCCACAGCAGAGAGCTGGCCTGGAAGAGGGGCAACCGGGACAGAATCCAGCGCCCCGACCGGGACTAGAACCCGGTGTGCCGGCGCTGCAAGGCAGAGGATTAGCCTAGTGAGCCGTGGCACCGGCCGCAGGTGTCTTTTTGATAAAATTTCTATGCAGGGTACTTTGCCCATTTTAAATTGTGTTGTGTGTCTTTATGCTATTGAGAGTTTGAGGTTGTTTTGATATTAGTTGCTCATTATATATGTGGTTGACAAATCTTTTCTCTGATTCCATCGGTGGCTTTTTCATTTTGCTGATTGCTCCCTTTTGTGTGCAGAAGCTTTTGAGTTTGATGTAGCACTATTTGCTTATTTCTCTTTTGTTGTCTCTCCTTTTGACGCCACATTCAAAAATAGACTGTCAGCACCTTATGTTCAATTCATCTCTGGCTGTGGAGGTCTGAGATTCAGCCCAAAGGCATCAAACATGCCTCCTCTTACTGTTATCCCTGGCTGGAAACGTGTGAACTCAGGCATCTCAAGAACAGCTTCCATTCTGTATTGCATTGTGGGCTTCCTAAGCATGCAGAGCAACTTGTGCCAGAAGGAGACAAGATAGGTCGGCAGTGGCGAATGGTATGGGTTATCAGTTTTGCACGTTTGTTTCAGAAACACGATGGAACCTAAATTCTAGGCTTTGCTCTTTGGCTTGCACATCTGTCCCCACACCTATGCACATCATTTGAACATTCCTGTACCTGCAGGATTGCTAATGTGGGTGAGTTGAATGCACAGTGTCTCAGGACAAGGATGAGGTCATGCCCCCCCCCCACCAGGATCTCTCAGCACTTGTAGAGAACAAAAGAGCATTAGAGTGAGCAAGGGTGCAAGAGAGTAAGTTTGCTTTTCTGCCCCCGCCACCCTCAGCTCTCAGGTGCTATATTCCAGTGAATCCTGGGCAACCCGAAGACATTCGCCCCTCAATCCTACAACATATTTAAACAACCAGCTTACTACAGAAACTGTGCGTGTGTTTTCCTTTTATTCTGCCATCATCTAAAATGAGGTGAGCAATGTCATCCCCATTCTGAAATCCCATCAGCAGTCGGGGATCAGTAGCCAGTCCTTGACTGAGCCAAGCAAGAACCCTCCATAGTAGTAGTGCAGTCTAGCAGCTGATTTCACAACTGAGAGTCAATGATTCCTGCTCTACTATGTGCATCAGCCCATCTTCATAAGGGCAAGAGTCTGCACTTGCATTCCCAAGAACACAAAGCTAAAGCCTTAAGGATTTCCAAGATTTCCACAGATTTCCTGAGGAATTTGATGGTTAAGCAAACCGAAGCCAAAGCTCAGGGTTTTCAAGTCAGAGTTGCCTGGAGATAGTTCCCACTATTCACTATCCAAAGTCTTCAGACACTGCACCCCACTGGGGAATTGTTTCCACTAATAAACTGATACCATGATCCAATGGATAAGCTGTTACGCTTGCAAGCCCCCATGCCCATTGCTTCCCATGGTCCTGTAGGTATATCGAACTTCAGAGTACTCCTGGACAGAGTCAGAAAACTACTGGCCTTCTGCAGAAGACTGAGTCTAATTGGTAAACTTTGCAGACAGAATAACAGGGGAGTGGACTCCCAAGGTTCCTGTCAAATCACATCCGTCTATTTCCTTACTGTAATGCGGAAGCTGCATTTCATTGCAACCCTCAACTGGTGAGCTACTGTGACTGTGCAACTCAATTTTGTTTATACCTGGCCCCCTTCAGACACTCCTAGTCTCAATCCCAGAGTGTAGACAGGCCCACAGTATACCACTTACTCAATCATCGGTTGAACTTTCTGCGGGAAAGTACTGGAAGAGGTGGTAGAATCTGAGAGAGGTTTAACTTAGGATAAGTAGGATGGTCTGCCTTTGATTGGACATCAGTCTCAGGGAAAGATCAAAGAAGAGACAGGGATGATGCCTAGGTTTATGGCTTGAGTGGCCCTTGGCCTGGGAGTGCCATTCACCAACACAGGGAGCACAGGTGCAGGAGGAGTCAATGAGAGGCTGGAGAAGTCAGATGGGGACTTGGACTCTGCTAAATCCATAGAGACAGTGGGTTGCTGAGAAGTTGCCTGGAACATTCTCAGCAATTGCACAGGAAATAAAGAGAAGCCTATTGCATTCAGGAAGCTGATACACATTCCATGCATCTGGGGTTTTGTTTGTGTTACATCCATGGGAACACATTTATGTGTTCATTTATGCTGTGGAGGTTGGCTCGATCTTGGTGGTTCTTCACTCTGGTGGGTAAAATGGGTATGAAGAATTGATGTGAACAAAGGAGGCTGTCCCAAACCTTGATTGGCTGCTCAAGAGCAGACAGACATCTACTTTTGGTATTCCCTGGAAATCCTGGTTGTACACACAGGGGGCATGTATTTGAAGCTTTTGCTTAGGTTTGCTTAACCATCAAATTCCTCTGAGGATGTGGAGGTTAACATGTACCTCTCTTCCCATAGGCAGGACCTAGAATCACCTTATTCACTTGCTTTGAGGACTGAAAGACTTAAAACATGAGGACAAATGTTAGGCAAACCTGGCCCCAGGGAAGATGACATCCCATATTTCCTGTGAAGACATGATCCCCGATTATTTGGGTGGCATTTGTAAGATCACTGGGCCAATGATCACTAGTGGGCAGCAGATGATTATAGTAGTAACAGTGTCCATTACACTCACAGCTCTGTGCTTTCTGACATTGACAGGATGAATGAGTAAAAGATTGGAATTCCATCCATGTCCTCACTTTGTTCCAGGGGCTTATTACTGTTCACCGATTCCCTGATCAGTGAGAAGCTCTTATATCTTGCTACCTACTTGAGAGCATGAGTCCAGTGTGTTAAAGGATTATATCCTCTGCTTCCCAGAAGGGCTGTGGAGATCCAGTGGCATGACCCTCCACAGAGTAGCTGATGCTTGGGGAACCCACAGCTCACATTCAGCAGCTGCCTGGAGGAAAGGCCTTTGGTGTTGGCACTGGGTGCCATTAGCTCTCAGGCCATGCACCAGCAGCCAGTTGCTTGCAAATTATGATGGCTTTCGCAATAGCTGTTGAGAGTTTACATAGAGGAGGGCTATGAGGGGCTGAAAAGATCACTGGTGGTCTATCGCATCTCCTTCCATTTTATCTCAGCTGGGGTTAAACAACCTAACACAAAGGTATTTGGAATGTGAGCTCAGAAGCATTTTTTCCCCTAGGGAAGGAGAGTCAAAGTCACGGTTAGTCTTCTCTCAGGTACTGGACACCAGATATACTGGTGTTCTTCCGAGTTTGGACAGCAGGCCCATTATCCTGCCCTTACTTCTGCAAAACCATGTCTTGTGGAATTTGAGACAGGGCTTCTTCTTGGAGCCAAATGGAGGCTCATTTTTGCTGTGTACATTATTCTTTCTATGACTAGGATTGGGGAGAAGTGAAGGGGCCTCACGTTTCACCTACAACATTCTATGACCCCAGCATGGTCATGGCTTTGGAGTCTTGCTCACATGGGTTAGGATTTCACCTTAGAATCTCGGTCCTGGCCGGCGCTGTGGCTCAATAGGCTAATCCTCCACCTTGCAGTGCCGGCACACCGGGTTCTAGTCCCGGTCGGGGCGCTGGATTCTGTCCCGGTTGCCCCTCTTCCAGGCCAGCTCTCTGCTATGGCCCGGGAGTGCAGTGGAGGATGGTCCAAGTGCTTGGGCCCTGCACCCGCATGGGAAACCAGGAGAAGCACCTGGCTCCTGGCTTCAGATCAGCACGATGCGCCGGCCGCAGCGGCCATTGGAGGGTGAACCAACGGCAAAAGGAAGACCTTTCTCTCTGTCTCTCTCTCTCACTGTCCACTCTGCCTGTCAAAAAAAAAAAAAAAAAAGAATCTGGGTCCCAGGGCCTACATCTCCTCTGGGCCTTGGCTTCCACATTTGAAAACTGGGATACATTTCACTAACCTCATGCCATTGTGAAGTGGACTGGACAATGAAAGCAATGCGTAAACTACCAAAGAGAGTTGTCCACAAGGGAAGAAGCGAGAAGGAGTCCAAAGTTCTTGGGTCTCAGACTACATTGCACCTAGTGTCAAGGCCCACCCCAGGGTTTGAGAACCTATTTTAAGTCCAAGACACACCTTTTGGCAGCCTCAAGGTCAGGACTTTGGAGAGTTCCCAGGCCTGCGCTGAGACTGACTGAGTAGCCTGTCTCAAGAACTACCGCTAAAGTCAGATGTTATGATATGTGGATATGTGATCCCTTGGGACACCCTCATTTCCTATTAGATTACCTGGAATGCTTATGATCCATCTTCTATTATCACAAACTCGGGAGGGGGCAGAAAATGTACCAAGTACATGGATCCCTGCCACCCATGTTGTAGATGCAGATGGCATTCCTGGTTCCCGATTTGGCCTAGCACAGGCTGGCCCCGGAACACTTCTCTTCTAGAAGGGTCTTGGAGGAGCTGGCTCCAGAGAGCCCTAGGAGGTTTCACCATATGCTTCATGAGAGTGATGAGAGCTAGCCCTTGCCTCTGTCACTGCTTACAGCCAAGCCCACATGCCTCCATTTCTGCCCTACCCTGAGAACCTCTGGCCTGCCTTGAATTCCCCAAGGCTCCCAAGCTCCAGGCACAACGAAATTCAGACAGGCAAGCTGCAAACCAAGCCATAAAGGGGACCAAGCCCAATCTGCTACCCTGCTGCCCTGCTTTCCCCACTGTTGTTGCAGGCCTTGAAATAAATGCAGTCACACTTAACTCTGTTGGTTCAGTGCTTTTAGTTGTCCCTTTCCAAACTGACATGTCCCTCCTCTGGTTTGTATTTCAGCCCTTTTGGTGGAGGAGGCAGGGAGGGCCGCTTGAGGGACACACAGTGTAACAGTAGTAGCCACATGGGTTGGTTCTTCTGTGCCTGGGAACAGAACTGCTTGTTCTCAGCATTGCTGAGATAGCATTGTGCCCTCACAGAGGGCAAATGTGCTGTCTGAAAACACGTCATCGGGAGCTTGATGGGCAGCTACTGGGTGACAGTTGAGGGCCTGGGGCAGAAGGTGGGTTGTGGGTTGAGGGGCAGTGAGGTGGGGCCAGGTAGAGGGTCGACTTGGCAGAATCAACAGAACAGGCTTTGGAGAAGTTGAGTTATCTGATCACATTAACCAGCACCACACCTTCGAGGCACGTCCCCAGTACATGGCCTGATCCATTATCTCGGGCTGTTTGCCTTCTCTTAGGATCCTAGGTCCCTACGGAAGCTGCTCTTGCTGTACCTTGCAACAAAGGAGCCCCAGGGGAAGATCTGAGTCAGGTGGGGGCTTCCTGGAATTGGGAGAAGTCCAGGCTTTTCTGCAACTGATTTGCTGCTGGTAAAGTTCTGCCAGGCATCTCCAGCCCGAGCATTCCTGAACTTACAACCTCATGGAAACTTCCAGTTCCTGGGAGACTCCAGACTGCACCAGGACCCTCAAATGAATGCACGTGGCTCTGAGAGGCACCTGGAAAAACAGGGGTGCAGTGACCCTGGGAGTCCCTCCTTCTGTTCTGTGTCCCACTTTCAGAGTTTTTCTGCTGCAATATTTGAAGGGATCAGAAAATCAGGGAGAATAGTAGGGCAGCCACCACCCACAGGTCATAACGCTCTGTTTTAAGTGCTTCAGAGCCCCCCGTGCTTCTGAGCGAACTGTTGTGAATCCACATAAAACACCCCCAAGCTGCACTCCTTCTCTGCTCCCTAGAGCAGCTCCTCCACCCTGAGTGTGTGACCACTGCTGGGTCTCCATGCAGTGTCAGAGTAGCTGCCTCTCTGGCATGAGCGCTCCTATGTTGCCTTAGAAATGTTCCCACAAGGCATCCGAGAGGACCTAGGGACTTCCACACAGAATCCAACCCAGAGGGCAAAAACAAGAGCCTCCCAGCTGCCTCTACAGATCACCTGGGAACCAGGCCTCACCCACCTATAACCTGCTCTCACTGGGTGTGCCCTGTATCCATGGAGAATCTTAATTCTGCAGCTCCAATTCACCAGGGGAGGCCGGCAGCCCCAACCTGGGTCCCAGCCCTTCCCAAGAGTCACAAGCATCTAATTTACAAAGGGGGCTGGTCTCTTGGCAGCTGCTCTCACAGTCATGGACCCAGTGACCCTACACTGCTGATGGAAATAGGGTAGGAAGGACCCAGAAGATATGAATCTTTGGCATACCCATCCTATGAGCCTGTTGGAAGATCAGCAGGTTCAGTAGGTCATGCAGCATCATCCAAGCTTGTCCATCAACATTTTGCTCCATCAGAGAGTGTGACACCCTAAGGGGCTGGGGTACTGAGTCAGGTATAGGAACATGTACTGTAGGCAGCCTTCTAAAACACCTCCCAGATATACGTACCTCCTGGCACTCAGGGTTCCTATGGAATTCCTTCCCCTTTGGGGGGGTTGCACCTACTGACTTGCTTCTTGTTTTTTTTTTTTTTTAAGATTTGTTTACTTATTTGAAGAGCATAGTTACAGAGAGAGGGAGAGTATTAATAGAGAAGTAGAGGCAGAGAAAGAGGCATTTTCCATATGCTGGTTCACTCCTCAAATGGCTGCAATGCTCAGGGCTGGCTGAGACAGAAGCCAGGATTCTGGAACTCCATGCAGTGGCAAGTACTTTGACCATCTTCCACTGCTTTCCCAGTGCACTGAAGGGAGTTAGTTTGGAAGTGGGGCAGCCAGGACATGAACTGAAGCTCATATGTTATCTGGCTTGCAAGCATCAGCTTAACCTGATGTGCCACAATGCCAGCCATCAGACCTGCGGCTAACCAAGAGCCGGGACAAATGTGGTGCACGTTGTTTCTGAGGCTGGGCTATAGCGAGCCTGACTTCCTTACATCTTGCTCACGTTCATGGTCTCACTCTCAGGCTCATCTAGCCCATTTGCCTGATGGAGCAGACCAGTTGGTGAGGAACAGTCTGCCATCTCTGGCCAATGACCAGACAGAAACTGAAGCCCTCGAGCCCACAACTGTTGGGGAACTGGTCCTGCCAGCAGCCACAAGAGAGGACTTGGAAGGTGAGCCTCCCCCAGTCAAGTCTACAGAGGAGACCACAGACCGTGGGCTGACAACTTGTTGATAGACTTTTGAGGGCCTGGGAAATAGAGGACCCAATTAAACCATGTCCAGGACCCTGATCCACAGCACCCTATAAAAGTCATTGTTTGTAGTTGGAAGCCACAATGTTTGGGGTGACTTCTTGTTCAGCAATTGGCGATACTTAATACAACAGGACTAATACACAGAGGCTGGGCCCGGGTAAAAGGGACTGGAGGGCCAGCTCTGGCTGGGAGGGCTTCTAAGAAGACAGGTGATGTGGGGTGTGTCCACATTTGAGGCAGACCCAGGGGCAAGTCCCCACTTAGTCACTAATCAGCTGTGTGACTTCAGCAAGTCACTTCAGTCTCTGACCTCAGCAGGCCTTTCTGTAAGATCTGATTGAGCTGCACCTGACAGGGCTATCAGATAGGACAAGTTCATTTATACAATTCCAATGGCAGAGTGGGTGGTACCTAGTAGGCCCTCAGTGAATGCAGCTCATTTTAATATACTTTTAAAATATACTATATACTACTTGACATGGGCCCTGCAATCTCATCTAGGGAAGATCCCTGTGACCCACAATTCCAGTGCTCAAAAATAAAATCCATTGCCACCAAAATATTTTCCCTGCAAGGAGAATAAAACCTGTGTTCTCCTGGAAGGGAGGCCTATCTGAGTAGATACTGTCCTAAACTTTCTGGTGGACACAGGCATTCCCAGAGTGGGCCAGGTCAGAGCCCATATCCCTCGTGCAAAGGACCACATGCCCTGGTCCCTCCCTCCCTTCTTCGCTTCCTCTCACACTCCTTCCCTTCCTCACTGTCACCTCCAGCCTTGCTTCCTCCATAGTTCCCATCACCTTCTTCTGTCCCTGGTGCTTCATTCCAGAACCCTACCCCCGATGATGCCTCTTTTTACTCACTTCCTTCACACCCTCCTGGAAACAGCCCTTCCCTGTGTTTTCCTGCCTTTATTCTAGAGAATCCCCTACCCTTGTCTTCATAATGCACTGGTCTGCAGATCCCCCAGGACACAGAGCACAGGATCTGGCCACTGCCTTCTAAGAAAGACCACAGCTGGGTCTCACTCTGAGCTCTCCATTATGCTCTGGAGGAGGTGCACTTGGACGACCCAGGATGCACTGTAGAACACTGCACGGGGACAGGATCACGGGACACAAGCCATGCCAGCCATGCAGACAGATCCAAACGGCATGATTCTGTACAAACCCCCCCTTTCTCTCTGGCCTTGCCTCTCATCCCTCAGACACCTCAGCTGGGCATCACAACTCTACTTCTCTCATACAGCATCTCCTTTCTGCACAGCATGGCTGCCATTTGTCCACAGTCTCAAAGAAAGGCTTTCAATTCTTTGAACTTATGGGTCTCCTCTGGAATCACCATTTCCATACTCAGCCTTCCACTTGTCCTTTTGTCCCCTAATTTTCTCACTGACTTCCTTCTTCCCAGATCACTGTAGTCTCGGTCACTGACTCCCTCTGCTGTGCACAGAAACGTACCATCTACTTTCTCCATCATAGCCTTGAGCACACTAAAGTGACAACTGTGAGGGTCCCTTTGCACAACTCTCCCAACTCTGGTTTGTGCTGGAACAACAGTGCCTGACCTGTGGCTTAACACACAGCATGGTCCCAGTAAATTGATACTTTAAAAATGATTTAACGGTCATGGACACTAAGGCCTATTGTGCTCTCCTCTGATGTGGGACAAGGGCATGCAGTATCCCTTTTATCTCCTGCAGCTTGGAGCCCTGAGCATCCTCCGCCCACCCCACCCCTGACAGTGGGAGCTGCTTGTTCCCAGATATGGACATTGTGCCATCATCCTGTAGATGCCAAGGCCCCTCTGCATTCCAGAATGGAAACTGGGCTGCCTGAGGAGGGAGAGCAAGGGGTGTGAGACTGTGTGGGGCTCAGCAACAGCTAGGGCTCCCACTGCGTCTGCTGAGGCCCAAACCTGAGAGATGAGTCTTTGTGGGCTACTTGCTCTCTGCTTACCATTAGCACAGGGCTTGCAGGGAGGATCCTTGCCTGAGGTGGGGTCACCCTCCACCCTACCCGTGGGTAATCAGCAGGCATAGCCTGGCACCAAACAGTAGAAAACCAAATGGTCAAGATGGGGTTTGGTGCAGCTGGATAGCTCCAGCCACTTAGCTGCCTGGTCACAGGGCTGTGCTGTGCACGTGTTGTATCACCACCCACAAAGACATTCCCCTGACTCCATCCCCTAATATGTGCTGTGAGCGCCTTGGCCTCTCATCCTGCCCAAAGTGGCCTCTTTCACAGCCCAGTGCTCCAAAACGGGTGAGCTGGCTGCAGTCCCCCAGGCCAAGTCCTTAGAGGACACGCATGTCTGCCTGACACCCCAGGACAGACCTCAGAACCTCTAGGTCAGGGTCTGCAGGTGCTCACCAAGTTCCGCGGGGGCTGGGCCTGGGCATTCCAGACAGCACCCTCACTCCGGAGGCCTTCAGGAAAGGAACTCAGGGTCTCCATGGGGCACAATTAGTACCGTCTGCGTGGCCCCCTTGAGGCCAATCCTGACTCCCGCACAGGCGCTGTTCCCTGGGCCTGCTTGTTTCCTGTTCCACAGCATGAGCTCTGCTGCCTGCTGTTCCTTCCCCCTTTCCCATCTACCGTGCGTCAGCACGCCTTTCAGGCATCTGTTCTGGAACCCTTCACCGACGCCGCTACGACCCCCCAGGACTGCTGGATACCTTGTCAGAGCTGCCACGTGCACCCCTAAACTGTCTGCTCTCACATCTGCTGTGCGTGTCCCTCTGCTGGCCACCCCCACACAGTCCCTGGAGGCCACACCCGAGGAGCAGAGGCTCCCAGGGACGCCTTGCCCTGGACTCTCGGGGTTTGTGTAAGTGTACCAGAAGCTGTGCCTGCTTGCTATTGATTAATAATTCTGTTTCCTTCTGAATCTCTTAAAATTCTGATGGTGTATATGGGCGCTGGTTCAAGTCCCGGCTGCTCCACTTCTGATCCAGCTCTCTGCTATGGCCTGGGAAAGCAGTACAAGTGCTTGGGCCCCTGCACCCACTTGGAGGACCCAAAAGAAGCTCCTGGCTCCCAGCTTTGGGTCAGAACAGCTCCAGGCCTTGCAGTCATCTAGGGAATAAACCAGCAGATGAAAGGCCTTTCTCTCTCTTTTTCTTTGCCTCTGCCATTCAAATAAATAAATCTTTTTAAAAATCAGTTGGTAGCCAAAACTAAAGCAGCATGACCATGAGAGAGGGACCATTAGACCTCCAGTGGACAGCAGAATGACTGGAGGACTTTCTTCCCCTTGCATACCAGTACCTGACCCTGGTCACGCAGCTCATTCTGTATTTGCTCATGTACATTTTGGTCCCCTTTCCTTTACTGGACAGCTTGGATGTTAACATAACGTTAGCCTGCCATTTCCCACAGCTTGGACGTTAAGGCCTTGGTCCACCACTTCCCAGGTTGGCAGAAGACTGAGTTCATTGTTTCCTTTTCTGTCTCTAAGTCCTTGTCCTCTGAGTTACTGGATTCTCTTGTGACGAGTACCGGATTTAGGTTCAATAACATAAAGGAGGTCTTTTCTCAACATCTCTTATGTATCAGCCATTGAATTGGCAAATCCTTAAGAGACGGTAACATCAAAAGGGACTGAGAGCAGTGGCAGACTTGTGGTGAAGTTTGAGATGTCGGCATCCCATTTCAGAATGCCAGTGCACCCCAGCTGTTCCACCTCTGATCCAGCGTGCTGCCAATGTACCTGGGAAGGAAGTGGGAAAAGGCCCAAATATGCAGGCCCATGCCACTCACGTGGGAAACCTGGATAGAGTTTTTAGCACCTGGCTTTAAACTGGCCCAGTACTGGCTATTGCAGGCGTTTTGGAGAGTGAAGTAGTGGAAGGAAGATCTTTTTCTCTGTCTCTCTCAATGACTCTCTCTTGCTCTCTCTTTCTCTCCCCCTCTTTCTTCCTACCCACCTCCCCATCGCTAGCCTAGCCAATAAATCAGTAAAAATGAATCTTAAGAAAACGGTACAATTGGGAAAACAGTGAATACTCTCGTCCTGAGGATATCAATTGGTGCTTCCTCTTTGAAATCCACTTATCAAGGGCTATTTAGTGTTCAAATGCATGAGGGTTTATTCACAAGTTAATGGAATATGTGTATTAATGAAAAGCTATGAGCAGATTTCCAAAATTTTGCAGCAAAACAAGCATGTCTCTCAACACGGTTTTCCAGGGTCTTGTTGAAGTACCCTCGTATATAGTCTTTTCTCCCAATTCCATTTCTGTGTCTCATCCCTGGGGAGACACAACCTCTGTGAGCAAGGATATTGGAGAAACATTTGAAACCTTTAAAGACTGGAAGAAAATGAAGTTCACTGTGTGTGGAAATAGTTAAAGAATCGGGGCACACCGCATAGAACACTATGCAGAACTTAGAGATGATGAGACGGTTCTCCACCATCTCTTGGGAAATGTTCACCCAGACTTAGTATACAATGCAACAAGCCAGTACCACACAACAGGTGTAGCTGGTCAATATGTTTCCTCAGGATCCCAGTAAACAGAAGCAGGTGTTTCTATGAGGGCATGGATGTGAACATAACTGTGGTGATTGAGGAAACTGATCATAAGGAGGCTGGTAATGGAGTGGGTGAATGAGAAAGAGCACTGTTTCACCTGTGTTCTTTGAGTGGTGTGCAGTGAGAATGTACACAAAGATTCCATATGCAAATAAGACATTAGAAAAGTAAGCGACATACTCCTATTTGGTAGGCTTTAATAAAAAAGTAATGCTGTTACTTGCAAAAATAAGACTCACTTCCCCTCTCATAGCAGCCTCTGAGAAACAAAATTTTATTGAGCTCCTCCGATGGACCAAGTGCATTCACACATGCAGTTACCTGTAATGCATGCCATCGAATCCCAGGAGAGACAGGGTCCAGGGGCCTCCTCCCTGCAGCATTCATTCCAAATGCAAAATTCAACTGGTTCTTGAAGCCCTACACTCTTGTGCAGGTCAGCTCCTTGTGCAGCTGGGGTTGACATGGGGAGTGCTTCTCGATGTGACTCTCATCCACAGTGTGAGGGGTCTTGTTACCTTCGCTTACAGCCCGCCCTTGACCCTGTACAACTCGGGGTCCTGTCACGGCAGTTCCACAGAGGCCACTCATTTTCTCGAGGGAGACTCAGAAGAAAAAGTTGCAGCAGGCTAAGCAAGGCCGTCAGCTTCACCCTGCCTGAGGCTCCAGGGCAGGAGCAGTCTGGCCACCCAAACCAGCTTGGGACTCGTCTCTTGGAAAATCTCAACATCTGTGACTTAGTCTGCTCAGGCTGCCATGACAACATACACAGACTGGGTGACATCAGCGACAGAAATCTAATTCCTTTGGGTTCTGAAGGCCGGGAAGTCCGAGATCAGGAAGCTGGTGGCTACAGTTTGTGGTGAGGGCCGCCTCAGCGGCTTGCTGCTTTCTCCCTAGATCGTCATTTGGCCTTTCCCTGTTGCTTGTGAGCTGAGAGAAAGAGACCAACCTCTTTGGTGTATCCATTAATAAAGACACAAATCCCATCAGATCAGAGCTCCACCCTTAGGATCTCATTTACTCTTCACTGCCTCCCAAAAGCCCCAGCTCCAAATATGAGGGGTCTTCATAACCTTCATGGAATGCCTCCGTTATGAAAAAGCCTCAGCATGGATTTCAGGGTTGTCTGCACTAAAATTAATTCCATGTTTTCCTCCAGCATTTGAAATACCCCCTGCGGCCACACTGTAAATTGTGGGGGGACAGAATCCAGTCCACAGCAGTCGACAAAAGTTTTTGTTGCTGACTTTGCCTTTCTAGTGCCCTGCGTCCCTGCTATCCAAATGTCCCTTCAGTGTTCCAAGGTGGCTGCCTTGAGAAACCGACTGATATGCCTGGCCCCTCGTGCAGCCTACTACCACATCACCATGCACAGGTGGATTGAGTGCCCCAGCCTGTGACTCCTTCCCATAGATATCACTGCCTTAACCATCATTACAGACGTCAGGGTCCCCGGCCCAGACCCTGGGCATACCAGGGAGCATCCTGACCTTGGGATTGATCTGTGCCCCTAGGAAAATTCACTCCTTAACTGCAGCAAAGGGGGCTCAAAGACCTGGGGAGGGGGGTAGGCGGAGGGGGACGAGGGACTTTATTTCCGTGTGGTTCTGCCATCTGGTGGTCAGTTGTTACATCCACAAGTGCACCAAGGGAAAGCCAGAGTTTGATTAGGGATATAGCACAGAATTTGGGTCTTTGCTCTCCGGGAATGTAGGGGTCTCTTCAGGAGTTGGAAGAAGCTTTCTACTTACCAGTGGAGTGTCCTTATGTGAGGATGGAATTTGTGCATGGACACAACATTGGTTACTGGGGTCTTCACTGTTTTGTTTTTAGGTTAGCGATTTAAACCTAGTTTAATCAAGCATTTAGACACAATGGACAAACCAGGTGACTTTATTTATCTAGCTAGTCATATATAAGAACAAGAGACATCACTTTCACTTGTTCATGGGCTCATGTTCAACTAAACCCTAAGCTGCAGGGGGTAGGTTCGAGAAAACCTAATTGTAACGAATTCAAGAAGAAAGGGAGGTTTCCAGAACAGGAGATCCATTCACTTCCCAATGGGGTTTCTTGGTATTTGGCAAAATGGGCTGGGAAAGTCACAAGATTTTGGTAAGGATTCTTTTGCAATTGTGGGCTCGTTACATAAATGAACACTAATGGCTGTTTACCTGTGATTTGCACAAGAGTTCTAAGAATCTCAGGGCTGTCTGGGAGCAATAGAACACCCTCCTCAAGCTCAAAGGACCACTCAGACTTGGTTCCAATGCCCATAAATTTTATAGTCTCTTCAGCCAGTAGGTCTCTTCAGCCAGTGGTCTCACTGCAGGAAAGGGATCTTCATGTGAAAGCCTTCAGTGCTATTAGAGTTCTTGGCACTCTCTTCCTGCACACTTCCTGGCCTCATCTCCAGCACTCTGGTTCCACCTAGAACTCTGGCGTGGCACCACAAGGGCAGAGGTGATTGCCGTGGTCCATTCGTAGGTTTGCAGTTGACAAATATGCAGGGCTCAAATACATAAGGCTGCACTTGTCTCCACAGGATGAAGATATACAGAGCCTTCAACACCCATCCGTGGTTCAGAAAACTATACATAACTCTTGCAACTTCATCTATAGGGTTCAAGTCTTCACGGTGGAAAAACCAACACACAGGAAAAGGAAACTTAAGCAGTGGCCTGTTGTCCCTGTCTGCCCGAAACACGGAGGCATATTTTGACACAGGGGCTTCAGTTTCATTTTTATTTTTATTTGTAAGTCACAATTACAAAGGAGGGAGGGAGGGTGGGAGAGGGAGAGGGAGAGGCAGAGGGAGAGGGAGAGAGACTCAGTTTTAAAAGTGGAATGGCTCGGGGCCAGCGCTGTGGCTCAGCAGGTTAACACCCTGGCCTGAAGTGCCAGCATCCCATATGGGCGCCAGTTCTAGGCCCGGCTGCTCCTCTTGCTCCTCTTCCTATCCAGCTCTCTGCTGTGGCCTGGGAAAGCAGTAGAAAATGGCCCAAGTCCTTGGGCCACTGCATCCACGTGAGAGACCTGGAAGAAGCTCCTGGCTCCTGGCTTCAGATCGGCGCAGCTCCGGCCATCGCGGCCATCTGGGGAGTGAAGCATCGGATGGAAGACCTCTCTCTCTCTCTCTCCCTCTTCTCTCTCTGTGTAACTCTGACTTTCAAATAAATAAATAAAAATCTTTTTTTAAAAAAAGTGGAATGTTCCCAAGCAAAGTGGACCCGTGAGTGACCCAACACATACTGAACGACTCACGAAAATGAGCTACCCTTAGAGGAGGTCTGCAATGTGTTTTCACAACGAAGCCCCCGCCCTGAGCTGTTCTGCTCAGGAGTAAGAAACCTGGCTGGAGTTTGCCGGGTGCACCAGAGGAAGGAAAAATGATAAACAGAGATGTTCCAGAGGCTGGGAGTAAGACACTCAGGAGCAGAAGGGAGGTCACATACCAGAAAAGTATCCACTGGGTGAGCACAGTGCACTGGGCTGCAGGAGGGAGGAAGATAGGGCGGGGACAGAGAAGAGGGGGGCTGCGGAAGGGGCTGGAACCTGGGGCAGGCGTATTTGCACCCAGCACAGTAAGAAGCTGCGCTGGTCTCCAGGGGGTCCTGTTGTTCCTCTTGCTGCACCCACACTCACAGAAGCATGATCTTCTCTCCCTTCATTCCTCCTGCTGCCCGGGTGAGTCTGGTTTCCATCATTGTCGCAGGGTGTCTTCCAGGGTCCTGGGTGTAGTCTGTGCTGGTCGCTGGTGTATCCCACGGGCCTCAAACAGTGTCGAGGATGCACAAAATAGCTATGGGAACAGGTGGTGGGCGCTGGGGGAAGGCAGGGCCTGTTAACATGAGGCTATTGACTCTGATTTGCAGATTGTAAAAGGCCTGCAAGAAGGCCCTGGGAATGTGCTTGTCTGGTCCGATGCCACACAGCACCCATCCAGTGGCACCAGCTGGTTCAGGGAGCCTGCTCCTCTGCGAGGGTCTTGGAGGATCCGGTTCCAGAGAGTCCTGGCAGGCTTCACCAAGTGCTTCAGGTGAGAACTCACAGCCAGTCCCTGCCTCTCACTGCTCTCAGCCCAGCCCATTGCCTCACTTCCTGTCCCACCAAGAGGATGCCAGCCCTGCCCTGAATTCCCCAGGGCTGCCAAGGGCTCACCAGTCCCTCTGCTTTCCTTTGTAGGGGAGGGTACCGGACTCTCGAAAACTGCGACTGAGGAGGAGCCACAAACATAGCCATGAGCAGTGACCAAGACCCCTCTGCTATCCAGACTCCATGCTTTCCCTACTTCCCCCGCCCCTGCCCTTAATAAATCCTGGAACACTTGACTGCTTTGGTTTCGATATATGAGGTGACTTTTCCCACGGATGTCAGCCTTGAGTTGGGGTTGATGCCTTGGAGGAGTGTCGCTCCCCCTCTTCATGGAGGAACGACACTGAACCCTGGCTAGGCGTCACATCCGAGTCACGACACCATTATGTCGCTCCCCCTCTTCGTGGAGGAATGACACAGGACCCTGCGCTGTTCTTTTGTTGCTGGTTCTTCCTGGGTTGGCTACCGTCCCTTCCACCTCCGTGGAAGGGCGGTTCCCCCTAGCCACTTTCCCCACTTCCGCGGGGGAGCGGCACACCGCCGGCCGGCTCTCTCGGGGGCTGCACAGGTGTTCCTTCAGATAGATGTTCCCCTTAGATGTTCCTGGTGCATGTTGTCTCTCTCCTCCTTTATAGTCCTCTTCCACCAATCCCAACTCTGCTACCCACACGCCGAGTACACCGCTCTCCTCCAATCAGGAGCAGGTCCTACAGTTTATTGGTTGAACTGGAGGCAGCTGCGTAGAAGCTGCTTCTCCCTTCTCAGCGCCATATTGTGGGAGAGCAGATGCATAGAATAAGTCTTAATTCCAGTAACTTAGTCTAGTCCGAGTTGCTCCCAGTTGCTCCCCACAGATCCCCCTTTCTTTTTATTTTTGGCGTTGATACGCGCCTGTCTTCGGTGCCCCGCGGCACACACTCTGCTCTGCTTGCTAGAGTTGCCCACAGGTGCTTACAAGCCCTATCAATCAGGCAAACCGAATCCAGGTCCTCTCTTCGCCATGTTGTGAGGAGGTTTTTAGGCGCTGATGCGTGCCTGTGTTCGGTGCCCTGCAGCGCATGCTCTGCTCTGCTAGAACTGCCTGCAGGTGCTTATCGCCTACTCAGGCAGACCGAATCCAAGCCCTCTCATTGCGGTATTGTGGGGAGACTTATTGATGTTAATTCGTGCCTGTCTTCGGTGACCTGCGGCGCATAAGCTGCTAGCCGCCCGCAGGTGCTCACCACCTCCCTAATCAGGCAGACCGAATCCAAGCTCTCTCATTGCCATGTTGAGGAGAGGCCTTATTTTTCTCTATTTCTCTATCTCCGGGCATTCCTATCTCTCCCATTTTACTTCTATCTGCCAGCATTCCTATTTCTCTCATTTTACTTCTAAATTTCTGTTTCTGTTATCCCTGCGGCTTCCCGGCGCCCGCCCCGAGGCTGCTTCTCGGCGGCTTCCCGGCTCTGAGCCGCTTCAGCCCGCGCTTCTCTCATCTGCGCGGCTTCCCGGCGCCCGCCCTGCGGCGGGCTCCCGGCTCTGCGCAGCTCGGCTTCGCGCGCACACTCCGCGGTTTCCACGCCCTTCGCGCCCGCACCACAGCCTCGCGCCAGCCCCGCGTTCCCTATCTATTCATGCCCCGTGCTCTCTCTGCATGCGGCGGCTTCTGCGAATCACACAGTGTAGCTCACGTTTCCGCCGCCGGCATTCAGTCCAAGTTCCCCGGACTAACCTGGCGAATTCCAACCTGGCGGCCCACGTCTCTGCCTCTGGTTCCAGATTTTCGCCTTTTGCTCCCCAGGCTGACTTGAAGAATTCCAAGCTGGCTTATGTCTCCGCCTCGGCCTGCACTCGCGGCTTCATCCTCCCTAACATTTTTCTCTACCCGGTATGTTTCCCTAAGTTTTCTTCCAACAACATTCCTCCCTCATTTCTCCTGGCCTCTCCCCACAGTCCGTATCCAAGTCTAAGTTTCTTATAGGTTTCACTTTCACTTTCAACCTGCAGTCCGTATCTGAGTCTAAGTTTCTTCTTGCTTTCACTTTAAATCCTAACTTCTTTCCCACAGTCCGTATCCGAGTCTATGCCTAGGCTTTCGATAGCTTCTTCCGGCACCTTTTCTGTCCGGCTTTTCCCTAGGCTCTTTGCTAGTCTCTCTCTCTGGCATTTTCCACTTCTTCCCGTTTCTTCCCTCCTAAGTTTCCTATCCGAGTCACGGCACCATTATGTCGCTCCCCCTCTTCATGGAGGAACAACACTAAACCCTGCCTAGGCTTCATATCCGAGTCACGGCACCATTATGTCGCTCCCCCTCTTCGTGGAGGAACGACACAGGACCCTGCGCTGTTCTTTTGTCTGCACGGCCCTCCCCGGGTTTGCTGCTGGTTCTTCCCGGGTTGGCTACCGTCCCTTCCACCTCCGTGGAAGGGCGGTTCCCCCTAGCCACTTTCCCCACTTCCGCGGGGGAGCGGCACACCACTGGCCGCCTCTCTCGGGGGCTGCACAGGTGCTCCTTCAGGTAGATGTTTCCCTTTAGATGTTCCTGGTGCATGTTGTCTCTCTCCTCCTTTATAGTCCTCTTCCACCAATCCCAACTCTGCTACCCACACGCCGAGTACACCGCTCTCCTCCAATCAGGAGCAGGTCCTACAGTTTATTGGTTGAACTGGAGGCAGCTGCGTAGAAGCTGCTTCTCCCTTCTCAGCGCCATATTGTGGGAGAGCAGATGCATAGAATAAGTCTTAATTCCAGTAACTTAGTCTAGTCCGAGTTGCTCCCAGTTGCTCCCCACAGAGGAGGGAGGCAGTGAATGGGGGGAGGTAGCCTCTTCTCACACCCTGTAAGGCTGTCCATCTATTCCTCAGGTGACTTTCCCCACTAATGTCAGCCTTCAATTGGGGTTGAGGTCTTGGAGGAGGGAGGCAGTGAATGGGAGGAGGTAGCCTCTTCTTGCACTCTGGAAGGCTGTCCATCCACTTCCTGAGACAGAGCTGCTTGTTCCTTGGTTGTGGTGGAAATGGGTCATGGCCAATCAGCAGTGCAGTGTCCACAGGTGACAGTTCTGACCCCAGTGTCCCTCATGTGCAGGGAGGAAGAAGGAATCAGATCCCTCACCCTCTAGCAATGCACACAGTCTTCCTACTTAAGAAGCACTGGGTGGATTTCCCATAGAGGTTGGGAGGGGTCAGGTGGAGGAAGAACCTGAGCATCTTAAGAAAAGGTCTTGGGCCCATGCTCTCATGACACACTCCCAAGAACCACAAGACAGAACCTCCACTACCAATGGCCTCATCTCCAGTACAGAGTGCTCATTTTCATAAGATGAGAGCATCCTTCATGCCTGAGTTGACATGATGTGTCCTGCCACATAACATCCATGGCAGAAGTCCACTAGGAAGGCTATAGATCATAGTTGCCCCTTCAACCAACCTGCAAGAAGGAGGCTCTGTTGGAAATTGCTGCACCAAGAGTCACTCAAGCAAGTGTAGGAAGGGTGGCCCTTTGTGTCTGAGTAATGGGTGACTGGGTCTCACAGTGGCTTCCATCAAATCACAATGAAGTGTTTTCTTATGGAAGGGGGGAGCCGGATCCCACTGGGGTCTCCAAATTGGGGCCTTCGGCTCTGGCTCTGCAGGGTCAGGTGGTTTAGGGCCTCTGCCTGTCCAGGGGAGACACACTCTGGAGGGGGCCTCCCACAAGAGGGTGGACCACCTCCCTCATTGCCCTGCTTTCTCTTTTCTTTTTCCCAAGAATGAAAGAAACCTGCAAATCACTGGCGGTTTTCTGCAACCAAGTCTTTCTCATGCCTTTTCAGAAAGATGTTATATTGATAGCAGTGACGTTGGTCTTTGCAGATGGGCAAGAGTTTAAGACATACCCACATATTGGGGCCCACGGACTTGGTCCTGGTCATGGAATAGTATTGCCTATTCTAAAGAACCTCTTGGGGCTGTGGCTCATTGACCATTGCATCTTCACGAGTATCGTGTTGCAACTTGGAGGAGGGCAAGTCAGACAGAAATGTGGAAAAGCTGCCATCTCTCCCTGTGCAAACACATTTACACCCTGCAGATCTGGCGATGGGTGTGTCCTTCGATGGGGGGGTAGGGGACTCGGCCTGTCGTGAAAAGACCTTAGATTGATGTGCACATCATCAGCCCCAACTATCTGCAACACAAACCCAGTTAGTGCTCTTACAAAACACTTCTCCCATTCACCTCAGATGGCCCACTTAAATACTATGATGTCTTTCCCTCCACTCCCTGCCCTTGGTGCCCAGGGAAGAAATTGAGTGACAGGTTGCAGTGTGATGTTCCCTGAGCTCCACACACCCTGGAATGGACCCTGAGAGAACTGGGGCTAGGATCCCAGGTGTATGCTTCTAGGACCACAGAAAGGCTTCCCAAGGCTGACAGGCAGAGACGTAGACATGCACAGCAACTGGGAAGTCCTGAAAGTAATTCTAGGCCAATTTTGACAACCGTCATACCCACCAGGGCCTTCTCAAGACAAGAACACCAGTAGCACTTTACAAACCACGCTGGTGTGGGCATTGACACTGGGAGAGGCTGTGCTTTCACCGGAGCCCTCCCTGCTCACAAAACCTCTGGAGCTCCTGGGCCAACCCAGTTAGGTTTGAGCTCCTCAGTCTGGCCCTGCAGGTTCTTCCTGATTCCTTTCCAGGCTAACCTGGCCAGATCGCTAACACCTACAAGCAGGTCCCCTCCACATAAACAGGATTGCCCTTACATGCTCATGTCCAGACCTTTGTTATTAACAAAATCTAACAGCAGGGGTAGGCATCTGGCCCAGCATGTTAAGCTGCTGCTTCGTGGGCATCCCATATGGGAGAGCTGTTTGGAGTGCAGCTACTCTGTTTCTTATCCAGTTTCCTCTAATGCACCAGGAAGGCTGCAGACCATGGCCCAAATACTTGGGTTCCTGCCTCTCATGTGGGAGACTTGGAAGGAGTTCCTGGTTCCTGGTTCACCGTGGCCTCACCCTGGGTATTGCAGACAATAGGCGAAGTAACCTGCAGGCTGAATTCTCTCTCTCTCTCTCTCTCCCTCTCTCTCTCTCTCTCCCTCTCCCTCTCCCTCTTCCTCTCCCTCTCCCCTCCCTTTCCCCCCTTCCCTCCTTCCCTTCCCCCTCCCTCCTTCCGTCCTATCCTCCCTCCCTCCTTCCATCTCTTCCTCTCTCTCTGTCACTCTCCCTTTCAAATAAATAAATCTTTAAACAAGGTCACTTCAGTCACACTAGTAGCTTCAGAACATGCTGAGCCCTGGCGGCCCTGGGCTATAGGGGCAGATGTGACTCCCAGCAGCCGGCCCTGAAGAATGACTCTCACCTATCACCTGGTGCTGCTTAGTGGTGATGAATGTACAGCACCCGATGCTTGCTGCAATAACTACACAGGGTCAAGTGCAGAATGGCTTCCAGACCCACCAAAGATGAAGCCTTCTCACTTGGTCATCCAAGAGCCAAGAACACCTGATCCAAAGATTCCTTTTTCACTTCCCACATTTCTCTCTCAGCCCTCAAGTCCAACAACTGATGATCCTGGCTCCCGCACATGTCCCCACCCCCAGTGTCCCCAAGGTCTGACTCATCTGCTCCCCAGAGAAAGAAAATGTTCCAGATGCTCACAATTCGCTGCCTCAGGGCATTGTTACTGTCCACTGCTCCAGTGCTTCTCACCTCACTTGACATCTCACTGCAAGGAAGCCCTCCTCGCTCCCAGACGCCCGGCACACAACACTCAACGTCCCTCTCCCAATTTCCCCTAACACCTGGTTCATATCCCCACCCCAACGCCTAACACTTCAAAATGCCACCTGTGGCTCCGTTATTTACATGACAGCCTCACTGAGACTCTTGCTGTGGGCCAGGGCAGGTGTATTCCTGTGTCTCCAGTGCCCCCAGCACAAGGCCTCACATATAGCACCTGGTCAGGAAATGTATGTTTGAATAGTGAGTCAGTGAGCACGTTCTAAACCTTTCCATTTTGCCCTATATTCTGGAGATCTAAGCAAATCCGTGCAAATATAGGCTGTAATGTACGTGTGGGAATACCATACCGCGAAAAGGAAACTAACACTGCAGTCTACAGCTGTGTATGCCAGACTCACCAACTTTCTGTTTCATTGGCTTGTCTTGGGGGAGGGACTCACTGTCAATTCTCTCCAACTTTCAAAGACCACCTCGTTCCAATGTTCTAATGTATTTCAGACATAGTGGCCCTAGTTCTCTGATCAAATAGCAACCGTCTCCTTTGCAAATCAAAGGAAAATGAAACATTTGACCAAAGTGACCCATAGGCCTACATGCCCAGCCTCAATCCTGAACCAAATATCTGCAGAACTGAGCATTTGGGAAGAATGTTTAGGTGTGCCTATTGTTTCAACTCTGCCATCATACTGCTGTCATTTAGTTTCTAACCAGCTGACGCCAATAAAATACTTTACCATGAGAAGAAATGTTCATGATAACTCACAAATACTTTGCAAACAAAGCTAAGCCACCCAGAAACAAGTACAGCTGTAACATAGACACCCTGGTCAGTGTGCTGTCCCTAATCCAACTCCCGCCTCTCCAGACCTCATAAGTCACAGCCCCAGTGCCCACTGCCCCAAGGGCCCTTTGACTACTCACAGCAAAACCAAGGGAAAGCTCAGTCTCAGCCTTCCCCATCCCTGACACTAGCCTGAGATTGGAACAGAGCAACCTTCATGGCACTGTCCCAGGTGCTGATCACAGCTCCAGCCATGGCTCTAGCCCTGGCACTGACACTGGCACTTGCAATTGCAGTGGGGCTGATGCTTGCTTCAGCAGGGGCATAGGTCCTGGCTCTGGAACTGGTGCTAACACTGGCACTTGTCACCTCACCAACAGCAGCTGCATCTCAGGCCCGGGGTACTTCCTCCTTTTCTTCCAAGGCCTCATTTGCTGCCATGAAAAGGATCTGGAGTGAGTGTCATTCATTCACTTGGGCCACAATATCTGGGACTTCCGGATGTCTTGCTTCTTCTGAGGGCCCCACAAGGACACCTGGAGCATGGGATCACGGCTGGACATGTCCTTGTGCACCAGCTTCTTGGGTGGCACATAAGCTTGGTGGGTGGCCAGCTTCGTGGGCTCCCCAAAGATGAAATGCTTGCTAGTCAAACGTATATCCAACACCCTCAACACCTCCCAGACTACCTCCTCTGGGACACAGCTGGCCTACCTGAAGATCAAGTCTGGGGAATTATCAGGAGCCTAGTCTGAGCGCTCTGGCCACCTGCAAGGCTCTACTCCAGGGCAGGTAGGATTTTTCTGATCAGGTCGTACAAGTGCCCTGTTGCATCGCGTTCCTTCACCTAGAACCCAAACACTAGCGTGGGGGAGGTCAGAGGCTCTCTTGGAAATGTCAGAGGGTGCTTCTGGACCTTTGGGGGTGACATACTTCAGTGCGTCAGCCCTTTGGGTTGGTGCCGTCTTCGGGTTCTTAACCAGCAGCAACTGCACCAGCTCGGCCACTTGCAAGCTCACAAGGTCTCTGGGCCTGTGCATTAGGGATGCTGTGGCTGGCCCAGAATTCAGGGGCCCGCTAGGGGTAGCTGGGGTCCACAAAGAAACTTCCAGGAGCCCCTGATTAGGGGCTCCATGCTTCCGAAGCGGGGAGCACGTGGTGTCCCCACTGCAGGCACCCCTGAAGAGGATTCCTGGCGAGGAGGAGAGCAGGAGGCCACGGGACCTCTGAGACTTGCAGGCCTCGGGCATCACCTCTACCGTGGCCATTCTCACCTGTGGCTCTGGCTTGCCCAGGAAGCAGGAATGCTGGGTGGAGATGCGCATCCGCCAGCGTGCTGAGGCCAGAAGAGGGCGGCATGCGAAACCACATGGACGGTGACTTTGCCACCGAAACTGCAGCTGCTGCTGGCGAGACCCCGAGCCAGGCTCTTACGTCAGAGGCCACCGCTCCTGGCCCACAGGAGCAGGGGGAAGCCGGGAAGGTGGGGGCTGAGCAGTGGCCCCCGCCTCCGGGCTCTTTACCGGCGGTGGGACCGTGCGGGCGCCGCCCCGCAGTGCCTCTTGTGGTAGCGGGCGGTGGAGCATCGGGACCTGGCAGCGGCCAGGATGCTACTCCCACAGGTGGAGCTCCTGCGGGGAGCCTTACCAGAGAAGAGAAGCCTGAAGCCAGGCCCGCCGTCCACACTCGGTAACTGCGGAGTGTCACTGTGGAGAAGGGACTGCTCCGCACTGGCTTGGCTTGCCTCCTTCCCCGGGGGGGAGAGTCCCCACGAGACGCCCCTCCTGTGCTGTGGCGACTTCCCCCAGCCGCAGTCCCTGGATGTCCCCCTCAGGAAATCGGCTTGGAGCTGCTTTGCCCCGCAGCTGGCCAGGACTGCACTTCGGCGGTGGCGGCGGACTCTCTTTTGCTCTGCTCAGAACACCCACGTGGCTTGGAGCCCGGGGCCCTGCCGACCTGGAGGGAGGACCTGGGGAGTCAGTGAGCGCCCTCCCTGGGGAGCTGGAGATGAATCGCCTCTGCTTCAGGATCCGTGGGTGTGGGGAGCAGAACGTCCCCGCTCTGCTGTGGTGTTTCCCTACCTGACAGCCCACAGTCTGTGGCCACTGGGATCTCACTGTGCACCTGGCCTGGCCCTTCTGCTTGTCTTACCCCCATGTCACCCGGCCCCATTCTTTCTCTGCCTCTCGTCTGACATGCAGAGACCTGAAAGACATTCCTGCTCGGAGCTCAGCCCCTGGCAAGCCTAGAGAACAAGACTTCTCTGCCCCAGCGAGTTCACCCCTATACCTCATCAGGTGCCACAAGTCTGCACTCCCTTAACAGTGCCAGGTGCTGCAAGGAGACACCCCATTTTTCAGCCTTACCTTTTCAGATAGCAGCCTGTGGAACCTCCTAGCACATCACCCAAGGATACACTGCTGTAACAAATTGTATTTCTCACCACTACATTTGCTACATTGCCATATAATATTGATACTTCTGCTCCAGGGCTTTCAAATTTCTTCCATTGATTTACATCTCTATCTGTCAAATAAATAAAAAAATAAATAAATCTCATTGCTAGGGATTCTATGCAGAATTAGAAATTGCTTCCATTACCTGTGCAGACCAAGTTTCCTCTCATAATCTGTTTTAGTACACTCTTTAGAAACATTATACTCTCTAACTTGTTTTTTTTAAAAAACATTTATCTATTTATGTATGTATTTATTTATTTGAAAAGCAGAGTTACAAAGAGGCAGAGGCAGAGAGAGAGAGAGAGAAGTCTTCCATACACTAGTTCACTAACCAGATGGCCACAACGGCCAGAGCGCGCCAATCTAAAACCAGGAGCCAGGATCTTCTTCTGGGTCTCCCACATGGGAGAAGGGGCCCAAGGACTTGGACCATCTTCTACTGTTTTCCCAGGCCATAGCAGAGAGCTGAATCAGAAGTGGAGCTGCTGGGACTCGAATCGACATCCATATGGGATACCGACACTTTAGGTAGCAGCTTTACCCACTACACCATAGCACTGGCCCCTCTCTAACTTCTTATGCAAAAAAGATTGCCTACAATTTTATTAGTACCATTAGTATTTTTTCTTATTTAATTTTTTATGTATATAAAGGAAACAAATTTCATGTATTTCATATATACAGTTTTAAGAGCATAATGACACTTCCCACCATACCCTCCCTCTCTCTCTTGCTCCCCCCCTTCTTCCTTTACCATTAATGTTCTTAAATATGCCTTTCATTCCTTGGAACCATGAACAAGCTTTTTGGTTGTCACTCCTAAATGCTGAACTGTCAAACACTCCTTTTATCCAAATTCATATTCTTTTATTTCAAGTCATTGGTACTATTTTAAAAACAGAAAACATGTTGTTTCATTCCCACCATCTAGAAGCACAAAATTATCTATTTCTTCTGTTAAGGTCGAGAATGCCCACCGCCCGAGGGATGACTCCAAAAGACCTCTCTCATGCAAATTGCAAAGGGTTTTTTTATTTTATTTTTCCAGCATGCTGGGGCTCTCTGATCAAACCAGAACAGAGCAGCCCCGAGGAACTACAGCATAGGGTTTATAAGGGCAAAAACCGCAAAATCTGGAGGGGGGGAATGCACGGTTGCTATACACGGTTGCTAAGATCAAAAAGAGAGTACATAGTTACTGGGGTCAACATAACCTAAGACCTAGGTGAAATTAATATCCATCATAATCTTGACAATACCAGTTACAATCATACAATTATCATTTATGATCTTGACATTAATTCAAATTATATGTAAGACATAGACAAATCACATCTTTATCATTAACCCAGGTGTAAACTTTCTACTTTCAAGCTTGAGCAATCATGCTAGGGGTTTTGTGCTCTGCTAAGGGTGATGTAGTGCACTGCTATTGTCAGACTATTTGAGATCATAGTTTCAGACCAGAGTCTCATGGTGGGGAGGTTACTTTCCCAGAATGCAGTCTCAAGTGCACCAAAATGGAGTCCCTACTGTCAAGGTGCTACTTTACTTCCTTTGATGAAAATGATGACTTTATTCTATGATTGGTCATTTAATATTGTGAAATTTGTTTCTATTAGCTTAAATGTCCTCCAATTTTTATTCCCATTATTGTTTTTGTGCCCATTTTTATCTTCCCATATTTGTAAAACTTAATCACAATCACTCTAACCTAAAATTGGAATTTTTTTGAGACATGTTTATTTGGGGGGAAGAGTTGGTGAGTGAGTGTGTGAGAAGAGAGAGAGAGAGAGAGGCCCTCCAACTGCTGCTGGGTCACGCCCCAAATGGCCACAGTGGCCAGGGCTGGGCCAAGCTGAAGCCAAGCCTGGAATTCATATAGAATGCCAACTTGACAGTTGATGTCTTAATGCACTGTGCCACAATGACAACCCTATTAATTACAATTTGGAAGCTAATTTTATGCTACTAAAATTTACAGTTTTACTTGGGTACTAATGAAACTTTTGTTAATGATTTTAATATATATCTTTAAAGAAATTGTTTGGAAGTCAGACTTACAGAGAGAGAGAAGTCTTCCTTTGCTCTTTCATGCCTCAGGTGACCACAGCAACCAGAGCTGAGCTAGACTGAAGCCAAGAGCTTTAGCCGGGTCTCCCACATGGGTGGCAGGAGCCTGGTCACTTGGGCCGTGTTCTGCTTCTTTCCCCAGGCCATCAACAGGGAGCTGGATCAGAGAAAGAGCAAGCCAGGATTGAAAATGGCACCCAAATGGGATGCTGGTGTTGCAGGCTGTGGCTTTTTGACCACTGCATCCAATGCAGCCCCCTTAATATGACTTTTGAAGCAACATAAATTTTAAATTAAAACGCCTTGCTTTGGGGCTGCTTTTGTGACACAGTGTATTAAGACACCATCTGCAATGCCAGCATCCTATATGGGCACAGGTTCCAGTCCTGGCTGTTCCAGTCCAGCTCCCTGCTGATGTGCCTGGGAAGCCAGTGAAGGGTGGCCCCAGAAGTTTGGGCCTCTGTCATTCATGTGAGGGGCCCAAACAGGATTCCAGGCTCCTGGCTTCAGCCTGGCTCAGCCCCTGGTGTTGTGGCCATTTGGGGAGTGAACTAGCAGTGAACTTGTACCAACTCCAGCTCCCTGCTAGGGAAAACCCTAGGAGGCATTGTTGATGCCACAAGGAAAAGGGTCCTGAACCCTATGTAGAAGATCTGATTTGAGTTCCAGCTTCCAGCTTCAGCCTGGCTATAGACTATTGCAGGTATTTGGGAAGTGAAGCAGTGGAGTGGAGCTCTTTCCTTTTCTCTCTTTCTCTCTTTTTGCATTTTCTTTAAAGATTTATTTTATTTTATTTTATTTGGAAGTTAGAGCTAGAGAGAGAGAGAGAGAGAGAGAGAGAGGTCTTCCATCTGCTGGTTCACTCCCTAGATGGCTACAATGGCCATGGCTGGACCAGGCTGGAGCCAGGAGCCAGGATCTTGTTTCCAGGTCTCTCACATGGGTGGCAGGGGCTCACCCATCTTCTGCTGGAAGTGGAGCATCCAGGACATGAACTGGCACCCATATGGATGCTGGGATGCTGGCATCTCAGGAGGTGGCTTTACCTGCTGTGCCCCTCTTATTTGCTTCTTCAAAGCAGCAGTAATCTGTCCTTTTTAAAAGATTTATTTTATTTATTTGAAAGACAGAGTTACAGAGAGATGTAGAGCCAGAAAGAGAGAGAGGTCTTCCATCTGCTGGTTCACTCCCCAATTGGCTGCAACAGCCGGAGCTGCTTCAATCCGAAACCAGGAGCCAGGAGAAAGCTTCTTCCAGGTCTCCCATATGAGTGCAGGGGCCCGAGGACTTTGGGCCATGTTCTACTGCTATCCCAGGCCACAGCAAAGAGCTGGATCAGAAGAGGAGCAGCCGGGACTAGAACCGGCACCCATATGGGATGCCGCCGCTTCAGGCCAGGGCTTTAACCCACTGCACCACAGCGCTGGCCCCAAGTAATCTTTTTACCCTTCAAAAGTAACTGTAAGTACACTGTGTTTAATCCATCAGAAAATTCTTCATTGGCCAATTCAGTGTCACCTGGATCAGGGGAGGAGGCTCCCATATGTGCTTCTATCCCCAGGTGTCTACATCTACCGCCCTCTGTTCAGTGAAGCTTCCACATATTTTGAGTTGTCAAGCTGTGAGTTGCCCACAGGTGATGACCTAATTGGCATTAGTAAGTCCTTATGTAGAACGATTCTAGTAAATATCAATATAAATCTGCTAAACTCACCAATTGAAAGAGACTTTCAATTGGACCAAGAGGTGAACTGACATTAAAAAGACACAGAAAAATTGAGAATGAAAGGGTTAAAAAGAAAAACAAAAAGAATTCCGGAGTAGCTATTTTTTTCTTTTCCTTTTTTATACTGTGAGCATTTTAAATTGAGGCATAAATTATGAACACTAAAATGTACAAATCCGAAATACTTTTGTCAAGTGCATTCACATCTGTAACTCTCACACAGATCAAAACAAAGTCAATTACCACAGAAAGTTCCCTTGTGTTCCTTTCCAGTCAATATCCACCCCTCCCCACAGAGACAACTACTTCCCTGATTTCAGTCACCATAGATTGGTGCTATCTATTCTCAGACATTATATAAATTCCTTTTTCCTGGCTTGCTTTTCTCACCAGGATGTTTTTAAGATTCTTCCATGCTATGTGTATCAGTTGTACATTGTTTGTTACTGCTGTGTTACTCTATGTGTCCTAGGAATACATCCCAGTTTGTTGAATTGTTCTCCTATGGATGGTGTTACAGAGCCAGAGTTTGCTGCTCCTGTAAAAATTATCAATGTTAAAGCTCACCACATCACAATCAGCAGTTGATCTTGAAAAACTCAAGTGCTTATTGCTCACTCAGGCATATTTCAAATGAGGTAGTCCCCGAGGGAGGGATGAAGGGAGGTAGGAGTGTACGCTTGGAAATGTACCTAGAGAACAGGAACACTCTGTGGGATTTTTGAATAGTGTTGGGAGAAGACTTATTTCTGTCAGCCATGGGAGCATGGTGGCTGTCAGAGGGAAAGCAGGATTAGCCCTGTGCAGGTGAGGTTGCTACAAGTGAGTTTAAGGAGGTGTGACATCAAGCAGGAGTGTAGCCCACATGAAGCCTTTTCCTCTAGGGATTCTAACTGCTCAAGTCTCTTTAACACGTGTCAGAAGGGGAAGAGGGGAGTCCAGTGCTACCATGTGGGCACAGAAAACCAACAAAGGCAATGCATTGGATACATCATGATCTAGACTTATGGGCCTGGGACCAGACCTGATAACAATGTCCCATTGATCTGGCCCTGAATAACATGAGACAAAATCCAGGGGGTTAGACCATTAACATTTGATATGGGTGGTATTGTGGGCCTGTTTCCTAAGCTCAAAATCAACAGGCATGCTGCAGATAAGTTATCTGATGGTCAAGGGCCAGACAGCAGGGCTGGTACTGAGGGATGCCTCGCCCATTGAGATGAAGCTTCAGACATAAGTATGTACAGATTAGCACAGGGGACCATTTTAGTCAGTAGCCTTGCCTTGGGAGGCACAAGAGGGCCAGTTTCAGTACTATCAGGAATGAGATATGTCCTACTAGGGTGGATATGGGGACTGTAAGTAAAGATGGTCATTAATGTAGGGTTCATTGCATACAATGTGGAGGGTACAGGAGGAGACGCTTATACCCTGGAAGCATAGAATGTGTTTGTTTGAATTTGTTAGACAATGGTGTCCAGCATGGACTCAAAGCAGGCCAAAATTTCTCATCCATGCAGGTTTTTTTTTTTTTTAACAATTGACATTGTTCCAGTGAGACCAATAGAGATGCCATGTGCTTTGGAGAATGCCCTAAAGAACAGCTGCTGAATATAGACATTTAAAGTGACATGCCAGGAGCCAAGAAAGTCATTCTTTCCTTCCAGATGTTTACTAAAGTGATAGAACCATTGCACTACAACAACTTAGCACAACAGTTATTATCAGTCTTTAAATAAGTCCCAGCTGCTGAGGACTCTAACAGTAAGTAGCACAATGATAGAATATTTTGTCCAGGCCGGCGCCGCGGCTCACTAGGCTAATCCTCTGCCTTGCAGCGCCGGCACACCGGGTTCTAGTCCCGGTCGGGGCGCCAGATTCTGTCCCGGTTGCCCCTCTTCCAGGCCAGCTCTCTGCTGTGGCCAGGGAGTGCAGTGGAGGATGGTCCAAGTCCTTGGGCCCTGCACCCCGTGGGAGACCAGGATAAGTACCTGGCTCCTGCCATCGGATCAGCGCGGCGCGCCGGCCGCGGCAGCCATTGGAGGGTGAACCAACGGCAAAAGGAAGACCTTTCTCTCTGTCTCTCTCTCTCTCACTGTCCACTCTACCTGTCAATAAAAAGGAGAGAGAGAGAGAATATTTTGTCCAGAAAACTCAACAGAGAAGGAAAAACACAGAATCTTTCTTCAAAGACTGTTGTATTCTGGGTGAGACCTTTTTATGAGGTTAGTGGGAATACTCAAGAGATCATCGATTAGGGGGTGGCACTTAATACGAGTTGGTGGGCCTGGGATTAGAACAAGTTCAGCTCATGGTTACTGTTGCAGAAGCATAATAGTCAAACATTTCTCTCTTCATCCTTAACTAAAATGTAATCCTTAACTAAAATGTGAATTTGCAGTCCTATAAGATTTTGGGTTTCAGTTTCTATTTCTTGCCCTCACATCATAGCTTTATGGGTGATTATGGTATAAATCAATCAACCATAGTCTATAGGAGACTCCAAAATAATAGGGAATAGGGAAAGGACATATTGCTTTAGGCTAGGGGAAAATGGCAGCAAAAAAGTGGAGGAAGTGCATTCCCAGGAGAGAGTTGGAGCGAAATCTGCAGTGGAATTACTACAGAAGAAAAAGGTGTGGCATGGATCAGCATGGAAGGTACGGACATGCAGCAATGAGTAAGGACATAACACACAACTCCCGCAGATGAGAGTCGGAGGAAGCATCAGCTTTGGAGAGCAAGGTGAGATCAGACTGCAGCAGCTGGTGCCACAGGTGATATAGCCAGAGGAAGAGCCTGGCAGAGTACACTGTCTATGAGTCCAGCATGGAGCCCTAAGAGGGAAAGGTACCAGCCTAACCCAGCAAAGAAGGGAATGTTTCTCTCTCTCTCCATCCCCCAACAATAGCACCTAACAACCAGCTGGGAGAGGGCACTATCTTGACAATAGTAACAGCAAAAGTAGCTCAGGTGCATACATCCAGCAACGGGAGAGGAGAAGTTGCCATTTTGAAATCAGTAGTGGCTGCAGTAGCTCTGTGCTCACCTGACAACCAACAAGGAGAAGTGGCATTTTGAAATGAGAAGTGGCTATGGTGGCTCTTATGCACACGTGTGATCCAGGGATTTTACCAGAAGGAGAATTTCATGCTCCCCACTGACTCTGAGCCTGGTTGAGAGGATTGACAGGGCACCCATGTTGGACTATTAGATGCCCCCAGCCTCTCAACATATCACAGGCTCCAGGGCTCAAACAATCAAGGCGAAGCACCCACAGGCATTTGGCACTGGGAATGTCTGCCCATCTGTGGGTGGTTAGGTTACCAGGATGGAGCAGATCCTCTGCACATTGTGACTGTGGGAGCCTTCTATGCTATGATGTTGGGAACCCTATGACTGCAAAATAGGGAGCAGGGTATAGCTTGGTCTCTGGCAATCACTGTGTGTGGCACCAAAGGCTGAGAGCTCCCTCATTGCCTGGGGTAGGTCATTGCAATAGGATCCATGATTACACAAGGACTGGACAGATCCTTTGTATGGTTCATGTGGCAGCATGGGTGAGTGTTGCACCCACAGTAGGCTAACACAGGGCACTGATCACTTTGGAAGAGAGGAGGTGAGGGTGTGATTATGTCAACAGAGATGATTATACCCTCTTCCCTGCTGACAATAGAGGTGTACCATGCCCTACTCTGGTGTCACCCTGGATACTTGCCCTACACTGGAGCACTGATCAGAGCTCCCTGGCCACACCAAGCACAAAATTTTGGGTATTCACTGAAAGAAAAGACACTCCACTGTGCCAAAGATACATAGTTCAAAGATAAAACCCATCAGAGGAGAAAACCAACACCTCACTTTCATCAATGGAAAGATCAAGGAGACCAAAAAATAAACAAAGAAACAACAGAGCTTGGGCTGGCACTGTGGTGCAGCGGGTTAAAGCCCTGGCCTGAAGTGCCAGCATCCCATATGGGCATCGGTTCTAGTCCTGGCTGCTCCTCTTCCAATCCAGCTCTCTGCTATGGCCTGGGAAAGCAGTAGAAGATGGCCCAAGTCCTTGGGCCCCTGCACCTGCTTGGGAGACCAGGAAGAAACTCCTAGCTCCTGGCTTTGGATTGGCACATCTCCAGCTTTTGTGGCCATCTGGGGAGTGAACCAGCGGATGAAACACCTCTCTCTCTGTCTCTACCTCTCTCTGTAACTCTTTCAAATAAATAAAATAAATCGTTAAAAAAAACAGAGCTAGTCAACACTATGGACCAAATGGACCTAATGGATATCTACAGAACCTTTCACCCAACATTTGCAGAATACACATTCTTTTCATCAGTGCATGGAACTTTCTCTAAGCTAGAGCATATGCTAGGCCATAAAGCAAATCAGCAAATTCAAAAAAATCAAAATCACACCATACATATTTTCTGATCACAATGGAATGAAGCTGGAAATTAACAATTCAAGAATATCTAGAACACATGCAAACACATGGAGAGATAGAGCATCATGCTCCTGAATGAACAGTGTGTCAGAGAGAAAATTTTAAAAAATGCTGGAAACTAATGAAGATTACAATAGCAATACATCAAAACTTATGGGATATAGCAAAAAGTGTTAAGAGGGAAGTTTACAGCAACTGGTGCCTACATCAATAAATTGGAAAGGCATAAAATAAATGAACTATCAATGCATCTCAAGGACTAGAAAATCAACAATAAATCAAACGCAAAATTAGTAGGAGGAAAGAAATAATTAAAATTAGAGAAAAAATAAAATTGAAACATACAACAGATCAGTGAAATGAAGGGCTTGTTTTTTAAAAAAAAAAAAAAAACAAAATTACTACACAATTGGCCCCACTAACCAAAAAGAGTGAGAAGACCCAAATTAATAAAATCAGAGATGGAAAAGGAAATGTAACAACAGATACTACAGAAATAAAAAGAATCATCAAGAATTACCACAAAAAGCTGTATGTCAACAAATCGGAAAACCTAGAAGAAATGGGTAGATTCTTGGACACGTACAATCTGTCAAGATTGAGTCATGATTACATAGAAAATCTAAAAATACCAATAACCAGGATAGAGATGGAATCAGTAATAAAGACCTCCAAACAAAGAAAAACCCAGGACTGGATGGCATCATTGCTGAATTCCACCAGACTTTTACAGAACTAATTCCAATTCTTCTCAAGCTATTCAAAACAATTGAAAGAGAGGGAATCCTCCCAAACTCCTTCTATGAGGTCAGCATCACCTTAATTCCAAAACCAGAAAAAGATACAACAAAGAAAGAGAACTACAGACTAATATCTCTGATGAACACACATGCAAAAATCTTCAATAAAATACTAGCTAATTGAATCTAACAACACATCAGAAAGATCATTCACCCGGACCAAGTGGGATTCATCCCTGATATGCCGAGTTGGTTCAACATTCGCAAATCAATCAGTGTGATACATCACATTAACAAATTGAAAAATAAAAACAATATGATTATCTCAATAGATACAGAGAAAGAATTTGATAAAATACAACATCCTTTCACAATGAAAACCTTAAGAAAATTGGATATAGAAGGAAAATTCCTCAACACAATCAAGGCAATTTATGACAAAACCACAGCATCTTATTAATTGGGGAAAAGTTGGAAGCATTCCCACTAAGATCCAGAACCAGACAAAGATGCCCACTCTCACTACTGCCATTCAATATAGTCTTGGAGGTTTTAGCCAGGACTATTAGGCAAGAAAAAGAAATCAAAGGGATAGAAATTGGAAAGGAGGAAGTCAAACTATCCCTATTTGCAGATGACATGATTCTATATATATAGGTGATCCAAAAGACTCCAATAAGAACCACTGGAACTCATAAAAGAGTTTGGTGAAGTGGTAGCACATAAAATTAGCACATAAAAAACAATACCCTTTATATGCATAGACGATGTCATGGCTGAAGAACTTCCAATCTCAATCCCATTCACAATAGCTACAGAAAAAAAATAGATACCTTGAAGTACATTTAAACAAGGAAGTGAAAGACTCCTATGATGAAAATTACAAAACAGTAAAGAAAAAAAAAGACACAAAAAATGGAAAAATTGTCCATGTTTGTGGGTTCAAAGAATTAAGACCATCAAATGTCCATACTACCAAAAGCAATTTACAGATTCAACAGGACCTCTATAAAATACCAAGAACATTCTTCTCAGATCTAGAAAAAAATGACACTAAAACTCATGTGGAAGTACAAGAGAGCCCAAATAACTAAAGCAATCATATACAACAAAAACAAAGCCAGAGGCATCACAATATCAGATTTTAAGACATACTACAGGGCAGTTATAATTTTTTTTTTGACAGGCAGAGTGGACAGTGAGAGAGAGAGACAGAGAGAAAGGTCTTCCCTTTTTCCGTTGGTTCACCCCCCCCCCCAAGGGGCCGCTGTGGCCAGCGCACCGCGCTGATCCGAAGCCAGGAGCCAGGTGCTTCTCCTGGTCTTCCTGCGGGTGCAGGGCCCAAGCACTTGGGCCAACCTCCACTGCACTCCCGGGCCACAGCAGAGAGCTAGACTGGAAGAGGAGCAACTGGGACAGAATCCGGCTCCCTGACTGGGACTAGAACCCGGGGTGCCAGCGCCACAGGCGGAGGATTTTGAGCCGCAGCGCCGGCCCGGCAGTTATAATCTTTAGCCAGTATTCAATAGCTGTTCCTTTAAACAGTTCAGAAGTTGGATTTCTTTTATTGGCCCCTTCCCGTATTTATGTTTTCCTCCTCAACCTTCAGTTTTGAGAAAAAAAAATGGACCTTGACTTCACATCAACAAAATGCTCCTACTGCAGTCATTACAACCTTATCTGCAAACCCTACACACTCAGGAATAGGAATAAATATTTGTTCTAGCCAGAGACACTGTGGCTGCCTTGCAGGAACTATTTGGCTCCATGCAATGAATTTTCCTGATCCAAAAAACCAGACTGGCTCGTCCTTGCTATGTCAAGTTGTACTCATACTTCTAACACAGATGTACCCACTGGGATGCTAATTATGTGGACATCATGTTTGCCCTCATCTGCCAGTTTTGAAATACAGATAGAGATTTTAAAATACTTTAAACTACTACCTCTCCATTATTTTTCTGGGAGAAAATAAGTCAGAACCATCCAAAATGAGATGGCCACAAGTTACTTGTGATAATTCACAGGAGAGAGAACTGTCTGCCTTTTTCTCATACTGTCCCTGCTTCAATTTCTACAGAAAAATAATAAAACTGGAGAAAGCAGTCCAAAACATCACTATGGCCCTGGCATAAGTAATAAATGACATAACTTCTGTTCTGGATGCCTTAAAAATTACTGTAAATTCATCTGCTAGGATCAACATGAACAAGGGCATAGAGCTTGATTTCGCCTGAGCCATCCAAAGGAGAGTTTGTATTACCATAAATACTTTATGCTGAATCACACAAATATTATAGAAAACGTAGGACAGGCTATGACAGGTTAAAAGAAGAAAACCAGTTGTCAGTTTGGTAGCACATATACTAAAAGAAGAAAACCCACCTGGGTCTTCAAGACAGTCAGCTGGATTCTGGGCCATGTTTGCATTGCCTAGGTTTATGGTGTAGGCCCTCCTGGCTTTGAGACCTATTATAAGGCCTGATAAGCACTTTGCTTCTGGTAGCTGCAATTGCCCAATATGTTTGTGTAGATTATAAAGTACCCCCGTGCAGCCATTGTCACATCAAATCATTCAACAGTTCAATTTACAACAGAAGGGACAGGAGGAATTACCTCTATTCTAGTTACAGACTGTGCTCTCTGAACACCCTCTCCAGCTTGATTGGAAAAAAAATCCTGGCAATGTTGAAAATCTAGATGTCACATATTAATGTCTCATGGCCTTTCTTACCTTTCCTCACCTAATGGGGGATGGAAAAAGAGAAAAGTAGCTCCCCTCACATCCAGGAGCTGGTCTGACACTCACAGACAGATCTTGCTGTTGTTAGAATCTGGCGTGACACGTGTAATGTGGCTGTGATGCTTCCTATAGAAGCTCAACACATTGCCTTATTTCCTGTGAGATCCACAGTCCTTAGCTGTCTCCTTCAGCAATGTTTCATTCTGAAAGCAGCCTTGACTTCTATTCCTCTGATTTGCTGCTCACAGCCTGTTTTATTCCTATTTTTGCTCCCTTATTTGTCTTATCCATGCTTATAGTTTCTCTTACTACTTTTTAACAGAAGTCCTTTCAAGTCTCTCTTCCAATTTCAGCGTCTTCCCAAAACTGCAGGCCCATATTCCACAGAGTGGGGCTGAAGAAGAGGGAAACATGTACATTATTTTCTAATTAAAGTTCTGGACCTCTAGACTCATTCCCACTTTTGTCTTTTGCATCTTCCTACAGTTCCCTTCAAGCTCTTGGTATCTGTCATGATTATGGACCTCAGAGCAGAAGCTTGTCTAAGAGTGGGGGGTCTCCATTCGAAAGTAAAACCAGGGCCAGTGCTGTGGTGTAGCCAGTAAAGCCACTGCTTGCAGTGCCTGCATCTCATATGGGCACCGGTTTGAGTCCCGGTTGCTCCACTTCCGATCCAGTTCTCTGCTATGAACTGGGAAAGCAGAAGATGGCCCAAGTGCTTGGGCCCCTGCACCTGCGTGGGAGACCCAGATGAAGCTCCTGGCTCTTGGCTTTGAATCAGCCCACCTCCAGCCATTGCAGCCATTTGGGGAGTGAACCAACAGATGGAAAACCTCTCTTTCTCTCTCCCTCTCTGACTCTGCCTCTCTGTAACTTCACCTTTCAAATAAATAAATGAAACTTGTTAAAAAAAAAAAAAGAAAAGAAAGAAAAGAACACCACCACTACTTGGAGGAGAGAGTTCCCATTTGCATGGGTCAATTTTAGACCGTTTTTGTGCTACCTCACTTAAGATTGATCCTCACAATAATCTTAATGGAACAGGTTTATTATCTTATTTGTAAGTCAGGAAACAGGTTTACAAAGATGAATTCACTTGTCCAAGGTCATTCAGATACCAAAGGCAAGTATCAGTATTCGAATTGAAATCTGTTACTATAGAACTGGAGCTCTGAACTGTGGTGTTATATTAATCTGAGAAACTGAGAGAATGTCTCTGAACCAGGTCTACTAGTACATGAATAAGGTAAGAAGAGAATCATTTGCTGGAGAACACTATGGGGCAATGGTACCTTTACGGGAATTAGGCAAAAATAGGAATTGGTACCTAGTTTTCTTGTATCACGACAGTGAGAAAATAGAACTTGAGAGGATCTCCGAAAAACACTGGATAATGTATGGGAAATTTTTAAGAATGAAGCAAAAAAGAGACCAGCTCCGTGATACAGTAGGATAATCCTCCGCCTACAACACCAGCTTCCCATGTAGGCGCTAGTTCTGGTCCTGGCTGACCCTCTTCCGATCCAGCTCTCTACTGTGGCCTTGGAAAGCAGTGGAAGATGGCCCGGGTGCTTGGGCCCCTGTACCCACATGGGAGACCGGGAGGAGGCACCTGGCTCCTGGCTTCAGATCGGCGCAGCTCTGGCCGTTGCAGCCATCTGGGGAGTGACCAACGGAAGGAAGACCTTTTTCTCTGTCTCTCCCTCTCACAGTCTGTAACTCTACCTCTCACATAAATAAATAAATAAATCCTTTTTTAAAAAAATAATGAAGCAAAAAAGCCATAGTGCATTCATGAAAGAGTTGGGCAGAGTGAGATACGAAGAGAGAAAAATAAATAGAAAATAAATCGACCTGCATTTAGAGCAGTATCTGAGAATGACTGAGACTTGCGGTTTGGTAGCATCTGCTCTTCTCAAGTTACCAAACATAGGAAACTCTTGTTAGTCTATGCTGGTGCAGCAATGTTCTGGAAGATGTTGGCAACCTAATGACTGAAGGTAGGTAGCAGTAATAGAGGCCAAAAGTAAACTTCAGTGAAAAGTTGTGATAATGCCCTCTGCCAAAAGAATGGCAACATCACACACAGGAAAATATTTCTTAGACATAGGGGCACAAACTCTACTTGTGTTCCTACTGTCATACTGTTTCTGATATGTCTTAGGAAGGTACCATACACATAGTTCATTCTTATTTGGAGTATCCCTGGAAACACAAGCTAGAGTGTGCACCAGATTGGCTCAGTTCAATGTTCCCAACAGACAATTTGCCATTCTATGAAGAGATCATGGAAGATGAAACCTCACAAGGTTTACAAAATATTTTTCCTGGTTTGGGTAAAGGTACAGAATACAGATGAGAAAATAAATCAAAGCAGATAACAGAGCTGGCAGGGCATGTGTCTAGCTGGATGTAGGAAGGGGGTGCAGGATGCAAGCACATATTCTGCGACACAGAGTTGCTGAAGAGAGAAGTTTCTGAGGGTTGATAGCCCTATGCAGCATGTGCATACCAATATGGAGTAAGAAACACTTTCTTTGTCAATGGAGAATATAGAAACAAGAGGAAATAGCCTCTAATCTCTTTTCCCAGAGGCTTTAGACTTGGGTGCTCACCACAGACAAAGTTGTTTATATCCTTTGGAGGTGTTTGCTTCTTTCAAAAGAGACCTCGGCAGGACCAATGATAGCATGACAATGGCATGGGTACTGGGATCTCATATTTGGTAAGAACAATTTGGTATGACCTCAAAAATGTGACACAGAGGTGCCAGGAGACAAAGACAAAAATAGCAATTTGTGAGAACACCTGGATTATATATGTCTTCTCTCCTTTCTCCCATGTATCTTCCCAACATTCTTGCCCTTAGGCTGGAAGGAGGAGCTCAGATGTATAGTAAAAGCTGTTTGGCTAGTGAGGCTGAGATGTAGAATTGTAGGCTTATCCTCAGCTTGACTCTTAATTGGATTTCCAAGTTTTCTAGCACATGATGATTTACATTTTGAAGTTAATCTCTGGAGTCAAACTGCCTGGATTCAAATTCCAGTTCTCCCAATTACTACCAGTGTGTGTAAGTAACTTAAACTCTGTGTACCTCAGACTCCTCATATGTAAAATGAGAATAACAAAAATAGCACACTCTTCATGAGGTTATCATATTAAATAAACTCACATGCTTGGGAAAGCCCTGAAAAAAATGGTTTAATCAAAGTTAGCTGATATAACGGTGGTATAGAGAAACAAGTACTCAATACATTGTTATTTAATACTCTCCATAGTACTGATCAGCACAAGCATGTAAAGAAACTACTCCAGTGGTCGGCTCCGCGGCTCAATAGGCTAATCCTCCGCCTTCGGCGCCAGCACCCCGGGTTCTAGTCCCAGTCGGGGCACCAGATTCTGTCCCAGTTGCTCCTCTTCCAGTCTAGCTCTCTGCTGTGGCCCGGGAGTGCAGTGGAGGATGGCCCAAGTGCTTGGGCCCTGCACCCCATGGGAGACCAGGAGAAGCACCTGGCTCCTGGCTTCAGATCAGCGCGGTGCTTCAGCAGCAGCGCGCTAGCCACAGCGCGCTAGCCACAGCGGCCATTGTGGGGTGAACCAACAGAAAAAGGAAGACCCTCTCTCTCTCTCTCTCTCTCTCTCTCTCACTGTTCACTCTGCCTGAAGAAAAAAAAAAAAAACCTACCCCAGGTGGGAAAGAACCTCTCCAAAGGCTGAGATGAACAATACTAAGTGTTGTGAGAATAATGTCCGTTCTCTGAAGCCAGGCTGGAAAACTGCTCAAACTCTGGGCAGTTTATAATGTAGTGAGAGGGGTTTTACCTCACTAGTGGAGAATAACGGATGCTAGAATAAATATGGCTTTTGTTCCATCTAAAAAAACTTAAAAGGAGGGAAGAGCCAGCACTGTGGAATAGCGGGTAAAGCTGCTGCCTGTGGCACCAGCATCCCATATGGACACTGGTTCAAGTCCCAGCTGCTCCACTTCTGATCCAGCTCCCTGACAATACACCTGGGAAGGCAGCACTAAATGGCTGAAGTACCTGGGCCCCTGAATCCACGTGGAAGACCTGGAAGAAGCTCCTGGCCCCTGGCTTTGGCCAGGCCCATCCCAGTCATTGCAGTCATTTGGGGAGTGAACCAGCAGATGGACGATATCTCTCTCTCTCTCTCTCTCTCTAATTCTCTCTTTTAAATAAATAAATAAATATTTACCCAAAAACTTCCAGCATCCAATAAGATAAAACTCAATATTTCTTGGTAACCAATCATAATAAATAAAGAAGCAAGCAAACACAACAATAATGAGAAAAATCAACTTATTGAAAGAGATGTGGAATTATAATAAATAATTGAATTAGAAGATAATATTCAGAGTTGTAATAAATTTAATCTATTCATTCAAAATTTAAGCACAGATGTAGAATATACAGGAATCAAACCTCTGGATGTGAGTACTACTATAGCTAAGATGGAAAAGATACTCAATGAGATTAACATTACATTAGACGTTGCAGAAGAAAAAAATAACTTGAAGACATAGCAACATAAGCTATTCTGTGTGGAATACAAAGGGAAAAGTAATTTAAGAAAAATAAACAAAGTGACAAAGAACTACAAGATGATGACAAGTTGCCAAATATACAAGGGTATTTCAAAATATTCACAGGAAAATGAAATGAAAAGATATTTATTTTGGTGCAAAAATTTGAGATCTATACATAGACTTGTTTTTTTTTTGTTTTGTTCTTTTTTTTTAAATAATTTATTTATTTGAGAGGTAGAGTTACAGACAGTGAGAGGGAGAGACAGAAAGGTCTTCCTTCCATTGGTTCACTCCCCAGTGGCCCCAACAGTTGGAGCTGCGCCAATCTGAAGCCAGGAGCCAGGTGCTTCTTCTTGGTCTCCCATGCGGGTGCTGGGGCACAAAGACTTGGGCCATCTTCTACTGCTTTCCCAGGCCACAGCAGAGAGCTGGATTGGAAGAGGAGCAGCCGGGACTAGAACCAGCACCCACATGGGATGCCAGCGCCACAGGCGGAGGATTAACCTACTGTGCCACAGCGCCAGCCCCTAGTAGACTTTTTATAATATGCATTTTACATGAATATTTTGAAGACCTCTCATACATGCCATTGATGTCCTTAAAAGAGAGAAAATAAAGAAGGCAGGCACAGAAAAAAAATTTTTGAGGATATCTCAGCTGAAATCTACCCATAACAGATAAAAGCTTTAAGCCTGTAAATCTAAGAAGATCAACACTAAATTAAGAAAAATGAAGAAAGCTACACTAATACCAATCATGATAAAATTTCATGAAACCAAGGAATAAAAAAATATTAAAATCACTCAGGGAAGAGGAGGCATACATTTTTTTTTAACTTTTATTCAATGAATATAAATTTCCAAAGTACAGCCTATGGATTACAATGGCTTCCCCCCCATAACGTCCCTCCCACCTGCAACCCTCCCTTCCCCTTTCTTGCTCCTTCTCCCCTTCCATTCACATCGAGATTCATTTTCATTTCTCTTATATACAGAAGATCAGTTTAGCATATATTAAGTAAAGATTTCAACAGTTTGCTCCCACACAGAAACACAAAGTGAAAAATACTGTTTGAGTACTAGTTATAGCATTAAATCACAATGTACAGCACATTAAGGCCCAAGATCCTACATGAGGAGTAAGTGCACAGTGACTCCTGTTGTTGACTTAACAATTTGACACTCTTGTTTATGGCATCAGTAATCACCCTAGGCTCTTGTCATGAGCTGCCAAGGCTATGGAAGCCCCCTGAGTTCACCGACTCTGATCATATTTAGACAAGGCCATGGTCAAAGTGGAAGTTCTCTCCTCCCTTCAGAGAAAGGTACCTCCTTCTTTGATGACCCGTTCTTTCCACTGGGATCTCACTCGTGGAGATCTTTCATTTAGTTTTTTTTTTTTTTTCCCCCAGAGTGTCTTGGCTTTCCATGCCTGAAATACTCTCATGGGCTTTTCTGCCGGATCCAAATGCCCTAAGGGCTGATTCTGAGGCCAGAGGGCTGTTTAGGACATCTGCCATTCTGTGAGTCTGCTGTGTATCTCGCTTCCCATGTTGGATCGTTCTCTCCCTTTTTTGTTCTATCGGTTAGTATTTTCAGACACTAGTCTTGTTTATGTGATCCCTTTGGCTCTTAGTCCTATCATTATGATCAATTGTGAACTGAAATTGATCACTTGGACTAGTGAGATGGCATTGGTACATGCCGAAGAGGCATACATTTTGTATAAGACAAAGATGACAGTAGATTTCTCATCAGAAAAAAAAATGAAAGTGACAAAAGAGTGAAGCAACATTTTAAAGTACTAAAACAAAATATTGCTGACTGAGAATACTGGTCCAAGTATGTTTCAAAAATGATAACCAAAAATAGAAAAGGTGAACAAAGAACAGATGAGGCAAATAGAAAATATAAAGTAAGATAATAAATTCAAACCTAACCATATCAATAATCATGTTAAATACAAATGGTCTGGGGCCGGCACTGTGGTGCAGCGGGTTAACACCCTGGCCTGAAGCGCTGGCATCCCATATGGACGCCTGTTCTAGTCCCGGCTGCTCCTCTTCCAATCCAGCTCTCTGCTATGGCCTAGGAAAGCAGTAGAGGATGGCCCAAGTGCTTGGGCCCCTGCACCCACGTGGGAGACCTGGAAGAAGCTTTCTCCTGGCTCCTGGCTTCGGATCGGCGCAGCTCCAGCCTTTGAGGCCATCTGGGGAGTGAACCATTGGACGGAAGACCTCTCTCTCTCTCTCTCTCTCTCTCTGCCTCTCCTCTCTCTGTGTAACTCTGACTTTCAAATAAATAAATAAATCTAAAAAAGAATACAAATGGTCTGAGCATGCTAATAGAAAGGCAAAAACTCTAAGAGTGGGGGAAAGCATTTAGCATAACAGATATGAAGTCAGATTCCTTCTAATGTACAATATGGGAGGCAGTATGTGATGGCTCAATGGTTGGGTCCCTGCCACCCATGTAAGAGACCTGGATTGAGTTTCAGTCTCCTAGCCTTGCCCAGCACTGTCTATTGTAGGCATTCAGGGAGTAAACTAGCATATGGAAGAATGAACTCTCTCTCTTCCTTTCTTTCTCTCTCTATTCCTTTCTCTCTCTCTCTCTCTCTCTCTCTCTGTGTGTGTGTGTGTGTGTGTGTGTCTTGGCTTTTCAAATAAAATGAAAATAAATTTTTAAAACTCTCAGAATGTACAAAAAGCAAGACATATATATATATGAAATGTATATCATATATCAAGTCACATATGTGTTAAATGTAGAAAGGTGGGGAAAAGAATACCATACTAACACTAGTCACAATAAAGATGTAGTTATTATAACAATACCAGACACAGCGAATTTCAAAGCAGTATTACCATTAATAAAGAGGATCATTTCATAATGACAATGGGCTCAATTTGTCATGAGTAGATTACAGTTCTAAATGTTTGTGCACCTATGCACAGAACTTGAAAATATCTGAAGCAAACCTTAATAAATCAACAAGGATATATAAATATATCAACAATAGCAGACAGGCAAGAATTTCAGTCCCCTCTTTATAATTGATAGCACAAGTAGACAAGAAATGAATGACGGTATGGAAGACTTGTGCAATACTGATTGTCATGTATAGAACCCATCACCAAAAAACAGAAGAATAATTGTTCTTTTCAAGTGTACATGGAACATCTGGTAAGACAGACCACATTCTATGCCATAAAACATGTCTCAAAAATTTTTAAAGGATTCCAGTAATACAAAGTATGCATTCTAACCAAAATAAAATTTAAAATTAAATAAGAAATTAATAAGAGTAATATTCAAAAATACATAAATATTTAGGAAACACATAATGTACTTTCAATTGACCCATGAATCAAAAACTAAATATTAAATGAAATCAGAAAGTATTTTGAATTGACTGAAAATTAAAACATAGCATATCAAAATTTTTGAGATTCTGGTAAATTAATGCTTAAGAGAAATAGCATTAGCAGCTTTGTGAAAAAAAGAAGGAAGTTCTCCAATAAATGACCTCAGCAACCATGTTAATAAATGATAAAAAGAAAAACAAATTAAATACAAGGTAAACAGAACAAAGAGGATGGTAAATATATCAGAAAGCAACATAATACAAAGCATAAGAGCAATAAAGAAATCAGTGAACTTAAAATCTGCATCATCAGGAAAGCATTAAAATTCAGAAACCTTTGAATAAGTCTAAGATTAGTGAGGGAGAGGGAAAGAGAGAGAGAGAGAGAGAGAGAGAGAGACGCCAGAAAAATAAGAGAAATGATGTCCATAATATTATATGGTTATTAAAAGAGAGATTTAGACAAATCTATGTTAAGAAATTCAGTAACTGAAATAAAATGGACTAATTTCTCAAAAGTCACAAACTACCAAGGCTCACTTGAGAAGGAAAAAACTATCAGAATGGTCCTTTATCTATCAAAGAAATTTAATTTCTAGGTAGATGCTAAAAATTGCGAAAACCCCAATCCTAAATGATTTCACTAACTAATCTACCAAAGATTTCAAGAAGAAATAACGCAAATATTTTACAAAGACATCTCCAAATTTGAAGAGGATGGCATAGTTGCCAATTCATTGTATGATAGCAGAATTACCTTCAAACTAAAACCAAGAGAATACACTAAATGGAAGGAAAACTACAGAGTACTGCCTCTCTTGAGAATAGATGTAAAAATCCTCAACAAAATATTAACAAATCAAATCTAACATTATATAAACAATATTACCCATGTGGATTTATACCAGGAATAGAAGTCTTGCTTAGCATCAAAGAAATAATCAATCTAATTCACCATATTAACAATATAAAAAAATCACTTGATCATCTCAACGCACACAGAAAAGGAACTTTGACATTATCCAAAAGGTATTCTTGATTTTAAAAAATAGTTAACAAAGGAGTAATATGTGAGAACTTCTTCAACCTATTAAAAGGCATCTATTAAAGAAAAAAACCTACAGAAATGCAAGCATTGTGGCACAGTGTGCTGGGCCACTGACTGCAAGGACACAGGCATCCCATATAGGTACCAGTTCAATTCATGGCTGCTCCACTTCCAGTCCAGCTCCCTGCTCATGAGCCTGGGAAGGAAGCGGAGGATGCCCTAATTGCTTGGGCCCCTGCACCCATGTGGAAGATGCAGATGGATTTCCTGGCTCCTGGCCCAGCCCCAGCTATTGCAGCTAGTAGAGGAGTGAACCAGAGGTTGGAAGCGCACTCTTGCTCTCTTGTTCTCGCTCTCTCTCTCTCTCTCTCCCTCCTTACCTCCCTCCCTTCACTTCCCCTTCCTGTAGCTCTGTCTTTCATATAAATAAATAAATCTACCCAAAAAAAAAACCTACAACAAGCATCATACCTAGTGGTGAATGACAGAATGCTTTACCCTATGAGATTAGGAACAAGACAAAGATTTTCATTCTCACTACGTCTGTTCAATATTATGCTGATGATTCCAGCCAGTGCAACCAGGCAAGTAAAAGAAATAAAAGGCATTCAGTTTGGAAAGGAAGAAATGGCATTGTCTTTATTCACAGATATCATGTTTGTTGATATAGAAAATCTGATAGAATTTATGTAAAAATCTACTATAACTAAAAATTTGCAGGGTTAAAGGATACAGAATGAACATATAAAAACAATTTTATGCCACTATACTATCAGCAATTGGAAATTGAAGTTTTAAAGAATGCTAGATGATCAAGGATAAATCTGACAGAAGATATTAAAATTTGTGCATTAAAAGTAATAAAACATCTCCAGAAACCTTTAAGAAGACCTAAATGACCACCTTATTTGAAAGACTGAGGATTGCTAAAACATTGACATTTCCTTTATTAATTTACAATTTACATACTGCCAAACAAAATTCCAGAAAGCCTAATTTTTCATAATATTCAGTACTCAATTATTTTAATTATGGTTAAATACACAAAACCTAACACTTAGCATTTTAACAATTTTAAGAGCACACTTCAGGGACCTTGCTCTACAATCATCACCACCACCCATCTCCAGACTCATTAAAAAATAACTCTGCATTCCCTGTTCCTCAAGCCCCTACAAACAACCTTCTATTTTTGTCTATGAATTTTACTCCTCCACATTTATCCTGTTATGACTGGCTTATTTCACTTAACATAATAGTTTCAAGTTCATTAGTAAGATGTGCTTTTTATAAGGACATATATATATATACGTATATATATATTCACATTTTGTTTATCCATTCACCCATTAATGTACAATGTACACTTGGATTGCTCCCACCTTTTGGTCATTGTCAATAACGCTACTTTGAACATGGATATACAAATATTTTATTTTAGTCCCATTGTTTAATTATTTGGGTATATACCCAGAAGCACAACTGCTGGATCATATGGTAATTCTATTTTTAATATTTTGAAGAACTGCCATACTTTGTGTGTGTGTGTGTGGTTCTATTTTCTTAATAGAATAAAATTTTAAAAATAAATAAATTTTAAGGGCTGGCGCCGTGGCTCACTTGGTTAATCCTCCACCTGCGGTGCTGGCATCCCATATGAGCGCCGGGTTCTAGTCCCAGTTGCTCCTCTTCCAGTCCAGCTCTCTGCTGTGGCCCAGGAGGGCAGTGGAGGATGGCTCAAGTGGTTGGGTCCCTGCACCCTCATGGGAGACCAGGAGGAAGCACCTGGCTCCTGCCTTCGGATAGGCACAGCGCCAGTCATGGCGGCCATTCGGGGAGTGAACCAACAGAAGGAAGACCTTTCTCTTTCTCTCTATAACTCTACCTGTCAAATAAATTTAAAAACAAATAAATAAATATAAATAAATAAATTTTATTAATATAAAGAGGATAGATTTAATGATTTCATAGGTAAAGTTCTAAGAATATAACCATACTTACCTCCATCCTCTTCTCTCTCCCTCAGTCCCCCTCATCCCTTCTTTTCCTTTTTTCTTTAATTTTTACAAAGACATAATTTCAATCCACTCTATAATCACATGTTTAATTCATCACTAAAAATAATAGTCAACAAGAAAACAGTGGGAGACCACAGTTCCACAGGACTATAAACAAGAGTTAAAAACAAAGGTGGAATCGGAGCAGATCCAGGACTCAAATCAGACACTCTGATATGGAATGCAGGCATCCCAAACAGTGTCTTAACTGCTAGGCCAAGTGCCTCACTCAAATTTAGTTTTACATGACTTCATTACTTACAAATGAAAGACAAAAAAGAGCTCATTATTTGTCTTTAGAATTTATATTAAGAGCAACAAAATGAACAAAAAGGCAAGAAAAGGCATTTGTAAATCTAAAAGCCAAAAATTTCTATTAATTGACAAAAAGTTGAAATTTTCATAAATTGACAGATAAATAAAATGTGGTATATCCAAACAACAGAATATTGTTAGATCATAAAAAGCAATGAGGTACTAATGCATGCTACAACACAGATGAAGATGGAAGGCATCATGCCAAGTGAAATAATCCACATATTGACAACACAAGTGATACTATTTACATCAAAATACACATAACACTATACAGAGAAAGTAGAACAGTAGTTACCTAGAACTTGGAACTGGTGGTTAAGAGGAAATATAACTATTAATGGGTACAGGCTTTCTTTATGGTTAGGAAAATACTCTAAGACTGATTGTGTGAATATTAAACAAATATGTAAATATACTAAAAACAGTGGATTGTATACTTTAAAATAGGTAAATTGTATGATAGGCAAATTATGTCCCAACAAAGTATATATGTTAAAAACTTTAATTATGTAGAAAATAAAATGCAAAAGCTTCTTTAAAATATCACTTAAAATAGACCTTGTAAGAACCTCACTAGGAGCCGGCACTGTGGTGTAGTGGGGTGGGCTTTTCCCTGCAGTGTTGGCATCCCATATGGGCGCCGGTTCTAGTCCCACTGCTCCTCTTCTAATCCAGCTCTCTGTATGGCCTGGGAAAGCAGTGGAGGATGGCCCAAGTCCTTGGGCCCCTGCACCCACATGGGAGACCCAGAAGAAGCTCCTCGCTCCTGGCTTTGGATCCACACAGCTCCGACCGTTACGGCCATTTGGGGAGTGAACCAATGAATGGAAGATCTTTCTCTCTGTTTATCCCTCTCTCTGTCTATAATTTTACCTCTCAAATAAATAAATAAAATCTTTTTAAAAATTTTAAAAAAAAGGACCCCACTAAACAAAATAAGAAAAATATACAGGGGAGACTTTCACAGTTACAGTTAGACACTAAAACAAATTATATGAGAATTGCATATGTAACTGTGTCAAAACATTTAAGAGGCTAAAGGAATAAAAAGTTTCTTAAAATATATAAATTTAAAAATGACCCAAATTGAGGTGAAACACTTGAATAGATTAATTAGCACAGAGGAGTTCAAAAAGTTGATGGAAATAAAGTGCTGTCCCATGGGAAATGGCATAAAAACCACATGAATTCACAGCCAGATTTAATTAGATTTTTAAGAACAGCGAATCCTCAATGGAAGTCAATGCTAATGGTATAGGGCTTCTTTGGGGGGGGGTGATTAAAATATCTGGAATTACATCATGTTGATATTGCCCAAAATTTTCAATATACTAAAAGCCATTAAGTAACGCACTTTATTTATTTATTTTTTTAAGATTCATATAGGGGCCGGCACTGTGGCGTAGTGGGCTAAGCTTCTGCCTGCAGTGATGACATTCTGTATAGGCAACAGTTTCAGTCCCAGCTGCTCCAGCAGGCATCTGGGGAGTCAACCAGCAGATGGAAGACCTCTCTCTCTGTCTTTCCTTCTCTCTGTAACTCTACCTTTCAAATAAATAAAACAAAAATAAAATCTTAATGTGATTAAATTATTTTTATTTGGAAGTTAGGCTTACAGAGAGCCAGATAGTTGCAATAGCTGTGGCTGGGCCAGGCCAAAGCCAGGAACCTGGAACTCCATCTGGGTCTCCCATGTGGGTGGAAGGGACCCAAGTAATTGGGCTATCTTCCTCTGCTTTCCCAGGTTCATTAACAGATTGCTGGATCAGAAATGGAGTAGCCAGAATTTGAACCAGCACCCATATGAGATGCCTGCATCACAGGCAGCAGCATAGCCCACTGTGCCATAACAGTGGCCCTGAATTATGCATTGTAAAATGTGAGTTTTGGGGCCAACACTGGGCACAGCTGGTTAAAGCCCCAACCTACAGCACCGGGATCCCATATGGGCACCAGTTAGAGTCCCGGCTGCTCCACTTCCAATCCAGCTCCCTGATAATGTGCCTGCAAAAGCAGCGGAGGATGGCCCAAGTCCTTGGGCCTTTGCACCCATGTGGAAGACACGGAGAAATCTCCTGGTTTTGGATCGGTTCAGCTCTGGCTATTGGGCTATTTGGGGAGTGAACCAGCAGATGGAAGACTTCTCTCTCCTGCTGTCTCTACCTCTCTCTGTAACTCTGTCTTTTAAATAAATAAAATAAATATTTAAAAAAAGTAAAATGTGAGTGTTATCAATACAATATGGTGAATTTTATGTTATATGAATATAAAAACCAATTTTTTGATGAAGTTGTTAAATTTCTATGAGATTAAATAATAAACTTTCTTATAGTGCTTATTTAAAATAAATGAAATAAATATACAAAGATCAGTAGCTTTCCTGGTCCATCAATAAGCATTTAAAATAGAAATTTAGAAAATGTTCCATTCAAATATGACAAAAGCCTTAAAATGCTTAGAAATAATTTAACAGGATCTATATGAATAAAATGTAATATAAATAAAAAGTATATTCTTATTAAAGCAAACAAGCAAGGTCTGGTAAAAAACAGAAATATATACCATAGTGTTGAATTAGAATACTTGATAGCATAAAAAATGCCAATTCTTTCAAAATTACATATAATTTCAATGCAATTCTTACGAGAATCACAATGGTGTATACTTTCATCTTACATAACAAATGCCAGAAAATGATGAAAAAGAAGTAGATTAGGGAAGGGAGTGTGTCTTAACAGATTCTAAAACATACTACAAATGCACTGTGCACCAACAGATATGGTACTGTCATTTGAATGGCCAAGTAGACCAGTGACTCATAACAGAGAATCTAGTAATAGATATAGATCCAAGAATCAATTGGAAAAAGAAAGCCACTAAAAATGATGCTTGAGTGACTAGATATGCATGTTAAAGGAAATGAAAGCAAAGCTTTTCTCTTTACAGCATTGTCAGAAATAAATTCCAACTGAATTAAAAATTTATTTGTGCTAAAAATGCAAAATATGCTCAAAATTTTGGAGATATATTTACTATCAAGGGATGGGGAAAATATAGCATTATTGGGATTGTTTAGATTTTAAAACTTTAAGTATAGACTGTGTCCATTAATATTTCATGGAAGACTTCAGGGGACTCTGCAACCAAGTAAGAATGATGGATTTGCAAAAACCAGTAAAGTTGTAGTTAAGTACATACTTACGGAATTGTGATTCAGATGTTGTATGAGGTGATGATAATTATAAGACAACTAATTCCAACTGATAGATAACTATTAGAGTACTTATGGTAACAGAGTACTTAAATCAGAGCCTATAGGAGAGAAACTGACAATTTGAGATGTAATGATTTTTTTAAAGATTTATTTATTGTTTATTTGAAAGTCAGAGTTACACAGAGAGAAGGGAGGCAGAGAGAAAGAGAGAGAGGTCTTCCATCCACTGGTTCACTCCCCAGTTGACAGCAACAGCTGTCATTGTTTTTCATGGCTAAGTACTATTCCTGTGTGTGTGTATGTGTGTGTCTACTGCTTTCCCAGGCCATAGCAGAGAGCTGGATCAGAAATGGAGAGGCTGGGTCTCGAACCAACACCCATATGGGATGCCAGACCAGGGTGTTAACCCGCTGCACCACAACGCCGGCCCCAAGATGTGATGATTTTGAATAGCCCTTGCCTTTACTGTCAGGGAACAATGCTTTTCTTCTTTTTTTTTTTTTCTTCATACTAATTGGTGAACTCTCTAGCTGCTGTAGGGTTATTATTTTGAGTATAAAAGACAAGATTATGGGTATGAGGAAGGTTGGCGGGAAGCATCATGTTCCCAAATCTGTATATATAAAATGCATGAAGTTGTATTCCTTAAGCAAAATAAATTTTAAAAAGGGAATAGACAACATGACCAAGTGGGAATCAACCCAGGAATACAAGAGTATTTCAGCAGAAGAAAGTCAATCAATGTTACACACAGCTATAGCTAGAACAAAGGGTTAAAAAAACACACCATAATGTAAGCTGAAGCGGACAATGTATTTAATAAAATCTAAAACTCTTTCATAATAAAAAAATTTTCAGAAAACTAAGAAAATGAGATAACTTCCTCAACATGATAAAGGAAATTTATGAAAACCCTCAACTAACATCATATTCACTGGTAAGAGACTAAAACCTTTCCCCCTTAGATCAGGAATAAGGCAATGATCCCTGCTTACACCACAGCTGTTGAACATTGTACTGGAAGTCTTAGGAAGAGCACTTAGACAACAGGAAGAAGCACAGAACATCCACATTGGAAAGGAAGAAGTAAAATTGTTTCATTTGTAGAGGATAGGATCCTGTATGTAGAAAGACCCCAAAATATAGAGAAGGCTGCTAGGATTAATAAACAAAGTTCAGCAAAGTTATACAAGATATATACCAGCAATCAATAACCAAAAATAGATATTTAGATGGTTCAATGCCATTAATAATCGCACCTAAAAGAATAGAATAACTAGGAATAAATTTTACAAAGGAAGTGAAAGACTCATGCATGGAAAACTATAAAAAATTGCTCCAATAAATTAAAAGAAGACCCTCATTAGTGGAAAAGTATCCTGTGTTCATGGATTGGAAGACTTAATATTGTTCATGTCAATGCTACTCAAACTGACCAGTATATTCAAGGTAAACCCTATTAAGTTTCAACAGTTTTTCTTGAAGAAATAGAAAATCCAGTCATCAAATTCATACAGAATTGTAAAGGCCTCAAAATGGCCAAAATAATCTTGAAAAGGTAAAATTAAATCAGAAGACCCATACTTCCCAAATTTGAAACATACTACTAAACTACAGTAATCAAACAGTAATCTGGTAAGGAACAGAAATATAGACAGAGGGAATAAAATTGAAAGTACAGAAATAACCCATCCATCTAAGGCAAATTCACTTCTACCAAGGGTGCCAAAATCATTCAATGGAGAAAGAACAGTCTCTTGAACAAATGGTACTAAGACAACTGGATTTCCACACACCAAAGGATGAATTTGAGTAACTACTCACACTATATATAAAAATTTCTTAAAATAGGTCAATGCTCTAAATGTAAGTGGTGATACCATAAAAGTCTGTGAATAAAACCTAGAGGTAAAATATCACAAATTTGGATTTGGCACTGGATTCCTAGATGAGGCACTAAAGGCATTAGCAATAAAAAAAAAATATGTAGTTGAACTTCAACAAAATTGAAACTTTTGTGAATAAAAATATCAAGAAAGTAGAAGAGAAATCCATAGAATGGTAGAAAATATTTCCAAATCACATACTTGATAAAGGTTTACTACCCATAATATACAAAGAACTCAACATAAAAGAGCAACAATTCAACTGGTTTTAAAAATCCAACATGGGAAGTGAGATACTCAGCAGACTCATAGAATGGCAGATGTCCTAAATAGCACTCTGGCCTCAGAATCAGCCCTAAAGGCATTCGGAGCTGGCTGAAAAGCTCATGAGAGTATTTCAGGCATGGAAAGCCAAGACACTCTGGCAAAAGATCTCTGCGAGTGAGATCCCAGTGGAAAGAACAGGTCATCAAAGAAGGAGGTACCTTTCTCTGAAGGGAGGAGAGAACCTCCACTTTGACTATGACCTTGTCTAAACAAGATAAGAGTCGGAGAACTCAGAGGGCTTCCATAGCCTTGGAAACTCATGACTGGAGCATAGGGAGATTACTGATGCCATAGACAGGAGTGTCAATTGGTAAAGTCAACAACAGGAGTCACGGTGCACTTACTCTTCATGTAGGATCTCTATCCTTAATGTGCTGTACATTGAGATTTAATGCTATAACGAGTACTCAAACAATATATTTCACTTTGTGTTTCTATGGGGGTGCAAACTGTTGAAATCCTTACTTAATGCATACTAAACTGATCCTCTGTAAAAAAAAAAAAAAAAAGAAATTATCAATTCCCAACTTGACTCTCACTGGGATTAAACATGACAATAGGTCTGCTCTGATTTCATCATCATTTAAAAAATCATCTATTATTTTTCACTTTATGTTTCTGTGTGGGAGCAAACTGTTGAAATCCATACTTAATGTATACTAAGCTGATCTTCTGTATATTAAGATAATCGAAAATGAATCTTGATGTGAATGGAAGGGGAGAGGGAGTGGGAAAGGGGAGGGTTGTGGGTGGGAGGGACGGTATGGGGGGGAAGCCATTGTAATCCATAAGTTGTACTTTGGAAATTTATATGCATTAAATAAAAGTTTAAAAAAAAATGGGCAAAGGAAGATATGGACTCAACCTAGAAGGTCTATCAACTGATGAAAGGATAAGGAAAATGACACACACACACACACACACACACACACACAGAGGAATAGTACTTAGCCGTGAAAAACAATGGAATCATAACATGTGCAACAAAATGTATAGAACCGGAAATCATGATGCTAAGTGAAATAAGCCAGACCCCGAAAGACAAATATCACATTTTCTATCACATACAAAGTTAGTATACAGAGTATAAAAATTGGGTGGATGTCATACTATCTGGCATATAGTTGTAAAAATTGTTTCGCTGATAAGCAGTAAAAAATGGCCCAAGTCCTTGGGTCCCTGCCACCCATGTGGGAGACCTGGAAGAGGCTCCTGGTTCCTGGCTTCGGATTGGCGCAGCTCTGGCTGTTGCTGTCAACTGGGGAGTGAACCAGTGGATGGAAGACCTCTCTCTCTCTGCCTCTCCTTCTCCCTCTGTGTAACTCTGACTTTCAAATAAATAATTTTTTTAAATTGTTTCACTAAATTATACCATGTACATGACAGTATATCTTTTTTCCCCACTTTATGATCACTGTCATGAATCTCACAAATTTTTGGTATTAATATATATGTGTATGTATATTATATCTACATATGAAGTGAATATGGCAAAATATTAAAAATTGTCAAATAATAAAATCAAGATAATAAAGTTAAATATATTTAAAGTACTTGAAGAGACAGTTCAAAGAAGTTATACAAATGACCAACAATTGGGCCGGCACTGTGGCATAGTGGGTAAAGCTGCTGCCTGCAGTGCCAGCATCCCGTATGGGTGCTGTTTCAAGACTCAACTGCTCTACTTCCAATCCAGCTTTCTGCTATGGCCTGGGAAAGCAGTGGAAGATGGCCCAAGCCCTTGGACCCCTGCAACCACGCTGGAAAACTGGAAGAAGCTCCTGGCTTCAGATAGGCGCAGCTCCGGCTGTTGTGGCCAATTGGGGAGTGAACCAGTGGATAGAAGACTTTCTCTTCCTCTCCCTCTCCCTCTCCCTCTCCCTCTCCCTCTCCCTCTCCCTCTCCCTCTCCCTCTCCCTCTCCCTCTCCCTCTCCCTCTCCCTCTCCCTCTCCCTCTTCTCTCTGTGTTTAACTCTGACTTTCAAATAAATAAATAAATCTTTAAAAAAAAAACAAATGGCCAACAAGGCTATCAACAAATGCTCAATATCATTAGTCATTAAAGAAATGTAGATGGAAACCAGAATGAGAAATATCTAACACCCCTCCACATCTACATCTATTATAATTTAAAAATTATTTATAAAAAATAACACGCATAACCAAGGATGTGGAGAAATTGAAACTGCACATTGCTGATGGGAGAAATAGTTTGTCATTCTTCAAAATGTGTTTTTGTATAATGTATACATAAATAAAAACATCACATTGTAACAAAAAAGCTATTATTAACAATAAATAATAAATTTAAAATAAGCTGAAGTATAATTTTAGAAAATTTAAATATAGAATACCACAATCCAACAATTCCACTTCTAGATATACACAAAGGAGTCAAGAATAGACTAAAAAATCTGTTTATATTGGTGTTCAACGCATGTTTAGTCACAATAGCCAAAAGGTGAAAACAACCCAGGGCACATCAAGAGATATATGGACAAGTGAAATTGTGTGTGTGTGTGTGTATACATATATATATATGCAATGAAATACTACTCAGCTGTGGAAAAAAATGAAGTTTTGAAGTATGCTATCATACGGATGAAACTGGAAAACAGTATTTTAAGGAAAATAAGCCAGACACAAAAATACAAATATTGTATGAGTCCATTTGTATGATACATGTGAACTGGCAAATTCACAGTCACACCAAGTAGATTAGAGGCTATCAGGGACTAGGGGATAGGAGGGGATGGGGAGTTACGGACTAATGGGTAAAGAGTTTCTGGTTGGGGTGGTGAAAAAGTTTTGGAAATAGATAGTGGTGATGGTTGCACAGTGTTGTGGGTGTAATTAGTATTACTAAATTGTAAACTTAATGGTTAAAATGTGAAACTATGACTATATATATATATACATATAATTTTTAAAAAGAAAGAAATCCACCACTGCAGGAAGCACAGCCCGTGCCCCACACCTCCCTTTTAGAACATCACAAATTGAACCCAGAACAATACTGCAAAACCCAAAGCCACAGTTCAGAAACAATACTTCAAAGCAATTTTCCCTCCGCTGCATCCTAACAACTGCAGCTGCTACTTTTCTGCTCTCTGCTCTCTACTTCTTGGGTTACGACTTTATCCTATCTTTTCTCCCCTGTCAGCTTACTGAACGTTTCTCACCAATAACTTGCTTCCAATGCACCTGTCCCAGTGAAAATCCTCTGCCTCTATTTATGCCCCTGTCTTACTGGTTTAGAACAGGACTCTTGAGGCTCCTTTAAGTCATACCTCCAGCTTGACAACACTATTTGAATAGTCAGAGACATGGTAATTGACTCAGGCAAAGAAAAGAAGCCTGTAGTTTGCTTTGGTCCTGGGACTACATGTTATCATATGCAAACTATTCCTCTGAGTTCAGCATTGGCATCAGTTATATAGAGTAATGTCATCATTCTCTAAGTGTTTTTTAGGATTAAATTAGATTAACATGTATAATATATCTAGTACATACTATAATCTAGTAAATTTTGGTTACCTTTCCCTTCACAGCACGGTATTAAGAAAAACTGACTGCTGCGGTGGGGGTGACTTGCATTTCTAACACTCTGAAGAGGACATCAGGGTGTAACCTTACTCTCAGAAACTAATAAGCATGCCTCTGCCAAGCACCCACCATGTGATGAAGGTAGGATGAACTCGAGTTGTTACAGTACTCTTCTGTTCTTCCAAAGTAAAGTCTTTGATATGCAGAAGAAATAACTTCTTGTGAATACTCTTGAAAATTAATGACTTTTACAGATTCAAAGTAAATAATTCCATCATTTTATTAAAGCTGTACTTTTATATTTTTATTGAGTTACTTAGAGCAGAACACAGCTCTAGAGCAGAGAACTATAGCATTAAGTGGAATTATCCTCCTTCCATACAGAGAGCCACTCACACATGTGTGTAACCATTCAGCATTTGTTTTGTGCCACTGTGATCCCTTTATATGGATACAGACTTGAATAGGCTATCCTGTTCCTATCCTCAAGGACTCACAGTCTAGTGAAGGCCACAGGTAAGTAGACAATTACAATACAATGCACTAAGCTCTGTCATTCAGGGGAATTTTGAGAACAGATTGGTAGGCAGTGACACCTGCAATGTGTTGAAGTTCATGTATGAGATATACAAACATACCCTATTGCTATTAGACGACAAAAGCTCAACTAAGGCTCTGGCTCTGTGGCATAGCAGGTAAAGCTACCTGCAGTGCCGGCATCCCGTATGGGCACCTGTTCGAGTCCTAACTGCTCCTCTTCTGATCCAGCTCTCTGCTATGGCCTGGGAAGGCAACAGAGGATGGCCCAAGTCCTTGGACCCCTGCACCCACGTGAGAGACTTGGAAGAAGCCCTAGGCTCCTGGCTTCAGATGGGCGCAGCTCTGGCTGTTGGGACCATTTGGAGAGTGAACCAGTGGATGGAAGACCTCTCTCTCTCGCTCACTCTGTAATTCTGCCTTTCAAATAAACAAATAAAATTTTAAAAAAGAAAAAAATCAAGGTGTAGAAAAGTACATATAATATAAATACCACCTACATTAGAAGGAAAGAAATAGAAATACATATGTACATATCTGTTATGTTTGATAAGGAAATTTAAACCATAAAACAAAGAAACATGGTTACCTGTGAGGGTAGAGAAGAATGGCATAAAGAAGCAGGAATAAATGCTAGGCTTCTTCAGAGCTGGCATTTAGCCTAGTGGCTGAGGCGCTCACATCCCATTGGAGAACCTGAGCTTTATTGCTGACTTTAGCTCCTGACTCCAACTTTCTGTCAGTGCAGACCCTCAGAGGCAGTAGTGATAGTCCAAGTAATGGAGTTCCTGCCACCCAGGTGGAGACCTGGATTGAATTTCTGGGTTGCTGCAATCTACACAAGAGACCTGGCTCCCAGGTCTTGGCTTCAGAACAGGTAATGCAGTTATTTGAGGAGTATATCAGAGGATGGGAGTTCTCTCTGTTTCCCAAATAAATAATTTCTTTTTTAGGATCTAAAAATATACACTTCTCTTTTTTAGGATTTTAATTAATTTATTTAAAGGCAGAGTGACAGAAAGATGGGGAGACAGACAAACAGATCTTCAATGCGCTGATTCACTCCCCAGATGGTTGCAACAGCCAGGGCTGGCTTCGGCCAAAGTCTGGAGCTTGAAACTATATACATCCAGATCTCCCACATGGGTGGCAGGGGAACAAGCACATGGACCATCTTCCAGGGCTTTCCCAGGTACATTGGCAGGAAGCTAGATTAAAAGTGGAGCGGCCACAACTAGAACCAGCACTCTGATATAGGATGCTGGCATCATACACGATGGCATAATCTACTGTATTACAATGCTGGCCCCAAGATAGACTTCCTTAAGTATATTTTGTTCTGTAGATTTGACTTTGGAAACACATAAATATATTACATGTATCTAGGAATTAAATTTAATAATTACTTTACAATTATGTAATATATGTGTTTCCAAAGTCAAATCTACAGAACAAAATATACTTAAAGAAGTCTATTGTAAAGTAATTATTAAATTCAATTCCTAGATACCAAACAAAAAATCAAACAACTGAAACCCTGTATTCAAATGGTGACATTAATCATATAGAAAAAAACTTTAAAACACAGCAAATGAAAATGTATATCCCCAATAGGATGTATCATAAGCGAAACACAAAAATATCTACAAAGAACATTAAATTCTTTTTAGTAATTTTTAAGGTAGCATACTTATATTACTATTCCAAAGCAGTTGTCTGTTTGCTGTAGGATAAAGCAAATGAGTGATTATGTTGTCTTGATAAGCAATATTTTAGCTGTTGAGAAAGGAAATACAGATTGTTGGGGTTAAATAAAAATCCAATAGTGTCGAATTTAAATTGGAAAGATCATAATGTCAAGGGCCCAGATTTTATTTCCAACACCTTTTTACACTAAGAGGAACAAGGGCTCCCAGGAGAGATGGCTGATTTCTGGAATGCCAACATGCAGCATTCTCAGAAAGCAAGGAAACTATCATAGACCACCAGGATCAAAGGACACAGGACAGGAGACACGGGCCAAAGATAGGATGTTTTGAATATCAATAAGAATAACTGTAATTGATTGAAATATTTAAAATGTTTGTTACTGTGTTAATGACAATACTGAAAAATGGTTCTATTTTAAAGATGATATGGAACACCTCATTATTTTGAAAACCAGTCAACTAAAAGAAAGAATCAGCAATCTACCAATTTGTCCTACACAAACTGCACCATTAGATGCCAGACAGTAGGTGGGGGAAAATTTCTACTTATAAAAGAATCTTAGCTAATAAATGAATGTGGAATGATAGGCTATCACTATTTTACCACCTTTAATGAATTAAGAGACACAGCTATTGAGGGACAACCAGATATTTTGTGCCTCCTGATGAAGAACTCCATACAATCTACGAACCATCTAGCTAAGGAAAAGGAGCCTGAATCTAATTAAGCTTCTAAAGTTAAGCACCAATTTTTAGGAAAAACAGCAGACAGAAGACATGTTAAATCATACTATGGGAACACAATCAGTAAAGTCCCTACAGGACAAACAACCTGATATAGTCAACAAATTGCAAAGAGAAATGGAGGGATAAGAGGAAAAATCTATGGCTTAAAAGAGATTTAAGAGGCATATTAATCAATACAATGCGTAGTCCTTATTTGGTCCTGACCCTAACAAACTATAAAATTCTGTCTCTCTCTCTCATGCTTGCACATACACTCAAGCATTTATGAAATAGTTGGGAAATTTGAGCAAAGATATGAAATTTGATATTATTAAAAAGTTGTGTTTGTAGGTATAATAGTTCGATTATATTTAATTAATCAGATTATATTGATAACTTATTTTTACAGGTACATAATATTTATGGATAAGAGAATATGAAATGTGGGGTTTGCTTCATAATAAAAGAAAGTGAGAGTATAGATGAAAGAAATAATTTTGGGGCCGGCACTGTGGCGTAGCAGGTAAAGCTGCCACTTGCAGTGCTGACATCCTATATGAGCGCTGGTTCAAGTACCAGCTACTCCACTTCCGATATGGCTCTCTATTGTGGCCTGGGAAAGCAATAGAATATGGCCCAACTCTGTGGACCCCTGCACCTGTGTGGGAGACCTGGAAGAAGCTCCTGGCTTCTGGCTTCGGATAAGCACAGCTCCAGCCATTGCGGCCATCTGGGGAGTAAACCAGTGGATGGAAGATTCTCTCTCTCTCTCTCTCTCTCTCTCTCTCTCTCTGCCTATCTGTAACTCTGCCTTTCAAGTAAATAAATAAATTAATTTGCTACAAGTTGATAATTGCTGAAGCTAAGTGGTGGTGTTAAATGTATATACTTATTGGGGCTGGCACTGTGGCGCAGTGGGTTAACGCCCTGGCCTGAAGCGCTGGCATCCCATATGGGCGTTGGTTCGAGACCCAGCTGCCCCACTTCCTATCCAGCTCTCTGCTATGGCCTGGGAAAGCAGTAGAAGATGGCCCAAGTCCTTGGGCCCCTGCACCCACGTGGGAGACCTGGAAGAAGCTCCTGGCTTCCAGCTTCAGATTGGCGCAGCTCCAGCCACTGCAGCCAATTGGGGAGTGAACCAGCAGATGAAAGACTTCTCTCTCTCTCTCTCTCTCTCTCTCTCTCTCTGCCTTTCCTCTCTCTGTGTAACTCTGACTTTCAAATAAATAAATTGATCTTAAAAGATGTTAAATTTAAAACAAGTTTAATTAAAAATGTATATACTTATTAGATCACAAGGGCATACAAAAATAAAAACAAGTGATCAATAAAGCTGAGAGGTGGTCTGGGAAAAACAAATAAAACTGATAAATTTCTCAGCAGGTTTATCACATAAAAAAAAGAGAAAAGGCACAAATAATGTACATAAATAGGGACGTGGTCTAGATTTGCACAACCTTATAATGATGAGCTTTGACCACTAGCAGAAATGCTTGCAATTTCTGGAAACATTTTGGTTGTCACAAACTAAAGGGAGGTGTGCTACTGATTCTAATTGGTAGAGTCCAGGGATATTACAGTATCCTACAATGCACAGAACAGCCTCCCACAAACAAGAATCATCCAGTCCAAAATGCCAGTAGTGCTGAGACAAAATCTTTGGGGGCTAGCTGTCACCTGTAATGTCAACACTCCATATAGGTTGAAGTTAGTGTCCTGGCTGCTCCACTTCCAATCCAGCTCCCTGATAATGGCCTGGGAAAAAGTAGTAGCAGATAGCCCAAGTGTTTAGTTCCCAGCCACCCAAGTGGGAGACCTGGAAGAAGCTCCTGGATCCTGGTTTCAGTCTGTCCCACCCCTTGCTATTGCAGCCATCTGCGGAGTGAATTAACAGATGGAAGACCTCTCTCTCTCTCTCTCTCTCTCTAACTCTTTCAAACAAATAAATAAATATTTTTGAGAGAGAGAGAGAAACTTTGACTTGGACTAAATGGAAAGTTTCTAGGAAAACATTAGTTATCAAAACTGATCCAAAAAATATCCGAATAATGCAATAATGAGAAGAAATTCAGTTTTCATAAATCTCTCTTTTACCGAGAGGTACCAGAAGAGTAAGTTGTGCCAGATGAGTTTTACCAATACTTCAAGAAACACATAATTTTCATTTCATCTAAAGACTTAGAAAATGTAATGAAGATGAGAACCTCATTTAACAACCAAACATAGCCCTGGTTTAGACATCAAATAAAGACACCTTAAAAGTAGAAGGCTAGAGGCTGTTGTAATTTAAAAGCAAAAATGCAAAAATCCTAAATAAAATGTCAATAAATAGGGGGCCAGAGTTGTTGTGGTGGATTAAGCCACCACCTGTTACGCTAGCATCCCATATGAGCACTGGCTCAAGTCCTGGCTGCTCCACTTCAGGTGCAGCTCCATGCTAATGCATCTAGGAAAGCAGCAGATGATGACTCAAGTGATTAAGACCCTGCCACCCACGTGGGAGACCTGGATGGAGTTCCTGGCTCCTGACTTAGGCCTGGCCCAGCCCCAGTTGTTGTGGCCATTTGGGGAGTGAACCAGTGGATGGAAGATCTCTCTGTAACTCTCTCTCTCTCTCTCTCTGGGGCTGTGTGTGTGTGTGTGTGTGTGAAATGAATAATTTTTTTAAAAAGTTAGTAAATTGAATTTCATATGCATTAAAGAATGGTTCAATATGTCCAAGTGTGGTTTTTCTTAGGAATAAAAATACAGTTCACCAAAGGAAAGCTATCAATGTAATCACACATAACCCAAGTAAAGGGGAAAGACTATATGATTTATTCAATACAAGCAGAACAAGAATCCAATAAAATTCAACATTCATTTGTGTAATATTAGTAATAAAGATCTGAGAAGCCAAGGAGAGAAACAAACTCTTTTAAAGTGATAATGAGATCTTCCAGAAATCTATTACATACATTTTTAATAGTTAGGCATCAAGCCTAGTCCCATGAAAGTTGACAGCAAGAAGTGATAACCACTAACCCCACTGCTGTGGCCAGGGAGTGCAGTGGAGGATGGCCCAAGTGCTTAGGCCCTGCACCCCATGGGAGACCAGGAGAAGTACCTGGCTCCTGCCATCGGATCAGCGCGGTGCGCCGGCCGCAGCGCGCTGGCCACGGCGGCCATTGGAGGGTGAACCAACGGCAAAGGAAGACCTTTCTCTCTCTCTCTCTCACTATCCACTCTGCCTGTCAAAAAAAAAAAAAAAGATTTGAAAGATAGGGGCACAGTGGGTTAAAGCCCCTGCCTGCAAGGCCAGCATCCTATTTGGGTGCTAGTTCAAGTCCCAGCTGCTCCACTTCTGATCCAGCTCCCTGCTAATGAGCCTGAGAAAGCAGTGGAAGATGGCCTAAGTGCTTGGGCCCCTGAACTCACGTGGGAGACCTGGAAGCAGCTCCTGGCTCCTGGCTTCTGCTTGGCCCAACCCTGGTCGTTGCAGCCATCTGGGGAGTGAACCAGCAGATGGAAGACTTCTCTCTCTGTCTCTACCTCTCTGTAACTCTGCCTTTCAAATAAATAAAATAAATCTATTTTAAAAATAAAAAATGAGCCTTTCAAAAAAATAAAAATAAAAAATGAAAAGATAAAGACACAACTGTTACTATTTTGCAAATGATAGGACTGACAATCTAGAAAACCTAAAATCGTCAGCTTCAAGCCATTTAATTTAAGGTAAGAATTAAAGGGTGGGTATAAGATAAACACAAATAATTTTCCTTTACATAATGATAATCAATTAAAATATAGTAAGAAAAAATTCTATTCATAATAACAACAAAAGCTATAGAATAGCAAGAAATATATCTAATAAAAATGCAAGTCTAGAGACCAGCATTGCGGCATAGTGAGTTAAGCTGCCACTTGTGACATCAACATCTCATATATGTGGGTGCCAATTCAAGTCTCAGCTGCTCTGATCCCAATTCAGCTCCCTGCTAATGCACCTGGGAAAGCAGTGGAGAATGGTAGGAGTACTTGGGCCCCTGCCACCCACTTGGGAGATTTGGATGGAGTCCTGGCTCCTGGCTTCAGCCTAGCCCAGTCCCTCTGTTTAGGGAGTGAAACAATGGATAGAATATCTCTCTCTCTCTCTGTCTCCCTCTCTCCCCCTCTCCCTCTCTCAATCTTTCTGTCATTCTGCCTTTCAAATAAATCTCTTTTTTAAAAAAAAAAGTCTTTCATAGAAAAAATATAAATTTTACTGGCGGGCCTGGCGCTATGGCTCATTTGGTTAATCCTCTGGCTGCAGTGCCGGATCCCATATGAGCGCTGGGTTCTAGTCCTGGTTGCTCCTCTTCCAGTCCAGCTCTCTGGTGTGGCCCGGGAGGGCAGTGGAGGATGGCCCAAGTGCTTGGGGGCCTGCACCCGCATGGGAGACCAGGACGAAGCACCTGGCTCCTGGCTTCAGATCGGTGTAGTTCCAGCTGTAGCAGCCATTTGGGGGGTGAACCAACGGAAGGAAGACCTTTCTGTCTCTCTCTCACTGTCTAACTCTGTCAAATAAATTTAAAAAATTTTAAAAAATTTTACTGAAATACATTTTAGAAGTTCTGAATAAAGTGAAAGTGAAATGTTGTCAATTTGTCAGCTCGTCCCAAATGAATCTACAAATTCAATGCAACCACAATAAAATTTTGAATTTTACTCAGAACTTGACCAAATAATTCTAAAATTCCAAGGCAGTGCAATATTGGTGAAGTTTTAGAACAACAGAATATGTTCAATGTAATATTTCAAATCAATGGGAAAACAGTAACTCAGTAAATGACATTAGCACAATTGGTTAAACACTTAGGAAATATTCAATTAAATTTCTATCTAAACCCATTTATTAAAATACAAGAGAATCAAGGGCTACAGACAAAGTTCCAACAATAAAAACATGAGAAAATTATAATGTATTGATAATTTTGGGAGATTTTAATTTCTTGAGGCTGCCATAACAAATTACCACAAACTTGGTGGTTTACAACAACAGAAATTTATTCTCTCTCAGTCTGAAGGTCCATCTTCTAAAATCAGAATGTCTGTAGGACTGATTCCTACCGAGGCTCTGTGGGGAGAGTCTGGTGCATGCCTCTCTCCTAGCCTTGGGTGGCTGCTGGCAATTCTTGGAGTTCCTTGGCTTCTAAATGTATCCTTCTCCTCTCTGCTTTATCTCTGTGTGTCTTCTCAAAAAAACACTTGTGATTAAGTTAGAGAGACAGTAGGAAAATCCTACTGGACCTCATCTGATCCAGATTCTTCATTAAATCTGCATAGAATTGTTCCAAATACGGTCACATGTACAGATTCCAGGTGGCCATTGTTTTTGGGAGAAACAAGTTTCAATCCACTACAAAGGCTTTCTTAATTAAGACAAAAGGGAGAAGATTCATAAATTTGACTTCATTAAAAACAAAAGCTACATTTAAAAACAGCATGTTAATTAGAAAAATTAAAGGAAAACATGAATGGTATCTCTCTTACATTTATTTTAGAAAAAAGTTAAAATCCAGAATATATAATTTTCAAAATTCCTGCAACTCAAAAAGAAAAAGAATAATGACTCAATAAATTACTAAATATATGAAGTCATTAATCAGAAGAGCAAATAAGATAAATGAAATAAACACAGTATAAATACACATAAATTAAAAACATTAAAAGATATTCAATGACATTAGTATTCAAGGAAATGAAAATTAAAACATACCACTTTGTACTCATCATATTAGTCAAAGCTAAAATTTAATAATATTTAGTACTGGTAAGGATAACAGGAAATGGGAGCTTCAATATACTGCTGATTGGCACAGATAATTTCAATGCCTTTTTTTCTATATCAAAATTTTAAATTCCTGTTTCCAAGACACCTGTATACATTCACAAGATGACATGCTTATGTGTTTTCTGAAGTACTATTTCCAAGAATTCTAACCTGGAAACAAAGTAAATGTTCATCAACAGAGTAATGCTTACTTAAACATGAGACAGAACCTCATAATGCCCACACAATGCTGTATTATGGAGGTCTATGCAATAACAGGACTAGCTATGCATGGCATGCTTTGGGGTAAATAAAGTAATCTGCAAAATGTAGCTACAGAAAATACTGCATAGTTTTAGATATTATATATATATTATATATGAATATATTAAATACACACACACAATCTAGAAGTATACAAACCAATCCAATAAAAGTGGGTACTTTGGGGCAGGGGGGTAGAGGGGACTGTGATGGGAGGTAATAGACATAAGTAACTTTAACTTTTCTGTAGTATTTTAACTTTTTTTGTGAAGAATGTATTCATACGGGGTCAGCATTGTGGCACAGCAGATTAAGCCAATGCTTCCGAAACTGGCATCCCATATCAGCCAGGTGGAGTCAGGATTGCTTAGCCTTCAATCCAGCTCCCTGTTAACACCCCTGGGAAAGCTGCAGAAGATGGCTCAAGTATTGGGCCCCTGCCACCCGTTTGAAAGACCAGGATGGAGTCCTAGGCTCCTGGCTTTGATCTGGCCCAGCCCTGGGCATTGCAGCCTTTTAGATAGTAAACCAGCAGATGGAAGATTTTCTCTCTTATTCTTTCCCTCTCTCTCTCCCTCTCTCTCTCTCTGACTTTCAAGTAAATAAAGAAATCTTTTTTAGTGTTCATAGATTATTTATATTATTCCTAAAAATAATTTTTAAATGAGTGGGAAGTAGTGAAAAGGAGAAAGTGTATATGCTATTTTTTCAAGAAGTGTAATAATGAAATAATTATTACTATTAATAAGAATATTTAAGCAAACTGTAGGATATCTAATAAAATGAATATTAATGCAGAATATATAAAATGGAAAATCTTTGTGGAATTTTTACAACTTTGGATTTTTAAAAATTAATATGATTAAAACTTCTAAGTAATATAAGAAAGTAACAAAATTTTCCCAGGAACTTGGAAATAAAATTTTGAGAATTAAACTTAAATGTATAATGAATTAGATAGGAAAATCACCTTTGTGAAACATAATGCCTTCCAGAGTGACAAGACCTGACTGTAACTTGGATGACAATGTTGACATATCTAACGAAAGAATGCATCCATGAGCCAAAGAAGCATAGATAGGGAGAGTCAATGAAGCCAATGTGGACAGAGCAGACTTGTCTCTTACCTCATTTTGTATGCCTTAGTTTCTCCATGCCAAAAATGGGGTTAATAAGAGCATTGCATTATTATATAAAATACAAGAGCATCTGCTACCTAGTGAGGCTTATGTGTTATTAAAGAGAAGGAATGTAGTGGCTAGGCCAATATAAACCATGTCCCCATTCTTTCTATTTTTCATTATTGAGCAGCACCCTGCTTTTCATACACCAGGCTGTTGTGAGGGTATCAGCATGAGTCAGCCTCCTGAGCCTGTCCGGTTTTGAAACACGGAGCTGATCAAGTTTCTGAGACTGCCAGACTGAGGCCTAGACTGGACAGAGGTTGAAAGCACCAAGGTAATGCCATTAAGCAAGGCCTCTTGGTAGCCAGCCAGCTATATTTCTTAATGACATGCCACCCTGGCATACCTAATCTGGTCATACTTTTAACAACGTGGAGTGGCCAGAGGGGATAGGTATATGTAGAAGGAATGAAAAGGCTAGGAAAAAAAAATAAACTAAAATACTAACAGGTAGTTGTGTACAAGTATTATGGGGTGATTTAATATTGTCTTTGTTTTACTTGCCTATACTTTCCAAGTTTTCCTTAGTGGGTGTGCAGTACTTTAAGGTTTTGTAAACATGTCTAACTGAAGTTGAGGTGGTGAAAATCAAGAGGGACAAGGACAGAGAAGAGGCTTCTGAGGCTTGAGGCTGAGGGAAACCTGTCAGAGAGTTAGAGGCAGAGCAGAGATGACTAAGTGCACTTTCCTAATGAGAAGCTTGCTTTCCCCAGAAAGACTGTTTCTACCCCCTGTGCACCTAGGCTTTGAAGTGACTCACTTGCCTGTCATTTCATTGCCCTAGCTAATGACTGCAATGGAAAATATTTCTTTGAGAATTTTAAGTGTATCACTGTGTCTAACTCTACCACAGGCACTTGTTGAACCTGAACTCCCCAGATCTGAGTTCTTTTGTTGATGTTGTTTTAACTTTTATTGATATAAAGAGAACACATTTCATGTATTTCATAGGTATAGTTCTAAGAAGATATCTCTGTACTGAATTGGGTACAGGGAGTTTGTATGAGGAGAAACAAATTTTAGAGAAATAAAAATAGAAATGAAAATGCAAAATCACTGTGGCCCGGGTGAAGTGGCTAGGGAAGGCTTAGAATGTGAAAGGTCAACGGATCTAATTTTCTTACCCTTCGATTCAGGGAGCAGGTGGTGCTTAAGCTGAACCTTGAGAAGCCTGGACGGTTTGGATAAGCAGAGAGCAAGTCATGGGCAGTGGGGACAGCAGATGGAGAGAGCAAAGGCACTGGGGCCAAAGTGGCCCCGCGGACTGTAGATTGACTCTCCTGAAGCCAGCCAGCATTATCTGCAGGATACTTTTCCAGCCACCCTTTATTTTCAGCTGTGTCTTTGTTGCCTCAGTCTTGTGACCTCGGTGCGCAAGAGGAAGCCATCCAAAACAGTTACATGATCTGCTCCAGCTCCAGTGCTGGCGCGGCTCGCTCCCAGCCCAGTCCCCCTCCCGGACTCGCGCCGCTTTAGAGCGCACCACTGCCTCCTCCTTCCCTAGCCCGCTCACTCGCCAGTGTCTAAGCAACAAAGTGCCCTAGGAAGTTCTTTCTTGTTTGGTTTGGGGCGGGGTGGGGCGTGTTTAATCTGGGCTTCTAGTTCAAATCTAAAATCCGATCAAGACGCGGAAATCCAACTCTTTAGATCTCGAACGCAAACGAGATTTTTCTTTCACTTTTCAAGTGACCGTCGGTTCCTAAAACTAGTCCCGTAGTAGAAAGCAGCAGCACCCTCCTCAACATTTTGTAAGCCCAGCATGTGTGGAAAACTGAAATAATCATTTGCAGGGCTTCGAAAATAAACCTTGCCTACGGTGACAAATTCCCCGGGTGGCCGAGCCCCTAGGGCGCAGCGCGCAGCTGCCAGGACCCGCCGCGCCCGCCCCGCCTCTCGCCCGCCCGCTCGCAAGCGTCCCCTGCAAGGTGGAGGCGGCGCCGCAGCGAGGGAGCTGTTGTGGGCCGCCAGGCGGGAGTCTCTGGGCCGCCGCTGTCTCCGCCAGGAGAGCGGAAGATGCAGGAGCCACGCTTGGACGCCGGCCGGCACTAAGGGGAGCAGCGGGCAGCGGCTACGGAAGCGTTGCGGTGAGGCCCTAAACAGACCGAAGCTCCAGTCAGCTCTGGCGCGTGGTGGACTCCGGAGGCCGCCAGAGCCGAGAGCACCAGGCGAGACCCGCTGGCCCCAGGCCCTAGAGGTCGGGGGCTCTGGCGGGCCTGGCACTTGGGCTGCCCACAGCGAGAGTGCAGCTGCTGTGAAGCTGCCTTTCTTTGGGGCTGAAGCCCCGTGCAACACGTGGGTCATTTCTTTGAAACCATTAGAAACGTGCGGCAATGAGGAGCCGGAGTAACTCCGGGGTCCGACTGGACAGCTACGCTCGACTGGTGCAACAGACCATCCTGTGCCATCAGGTAAGTGTGGGGTGTCACCTGTTATCACCCAGGATGTGGAGTGTGATAGCCTGGACACAGACCCTGAGTGAACCTGTGTGTGTGAAGGGGTGACAAGTATTCCTGCCCCCTAGCTTGGGGAGGCCATAAAGGACCCTGAAAGGGAAAAAGAGGTTGATGTTGAGCCTGGAGCAGAACCAGAGTCTGGCACGGATAGACACAAGCCCCCTGGGTCACGGCTTTGCAGCACCCCTCACCAGCAGCACCAGTAGCAGCAGCAGCAGCAGCCACAGATGGGCTCCAAGGGCAGACTTGCAAGATCTGTTGAGGCTTGTTCATTGACTTCCCCCTGACTCCCAGGTTTGTGTGTTATCTTGCCCTTCTCCCAGAGAAAAGACATAGGGAACTTTAAGCTCTCTTAAGCTAGACCATTGTGAAGGTCGAAGGCACTCTGTATGGTTAATTATGTCTCCTACACCTTTATTGCTGGTTTTATCATTGGTGGGTCAGTCTATACAGATAATTATATGTTTCCTACACCTTTATGGCTGGTTTTTTCATTGGTAGGTCAGTCTTTGTAACTGAAAAGTTAAAGCTGTTTTTAGATAAAACTTTTAATGATGCTTTTCTCTTAACAATAAGCCTGAATAATCTCTTTTAAAAATGATACACACATTTCGGATTTGTAAGGCTTCAGCCAGCTCTTTTCCCTTACTTAAGATAATACTGGCGAAAGGTACAAACTTTCTGTTCTAAGAATATGTTTTGAGGATCTAATGTAAACCAGCATTGGGACTATAGTTAATAACACTTACTTGTATAAAAATTGAAATTTGCTAAGAGAATAGATGGCAGGTATTCTCACCATCAAAAAAGGGAACTAAGTGAGGTGACGGATGAATGAATTAACCTGATGATGGTAATCATTTCACAATGAACACAACCAATGGCAAACCATCACATTATACATTTAAAGTACACACAATTTTTGATTGTCAATCATACCTCAGTTGAAAAAGACAGCATTTGCCTGCAGTTGATCAGAAGAGAAGGTTAGGGGGAATTAGAGGAAAGACCAGAGTCCCAAAGTAACCCATTTGGTAGATTCTGTTTGCTAATATTAAGAACCTGTGGTTACCTGGCTATCCTTTTTCTCCACCTTGCAGAATCCAGTGACCGGCTTGCTTCCAGCTAGCTATGATCAGAAAGACGCATGGGTCCGAGATAATGTGTACAGCATCCTGGCTGTGTGGGGTTTGGGCCTGGCCTATCGGAAGAATGCAGACCGGGATGAGGATAAAGCAAAGGCCTACGAACTGGAGCAGGTATTCAGAGTAAAAACTTTAGGAGATTCAGAGCTATGTGAGGTTGCTGGGGAAAGGGGAGCAAAGACTGAATGTAGCCGGCAGGAGCTAAGAGAACTGTATTTTGCCTGTCCTCTTTTTTCTTCACCGTCCTGGAATTACATTGCAAAAGGTTTTCTTGAATTGTTCTGAAGTGGTCTTTTGTTTGTTTGTTTGTTTGTTTGCAGTAGAAACTTGAAACTTGCTGATTCAGGGAAGGGGGCACAGTCTGTTCCATTACAGCGGAAAATCCCATCCTGAGATCTTTCCTAAAATGTATAATCCTCTTTCTACGTAAATGTATTTTGCAGCCTCTATCATATTTATTCTCGTTGACAAGAATGTTTGGGGGCAGATATCTACTACTTTGCTTCATTTTTGAAAATGATTGGTGGCATGGGGGTACTTCAGAAAATGTGTGGAAATAGTTCAAAGATAAACTTATTTTGGTACAAAAATATTTAAAATCCATATGTAGTTTTTTAATTTTTTTTATTTTTGACAGGCAGAGTGGACAGTAAGAGAGAGAGACAGAGAGAAAGGTCTTCCTTTGCTATTGGTTGCCCCTCCAATGGCCGCTGCGGCCGGCGTACCGCGCCTATCCGAAGGCAGGAGCCAGGTGCTTCTCCTGGTCTCCCATGGGGTGCAGGGCCCAAGGACTTGGGCCATCCTCCACTGCACTCCCTGGCCACAGCAGAGAGCTGGCCTGGAAGAGGAGCAACTGGGACAGAATCCTGCGCCCCGACCAGGACTAGAACCCGGTGTGCCGGCGCCGCAAGGCAGAGGATTAGCCTAGTAAGCCACAGCGCCGGCCTTGTAGTTTTTTCATAATACATTTGCCATGTACTTTTTCAAAGACTTCCCATATTTGTATGAGGGCAACACACAAATAAGAGACCTTTCAGACTAGACACCAGGCAGGTTATTTGTTGATTTTTATAGCTATGGCCACTGTTTCAGACCCTATTGCTCCCCTGCTTCCTCCCCACGTGTAAAATGAGGTCAGAATCAGCAGATGCTTTAAAGCCAACTTTCAAGGCACTTCTCATAAACTAGCATCCTTCATAAAACTGTTCTGACACTCAGGGAGCAGTATCTTCTTGAATGACCCAGAAAACAAGTTATTCTAAGTTATATGAGACTTTAATAATTTTTAATGTACTTGAGAGGCAGAGAAATAGAGCGTGAGAAAGAGAATAGACAGAGTTCCCATCCACCGGTTCATTCCTCCAGTGTCTTCCATGGCCAGGGCTGGGCCAGGCAGAATCTGGGAGCTAGGAATTCAGTCCATGTCCCCTACTGTGGATGGCAGGAACCCAACTACTTGAGCATTGGCAGGTCTGCATTAACAAGAAGCTAGAATCAGGCATGGAGCCAGGACTGAAACTCAGGGCTTCCAGTAGGCGATGCAGGTGTCCCAGCTGGCATTTTAACTGCTAGGCCAAATGCCCACCCACTATATGGGACTTTTAATGTAGAAATACTATGCTGTTAGTTGTAAGATATATATGAATTCTTATCCAGGAGTGGAAAAGATTCTTTCTACACCAGTCGTTTTCTCTACTAATCATCCTCAGACTTAGGCAAAATGAGTTCCAGTCTAAATTTATAAGTCAGAATACTGAGCTTTGGTTATTACTAAAAGTACCAGCATATTACAGAGTTGCAGTTCTTAGCAATAGGAAAACTGCACTGTGCTATCTTCAGCAACAGTAGGCACTTGTTATTTTTTCAGGCATTATTGTGAGGTGCATACATCTGCCAAAAGAAATTATTGGAGTCTTTGCTGTAGCCCAGGATGTACAGATCAAATGCTGTTATCTGTACAGGTCTTTTATACAAATAATACCATTGTAGAAATTTTGAAAATATAGAGAAGTACTAAAAGTGAACTGTAATCCTGCTCCTCCCGAAATCCTACTTCCTGGTTTTAGTGTTTTGATATTTTGATCTCAATATTTTATGTTTTTGCTAGAAATTAATATCAGTAAAGCTGGAATTACATATCTAGTACAATTTGACCAATTTTTCAAATACTATTAGAAAAGTATTTTGTCTCCCTATTGACCAGTCATTCTACAAAGAGGTTTTATTATTTGATCACATTAATTTTTTTCTCAAACTTGGTTCAGGATTAATCTAGACCAAGAATCCAAAAATCATCTCTGTAAAGGGCCAGTTAGTATTTTCAGCATTGAAGTCTCTGCCCAGCTATTCAACACTGTAGTCGTGCAAAAGCAGCCAGAAATAATATATAAACAATGAGTATGGTTATGCTCTAATGAAACTTTATTGACAGTAACCACCAACAGTGGGTTAGACTTGTCCCTGATCTAGATGAATGATTCTAAACTCTGAATATACATTGGAATCACTTGGGAAACTTTTAAGACATACCTTTATCCTGTCTTAGAACAATTTTAAGAATCCCTGGACATCAATATAAAAAAAAGATTCTAATGTACCCCCAGGGTTAATAATGACTGATATATGGTCAGTATGTGAACATAGATTAAATCTAATAAATCCATAATTAAATTGTCAGCTACTGTCAACTTTCCATTATTGTGTGGATTTTCCCAAAACATTGATTGTTAATCCTGTCTACCTTTTCTTCAAATTCTCACTTTGGTTTCTTTCTGAGAAATAACATCAGAGAACTGAAGAGAATTCTGGATGTAAAAGAGATGAGGACTTAGGCAGCTACCATATCCTAGACTGAGAACAGAATTATTCACGTCCATGTTTTTACAAATGCCCCTTTCTCTTAGACACAGGATACCGTCTGAAACCCATAAACAATAAATAAGCACACAAGCAGGTATCACTCTGGCTGCCTTAAGTTCTACTTCTTCCTCCGTTTTGTTTTGTTTGTGCAGTCTCTCGTCTTTTCTCTTGAATTTAATTACCTTTATAAGAAGGACTTTGAAATCTTCCAAAATAAAGCTCTGACCTCACTTTAATTTCATACCCTCGTATCATGGTCTGCGCATCAGTTTTATCTGCATACCTGTGTCTGCTCAAACTCAGTGTGCCTGAAATCCCATCTTCCCAACAACATCAAAAATAAATAAATAAATAAATTCCCAAACAACAATTCACCAAGTAACCCTTTATTGGTGTCCTCATTCTACCAGTCACCCAGGCAACATTACTTGGAGTGTTTCCCATATCGTGTTCTGTGGAACATGAGGCCAAATAAGTTTGGGGCTATGTTAAACTGCATATTTCTTTAATTGATGCTTTCTCAGAACTTTTGGTATACTAATATACATTTTGAATAGAAGATGGATTGAATTTTCAGCTTTTCTAAGTGCATTCATTACTTCTGGAACAGTCCTTTAATAAAAACACTTAACATCTTTGTAAATAGCTTTCATTGTACAAACACTTCCCAGTAATTGCCAGTATTTTATTCTCACAATGCTATGTGAATTAACTATTACTCTTCCCAGTTTACAAGTGAAGGGAACAAAGGGCAGGAGATGAAGCTGGAATTTGGTGGTGTGCATACAACATGGATGTTAGGACTTTTAGATGCAGTCCTGTTTGCATTTTTTCCTCCAAATGAAGCCATAGACATTGTTACCTCCAAGTCTTTACAGGTTGTGTCTTCTCCAAACCTATTCAAATATCCAAATATCCTATTTTGAAATCCCAGCACCAATCCCACTTTATTGATGGTCCCTGTCCTTACAGACCACTCGATTGTACAGTCATCACTTCTTTCTCAGGACTCCTCTCTTTGAATTTCTAGGTCACTTATTGTCTGTACCACTCAACATGTTCTTTTTTTTTATTTAATGAAGTTTGTATAATTGTTATGTGCAAGGTCCTGTAATAGATACAAAAAAGAAATCTGGACAAAATATATAGACATTTACATGATTTTTCAAATTTTGCCTTTTTTGACTTTTTATTTATTTTTTCCAACATAGCACTATATTTATTTTTGATATAACATTTTTAATTTGCTTTTGGAGAAGACTTTTGAAAGTTACTTGCAGACATGAGTTAGGTTTTTTATATACAACCTGCTTAGTCAATTGACTAAATGTCTTTTTCTGAACATGGTCTCTGCTCCTTTTTCTCAAGGGGTTTATAGTCAATGGGATAGACATATATATAAATAAATAGTTACAATACATTAAGCCAGGTACTGTAGGTACTGTACATATTGAAGATAAGTATTAAGTTCTGCGGAAACACACAAAGGCAGGATTGTCTAAACTTTCCTTGAACAAGGCAAAGAAAGTTCACATAGAAGAGTTGAGCTGTAAAGAATAATTAGGAATTGCTGAGTAGACCATGTTGTAATTCAGTTTTTGTAACATATCTTCCCATCTCTCTTGCTTTATGTTCCACAAAATCTGGTATATATGACTGTATATGATTATATACTATATGGTCAACTCACAGGTACAAAGATCCATGTCCTCAAAAAAAGTAGATGATGTATAGGCATTTGGCTTAGCAGTTCAGACACCACTTGGGATGCCTGCATCTCATATTGGAATGTTCATGTTCGAATTCTGACTCCTTTCCTGAATCCAGCTTCCTGCTAATACACATACTGGAAGGCAGCAAGTGATGGCCCAAGAGATTGAGTTCCTGCCACCCATGTAAGAGACTCAGATTGAGCTCCCAAATTTTGGTTTTGGCCTGGCTTTGGCCTGGCTCAGGCCCAACTGCTGGAGGCATTTGGGAAATGAAATAAAGAACCAGCAGAAGGCAGTGCACCCCCCTCTCTAATAGATAAAAAGAAATACAAAAATTTTTAAAAGTAAATTAACTTTAAAAAAAGAAATAAATATGAGGTGAGGTGTTACTTTGTGTGAGTAGAAGCCCTGGTATATAAATGTGCACGTATAATTTACACCATCTAGTGTACTTGAGTCAGAAAACAACCCGTGTGTGGGACAAACTACAGATACCTCCTGTCACTCCTACCTCCGCATCTTTTCTATTGATTTTATCCTGAACTTGAAGACAAAAATGGCTGATAATGGCCAATCCAGGAAGACAAAAGTGGTTGGAAATCAGGAATCTTCCATCTTCCACTGAGAACGTGATTCCCCAGATTTGCTGTTTTAGTTAAAGAAAATTTAGATAGGAATAGTCACAAAACAGGATAGATGGGTAAGCAAGAGAGAAAATGACTAAGGAAGTAAAATAGCAAAGAAGCCAATGAAGTGAACTGAGGGGTCTTATAGAATAGTATAGAAGTTAAGTCCTATATTGATTGATTAGAGGCCCTCAATATGCTTTGTTTATTTTTTTAAGAAACCATTTATTTAACAAGTACAAATTTCATAAGTAAGATCAAGTGTCTAGGAATAACAATGGATAGAATTAAAAAGGAGAGAATGTTTCAACATGAGAAGCAATTCACATAGCAGACTCATAGAATGGCAGTCACTCTAAAATAGCACTCTGACCTAAGAATCAGTATGCTTTAAAAATGAGTTCCTTTGGGTTACTGATTTAAAGAAAAGACAACTGAAAATTCTGCCTCTGCTTACCACTCTAATTTGTTGGATGTTGGAAAAGAAAGTACATGGTAGAAAACTTTCAGTATGTTGTAACACATATCAGAACTGAATAAATGAAGGCTTTCTTAAATAATTTTTGTTAACAAGGTATATGAAAGGGCTAGTCTCATTAAGGTTGAAGTAATAATAAGAGAAATGATCTTCACTTTTAGTAAAAGTCTTCATAAAGAGTTGGAACATACTTTAATAGGAACTTATCCTCATCGTGCCTATTGCTTGTTGTGTATTTTGAATGTGCTTTGAAAAAATAACAGAGTGATATAGCACCCAAGTAGATTAGTTTTCAGAGGTGTCCTGAAGCCACCTCTGAGCTAGCATTCCCCGGAGTAATGTGATTGGAGTTCTTTTGGACTGTGAAACAGAAAGCTTTTTGGAAAAGTGGAGAAGGTGTTCAGTGCTATGTTCTTCCAAAATATATTGCCTACCTGTATCACTGTTGATGGATCCTTCTAAGTGCTGGGTAGTATATAGCTGATCATCAGAATTTGGGAACATATAACTGGAAAACAAGCTACTTGAGAAATTTTCAAGCCCTAGTAAGAGAAATAGTGATGACTTAAGACTTAAGAAATTTGTGACTTTTTTCATAGAGAAAGGATTGAGTCATACTAACAATTTGCCTTTACATTTATTCTAAATTGAAAATCACTTTATTCCTCAGGGAAAATGTCCAGATAAACATTTCTATGAACTCTTGAAGATAAATCTTGCCTAGTTTAGAAAAAATAAAAATGATATTATGGTGAAGCCTTTCTCGGCCATAGGATATACAAAGGGACTTCAGAAAGTTCATGGGAAAGTGGAATTAAAAGATAAGTTTATTTTGGTGTAAAAAATTGGAAATATATGCATAGTCTTTTCATAACATAGATTTCTGTGGGCTTTTTGGTGACCTCTCATAAAACCCAGAGCCTCATGATTTTTGAGCTGACTTGCTTCTTTTCTCCAAGTAGACTGTCCTCCAATAAGATGTTCATCTTATTTTTACATAAACCTACAGAACATGGATTATTTTTTGTAACTGGATGGGATCACAAACTGTAGCTTTTGATTCCACTTTTAGCTGCAATCTACTCTTCTGTGTCCCTATAAAGTAAATGCCATGTAAATAGGAACCCAGGATAGAGTTACTTGTTCTCGAAAGGTCATGTACCAACTGCTGTTGCTGAGTAAGTGTTCTTGTATCTAGGGATGTTTATAACAGTCTTGTTTCCGTTTATTTCTGCAGAGTGTAGTGAAGCTGATGAGAGGACTGCTGCACTGCATGATCAGACAGGTATGACGTTGGGAACAGCTTCCTCTCTGATGAAAGCATAGCAGAGTAGTATCTACTCCTTGGCAAGTATTTATAGCTTATATTTTCTTCAGTTTCACAAGTAGTACGCACTCATTTTAGAATATTTAGAAAATTGAGAGGAAAAAAAAAATGTCACCCATAATCTCATCACACAATTACCTCTAGAATGTTTTCCTTCCAGTCTGTTGTTTCCCATCTACAAATTCATCTACAAGTACTTCGTCATTACTGTACATGCAATTATGTTTATTGGGTAAAAGCTGATAGAAGTCTAAAAACCCTCATCTGAAAGCTGTGGAGCCACCAGATCAACTTTCAAATTAAGAATTTCTCGGCCGGCGCCGTGGCTCACTAGGCTAATCCTCCACCTAGCGGCGCCGGCACACCGGGTTCTAGTCCCGGTCGGGGCGCTGGATTCTGTCCCAGTTGCCCCTCTTCCAGGCCAGCTCTCTGCTGTGGCCAGGGAGTGCAGTGGAGGATGGCCCAAGTGCTTGGGCCCTGCACCCCATGGGAGACCAGGAGAAGCACCTGGTTCCTGCTTTCGGATCAGCGCGGCCATTGGAGGGTGAACCAACGGCAAAAGGAAGACCTTTCTCTCTGTCTCTCTCTCTCACTATCCACTCTGCCTGTCAAAAAAAAAAAATTTCTCAGATTTAAAAAAGGAAGTATTGGGGTTCTTTAAAAACTTCGTGGAAAGTGGACTAAACTGATAAGTTTATTTTGGTGCCTTACATTTTTGAAATCTATGTATACAAATGGTCTTTCAAAAGTTTGTGGAAGATGTATAATATGAAAAAACTATACATGGATTTCAAAATATTTTTGCACCAAATGAACTTGCCTTTGAATTCCTTCTTCCATGAATTCTTGAGGTTCCCTTATACAGTGGAAATACTGTACATTATCTTATGCCCTCAATGGGTCCAGGACAGCACTCCATAGTCAAGAACATTAATATCTCTGTAGGGAAACATGTAATTTCACACTAAGTGGAATATACAAAGACTATAGAAATGCCTATGTAAATTTGTTGCTACCAAATGAATTTTGGTGCAAAATATAGAGGAAAAAACCTTTTCAAAGTGTTTTAGTTTTTAGAATTGGTGAGAAATGACCTTGGACTTGTATCTTTTTTAGTGATTTGTATTTTCCTGACCTTGAGTGAACTTGAGCATTTTCTCATATGTAGATTGAAAATTTGCATTTTCTGATTGGCAAACTGCTGCTAAGATCTTTGCTTATTTTCCTTTATGGATCCATCTTATTTTTGCCTATTTGAAAATTTGTGTACATTTCAGTTATGATTCCTTTGTCACATGCCTTGTAAATAGCAGTCTGCCCTTTATTTTTAAGTTTATTTGTGATATCTTTTTATATAAAGTGTTTTATTTAAAAATTGTTTTATCCTAGGAGAATTTTTTTCACATTCGAAACACAGAGACAGAGACAATGAGAGAGAGTCTTCCCATCTGCTGGTTCACTCTCCAAATGCCCACAATAGCCAGGGCTGCACCAGGCCAAAGCCAGGGGCCCAAAAATCCATCCAGATCTCCTGTGTGGCTAGCAGGAACCCATGTACTTAAGCCATCACCTGCTGCCTCCCAGGGTGCAGATTAGCAGGAAGCAGAACAGCCAGGACTCCAGCCAGGCACTCTGTTATGAAATGCAGGCGTCCCAAGTGGTCACTTAACAGCTATGCCAAACATTCACTCCCTATCCTAGGAAATCTTAAAGCACATTGCACACATTGAATCTGATGCGATTTTCTAGAGCTCAAGATTATGTTTTATTAGAAGAAGAAAGTGAGACCCAGATGGATAAAGTGACTGCCCAGTGACACACAATAAGTCTGAAGGAGAAAGACATCAACTTTCGTCTTCTGAACTTTATCAGTGCTCTCTCTGCTGGGTTGTCTCACATCTATCCTTTCTCTTTTTTCCCTTTGCCACTTTATTTTTGTATTTTAGATATTTGCATTTTCTACCGTACCAGATTTAAAGGCATTAACTTCATAAACCAGATTTAAGAACCAATAATCTCATTTATCATATAATCAAGTCTGAGTTTCAGGGAATCAGTCTTTCAGTTGTCCTTCGCTGGTGTTTCCCTCCTGACCTCTGGTTTCAGCCTTTCTGTCACACCTTTCTCTGAATCTTTTCACACTCAGTTCTCTCTTACTAAGCTGCAGCACCTTGAATCTCAGTTTATAGTGTGGTAAAGCGGCATCTGAGGTATGCAAGAGAGGCAATTTAGGAAATAACTGGTTTTGATTATTTGGCATTATTTTCTAATGAAATAGATTGAAAAACAACAGGGCAAAAGTGGTACCAATACATTTTAAATATTCACAATTGCCTGAAGATATAATGCAATAATATACATTAGAGTACTACAGAAGTGGAAGTGTGGCTTGATTTTTCTGTATATCCTTCTTTTAACTGTCTTTTCTTTCAGGTGGATAAAGTAGAATCCTTCAAGTATAGTCAGAGTACTAAGGATAGTCTCCATGCCAAGTACAACACCAAAACCTGTGCCACTGTAGTGGGTGATGATCAATGGGGACACCTGCAGTTGGATGCTACTTCTGTGTACTTGCTCTTCTTAGCACAAATGACTGCCTCTGGTAAGTACATAGAGAGAAGTATCCGGAGCGCCTGAGTGTGGAGTATTTGCTCTGGCGCACATGGCTTCTCCTAAGATATTGGCTAGAAAACAGCATAGCTGTTTATGTTGCCGAAAGAGGCACATTGGAAACATAACATCTTGCAAGGCTTATACAGAAAAACAACTCTTTGAAGCCTGCTTAATATTCTGTTAACACTGAGAAACAAGTCTGGGATACTAAATAATATTCTCTAAAATTGAGATCCAGGAAGTCTGGTGTGAATCTTCTTTAGACAGATATTTTTATTGTTTATTAATCCTCAGATTCTATAGGGGAAAGAAGCACTAGGGTTTGTTATTTATTTTCACTCTTTATGCTGACAAGCCTGCAGTTAGTAAAAATATAAATTGAATTACCTGCTTTATACTAATCTTTATGAATATATTATAAATAAGGCCTCTACATATCTCTATATTTAAATTATAGTAAGGGAATTAACTTAGGTGTCAGAATCAAAATGTTTGCTTTTTAATTGTTGAATATTATACGTTTCTCATGTGGTTTTGTTAATTAGCTGTAGATACTTTACCTGCAAAAAGGAAAATGTAAGACACAGCATAATTTCTGTTATTTCTCCTTAATTGGGGTGGGGACAATGAATGTGATTTTAGAGTATCACAGAACTGTGACGTATCGGGTGATTTTCTGCATATCCTTCTTTTAATAATGTATAGTTATAAATATTCCTGAGTAAGTTAATATGCTCTTCACAATACAACATTTTTCTTTATCTCCCTTTCTGATTATAGAGCTATCTGATACTAAGGGCATCCAGGCTGGGAATTCCCACAGAATATTATTCTTCTCATATTCTTAAAGAAATAAATATTTGGTGATAAGCCCTTGCTCTTTTGCCCTTAGAAACACACAGCCCAGAGGCTGAATAATCTTTTCTTAAAATTATGAACTGCCTACCCACATACTCCCTATTTTGCCTGGAAAGTTTCTCTCCAGATAAATATATGTTTAGATTTTGTTTATTTAAAAAGCGGCATCTATCACTTTGTTTCTAATATTATTTTTTAAAAAAATTATTTATTTATTTGAAAGGCAGAGTTACAGAGAAATAGGGAGAGAGGGAGAGAGAGATCAATTTTCCATCTGCTGGTTCACTCCCCAAATGGCCGCAGCAGCCAGAGCTAGGCCGATTCGAAGCAAGGAGCCAGGAGCTTCTTCTGGGTCTCCCACATGGGTGCAGGGGCTCAAGGACTTGGGTCATCCTCCGCTGCTTTCCCAGGTGCATTAGCAGGGAGCTGGATGGGAAGTGGAGCAGCCGAGTATTGAACTGGTGCCCATACAGAATGCTTGGCACTGCAGGCCATGGCTTAACCGGCTGCACCACAGCACCAGCCCCCCTCTATTATTATTTTAAAACCAAACAGTATCTAAATATCCCTTGTTGTTTTTGCTTTTTGAAAATTTAAGAAAGGCGCGACCTGCTGCCTGGAGTGCTGACATCCCATATGGGCGCCAGTTCAAGTACCTGCTGCTCCACTTCTGATCCAGCTCTGTGCTATGGCCTGGGAAAGCAGTAGAAGATGGCCCAAGTCCTTGGGACCATGCACCCGCGCGGGAGACCAGAAGAAGCTCCTGGCTTTTGGCTCCAGACTGGCCCAGCTCCAGTCCTCCGGATTGGCCACTTGGGGAGTGAACTAGCGGATGGACCTCTTTCTCTCTGACTCCGACTCTGACTCTCTGTAACTCTACCTCTCAAATAAATAAATCTTAAAAAAATAAAATAATTTGTTTTATTTGAGAGGCAGAGTTATACAGAGAGACAGAGACAGAGATCTTCCATCTGTCTGCTCGTTCACCCTCTAAATTGCCACAATGGATGGAGCTGGGCCAGACTGAAACCAGGAGCCAGGAGCTTTTTCCGGGTTTTGCACATGAGTGCAGGGGCCCAAGCACTTTGGTCATTTTCTGCTGTTTTCCCATGTGCAGTTGCAGGGAGCCCAATCCGAGGTGGAGCAGCCAGTACTTGAATGAGCACCCATATACGATGCCGACATTGCAGGCAGCAGCTTAATGTGCCACAGTGCCGGTCTCCAGTTTTCCCTTTTTTTTAGCCCATTATGGATGCAGAAATATACCAAAGAGGCTTATAAAAGACTGAATCATTCATTCGAGAATTTAGCACTGTTTTCCACATTTTTGAATACTTAAAAAATAGACCTTTTTAAAAGAGTCTTACACAATAGCTGACTGCAACTTATAGAATGGTGACAAGAGGAGCTCCATGGACCCTCTCCCAACAAAACAACCATAAATGCTAAAAATGATTTTCAGAAAACCAACCACTAAGTCATTTGGAAATTATCCAAAGGACACACAGCAGATGGAGTAATACTTATTTGAGGATATTTACTAACTCTAGGTATGAGCAGTGAGAGAGGGTGGCATTTGGGTCTCAACCTACACCCTCCCCTATGCCAGCACACATAACAGAAATGCTATTCTAGGTGATTATAGCCTAGGGACATAATTCTTCCTCTGCTCCCAGATACCAAGAGATGTAGGCTGCCATCATTTTTCATCCTCTCCAGATCCATGTTGCAGAAGTCCTAGTCCAGACAAGATCAGTTCTGGAGCTTCATTCCTCCCCACCCCAGCCTCACGGGTGGAAAAGCAGCTTTATCTCAGGCAGGGCAAGATAACAGTATTCGGCCCTAATTGTCCTTGACCCTCCTATCTCATAGGGTGGAGGTTTCGCACTGGGAGAGGCAAACTGAGATCAGAGGCTACCACCATTACTGAGTTGTCAGTTTGTAAAGTAGGAATGTTTCTCCACTGTTCTTGCCACCAGCTCTGGAGCACTGGCACAGAAATTTTCCTTCAGAGAGGCAGGCTGTAAGGATAAAAATCTCCATAACTCTTCCCAAGATAATTGACTTCATTTAGAATAGAATGTGGGGTATTTTGAGCCTAAGGAAAACTTTCAGAAAGCAAAAGAGAAAAATCTTAAAAAAGAAACAAACAAAAAACAAAAGTAAGAAAAAAAAAAAGAGATTTTGTTTCTAAGCAATTAATAGGAGGCCAGTGGTTCAGTAAGATCAAGAACCTAAACCAGAAACTAGCTAAGCATTTTAATAAAGAAAACCAAAGAAAGAGACAGCTAAAAAGAGTCCTCCTAGTGTTGGAACAAGTCTCAAAATGTTGTCCCAAAGATCATGTGAAAAGAAGCCTGAATTTGATTAGATTAAGGAGCGATTTATGCCTTAGGGTATTACACAAACAAATAGAGCTATAAGTTGGGAGTTAGTGGAGGCAAACAACTGAGTATGATACCAACACTGGCAGGAACTTAACAGATCAAGGAAAAGAGATAGTTGATGAGGACCTGCTAAAACATTGCCCTTCCAGGGTAGTGGTGTACCTCCTCAAAGCTGCACCTTCAGAACATCAGAGGCTACATACTGCAGGGAAAATAGACTTCACAGAAATAGTCCAGCCAAGTCACTAAATAAGTGATCAAGCCAAGAGAAGATGATATTGGTATCTAGAGTTCTTGAAACATATACCTAAAATATGTAGTTTTTACTAGAAAATGCAGAGAGAAAGATAAGTAAGGATCGTACACAAGAAAAAAAGCAGGTAACACAAACTGCCTCTGAAAGGACCTATATGTTGACCTTAGGGAGATAGAGTCTTCAAAACAGTTGTTACAGGGGAGGGCTTTTGACCTAGTAGTTAAAATGCCCACATACCATATCAGAGTGCATAGGTTCGAGTCTAGCTCTGCTCCCAATTCCACCTTCCTGCTTATGAGCGCTCTGGGAGACAACAAGTGGTAGCTCAAGTAGTTGGATCCCTGCCATCGATGTAGGAGACCTGGATTGAGTTCCCATCTCCTGGCCCTGACCCCAGTCCAACCTCAGCTATGTAGGCATTAGGAGAGTGAACCAGTGGATGGGAGTTCTCTCTCTCTCTCTCTCTCTCTCTGTCAAATAAATAAATAAAAATAATTCATACAACAACTAGGTGGGAGGTCAGTATTGTGGCATAGCAGGTAAAGTCTCATATGGCCCATGCCTTATATGGGCCCTGGTTCATGTCCTGGCTGTTCCACTTCCCATCCAGCTCCCTCCTAATGAATGGCTGCTTCTAATGAAGCAGGAGAAGGTAGCCCAAGTGCTTAGGCCCCTGTCACCCACCTGAGAGACCCCAGTGGAGCTTCTGACTTTGGGATGGCTTAGCCCGGGCTGTTGCGGCCACTAGGGAAGTAAACCAGCAGATAAATTGATCAGTCTCTCTCTGTCTCTTGCTCTTGCTCTTACTCTCATTCTCTCTGTAACTGTGCCCTTCAAATAAACAAATAAATCTTTGGGAAAAAACAAACTAGGTAGAAGATCAATAGGAAATTGAAAACTTTGACTAGACTTAACACACATCTGTAGAACATTAGTCCAAGAACTCTCGAATACTTATTCTCCTAAAGTATACTTGGACCATTCTCCAGGATAGACAGTATGGTAGGCCATAATACATAATTCCTATTAAAAATCTCAGCAAGTTTCCTTGCAGAAATTGACAAACATCTTAAAATTCATATGAATATATGAGGGACCCAGAATAGCCAAAACGATCTTGAGTTGGAGGACTCACATTTACTACAAAGCTACAGTAACCAAAATAGTATGGTACTAGGATGAAAATAGATGTGTAGATTAATGGAATAGAATTGATAGTCCAGAAATAAACCATCACATTATGTTCAATTGATTTGTGACAAGGGTGTCAAGATAATTCAATGTGGAAAGATCAGTCTCTTCAACAACTGGTGCTGGAACAACTGGATAGCCATATGTAAAAGAATGAAATTGGACTTCTTCCTCCTGCCATAGATTAAAAATTAACTCAGAATAAATCATAGACCTAAATGTAAGAGGAAAACCTATAATACAGTATGTTAATCTCCCATGACAGAGTTACCACAGGATGGATGGCTTAAATAACAGAAATGTGTTTTCTCATTGTTCTGGAGGCTGGAAGTCCATACATGAAGATACTAAAAAAGTTCATGGATGTAGAATTAAAAGATATTATCTTAATGTGAAAAAACTTGAAATTGGTGCATGGTTTTTCCATAGTATGCATTTTCCATGAGCTCTTTGAAGGCTTCTCATATATTTCCAAGAGAAATGAACACATACATTTACTCAAAAGCTTTTAAATGAATGCCCATGGCAGCATTGTTTATGATATCCAAAGAGCAGAAACAATTCAAATGTCTATCAACCGCAGATTGGATAAGTGAATTTTGATATATCCACACAACGGAATATTTTTGTCAATTTAAAAATGAAGTACTGATACACGCTACAACACAGCTGAATCTTGAAAACCTTATGCTAAGTGAGAGAACCCTGATATAAAAGGCTGCATATTGTCTGATTTCCTTATATATCAATGTCCAATAAGGCAAATCTGTAGAGACAGGAAATAGATGAGTTATTACTTAGGCTCAGGGGTTAGTATTGAAGGGAAATGGGGTGTGACTGCTAATGTGTACAGAGTTTCTTTTTTGAATTAATGAAAACATTCTAAAATTGTAATGATGGTTGCACAAGTCTGCATATACTAAAAAGCATTGAATTATATACTCTCTATGGATGAATTTTAAGGTATGTATAGTATATGTCAACAAAGTTGTTTTTTAAAATGAGGGAGAAGGAGGCTTAATGTTAAACAGGTGTATGCAAGGCAATCTAATGGAGCAGACCAATGAATCAGCTCCATTCTTGGAGTCCTGAACATTTTAAGGTGTTTTTTGTTTTGTTTTGTTTCGTTTTGTTTTGTTGACAGGCAGAGTTAGATAGTGAGAGAGAGAGAGAGAGAGAAAGGTCTTCCTTCCGTTGGTTCACTCCCCAAATGGCCGCTACGGCCAGCGCGCTGTGGCCAGCGCACTGCACCGATCCGAAGCCAGGAGCCAGGTACCTCCTCCTAGTCTCCCATGTGGGTGCAGGCGTCCAAGCACTTGGGCCATCCTCCACTGCCCTCCTGGGCCACAGCAGAGAGCTGAGCTGGAAGAGGAGCAACCAGGACTAGAACCCAGCGCCCATATGGGATGCCAGCGCTGCAGGCAGAGGATTAACCAAGTGAGCCACGGAACCGGCCATTTTAATGTGCTTTTATATATAGCACTGTCACCTTTAGCCTAACTCAGCCCTACTTTAGTTCATGTGTACTCATCTCTGCATAAGCAGTGTCTTGGCTCTTCAGAAGGAACAAGATCCACAGGTCCTGCATTTAAGGATCTTGCTAGAGACTGGTCCCTTTCCTGTGGTTAACAAAGTTGTTTTCTATCATGAATAAACATTTGAATGTCTGTTGTTAAGTATTGCTTAATACCATTCACAATACTGTTAGGTACTTTTAGGGGCCATGTGAGATACTTTTAGAAGAAGCAAATATAAATATCATATTATTCTTTCCTTAAAATTCAGGTACATATTTATCCATGATATGAAGAATAAAATTCTGTGAAGCACAGGAGAGGAGGAACAGTTGAAAGCATCACAGAGGAGATAGAATTTAAGTTGGGCCTTGAAAGAACAGTAGAATGTCAAGATGAGAAGGGGGAAGACCGTGTAAACAGAGAATATCATTAGCAAAGAGACATATGGTAAAAATGTGTGGCATTAAGTAATTAGTTAGCTATGATAGACCATAAAAGACAAACAATAACATTTATACTCCTCTCTTCTCTTGGGCTCTGCTCATGTTGGCACACAAAAATGAAAAGATGAAGCTATGAAGCTGATGCCTGTGTTACTAGCTCTTTTCCCTTTTCAGCCTAAGAAGTTAAGATTATTACTCCTGCAAAAAAAAGATCATTTGCTGCTACTACTACCTCATGGAATAGTAGCTATTTTGAAACAGCCATAGATCAGGAGGAGTTTACAGTCTGATGACACTGGTCATATATTCTTGTTTAGTTCCAAAGGTACACAGTTCTGTGATTTAAAATGTCTGTTATAGAACAATGATATAGATGCAAAAAATGAAATAATAAAAGTATAGAAAATTTAATGGGATAAAATTTTTTCATAAAAATTTCTGCAAAGAAAAATATACTACAGATTGAACATTCCTAATCTGAATATCTGAAATCCAGAATGCTCCAAAATCTGAAACTTTTTGAGCACAAACATGATCCCACAAGTAGAAAATTCCACACCTGACCTCATATGGTGGCTTGCAGTCTAATGGCAGGTGGACTAATAAAATGTGTAAAATTGGAGCTGGCTCTGTGGTGCAGTAAGTTAAGGCCCCATCCTGCAGCACTGGCATCCCATGTGGGTGCCAGTTCGAGTCCTGGCTGCTCCTCTTCCAATCTAGCTCTCTGCTGTGGCCTGGGAAGGCGGTGGAGGATGGCCCAAGTCCTTGGGCCCCTGTACCTGCTTGGAAGAACTGGGGGAGGCTCCTGACTCCTGGCTTCAGATCAGCTCAGCTCTGGCCATTGCGGTCATTTGGGGAGTGGGCCAGCGGAATGGAGGACCTCTCTCTCTGGCTCTACCTCTCTGTAACTCTGTTTTTCAAATAAATAAAATAATTCTTAAAAAAAAATGTGCAAAATTATCTACAGACTAGGTGCCACAGCTCACTAGGCTAATCCTCCGCCTGTGGCGCCAGCACCCTGGGTTATAGTCCCGGTTGCTCCTCTTCCAGTCCAGCTCTCTGCTGTGGGCCGGGAGAGCAGTGGAGGATGGCCCAAGTGCTTGGGCCCTGCACCCACATGGGAGACCAGGAAGAAGCACCTGGCTCCTGGCTTTGGATCGGCACAGCGCACCGGCCATAGTGACCATTTGGGGGGTGAACCAACGGAAGGAAGACCTTTTTCTCTGTCTCTCTCTCTCTCTCTCTCTCTCTCACTCTCTCTGTCTAACTCTGCCTGTCAAAAAAAAAAAATAGAAGTGAATTTTGTGTTTAAATGTGAGTCCCATCCCCAAGATATTTCACTTTGTATGTGCACATGTTTCAAAATCCTAAACACTCGTGGTCCCCAGCATTTCAGATAAGAGCTATTCAATCTATAAACAAAGTTGAAATTCAAACAAACTAGAAAAAATATTTGGAATACGTATGGACGAAGACTAATTTCATTTATATTCATTAAAATTTCAATAACAGAAAGAAGAAAAATGAAAGTTTAGTAATGAGCGATGTGTATGTATATAAGCATATCGATAGACAATAACAAAAAGCAGCAACTCCATAGAAATGAAGGGCATAAGCAAGCAGTTCATAAGAAAAGAAATACAGATGGCTTATAAATGTATAAAAAGACTCACAAGCTTACTCCTAATGAAAGGACTGCAAATTAAACTATAAGGACATTCTATTTCTTATCCACTGAACTAGAGTAAGGCAGAGATGAAAATCTTTTATTGAAGCCTGTGTTTGTAAGCTTTTATGTAAATAGCCAGTTAGTTTTGGTTGATATATAAAGTGTGGAATTATATCAGGGGGAAGTGTACTAATATCTGCAACTTCGAAATGCATAAAAAATAAGATGGATAGATATGTGAGGAGCAAAGTATAGTAAAACATTAATGGCAGAGTCCAGTTGGTGGGTATGTATACAGGTGTCCTTTATAAAACTCTTTCATTTTTCTTGTTTGAAAATATTCATAATAAAATATTGGGAAAAATAATTTGCATGAATAATATGCATGAAGTGTTAACCGAGTATTTCCACTTCTAAGAATTTACCCTGGCTGGCGCCAGGGCTCACTTGGCTAATCCTCCGCCTGCGGCGCTGGCACCCCGGGTTCTAGTCCCGGTTGGGGCGCCGATTCTGTCCCGGTTGCTTCTCTTCCAGTCCAGCTCTCTGCTGTGGCCAGGGAGAGCAGTGGAGGATGGCCCAAGTGCTTGGGCCCTGCACCCGCATGGGAGACCAGGAGGAAGCACCTGGCTCCTGGCTTCGGATCGGCGCAGCGCAATTTGAGGGTGAACCCACAGAAAAGGAAGACCTTTCTCTCTCTCTCTCTCTCTCACTGTCTAACTCTGCCTGTCAAAAAAAAAAAAGAATTTACCCTGATATGCTAACACCTATGCAGAAAGATATATATATATATATATATATATATATACACACACACAAAGATACTCATTGCAGCATTGATTGTAGTGATGAAAGGTTAGATAAGACCTAAATGTCTTTCAATAGGGTACTGGTTACATGCCTGGACATTCAGTGGAATGCTATGTAGCCGTTAAAACAATGAGGCAGATAGATGTGTTTGAAAATATCTCCAAAGTTATATGCGAGAAAAGCAAGTGGAATATAATGTAAGCGGGCTTCAAAAACTTCATGGAAAACGTGCATTATTGTTTAATTCCATTTGTCCACAAACTTTTTGAAGCCCCGTCGTATACTATCCTTTGGGTAATGTCTATATATGTATAACATATCTCTGAAAGGATACAAAAGAAACTAGTTAAGACTGGCTTACTTGGAGAAGAGATTTGTCAGGGGCTGGCTGGCATGATATGATTCCAGGTAGGAGGAAGATTCTCTGTATACTCTTTGCTATAGTTTGAATTTTTTTCTTATCAAAGAGGGTTACTAAGTGCTGAGTTATATGGGAGGTTTTTGTGCTAAGAATTGTTTCTGAACAGGAGTGAATATCATCCAGGACATTGATGGTGGAGTTCATTTGAAAGCTGACATTAAGAAGCATTTGACAACCACTTTACATCACACTTCTAAGAACATCGGTGGACTTTTCCATTCCCAAGCTCTTTATTTATTTATTTAATTTAAAGATTTATTTATTTGAAAGAGTTACAGAGAGAGAGGGAGAAAACAAAGAGATCTTCCATTGGCTAATTCACACCCTAGAAGGCCTCAGTGGCCAGGGCTGAGCCAGGCCCAAGCCAGGAACCAGGAGCTTCATCTGTATGGCGTTGCAGGTGGTGGCTTTACCTGCTAACCCACAACAGCCCCCATTCCCAAGCCCTTTTATTTATTTTTTTGAAAGATTTATTTTATTTAATTGAAAGTCAGAGTTACACAGAGAGAGGAGAAGCAGAGAGAGAGGTCTGCTGGTTCACTCCCCAGATGGCTGCAACAGCCAGAGCTGCAGGAGCCAAAAGCTTCCTCCGGGTCTCTGACTCAGGTGCACGGGCCCAAGGACTTGGGCCATCTTCTACTGCTTTCCCAGGTCATAGCAGAGAGCTGGATGGGAAGTGGAGCAGCTGGGACTAGAACCAGCACCCATATGAGATGTCAGCGCTTCAGGCCAGGGCTTCAACCCACTGTGCCACAGTGCCGGCCCCTCCCATAACCTTTTAAAAGAAGCTTTTGCCCTAGATCTTGCTTCTGTGGATGTACCCATTGCTCAGCAAACTGCAGATTCTGGGCTTTTTCTGCCTGTAGCTCAAGTTACATAACTGGCAGATGTAATCATTTCCATTTAAACCACGCTGTTTTGGTTACAAATTTTTGTTTAAACAAAATAGTTTCTTCCAGGAAAATATGAGAAGCTTTAAAGTTTAGTGTCTCTAGCTAATATGTTCTTCTCTTCTTCCTCCTGTTTGCTTATAGACTGTAAAGGAAAAATAAGCTTTTTGATTTTTCAATTCTGAAATGATTTTATGGTTAGAATGAAGTAGTCTACATAGACAGTAAACTTTATTGTTGTGAGAGAGATGTTTTCAAAGTTAATTGAGTAGTAAATTTATACATACAAAAAGTCTTAGTGCTCAGGATTTAATAATTTTATGTAAAATTGAATGCAGTGTGTCTTCCAGGTTTCTGCTTTATTTAATATGATTTTGCTTTTCTGTATAACTTTTTAATTTAAAAAGTAGTGCCTGTTCATTGTCAAATATTGAAAAATTACAAACATGTCCAAACAACAAGAAAATAAAGCTCCCTTGAATTTTACCACCAAAGATAATGATGTTAACATCCTCCTGGTATAGATTTTTCAAAGCGTGTGTGTATGTGTGTGTGTGTGTGCAGAGAGTTTATAAACAAAAATGGAGCATATTGTGCATACTAGGAAATAGTATAGAATTTTGCTTAGGAACTCAGTCTCTGAAGTGACACAGAAGTTAGCACTCAATTGAGTCTAGTCCCACTATTTATTGATTACATGAGCTTAGGTAAATATTTTCTCTCTCTATGCCTCATGGAGAAAATATATAGCTAAAAAAATACTCACTTCTTATGGTTGTAGTAAAAGTTAAATGTGAAATTCAGGGCCAGCATTGTGGCATAGCAGGTAAAGCCACGCCCTACAATGCCAGCATCCCATGTGGGGGCCTCTTTGTGTCCTGTTCCACTTCTGATCCAGCTCCCTGCTAATGGCCTGGGGATGCAGTGGAAGATGGCCCAATTTCCTGGGCCCCTGCACCCACGTGGGAGACGTGGAAGAAGCTCCAGACTCCTGGCTTTGGATCATCCCAGCTCCAGCCATTGTGGCCTTTTGGGGAGTGAACCAGTGGATGGAAGATCTCTCTCACTTTCTGTCTCTCCCTCTGTCTCTGTAACTCTGGCTTGCAAAATAAATAAATCTTTATTTTGTAAAATTAAATATGAAATTCAATCAAAATACTATGTGTAATCAGTAGCTATTTAGCTTACATTTAGAATAACCATCATTTTACTCAGAAAATATGGTTTTAAATCTTCCTTAAAAATCATAATTTTGTCTATTACTTCTTGTTTCTGACTTAGACCCCTTCCAACTCTTTTTGAGATGTCTTTCTTCTTCCAGATGTCTAAGTTTATATACTTAAGTGCATTGTAAAATAGTTTCTTATAGAATCAAAAGTCTGAGACTTTTTTTATTAACACTAAAAATAACAAATAAAATTCTTCTATGTTAAAATGTTTGGTTCTTACTTAGTTAGAGATTAGCCTAGGACTGACTTGTGGTCTTGTGTTATTGTTTAGGAATCAAATTACTTTCCATTGTTCCTAAATGGAAATAGGACTACTTGGAAATAGTGAGGTCATCTAATCACCCCAGCTACCTATAAAGCTTGAAGTGATAATTGACTAGTTCTATATATTTGTTCCCTTTTTCCTCAGGACTCCATATTATCCACAGCCTAGATGAAGTCAATTTCATACAGAACCTTGTGTTTTACATTGAAGCTGCCTATAAAACTGCTGTAAGTACTAATTGTGGAATGGACTTTAAACATGATATTTTTGTTTTTAAAATCCTGGACAACTCATTCTTTCTGTTAATGCTGCCCCTCATCATGAACCAATATAAAAGGATTCTAGCAGAAATTGTCTTCAGCTTCCTTCTTTACTACTCTGTTAGCCTTTCCCCAAGGAGGTTACACAGACAACAGGATCAAGATGCTATGCTTTCATTCCTTTCAAATCCTGTGATATCGCATAGCATGTGTATGGCAATCTGGGACCAAATTGTGGTCTTATTTTAGTGATTTAAGGTCTCACACAGGAACAAGGAGTCTAGAGAGTATTACAGGTCATTAAGTTACTTAGAAATAACATTCAATCATGTGTTTAATATTATCTGTTGGCACTGGTTCAGTGATGACTATATAGAAAGGTTGTTTTTCCTTTAACATATGAGATAGGTTTATATTAAATTATCATATATTTAATATCCTCTGTATAAAATCTTTTGGTAGATACTGTACAAGAATGCTTTTTTTTCTTCTGCAGTCTAACATAGACAGTTTTTGTTGTTGTTCTTTGAGGCCTTATTTATAATCTCCAAAACTGTATATAATCCAGATGTCCATGAACAGGTAAATGGATAAATAAATTGCAATATATCCATAAAATGGAACTTTACTCGGCAATAGAAAGGAATAATATCTATGCAACTATATGGATGAATATTGAAGGCATCATGCTTAGTGAAAGAAGCCAAACAGAAATGTTCATTCTATATGATTCCACAAATATAAAGTTCTAGAAAATTGGAGCTGATATTTAGCATAGCAGTTGAGATGCTTATCCTTTATTGGAGTGCATGGTTCCCAGCTTTGGCCTGTACCAGCCCTGGCTGTTGCAAAAAAATTTTGAAAGTGAACCAGTGGATATCTCTGTCTGTTTCCCTCTCTATCTTTCAGCTTTTCAAATAATTGAGTAAATAATTTTTTAACTCTAGAAATCTGTAGTGACATAAAGCAGAGTTGTGGTTGCAAAGGACAGAGGCAAAGGAGAGATACATTAAAAGGACATGAGGAAACTTTTGAGGATTTTACAATTGTTCATTAAATGCGATGATAATGTCACAGGTGTAGACATATGTCAAAATCGATCAAATTGTATAGTTTAAATAGATGTAGTATTTGAACACCAATTATGCCTCAATAAATATTTAAAATTATTTTTGAAATGCATAAATGCAGTCACTGTAGGACAGTGCTGGAGACAAAATGCCAGAGTTTTCTTCTCTATCTTCCCTTTTGCATTTTTTTAAAGATTTATTTTATTTATTTGAAAGGCAGAGTTAGAAAGAGATCTTCTATCTGCTGGTTCACTCCCCAAAGGGCCGCAGTGGCCAGGAGCCAGGAACTTCTTCTGGGTCTCCCACATGGGTGCAGGGGCCCTAGGATTTGTACCATCTTCTACTGCTTTCCCAGGCCATAGCAGAGAGCTAATTGGAAAGTGGAGCAGCTGGGACTTAAACAGGCACGCAAATAGGATGCCAGCACCACAGTCCAGGGTTTTAACCCGCTGTGCCACAGTGCTGGCCTCCCTTTGCATTTCTTACTAAGCATCCTTTTCTTTGGGACAAACACATTCTTTTATATTTTTGTTAATTGGACAATTACCATTTAAAAGTGATTTAAATAAAAATAAAAATGTATTTACCATTTCTAATGCTTTTCATCCTCTCATGTGGATTCAGATGTTAAACATATCTTTTCCTTGTGCCTGGAGAAATAACTTTAACAGTTTTGAATTTGCTGGTGATGAATTGTAGGCTTTTGTATGCCTAAAATCTATTTCACCTTCATTTTTGAAAGATATTTTTACTAGGTATAGAATATTATTGTCACTCTAACATCTTGTTTGCATTGTTTCAGATGAGAATTTATTGCCCTCGTTATTTTTTTTCTTTATGTAATGTGTCTTTTTTTCCTTTGGTTGCTTTCAGGAGTTTTTTTTTTTTTTTTTTTTTTTTTTTAGTTACTGACTTTAAGCATTTTAATTATAATGTTTTTTGTACTTGGGGTTTATTTATCTCCCTGGATATGTGGATATATACATATTTAAAGATTTATTTTATTTTTTGAGAGGCAGACAGAGAGAGGGAGAGACAAAGAGAGAGGTCTTCACTCCCCAAATGACTGCGACAGCTGGAGCTGAGCAGATCCAAGCCAGGAGCCAGAGCTTCTTCCAGGTCTCCCACGTAGGTGCAAGGATCCAATCACTTGGGACATCTTCTACTCCTTTTCCAGGACATCAGCAGGGAGCAAGATCAGAAGTGGAGCAGCCAGGACTCAAACTGGTTGTTCATATGGGATGCTGGCACTGCAGGCAGTCTAACCTACTATGCCACTGTGCCGGCCCTGGATAGATTTCATCTATATATAGTTTTCATTAAAAGTTTCAGCACAGTGGGCATTTAGTGTAGCAGTTAAGACACTGCTTAGAACATCTACATCCCATGTTGACTGTTTGGGTTCAAGTCCTGTTTCTGCTCCTAATTCTTGTTTATAGGTACTCTGTGAGGCAACAAGTGATGGTTCAAGTATTTGGGTCTCTTGTGGGGGGTCCAGTTTGAGTTCTGAGCTCCTGGCTTCGGCCTGCTCCAGCCCCAGCTAGTGCAAGCATTTGAGGAGTGAACTAGCAGATGGGAGTGCTCACTCTTTCTCTCTCTCTCCCTGCCTCCCTCCCTCTCTATCTCTACCTCTACCTCTAAAATAAATAACTAAATAACTACCTATATAAATAAAATTTTGTTGAGAGCAGAAAAAAGTTTTCAGGAATTATTTCTTCATATCTTGTTATGTTTCCCCCTTTCCTTCAGGGACTCCAGTTACACATGCATTAGGCTGTAATGTGCCACATCTCACTGTTGTACTGTTCTGGTTTTCTTAAATTCTTTTTTCTCTCTATGTTTCAATGTGAATAGTTTCTTTTTAAGTTTATTTTATTTTATTTTTCATTTGAAAGGACAGTGTTAGCCTGGGCTGGTTCAGGCCAAAGCCAGGAGGTAGGAACTCCATATGGGTCTCCCATTTGGGTGGCAGGCATCCAAATACTTGAGCCATCATTTGCTGCCTCTCTGTAGATAAGCGGAAAACTGAATTGGAAGTGGAGGCAGGACTAGATCCCAAGCACTCTTAATATGGGATACAGGTGTTCCAAGCAATGGCTTCATCCACTCTGCTGCGGTGCCCACCCCCTTGAATAGCTTCTATTTCTACACTTTCAATTTTACTGATATTTTCATTTACAATCTGGAATTTGTTGTTAACCCCACTCAGTAAGTTTTTTTTTTTATCTCTGATATGTTTTCATCTCTAGATGTTAAATTCCTGTCTCTTTTATATTTTCCATGTATCTACTAAACTTTTTGAATATATTGAATAAAACTTTAATACATGTTTTAATGTTTTTGTCTGAATATTTGAACATTGATATCACTTCCAGATTAGTTTCAGTCGATTGATTTGTATTCTTATAATTATTCTCAACCTTTGTGCCGGAGTTGGAAAAAGTTTCTTCCTTTTCAAATTTTTTAAAAATTTTTTGGATACACAGAGTTATAGAGAGAAAGAGAGATCTTCCATCCACTGGCTCACGCTCCAAATGGCCACAACAGCTCATCCTGTCCAGAGCCAGGAGCTTCATCCACATCTCCCACGTAGGTGTCAGGGACCTAAGTACTTGGTCCATCTTCTGCTTCTTTCCCAGGCACAGTAGCAGGGAGCTGGTTTGGAAGCAGAGCAGCCGGGAGTTAACCAGAGCCCATATGGGATGCCAGCATCACAGGCAGTGGCTTAACCTGTTGTATCACAATGGTGGCCCCAAAAGTTTCATCCTTATTGCTTTTAAGATGTGTTACATGGATCCAGAGTCATGTTCATTCTAGGGCTGATTATTCCTCACTGCTTAGGCAAGACCCTTCTGAAAAGGTTACCCAATATCCCTATGAATTAAGAGGCTTTCTAGTCTGACTGATCGGAACAGGCAGTATTTCTGGTCCTGTGTAGGTATCAGTTATTTTTATTTTTTTAAAAGATTTATTTATTTACTTGAAAGAGTTACACAGAGAAAGAAGGACAGGCAGAGAGAGAGAGAGGGGTCTTCCATCTGCCGGTTCACTCCCCAGATGACCACAACAGCCAGAGCCGTGCCGATCTGAAGCCAGGAGCTTCCTCTGGGTCTCCCACGCGGGTGCAGGGGCCCAAGAACTTGGGTCATCTTCTGCTTTCCCAGGCCACAGGAGAGAGGTGGATCGGAAGTGGAGCAGCCGGGACTCTAACCGGTGCCCATATGGGATGCGGGCACTGCAGGCAGTGGCTTTACCCACTACACCACAGCACCAGTCCCTCAGTTATTTTTCTAATTCTTTTGGATTGCTCTTTTCCCTATTTCTCACATTCGTGAATTGATCATTATTATTTTGAATACTTAAGGAGGAACCTCTACAAATTTATAAGGTTCTCTATGTAGCTCTCTCTATTCTTCATTAATCTGTTTGAAAAATTACAGGTACCTTGATCTTTCTGTATTCTCAGCTCCAGTTCCTCAACTTGAGGAGTTTGCCAGGCTCTGCTTGGGTTTCCCTTCCTTGTACTGATGCCTGGAAACTTTTGCAGTAATAAGCTGGTGTGGTCATAGGAGTCATCCTGTTTATTGTCCCCTTTCAGGAGTCACTTCTGTTCATTGCATGATGTTTATTGTATTGAAAACCACTGTGTTGGGGCCGGCACTGTGGTGCAGCGGGTTAAAGTCCTGGCCTGAAGAATCCCATATGGGAGCCAGTTCTAGTCCCAGCTGCTTCTCTTCCAAGCCAGCTCTCTGGTATGGTCTGGGAAAACAGTAGAAGATGGCCCAAGTCCTTGGCCCAGGCACCCATGTGGGAGATCCAGAAGAAACTCCTGGCTCCTGGCTTCAGGTTGGTCCAGCTCTGGCCGTTGCGGCCATTTGTGGAGTGAACCAGCAGATGGAAGACCTCTCGCTCTCTGTCTCTACCTCTCTGTGTAACTCTGTCTTTCAAATAAATAAAAAAAAACTTAAAAAAAAGAAAACCACTATGTCATAAATAGTCCATTTTTAAAAAAAATGTATTTATCTATTTGAAAGGCAGGAGAGAGAGAGATAAAGAGAGAGAGAGAGAGAATCTTCCATCTGCTGGTTCACTCCCCAAATGGCCAACTGCTGTAGCTGGGATGATCTGAAGCTAAGAGCCAGGAGCTTCTTCCAGGCGTCCCATATGGGTGCAGGGGCCCAAGTACTTAAGCCATCTTCCACTGCCTTCCCACCCATATTATTAGAGAGCTGGATCAGAAGTGGAGCAGCCAGGACTAGAACAAGAGCCCATATTAGGAGGCGAGTGCCACAAGCAGCAGCTTTACTCGCTACGCCACAGTGCCAACCCCCGATGGTCCAGTTTTTAACTTGTTTCAGGTGGGAGGGTAAATCTGGAACTCTTTAGTCCATATTTGCCAGAAGCACAAGTATAGCATAGACATTCTTGATACAAGCAGACATTATTTGTTGAGTGATCATTTTGCCTTCAAATTAGCAGAGACCTTCTGTGGTCCAGGTTAGAAGTCAGGATTATTTGGTCTCTCATTGCATCCTAGGGTTGCAACAGTAGAATTAATGATATTTATGCCAACTATTACTCTAACCTGTGTTACACAAACCCAAACTGGATTTGGGTTAGGTGAGGCCAGCCATAGATTAAATAACTTACCTTCCTGAAACTTCACTTTAACTCTAGGATTTGACAAGAAAATATAGAAATAAATATAAATGTGTGTACATACACACATACACATGTATGCACTTATCTATTTACAAGTTCTGTTCAATAAGGGCTTAAAAACAATGTCACTCCAAAGACAATACACATATCTACTGCCAAGGTCTTGGATTCTTTCAGTTTTGATAAAAATAAACCAGGGCTTCTTGTAGAAGTGGTTGATTTCAGGGCTGTCACAGAGAAAATACAGGATATGATTGCTGCATCTTGTAGTGCCCAAAAAGTGAAGAAGTGCTAAAAAAAATGGGGCACATCCAAAGCACACAAGAACCAACATACATAGAACACTCAGTGGCCAAATATGGAACAATTTGAGCAGTAAAATAAGTAATGATAGTATTTTCTTATAAGCCACAGAACAATATGTAGTATCTCTAAATATTCTGTTTATCCTCAAACAGCTTCTCTTCCTTAGAGAAAAATTGCAATTAATGACTATAGAAGTAATGAAGACTCTAGAAAATCACCCTTAAAACGCAACTGGAGGCCGGCGCCTCGGCTCACTAGGCTAATCCTCCACCTAGCGGCGCCGGCACACCAGGTTCTAATCCCGGTTGGGGCGCCGGATTCTGTCCCGGTTGCCCCTCTTCCAGGCCAGCTCTCTGCTGTGGCCAGGGAGTGCAGTGGAGGATGGCCCAAGTGCTTGGGCCCTGCACCCCTTGGGAGACCAGGAAAAGCACCTGGCTCCTGGCTCCTGCCATCGGATCAGCGCGGTGCGCCGGCCGCAGTGCGCCGGCCGTGGCGGCCATTGGAGGGTGAACCAACAGCAAAGGAAGACCTTTCTCTCTGTCTCTCTCTCTCACTGTCCACTCTGCCTGTCAATAAATAAATAAATAAATAAATTTAAAAAACCACGCAACTGGAGGCCGGCGCCGCGGCTCTCTAGGCTAATCCTCCGCCTGCGGCGCCAGTCCCGGTCGGGGCACCGGATTCTATCTGAGTTGCTCCTCTTCCAGTCCAGCTCTCTACTGTGGCCCGGGAGTGCAGTGGAGGATGGCCCAGGTGCTTGGGCCCTGCACCCACATGGGAAACCAGAAGGAAACACCTGGCTCCTGGCTTTGGATCAGCGCAGCGCGCCAGCCACAATGTGCCGGCTGTAGCGGCCACTTGCGGGGTGAACCAAAGGAAAAAGACCTTTCTCTCTGTCTCTCTCTCTCTCTCTCTCACTGTCTAACTCTGCCTGTCAAAAAAAAAAAAAAACAACACCATAACTGGAATAATTGTTGCAGGCAATATTCACCAGTGAATATTGAATTAATAAGTGGATGTTTGAAGAGAAACAGAATATTTATATACACATAGTCTTAAAATGTCTCTCTCAAGATGCTTATTAGTTACAAAGGAAAAAACACTAGAAGTAGAATGGAGAAACCTGACACACAGGTTTCCTTAACCAAGGATATAAGGTTAAGGTTATCCTTAACCAAGGATGATATCACCATTAATAAGACATATCAGCACCACATACCCCTAATATGATGATACAGTAAGAATGGCATAGCATAATGTCTTCAATACATATTCTTGCCAAAAATGCCTAACTTCAGTCTGATCATGTGAAAACAAAGATCAATCCCAAATTAAGAGAAATCTGCAAACTACTTGATCACTAGTCTGCAAAAACTGTCAATGTCCTTAAACACAAGACTTAAAAGAACTGTCATTGGTTGGAAGAGACTAAGGAAACAAGACAAATGCAGCATGGAATTCTTTATTGGATCCTGGAATGTAAAAAGGACATTAGTGTAAAAACCAGTGAAATCCAATTCAAGTTTTTAGTTTAGTTAATGAAATTGTAGTGATGTTAATTTCTTAACTTTGACAATTGTACTATTGTTACGTTAGATGTTAATAACAGAGGATGCTGAGTGAAGAGTATGTGGGAACTCACTGTACTGTTTTTGTAGCTTCTAAGTCTGAAGTTATTTCAAAATAAAAAGTTCTTAAAAGTATTTTAAATGTAATCTTTACATTACTGAGCTGATACATAGAGCTAAGGTAAAGAGTAGGCTTTGCGGGGCTGAAATTGTGGTATAACAGGTTGAGCCAACCCCTGTGGCACCAGAATCTCGAATGAGCACTGATTCGAGTCCCAGCTGCTCTGCTTCTGATCCTGCTCCATGCTAATGTGTCTGGGAAAGCAGCAGAAGATGGCCCAGGTTCTTAGGCTCCTACACCCATGTAGGAGACCTGGATGAAGCTCTTGGCTCCTGGCTTCAACCTGGCCCAGGCCTGACCATCGCAGCCACTGTGGGAGTGAACCAGCAGGTGGAGGATCTCCCTCTCTTTCTCTGTAACTCTGCCTCTCAAATAAATATAATAAATCTTTAAAAAAAAAAAAAGGAGTAGGCTTTGGAGTGAGATTATTTAGACCTTGACTCTGTCATTTACTAGCTGTGTGACTTTGGGTGAGTCATTTAACCACCCCCCCCTTTGCACCTCACTTTCATCATCTATAAAATATAAGAATTAAAGAAGAAAATGATACAAAATGCATCAATTAGTACATGGTACGTTGTCACTGTCAATAAAGAGTAAAATTAGAATTGGTGTTTAATATAAAATACTGGACTTCTCTTTAAGCCCTGGCTCCTAGATCCCCTGGGAAACTGCTTTGATGAAATATTTTGGGAATTGCCTCTCTAGATTGACTGTTATAGTTCTTAATAACTCTTGATTAACTGTTGAGGAGTCTTCCAACTTTTGGAGGCCCTAATTCATGGTTACTTTAAAAATTTCATAGGAAAATGGAATTGAAAGATAAGTTCAGGGTGGGTATTTGGCCTAATGGTTAAGAACCCCATTAAGATGCTCACATCCAGGCACTGTGGCATAACAGATAAAGCTACCACCTGAAGCTCTACCATCCTATATAGGTGCTGATTCAAGTCCTGGCTGCCCCACTTCTGATCCAACTCCCTGCTGATGCACCTGGGAAAGCAGCAGGGGATGGTGATGGCTCAAGTGGTTGGACCCCTACACCCACATGGAAGACCTGGCTCCTGGTTTCAGACTGCCCAGCTCTGGTCATTGTGGCCATTTGGGGAGTAAACCAGCAGATGGGAGATCTCTGTCTCTCTGAATCTCTCTCCTCTTTTTCCATGTGTGTGTGCCTTTCAAATAAAATGAAAGTTTTTTTAAAATATTATTTTGGTGAAAAATATTTTTTTGAAATCCATGCATAGATTCTTCATTATATGTATTTTCCATGAACTTTTTAAAAACCCTCTTAGAATGTAAAGCTATTGGGAAAGTAGCTTCAGGGACCAAATAACTCACTGCCATCTACTTAGTAAGCATTTGGGATATACTTGTAAATGGCAAATTAACTCCAATTAGTGTCTTTTATTCAGAGGCTGTGCATCTAGCAAGTATTTAGTAGTTATGACTTGTTAATTGTATATTGTTAATGACTTGTTAATGGTATTATTTTATGCCAGGACTTCGGGATATGGGAACGCGGAGACAAGACCAACCAAGGGATATCAGAACTGAATGCCAGTTCAGTAGGAATGGCAAAGGTAATTTTTCCATTCTTGTTTGTACCAAGTATGGAGTAAGGAAATCTAGTGCACTTTTGCTATGAATAAAAACTTAATATCAATGTGGACCATCATCACATTGGTTATTCTTTTAAACCATAGGCAATCGCTTCTCGGCCTTTTGGCTAAGATCAAGTGTAAACCATAGGCAAGAGTCAGATTTTCTCAAAGAATTTTGGATATGTAGATGAAAACTTCCATAAGTTCCAGATTTGATACACAAGCTTAACACCTGAGAACCACCTCTCAATCCTCTACCCCTTTAACCGTCTCCATCCCCAAATCATCATTATCATCCATCATCATCATGAACACCTCTCCACTTGGCTTTGCTTTTTCATCCTACCAGCTCTTATCACCTCTGGAAACAGTAAGAAGGCAAAAACTAGGATAGCAGGAATAGGATCAAACCTGTGCAATATGATAAGTATGCATTGTTTAATGTCTTCTACAAAAAGGTAAAGACACAGATTGACTTGGAAAAAAGGAAATCCAGTGTATACTGCCTATCAGAACTCTAATATAGCAAAATGATACAGAAATATTTAAAACAGAATGATGGACAAAGTACAGTCTGATAAACATAAATTTAAAAAGAGCAATGATGACTATGTGAATGTTAAATGAAGGATTTGAATTCTCTACTACGTGTAGGGTTAATTTTATGGGTATAAAATTAAATGAAAAATTGATCTCTACAAAAAATAAGAATGAGAAAGGAAGAGGGAAGAAGAAGAAAGGTGGAGTATGGGTGGAATGGAGGTAGGGGAGTAAGAATCATCATGTTCTCAAATCTGTATATACTAAATTCATGAAATTGTATTCCTTAAACAGAATAAAATAAATAAAGATATATATGTATCACATGGAACAAAGAGGACAGAATAGGACCATGATAGAATTTTGAAAGGCACGACTGAGGCCGGCGCCGCAGCTCACTAGGCTAACCCTCCGTCTTGCAGCGCCAGCACACCGGGTTCTAGTCCCGTCGGGGCGCCGGATTCTGTCCCGGTTCCCCCTCTTCCAGGCCAGCTCTCTGCTGTGGCCAGGGAGTGCAGTGGAGGATGGCCCAAGTACTTGGACCCTGCACCCCATGGGAGACCAGGATAAGTACCTGGCTCCTGCCATCGGATCAGTGTGGTACGCCGGCCGCAGCGCGCCAGCCGTGGCGGCCATTGGAGGGTGAACCAACGGCAAAGGAAGACCTTTCTGTTTGTCTCTCTCTCACTGTCCACTCTGCCTGTCAAAAAAAAAAAAAAAAAAAAAAAGAAAGGCACGACTGAGAAAGTCTGGTCTTGAATGTAGTTTTAACTATTCAGGGCAAAATATATGAGAAAACAGGGCAAAACAAAAACAGTTATTAGGGAAATAAGGAAATAAATTTAAAAAGCATTGTCAGCCTATGATGCAGGCAGTAAACCAAAAATAAGATCATAGAAATTTTGAATTATGTAATCAATACAGTTGGATTAGTAAATACATTTAGGACTTTGTACTTACAAAATGTTTATCCCCTGGTAAGCTTTTAAATGTATTTTTAAATAACCAAAGTGGTATAGGTATTATGTTTGCCTTTTTAAATGAGTTTATACCATACCTACTTCTGTGTAACTGATTTTTTTCATTCAATAATCTTGTAATTCACTGAACAGCATAAGCAACTCCTTTCAATGGCATTTCATACAGATTAATCCAGTTTATTCTTTTCAGTTACCATACAGTATTTAATAATTGCTCTGTGGTGCCATTATCTCCATTTTTAAATTATTCCAAATAATAATTTAGTGAGGGTCCTTCTGCATGCACCCTGGTGGACTTGTATAATTATCTTTGTAGGATAGAGTCCTAAGAGTGGAACCCTTAGGAGATACACACACACACACAAATTTCTCTCTAAAAAATTTCCACTAGTTTGCATATTCCTCATACATATATATGATGGATATATGGAAAATGGAGTTAAAAATAAATTCACTTTGAAGTAGTTTGAAATCCATGCATAATTTGTTCATAATATGCATTTTCTATGAACTTTTTGAAGACCCCTCATAAGTCATTTTCCTCAAATCCTTGCTATCTGAATATCTGACTTTAAAAGTTTTAACCACTGAAACTGTTTTTACTTCTTGTTTTGAAATCATATGAGACTTACACAAAAGTTGCAAGAACTGTACAAAAATTCCTTACATTCCCCACTTGTCAACATTTGATTAATCTCTATTTACAAACTTAGACACACATACACACATGTGCATATGCACAAATTTTACATTTTCTGAACCAATGAAGAGTACATTACAGATATGATGCCACAATACTCCTAAATATTTCAGTGTGAATTTTCTCAAAGACTCTTCCATAACCATCATCAAAAGTCAGAAAATTGGATCAGGCATTTGACCTGCATCCCACCTTAGAGTACCTAGATTTGATCCAAGGCTCTAGCTCCTAACTCTAGCTTCCTGCTAATGGCAGGCTCTGAGAGGTAGCAGTGATGGCTCAAGTAGTTGGGTCACTGCCACCCATGTGGGAAATCCGGATTGAGTTCCTGGCTCTTGTCTTCAGTCAGCCCAGCCCTGGCCATGCAGCCATTTGGAAAGTAAAACCACAGATAAGAGTGTGCTCTCTCTCACTCTCTCTCTCTCCCTTTCCCTCCCTCCCTCTCAAATAAATAAGTAATTTAAAAAGTCAGGAAATGAACGCTTACATTATATTATTATATTACATTATATTATTACCTCATCCACAGACCCCATTTAAATTTCTTTAATTTTCTTTTTCTTTTTTCTTTTTTTTTAATTTTTTGACAGTCAGAGTTAGACAGTGAGAGACAGAGAGAGAGTTACAGACAGTGAGAGAGAGACAGAGAGAAAGGTCTTCCTTCCATTGGTTCACTCCCCTAATGGCCGCTACGGCCAGCGCTGCACTGACCCGAAGCCAAGAGCCGGGTGATTCCTCCCGGTCTCTCATGCAGGTGCAGGGCCATGCTCTGCTGCCCTCCCAGGCCACAGTAGAGAGCTAGACTGGAAGAGGAGCAACCGGAGCTAGTACCCAGCGCCCCAACTGGGACTAGAACCCGGGGTGCTGGCGCCGCAGGCGAAGGATTAGCCAAGTGAGCCACGGCGCCGGCCTAATTTTCTCAATAATGTCACTTACAATAATAAAAAATCCTAGTGATGAAAGATCAAATCTAGGATAAGATATTACATTATATCATAATGTCTGTTTAGGCTCCTTCCATTTATAACAATACACCAATCTTTACTTATCCTTCTCCCTCTCTCTCTCTCTGCCTTTTAAATAAATATTCTTTAAAAAAATAAAGACAAAAAGGACCAGCGCTGTTGTGTGGTGGGTAAAGCTGCCGGCTGCAGTACCAGCATCCCATATGGGCACCGGTTCGAGTCCTGGCTGCTCCACTTCTAATCCAGCTCTCTGCTATGGCCTGGGAAAGTAGTAGAAGATGGCCCAAGTTCTTGGGCCCCTGCAGCTGTATGGGAGACCTGGAAGAATCTCCTGGCTTCTGGCTTCGGATCAGCACAGCTCGGGCCATTGCGACCATTTGGGGAGTGAACCAACAGATGGGTGACCTCTCTCTCTGCCTCGCTCTGTTTCTCTGTAACTCTGTCTTTCAAATAAAATAAATAAATCTTTTTAAAAACAAAATAATAAAATAAATCAAACTACATTTCTAACAATTGTTAAATGGTTAAATATACTTTCATATATCCATAAGAAATTTTTGTACAAAATGAAAATACTCATGCTGCATTTTTTTTACTGCAAAAAGCAGGATACCAAATGTGACCTCAACTATATAGAAATATGCACAGAAAAAAACCTAATAAGGAAACATGTCAAAAATGTTAACAGTGGTTGTTTTAGCTGAGTTTTTTTTTTTTTAAAGATTATTTACTTGAAAGGCAGTTACAGAGAAGCAGAGGCAGAGCGAGAGAGGGAGAGAGGTCTTCCATTCACTGGTTCAATCCTCAAATGGCCGCAATGGCCATAGCTGGGCCGATCCGAAGCAAGGAAACAGGAGCTTCTTCTGGGTCTCCCACATGGGTGCAGGGGCCTGAGGACTTCGACCATCTTCTACTGCTTTCCCAGGCCATAGCAGAGAGCTGGATCAGAAGTGGAGCAGCCGGGACTCAAACCAGCGACCATATAGGATGCCGGCACTGCAGGTGGCAACTTTACCCGCTATACCACAGTGTCGGCCCCTTAGTTGAGTTTGTGTCCTCTTTATACCTTATTATGTTTTCAAAATATCCTATAACAAGTGTGTTCTACTTTTATGATCAGAAAACATATTCATAAAAGAAGTTAAGAAATAAATTATAGTTTTTAAAAAGCATGTTAATTTCATTTTAATGTGTCATCTAAAAATTGAACTCATGTAAATAGAGAGTAAAATAATGGTTGCTGGTGCTAGAGGGGAGTGAGGCAATGGGGAGTTGTTGATGAAAGGGTGCAAAGTTTCAGATATACAGTAGGGATAAGTTTCTTGATGTATTGCATAGCAGGGGATTATAGTTAATAGAAATATATCGTTCAAAAAACATGCAACTACTCCTTTGCCTTGGTGACTAATAACCTTTATCTTTAAGTCAAATATAATATCTTTCTAGGATATTCACTTCCCTATGGAAACTCAACTATGTGGCAGTACCTAATGGTTGCTGCATTATCTTGTAGTCATATACTTCTTGTGTTTTAATATGCTGGTACCTTACTTAGAGCTCCCCTGGCAAAAGAATGATTTACTATAAATTCATCTAACATGCTAAAATTATTTTTAAAGTTTGATAAATGTGATGCTTGTTTGATAGTGTGCAAATTTCATCTTAACTTTTTCTATGGGATAATTTGGGAGGCAATAAAACCCCACAGAAACCTCTGAGAAGAGAGTGCTAATCTATTTTCTGTTCTACTGAACATATTGAAAAGTGAAATCATATAGATAAGATACAGAGGTGCAGAAAGAATAAATTTGTATTGATAGAACACTGACATTGTACTTTCCTTCTTTAATCCTCACAGGCAGCCCTGGAAGCATTAGATGAACTTGACCTGTTTGGTGTGAAAGGTGGGCCCCAATCAGTTATCCATGTCTTGGCTGATGAAGTACAACACTGCCAGGTGAGGCAACAATAGGTCACATTATAACAAATTGTATTCTTGCCCACACTCATATTCACCATGGACTTTACATTAAGGAGAACTGAATAAGGGAGAGTACTTCATGTGATTTGTTACCTTGTGCCAAGAAATACCTTTATCAAGCCTCCTGTACTAAAGCCCAATATGGTGTTGGATATAAAATGTTTTGTAGCCTTGCTCTCTCACCCAAGATGATAAAGCAGGGATGGGGAACCTTTTATTGCCACTTGGATATTTATGATATCATTCACAGGTTATAGAAAATTGTCTTTTTAAAAGTTAGCCTCCTATAGATTTATTGAGTTTCTAGTCCCAACTGCAGTTGCCTTAGCAGGGCCAGACCAAATGATTTGGCCTGGGTCAGAGCAAAGCTGGAACCTGGGAACTCTGTCCAGGTCTGCTATGTGAGGGACAGAGAACCAAGTATTTGAGGCATCACTTGGTTATTCCCAAGGTGCATATTAGCAGGAAACCAGAATAAGAAGTGGAGCTGCTGGCCAGCACCATGGCTCACTTGGCTAATCCTCCGTCTGTGGCGCTGGCACCCTGGGTTCTAGTCCCGGTGGGGTGCCAGATTCTGTCCCGGTTGCTCCTCTTCCAGTCCAGCTCTCTGCTGTGGCCTGGGAAGGCAGTGGAGGATGGCCCAAGTCCTTGGGCCCTGCACCCGCATGGGAGATCCACATGGGAGGAAGCACCTGGCTCCTGGCTTCAGATCAGCGCAGTGCGCCAGGCGTAGTGGCCATTTGGGGGATGAACCAATGGAAGGAAGACCTTTCTCTCTGTTTCTCTCTCTCTCGCTGTCTAACTCTGCCTGCCAAAAAAAAAAAAAAAAAAAAGTGGAGCTGGGAGTCCAACCCAGGGCATTCTGGTATGGAATGCAGGTTTCCCAACTCATGACTTAACCACTAAGGCCAAATGTCCATGCCCACATAAATGCTTTTAAATTAAAGTTACTGGTTTTACAATACCAAGGTGTTTAATAATGGGCCACATTTGACTTAATTTCTTTTAGTCTATCCTTAATTCCCTACTACCCCGGGCTTCAACATCCAAAGAAGTTGATGCTAGTCTACTTTCAGTGATCTCCTTCCCAGCCTTTGCAGTAGAGGATAGCAAGTTGGTGGAGATCACAAAGCAGGAGATCATCACCAAGCTTCAGGTAAGTCCATATGTGCCTCTCTTTTCTTTAATGCTATGACTTTGAAGGGAAATTAATTAATTTGAGTATCACCTGTGTTGGTGATTTCAAGAAATGTTTACATTTTCCAAGTTATCATTCATATGGAGTTTCTATAAAAAGCTGTTAAACCTTCTATCCACCCTAAGGTGGAGAGTCATGGAGAGGATACTTATTCGGAACACTGCTTGAGGGAAGAGCCTGTAACTTACTCCTCACCCCAAATCAGTCTCTGCTGCTAGACTGATTTCAGGATTTTTGTTTCTGTTTTGGGGTATCCTATATGTATAAATGATAGGTAAACACATATAGATGTTGCAAAGGCTGTATTTCCGATTAATTATTATCTCTGTCCCAATTTATAATCTTCTGACCTTTCTTCTCTGCATTGCCAGGGTCGTTACGGTTGCTGTCGTTTTCTCCGTGATGGGTATAAAACCCCTAAAGAGGTATGTTTCTTTTCTCCAAAATGAACTCAAGATAGAATGGTCATCACTACCTGCAGCCTCATTCAGAGAAAATACTTACCTCACTAATGGTACTTACGTAAATCGCTAAATAAGATAATGATAACTGAGGTTTGTCATATTTGTTGGGCTTAGCTGCCAACTTCTCAGGTTGTGGACCTTTTAGGATTAAATAAAACAGAGGACGGTGAAGCCCTTCCAATCCCTGCAGTTGGTTAGTTTCAGGAAAGAACTACTGATGGATTCTAGAGTTAGTAAATGAAAGTTTAAGTAGAAACAGAATATTTGCATAGTCTCAAACAATCTACCTCCAAATTTTTAATAATAACAATGGACTAAGTCTATCAGTAGATCTTTCTGACCATTTTCCACTTTTTGCAGTTTGTTAGCTTCTAAGCAGTACTTGTTCTTGAGAATATAAGTTCCTTTTATTCTGTTATCAAAAGTTCTCAGAAAAGTCAGTGGAGAAAATCGAGTATTATTAAAGGAAATGAATGGTCAATAAAGAAGCACTTTCATTGGTAATGCTGGTCAAAAGCCATTATGACTTTTAAAGATCATTGATCTCAAACTCTTTTGATCTACTTCCTCTCTTCCACTTAATTCTTTATCTCTGAATTTGACTGCTGCCCCTGCCAATCTACTGAAATTGTGCTCTAAAGCAGGAATTGGGAACCTTTTTCTGTCAAGAGCCATTGAATATTTTCATCATTCGCAGGCCAAACAAAATTATCAACTTAAAAATTAGCCTGTTATAGATGTATTGAATTTTGAGTCTCACTTGCAGTTGCCTTGCAGGACCAGACCAGATGATTTTGTGGACCTTATATGGCCTGCAGGCTGGGCATCCCCCACCCTGCTAAAGCATCATCATAAGCTGCTAAATGACCAACCCAATAGTCTTTTCTCAATTTTTATCCTCCTTGACTTCTCTACAATACATCACTATTTCCACCCCCATATCTTCTTGAAAATATTTTCCTATTTTAATTTCCAAAATACAGCACTATCCAAATTCTTTTCTTTCTGTTCATTCCTCATCCCATTTTGAGGGTTTATCAAGATTCCATTCCTGGACAGTTTTCTCATTTATATGGTACTATCTCACAAAGTTCATCTGTAATTTGTGCTTTATATGTCATCCCCATAAGAATGATACCCAAACTCTCATTTCTAGCTGCCCCTCTAAACAAATGGATATTGTAGTTCATGCCATTTGTATGTCCCACTACTACTTCAAACATAGTAAGTATAAACTAAACTCAGTTTTGTTGCAAACCAATCTTAATTCTTACACACCCTCTTGTGATGTCATTATTGTCCCAGTGGCACTAATTAGAAGTCACATCACAGAATATTGGCTGAGGGAGGAAAGTATGTACATATGATGTCTTCCCTGGTGTCAGCTCTAAAACACACTATCAATAGTGAAAGGCCACATTTTAGTGCCTTTGAATTAAAGATGAACATCTAACCTCTGAGTGATAAGACAGACTTTGTTTATTATATTCCCACCAGGATCCCAATCGTCTATACTATGAACCAGCTGAGCTGAAGCTGTTCGAAAACATTGAGTGTGAATGGCCATTGTTCTGGACTTACTTTATCCTTGATGGGGTCTTCAGTGGCAATGCAGAACAGGTAATGAGCTGAGGAAGGAGCTTTTCAGCAGAATGTTCTCATTACGTCCTCTTTCAGTTACTAGCTGTACCAACCCTGTATCCAAATGAAAGTATTCCTGGTAAGGAAGAGACAGAATTGTCTCCTGGAGATTAATAGCTGAGGGTACTAAGTTAAGAGTTGAGAAATCTGGATGCTTTTTTTTATTTTTTAAAGATTTATTTATTTATTTATTTTTAAATATTTATTTATTTATTTGAAAGTCAGAGTTATGCAGAGAGAGAGAGAGGTCTTCCATCTGTTGATTCACTCCCCAACTGGCTACAACGGCCAGAGCTGGGCTGATCCGAAGCCAGGAGCCAGGAGCTTCCTCCAGATCTTCCCACATGGCTGCAGGGGCCCAAGGACTTGGGCTATATTCTACTGCTTTCCCAGGCCATAGCAGAAAGCTGGATCAGAAACGGCACAGCCAGGACTCAAACTGGTGCTCATATGGGGTACTGGCACTGCAAGCCGTGGCTTTACCTGCTACGCCACAGTGCCAGCCCCAAGATTTATTTTATGTATTCGAAAAGCAAATTGAAGACTGAAGGAGAGACGGAGAGAGAGAGTTCTTCCATCTTCTGGTTTACTCCCTAAGTGGCCACAATGTTCAGAACTGGGCCAGGCCAAAGCCAGGAGCCTGGAACGTCATCTAGATTTCCCACATGGGGTTAGCAGGGGCACAAGCACTTGGGTCATCTTCTGCTACTTCCCCAGGCACATTCGCAGGTAGCTGGGTCAGAGTGGAACATTCAGGACTCGAACCTGGCTCCAGTGTGAGATGACATAATCACAGGTGGCAACTTAACCTGTTGTGCCACAATGCCAACCCCCTGGATTCCTTTGTTTCTTTACACCTAACCATTGAGTAGCCCAGGAATCATCACTGGCTTCTTCAGTTTTTCTGTATATAAAATTTGAATAGTTTTTCTCTCCTCATTAAAGAAGATGGCATTACAATTCTTTACATTTCACAAATAGAAATAATTTGTTAAGTACAAGGTACAGTCCATTCTGCTGTAATGAGACAGGTACATTTCTTTAAAAATCACCATGCTATGCATATTCAATAAATAACAACAATGGAGCTTGTAGGAAAATGGGATAAGGAGCACAGCACTTAAAATGTTTATAAAAAACACAAATGGATAGGAACCTAATGAAAACAGTAACAATTTTTACATGTTAAAAGGTTAAGAAATACCTAAAGACCACAATAGTTATGGGTTTTACCTTGAAAAAGACCTGAGGTTTGCCTTTGGAAGTGTGTACTCATGTTCCCGATAGATCACCCACATGGCTCCTTGCCCACCAGCCTGTGTACAAGAGGAAAAGAACAAAATAGAGATAAAAATAGTGAAAAGGAACTTAGAACAGAGAGGAGAAATAAAAAATAGTTTGAGATGAACGAAGGGGATAAATTAAAGAGAGAAGAAGCACAGTCTTGCAGCCAATGTGGCCACCAGATGATTGCAGCTTGTAAGACATAAAGAAATGCAGGGAGGGTTCTGAAATTGGAAGGAAATGTGTAAGAGCAGATGCAGATGGGTGCGGTTCATGTGTTCCTGAGGTGTGTGCATGTGTGTGTTTTATGTGTTTGTATGCACTTCAGTTCAGCTGATTGAGTATTTTTCCACCATAAGATACAGATGTTTTTGTTTCCGCATTTTATGTAACTTCAGCAAATTGTGAAGCAAAGAAGATGGACTTAACCATAGTGCAGTATCAATACATCCTTAAGTCAAGCAGCTATACTTAAGGTAGAACATATTTGATGAGGCCTTTGAAGGCATGCTGACTTGGGCTAAACTCTGGACTTGATTATGTACTTGTTCTGTGATCTTCTGCAAGTTTATAATCTCTTTGAGTCTTAATTTCCCTGCAAAAAAGGCCTTAATTACACATACTATATCATGAACTAGCTGAGCTGGAGCTATTGAAAAGATTGATCATAAATGGCTATTGTGTTAGACATAGTTTATCTTTGATGGGCTCTTCATTGGCAATGCAGAACAGGTGATGAGCTAAGGTTATTAAAATTTAAATGGACACTATGAGAAACAGTGACTTGATCAGCTCTTGTCCTGACTGTTGATGTACAATGTAATACTTTATCCATTTTAGTATTTTCTCTTTGTTTTGTTCTAGTACTATTGGTTGAACTCTGTGATTAACACACAATTATTCTTAGGTGTTTAAATTTTAACTGAAAAGTGATCCCTGTTAAATATAAGAGTGGGAATAAGAGAGGGAGGAGATGTACAATTTGGGACATGCTCAATCAGACTAGCCCCAAATGGTGGAGTTAGAATCATGCCAGGGGATCCCAATACAATCCCATCAAGGTGGCATGTACCAATGCCATCTCACTAGTCCAAGTGATCAATTTCAGTTCACAATTGATCACACTGATAGGTCTAAGAGTCAAAGGGATCACACAAACAAGACTAGTGTCTGCTAATACTAGCTGATAGAATCAGAAAGGGAAAGAATGATCCATCATGGGAAGCGGTATACACAGCAGACTCATAGAATGGCAGATGTCCTAAATAGCACTCTGGCCTCAGAATCAGCCCTTAAGGCATTCGGATATGGCTGAAGAGCCCATGAGAGTATTTTAGGCATGGAAAGCCAAGACACCTTGAAAAAAAAAAAAAGAAGACCTAAATGGAAGATCTCTGCGAGTGAGATCCCAGTGGAAAGAACGGGGCCATCAAAGAAGGAGGTACCTTTATCTGAAGGGAGGAGAGAACTTCCACTTTGACTATGACCCTGTCAGAATAAGATCGAAGTCGGCGAACTCAAAAGGTTTCCATAGCCTTGACAACTCATGACTAGAGCCTAGGGAGATCACTGACGCCATAAAAAAGAGTGTCAAATTGTTAAGTCAACAACAGGAGTCACTGTGTACTTACTTCTCATGTGGGATCTGTCCTTAGTGTGTTGTCCAATGTGAAGTAATGCTATAACTAGTACTGAAACAGTATTTTACACTTTGTGTTTCTGTGTGGGTGCAAACTGATGAAATCTTAATATATACTGAATTGATCTTCTGTATATAAAGATAATTGAAAATGAATCTTGATGTGAATGGAATGGGAGAGGGAGCGGGAGATGGGAGGGGTGTGAGTGGGAGGGAAGTTATGGGGGGAAAAAGCCATTGTAATCCATAAACTGTACTTTGGAAATTTATATTTACTAAATAAAAAATTTAAAAAAAATTTAAAAAGAAAATACATGGTGGAAAAAAAAAAGATCAAAGTCGGTGAACTCAAAAGGCTTCCATAGCCTTGGCAACTCATGACTAGAGCCTAGGGAGATTACTGATGCCATAAACAAGAGTGTCAAATTGTTAAGTCAACAACAGGAGTCACTGTGTACTTACTCCTCATGTGGGATCCCTGTCCTTAATGTGTTGTCCAATGTGAAGTAATGCTATAACTAGTACTGAAACAGTATTTTACACTTTATGTTCTGTGTGGGTGCAAACTGATGAAATCTTTACTTAATATATACTAAATCGATCTTCTGTATATAAAGATAATTGAAAATGAATCTTGATGTGAATGGAAGGGGAGAAGGAGCGGGAGATGGGAGGGGTGCGAGTGGGAGGGAAATTATGGGAGGGAAAACGCCATTGTAATCCATAAACTGTACTTTTGAAATGTATATTTACTAAATAAAAGTTAAAAAAGAAAAAAAAATTTAATAGATCGCACTGTACGAAACTCCTAGCATAATATTTGGCTTATAAAACTCATTGAGCAAATGTTTTTCCCTTCCCTGCCCCACTTACTTAGTGAATGAGCTTCTTTGCAATAGGACCTTCTTTGACTATAGGCTCTCTCCTAGGTTCTCAAGGAAAATTTCTTAATTTGTTTTTCTGCCTTTTATCTTCAGGTTCAAGAGTATAGAGAGGCTCTTGAAGCAGTTCTCATCAAGGGCAAAAATGGGGTCCCACTTCTGCCAGAGCTCTACAGTGTTCCTCCTGACAAGGTGAGTTGGACAGTGCCACAATGTGGAAGAGACAGAAGAGGAGCAGTACTTTAATCCTATTACCTCATTTGCATCAAATAATTTTTAATCTTCGGATTTTAATGTTCTAAAAGTTTCTCTTAGGTACAGGGCAATAAATGGATTATTTTTCCTTTAAAAATAAAATTTTGAAGGAGTGTCAGTTACCACAGTGTTGCACAATGGCACAAGGACAAGATCAAAGTGGAGATCATTTGGTAGAACTAGGGTGATGTTCTTTCTGAGCTCTTAGGATTTGGTGTTCTCTACTTTGAGGCCAGGAATCTGGGATTATTTAAGTAGGTCAGGCTTGGAAATTGAAGCATGTCCTCCTTGTCTTCTTTTTCTGAAAATGCCCATTGGGTGTACATTTGTTCATCTTCTCCATTGTGAAAGACCAATAAACATGGGAGAGTTACAGTCTTCCATTCTGGTGGGCATGGGTAGAATTTCAGGCCCTACCTCATACCTATTCAGTCAGAATCTGCATTTTAACAAGATTCTCAGATGGTTTGTATGCATATTACAGTGTGAGGAGCAGTGCCCTAGCCTACAGTTATAGTGCTTGACATTTTAGTGCTGTGCATACATGATTGCATAGGGTATGAATCACAACCCAGACTCAGTCTTTTTGTCAGTATCTTAAACTTCCTATTACCCCTCATTTGGTCTCTTCGTCTTTTCTTTTAGGTTGATGAAGAGTATCAGAATCCTCACACCGTGGACCGAGTCCCCATGGGGAAGTTGCCTCACATGTGGGGTCAGTCTCTATACATTTTAGGAAGCTTGATGGCAGAGGTATGGAAACTGCAAGCCTGCCCCACTTTTTCTGCCTTAGTTACCTTAATAATCAGATTTGTGAGTGGCTCATTAAATCTGAAGGATGTTTTCGCATTTTCTACATTGCCTTAATTACAGTTTTTCCTCTAGATCCTCAGAGTAGGGAGCATGGCCAACCCTCAGTAAAAATTTCTTGCCCCTGGCAACCACATCTCTCATGCTGCCCAGGGCTCCCTACTTTGGCACTGTACTTGGAACTACTCCGGAATCAGGCACTTTAGCCTTCCCTTTCAAACCTCCCCTCAGTGCCTTGCCTGGTAACTAACAAATTCAATTGTGCTTAGATAACACCATTTACAATGGGTGAAGGGCCACCCTTTCCAGGCAACATAGTGTTTCATTATTTAATTGAATTAGCTGATCACTTTAGGCACCATGTCGACTGGTTGGGAACATCCTGGGTTTTTGTTCAATTGGTTGGGGTGTTTCTTGGTTTCTATTTGTTTGGTTTTGGGTAAGTATGAAATTCTGTTGAGACATCTCTTAATGAAGTAATTCTGACTTTGTGTCTAGTTTTCTTGTGTGTGTGACATTTTGAGCCTACACAGAAGGGCTCAGTTTCTGAAAAGTTTTCCAAATTTTCTGAAAAATATATTTCCCCATTGTGGATTATTTTGATAAGTTACAACTCAGGCTACTTGAGAGTCTAATTTGGGACTTAGCTGTCTTTTCTTTGTAAAAAAATGTTTGTTTGAAAGTCAGAGTTACAGAGAGGGAAAGAGATCTTCCATCTGCTGGTTCACTCCACAGATGGCCAAAATGGCCAGAACTGGGCCAAGCCAAAGCCAGTGGCCAAGAACTCCATCTAAGTATCCCATGTGGATGGCAGGGGTCCAAACAGTTGGGTCATCTTCCACTGCTTTTCCCAGGCCATTAGCAGAGAGCTGAATTGGAAGTGGAGCAGCTGGGACAAGAACCAGCATCCATATGGGATGCTGGCATCACAGATGGTGGCTTATCCATTAAGTCACAATGCCAGGCCCATTAACTATCCTTTCTGATCCAGGCCTTTTGACCTGTTTATGTATGACAGTTTATTTTATGCAGCTGTTTTCGTTTGTTTGTTTTATTTTTCTGTGGTCATATTTGTTTGATTATCATTAGTTAACATTAACATGAATATAGTAATAATGGGCAGAATGCTTTAAAATTATCCTTAGTGACCTTCACCTTTACTTAGAATAAATTAGTGCAATGAAAAAAGATGAGTGAGAGAGGTGTTCATAAGGGCAAAGTAGATGAGTTTATCTCATTTCATAAAGGATAGAAACTCAAATCAAGTAACAAGATTTCTAAGAGCAGAGAGCACAGCAGATAAATGACCAAATGAGAAAATAGCAGAACTAAAGGCATTAGTTATTGATAATAAGAATTGTCCTCTGATCATCTAATTTTATATATGTACATACATATATATATATATATAAAGAAGATAAAGGAATAACCAGGAAACTTTGTGTATTTATCTTTTATATCCCACTTTTTTATTTTTTTATTTTTTTGACAGGCAGAGTAGACAGAGAGAGAGACAGAGAGAAAGGTCTTCCTTTGCCGTTGGTTCACCCTCCAATGGCCGCCACGGCTGGCACGCTGTGGCCGGCGCACCGCGCTGATCTGATGGCAGGAGCCAGGTGCTTCTCCTGGTCTCCCATGGGGTGCAGGGTCCAAGTACTTGGGCCATCCTCCACTGCACTCCCTGGCCACAGCAGAGAGCTGGCCTGGAAGAGGGGCAACCGGGACAGAATCTGGCGCCCCGACTGGGACTAGAACCCGGTGTGCCGGCACCACAAGGCAGAGGATTAGCCTAGTGAGCCGCGGTGCCGGCCTATATATCCCACTTATTTAAAAAGGATCCATGACAGCCACTAGAAATTAACTCCTGATAAAACTAATTTGGATGTGAATTCATGGAGTTCAAATATTTTCATTTAAGATAATTATTTTCATTATAAGATAATTATTTCTTTCTATACCTGCCTCTCACATTATGGGGTAGGGTTATAGACATAAGAATGTTGTTTTCCCTTAACCATTAGCCTTTTTGGAGAATTAATAATCTGTATCTTTGTGATTTTTCTGTAGGGATTTTTAGCTCCTGGAGAAATTGATCCACTGAATCGTAGGTTCTCTACAGTACCAAAGCCAGATGTTGTGGTTCAAGGTATGTATCCTTATTCCCAGTGGCAGAAACTTTGTATTGAAGGTCTGGTTAGGGGCAGAGGCTTTTGGCCAGTAAATTATGGCTTCTTCATCTTGATTTTGTTGGGTTTCAAGCAGTATGCAATGAACTTAGTTCAGCTTAGTTTCAAATTGCTGTTAGAGTCATAAACAAATGAATGTTATGCTTATATGTCAGAGGATTCCAAAATATTATTTGACATTTGTAACCACTCCTTATTTTGGAAATTTCTTTTCTTATAGTTTTCATGACATTTTGGCTTCCTTATCTATGTTTTCTCTCTGACCACTCTCTCTGGCCACTTTTCCCACTAGCTCCCTTTCTTTTCATGTCTTCTTAGTGACTCTGTATTAATATTGTACTCTTGTTTCTTTTGCATTTATGCCCTGAATTATTTGCTAAGGCTGCCTACCTCGTAATACATCTGCTTCCATGGTTTGAACTATTACATCTTTGGAGAGTACTCCAAGCCTTTATTTCTGTTCCTTACAATCAACCTAAATTTTGGAGCGTCAACTCTGTGCAAAACACTGGACTGACCTGTAAGAATTCCAGTCCAGGGCCGGCGCCGCGGCTCACTAGGCTAATCCTCCGCCTAGCGGCGCCGGCACACCGGGTTCTAGTCCCGGTTGGGGCGCCAGATTCTGTCCCGGTTGCCCCTCTTCCAGGCCAGCTCTCTGCTGTGGCCAGGGAGTGCAGTGGAGGATGGCCCAGGTGCTTGGGCCCTGCACCCCATGGGAGACCAGGAAAAGCACCTGGCTCCTGGCTCCTGCCATCGGATCAGTGCGGTGCGCCGGCCGCAGCGCGCCGGCCGCGGCGGCCATTGGAGGGTGAACCAACGGCAAAGGAAGACCTTTCTGTCTCTCTCTCTCACTGTCCACTCTGCCTGTCAAAAAATAAAAAAATAAAAAAATAAAGAATTCCAATCCAAATACCTATGAAACGTCTCCATCACTTATACTTCAAGTCTAAACCTGACCTCTTCTGTCTCCATCCATCCTATCCTTGACCTTTCTCAAGAGAAGCAGATTGTTTCCACCTTCCTTAGCTCTCTCAATGATTTCAGCCTTGTCCTAGCCTCCTTGAGTGGAAAGTCTGAGGTGATAATTTTACTCTCCAGTGTCATCATCCAATATGATATGAAGTCCTAATGTGAAGCACCTTTATATGTTCTCTGGTCGCTTAACTTTGAGTTGATTCTATGTGGAAAATAATCCTGTGTGTTTTCTAATACTTCTTCTAATTGGCATCCCATGTAGTCATAAAGGTAGACCTTGCTTTTCAATGTATGTAGCAAAGATACAAAGTTAATTAGTCGTCTTCTCCCATAATAAGACTTACTCTTTTTAAATGTACGCTATTTGACTGCATTGAGCACCTGTTTTCTCTATTTCATTCATTGAAGACTTCGAGGCTTGGGTCACACACAGCTTTGCTCTTCCTCTCTAAATCCTGCTAAATTTCAACACTGATGTAGATGTCTCAGAATTCTTGTGTATCCATATGTTTAGTGACCTTTTGGGCTACCTTTACTTTAGCCCCTCCCACTAAGGACCAAATTTTAGGAGTATTCTAACTCAGATATAAAAACTTCCGATATTCTACTCTCTAGAATTATTTCACATTATTTCAGCTTTCTTTTTCTTCCTGTTGAACTTGTCTATTTTCTCCTAGTCTGCCCTTCCCCATCTCATGGTTGATCATCTAAATATTTCAGTCACCTTTATACCATACTTCTGATACACTAACCAGAAAAATCATAGCCCTGATCAATCTTACAGTATTCATTTTCCAATGCTATTTATGGCCTCCTAAAAGCTACTGGGGAAAAATCATACAAATAACAAAGTGGGGCCGGCTCCGCGGCTCACTAGGCTAATCCTCCACCTAGCGGCGCCGGCACACCGGGTTCTAGTCCCGGTCGGGGAGCTGGATTCTTTCCCGGTTGCCCCTCTTCCAGGCCAGCTCTCTGCTGTGGCCCAGGAAGGCAGTGGAGGATGGCCCAAGTGCTTGGGCCCTGCACCCCATGGGAGACCAGGAGAAGCACCTGGCTCCTGCCTTCGGATCAGCGCAGTGCTCCGGCCGCAGCACGCCAGCCATGGCGGCCATTGGAGGGTGAACCAACGGCAAAGGAAGACCTTTCTCTCTGTCTCTCTCTCTCACTATCCACTCTGCCTGTCAAAAAACAAACAAACAAACAAAAAAAAAAAAAACAACAAAGTGGTAGTACTGAAAATCCATGGACTCCAACTCAGCTATGTCTACTGGTTCCTCTTTTAGGCCTCATTCTTATCATTAGCCAGAATTTCATTCTTTTCAACCACTATTCCAACCTTCTCTGCGTTCATCCCCTACCTCTTATCTTTCAGCCTGATTCTTGGTCTGTTACTTCATGCCTGATAATCGTGATATTCTGGTATTTGTCAGTTTCCCACTCTCAGATGTGCTCAGCTTCTACACCACAGAGAATAGATAAGTTGTGAGACAAGAATCCCTCCACCCCCATTCAAATCCCAGGCTTTTATTTATCTGCACATTCCTTATATGTTGGAATGTCTGTAGGTTATATTCTAGATTGTCTTCTCTTTATATATGATTCTTGACCCATCTCAGGGCTTTCTAATGACTCCTCAATCTATCTCAGCTTCCTTTAATTTTGTCCCCCTTGGATGTTTCACATGTATAAACTCAACATGTTTAAAATTAATCAGCTGCACCCTCTGGTACTGCATTACTCATACCTGTTTTTCTCCTGTGTACCTGTGTCATTAAATGACACACTGTTCTCCTGTTATGTAAATAAACATCTAGGGCTTCCTTCTCAATATCTCCTTCTCTGGCACCTCCTGTATTCAATCAGTTAATAAGTTCTGGCTTCTGTACTTCCTAAATAACTCTGAAATCCATTAACTCTAGTACCAATATCATGATCCTCATGTAGGTAATCAGTATCTCTTCCTTAATTTCTACAATAACTTTGAAACTAGTCTCTCTGTCTTCAGTGTAGGCTCACTACAGTCTTATCAGTTTATCCTTAATTGTCAACCTAAATCTCCTCTTTTTTTTTTTTTTGACAGGTTAGACAGTGAGAGAGAGAGAGAGACAGAGAGAAAGGTCTTCCTTCTATTGGTTCACCCCCCCCAAATGGCCGCTATGATTGGCGTGCTGCAGCTGGCGCACTGCGCCGATCTGAAGCCAGGAGCCAGGTGCTTCCTCCTGGTCTCCCATGCGGGTGCAGGGCCCAAGGACTTGGGCCATCCTCCACTGCCTTCCCGGGCCACAGCAGAGAGCTGGACTGGAGCAATCGGGACAGAATCCGGCGCCCCAACCAGGACTAGAACCCGGGGTGCCGGCGCCGAAGGCAGAGGATTAGCCTAGTGAGCCACGGCGCCGGCCCTAAATCTCCTCTTTTTAAGGTGTGGGTGTGGGTATGTTGTTCTTCTCATTATAATTCTTCAGGGGCTTCCCATTACCAGCCTCATTATTACAGCTCACAAGGCTCCTTGTGATCAGGCTCCTGACCCTATCTATCTTCAGCTTTGTTTCTCATCATTGCCCCTTCACACTTCATGTTCCAGCTATGAAGAACGTCTATAATTCCTAGATCGGCCTTATTCTCTGTTCCTGAGAGCCATTGTACATACTGTTTCTTCTGTCTGGAATAACTTCTCTCTTGCTTTTACTTTTACCTCTACAAGATTAACAGTTCCGGCAGAACTCAGTACCAGTGCCATTTTCTCCATGTAAGGATCATATCTGTCTGTGTATTCCTAGCATTTGGGAGTGTCTCGTACATGAGAGGCAATAAATAAAAACTTTCTGAGTATGTCATAAAACATAAAAGAAACAAAAACCTGAGTTGCTTGGGTTGAAAGTACTTGTGTTATTCACTCAACTACCCTTCAGTCTCCTCTAATCCTATTTTTTAAATATTTAGATATTTATTTATTTGAAAGTCAGAGTTACACAGAGAGAGAAGGAGAGGCAGAGAGAGAGAGAGAGAGAGAGAGAGAGATCTTCTGTCTGCTGGTTCACCTCCCAGATGGCTGCAATGGCCAGAGCTGTGCCAATCTGAAGCCAGGAGCTTCCTCCCAGTCTCCCACACGGGTGCTGGGTCCCAAGGACCCGAGCCATCCTCTACTGCTTTCCCAAGCCGTAGCAGAGAGTCGGATTGGAAGTGGAGCAGCCAGGACTTGAACCAGCACCCATATGGGATGCCACAGCACTGGCCCCATCCTCTGCTCCTTTTATCAACTGCATTGCTCCCTATAGAACTCTAAGGCTCAGTGAAATATGGTTTGGAAATCAGTGTTCAAGGATTGAAAAAACAAGATCCATAAGTGAAACATATTCCCTCTTTGATGATCTAGTCCCCGTGTACCTTTCTAGAATAATTTCTTTTGCCACTAGGCAAGGTACTTCATGCTATGGTGATATTGAAGTGCATGTGGCTCCCCTTCATGCACAGCCACAGACTTTTCTCAAGTCCACACTTTAAGTTCATTCTGGACCCTCTACCTAGAACAATAGTCACCCTCCTCTCCCCTTACTTCTCTTGGCTAGCTTATTCATTCTTTCTAATTCAACTTAGTTATCAGCACTTTCAGGAAGCCTTTCCTGAAGCCATCCCCCCAATGCAGCAACCTCTTGGATGGTGATAGCATTTTGTGTAGTATCTCCTTTTATCTAGCAGGTTATTTTATATTCAGTTTGTATGTGTGACTCTTCCATTACCCTGTAAGCTTCTTGAGGGGGAAACTAATTTATTCAACTTTATATCCTTAGTGCTTTGCATGGTGCCTTATCCATTTAAGAACTTAGTAAACATTTATTAATGAATGGATGGATAACCACATGTATTTCCCTGAACTTTTCTAAGCCCAGTACCATTCTTCCTCTGTTCATTTTGCCTGTACAGTTTCCTCTTTTATTTTCATGTTTTCAGTTAGAAGTAATCAAGATAGGGTTATGTCCAGGGGGCTCTCTAATCATCATATCCTATATTTCCTGGTGCAGGCTTCAGCATCTCATTAGGATGAAGCTCCCAAGATAGAAAAATATACAAAGAATAAAGGCATGGGAAAGCAAAGCAGCACTTTGTTAACTATACTTTTGCCCCAAAAGCTCAAAATAGAAAATATTGGTGAACTGAAGTAAACCAAGCAGTACACTGTTTTTCCTGTAAACCAAATCGAACACATATACCAGTACCAGAGGAACAGAAGTCGTGTTTGCCCTTGGTGCTTAGCATCTATCCAGCTGAAGTGTCACTCAGATTATGGCAACTGGCTAGGCATCTTTCTCATAGAGGGAAGATGAAAAGAATCAGGGAGTTGTCTTGATCTCCTCCCTTGTACATAGACTTACCACTTCAGAAGCCTGAGTGTTACAGGAAGAAAAGAGAACTGTCTAGGCCTGGTAGGCTCTGAGGCCAGATAAGTGTCATTCCCATCCCTCCCCACCACCTCCTGCCAAGAAAACATACACAGTTTCAACTATAATACTTGCTGTATTTTGGTGACTGATATCTTTAACCTCAGTTCACCCTGCCTTTTTACCATTCTCTAGCCAGAGGTTAACTCTTGCCATTAGGGTGATCTTTATTATACTCGCATTCCTGGCCCTCACCTTAAGTGTACTGATATGAAAGAGCTTGGGGAATTAACTTTTACCAAATTTATAAGAAAACCTCATGATGGATGTTTTCTCCATTTCAGCATGAAGTCTCAGAGTGTGATGTTCTCTAGGAGCACATAAAGCACATGTGATGTCTAGTCATGAGATGTTTTTCCTTTTCCGCAAAGAGAATATTGTAAAGTACTGTTTCATCAAATTTCCTTAACTATTAATTTCCTCCTCCTTTTTTCTTTAAAAAGAAATTATGTGGCTTAGTTGCCTAGTGAAATAAAATTTTCTGTAGGCCTCATCTATTTTCTCTCCTGTAGTCTCCATCCTTGCTGAAACAGAAGAAATTAAGGCCATTTTGAAGGACAAAGGAATTAATGTGGAGACTATTGCTGAGGTATACCCCATCAGAGTACAGCCAGCCCGTATTCTCAGCCACATTTATTCCAGCCTTGGTAAGTATTATTCGGTACAGTCTGATTTTCTTCCTGTTTTTTCTTCTTCTTGACTTTGTATTGCTTTATTAAACTAGAGATGAGAAGGAATTCAGTGGCTCTGAAATCCTAGTTTCTAACCCTATCCATCCTGAGAAGGCTTGATAATTTTAGATGTGTTTGATGAACCCTTTGGTGCATAAGGCATGATTATTATCAGATGACATTGTATCTTCACTCCAAAAGTGTACTTAACTAACACATTCTACCTTTTCTTGGAATCTATGTTTCTCTTTCAAGTACATGTTAATTTTACAGAGATTGATAGCTCAGGGACTTGTTTTTAAGTCTTTTATCCTTTGCCATGTAATGAATTTGTTGATAATATTTGTAAAACCCTTAACTTAATACTTAATCTAATGATTATTTTTATTTCAACTTAATAGTTTATTAATTTTAAAATAGCATTCAGTTAATTAGTACTTATTTTTATTCAATTTTATGTTAGCTTAAGTGATAGGCATTTAATATTTGATAAATTACTTAAACTGTTAACTTCACAAAGGATATGCAAATTTTCTAAACTGAATAATGACCCCCAAAGATATCCAGGTCCTAATCCCTGGAACCCATGCACATTATCTTATATGACAAAGGGGCTCTGCAGGTGTGATTCAGTTAAAGAGTTTGAGATGAGGGGCCAGTGTTGTGGCATAGCAGGTAAAGCTGCTGCCTGTGAGGCCAGCATCCCATGCAGATGGATGCCAGTTCATGTCCCAGCTGCTCCGTTTCCAATCCAGCTTCTTGCTAATGGCCTGGAGAAAGCAGTGGAAGATGACCCAAGTGTTTGGGCCCCTGCCACCCGCTTGCAAGGTGCTGGCTTAGGGTCAGCCTAGCCCTGGCCATTGTGGGAATGAACCAGTAGATGGGAGCACTCACTCTCTCTCTCTCTCTAACGTTGACTTTTTTGAAAAAAAAGATTTATTTATTTGAAAGGCAGATTTATAGTGAGGCAGAGGCAGAGAGAGAGAGAGAGAAAGTCTTCCATTTGCTGGTTCTCTCCCCAAATGGCCACAATGGCCTGAGCTGCACCGATCCAAAGCCAGGAGCCTGGAGTCTCTTCTGAGTCTCCCACGCAGGCACAGGGACCCAAGGACTTGGGCCATCTTCTACTGCTTTCTTAGGCCATAGCAGAGAGCTGGATCAGAAGCTGAGTCTCGAACCAGTGTCCCTATGGTATGCCAGCACTGTAGGCAGAGGCTTTACCCACTACACCACAGCACCGGCCCCATAAATCTTTTTTTTTAAAGGAATGTTTGAGTTGAGATTACCCAGGCAGACCCTAAATATAACCACAAATATTCTTATGAGCTAAAGACTAGACTATAGAAGTTGGATATGTGAAGACAGAAACAGATCTTTAGGGTTCAGAGGGTAAACTGTGTGATACTAAATGATGGCTCCCAGAGACATCCAGGTTCTAATCTTTGGAACCTATGAACATCAACATTATATGCAGCTGTGAGCCAAGTATCACCAAGGAATACCCACAGCCTTTAGAAGTTAGCATTGGTAGAGGGCCAGTGCCATGGCTCACTTGGTTAATCCTCCACCTTCGGTGCCGGCATCCTATATGGGCACTGGGTTCTAGTCCCAGTTGCTCCTCTTCCAGTCCAGCTCTCTGCTGTGGCCCAGGAGTGCAGTGGAGGATGGCCAGGTGTTTGGACCCCTGCACTTGCAGGGGAGACCAGGAAGAAACACCTTGGCTCCTGGCTTCGGATCTGTGCAGCACCCGCTGTAGCGGCCATTTGGGGAGTGAACCAACAGAGGGAAGACCTTTCTCTCTGTCTCTCTCACTGTCCACTCTGCCTGTCAAAAAAATTAAATTAAAATTAAAAAAAGATGTCAGTACTGCCTAAAGCTATCAGAATATTCAAGGAAATCTTTGTGTCATTAGCTCAGTGATTTTTTAAAAAAAATAGAAAATTTTGTTCTAAAATTCATATGGAATTTCAAAGGGACTCCGAATAACAAAAATAATCTTCAAACAATAACAGGATAAAATTTGAGGACTTGTACTATGATTTCAAAATATACTGCAAGGCTAAGTAATCACAAAAGTATACTACTACTGGTATAAAGACAGATAGATAAAACAATGCAATAGAATGGAGAGCCTAGAAACAAATCTTCACATATACTATCAAATAATCTTCAACAAGTATGCCAAGGCCATTCAATGAGGAATGGACATTTTTTTTTTCAGCAAATGGTGCCAAGAAAACTGGATATCCACGTGCAAAGAATGAATTCAGACTCTTTGTTTACACCATATGCAAGAAGTTAATTCAGAGGCAGGCATTTGGTGCAGCAGTTAAGATGCTGCTTGGCCCACCCACATCCCATCCTATATCAGAGTCCCCGGGTTCGAGTCCCAGCTCTGCTTCTGATTCCAGCTTCCTTCTAGCACACATCCTGGGAGGCAGCAGTGATGGCTCAGATTTTTTTTATTTTATTTATTTATTTATTTATTTTTTTTGACAGGCAGAGTGGACAGTGAGAGAGAGAGAGACAGAGAGAAAGGTCTTCCTTTGCCGTTGGTTCACCCTCCAATGGCCGCCGCGGCCGGCACACCGCGCTGATCCGAGGACAGGAGTCAGGTGCTTCTCCTGGTCTCCCATGGGGTGCAGGGCCCAAGCACTTGGGCCATCCTCCACTGCACTCCCGGGCCACAGCAGAGAGCTGGCCTGGAAGAGGGGCAACCAGGACAGAATCTGGCGCCCCGACCGGGACTAGAGCCCGGTGTGCCGGCGCCGCAAGGCAGAGGATTAGCCTAGTGAGCCGCGGCGCCGGCCATAGCTGAGATATTTTGATCCCTGCCACCTGTGGAAGAAACTCAGATGGAGTTCCAGGCTCCTGGCTTCAGCCTGGCCCGACCCTGACTGTTTTGGGCATTTGGGGAGTGAGCCAGTAGATGGAAGATATCTCTCTCTCTCTTTCTCTCTTGCTCTCGCTCTCGCTCTCGCTCTTGCTCTCACTTTCAACATCTTCCTCTTTCCCTCTCTCTCTCTTTCTCCCTCCCTCCCTTCTTTCAATAAACATAAAAGCAAATTAATAAAAAGTTTTAAAATTTATTTTTAAATTAATTCTATATGCATTAAAGACCAAAATTTAAGACCAAAAACTGTAAAAGTATTGAAGAAAATGTCGGGAAAAAGCTTCTTGATCATGGGCCTCACAATGATTTCTTGGATATAATACCAAAAACACAGAAAACAAAAGAGAAAAGTAGACAAATTGACCTTCATGAAAATAAATTTTTTGTGCATCAAAGGATACCATCAACAGAGTGAAAAGGCAACCCATAGCACAACAGAATGTATTTATAAATCTTACAGCTAATCGGGGATTAATATCCAGAATATACAAGAAGAACTAAAGTTTTACAACAAAAAGTAACCAGATTCAAAACTGAGCAAAGGACTTGAATAGTCATTTCTTCAAAGAAGATATGCAAATGGCCAACAAGGAGTTGAGAAGATGCTCAGCATCACTAGGGAAATACAAATAAAAACCATAATGAGATACCATTTCACATACATTGCAATGACTGTCACAAAAAATATAGCAAATAACAAATGTTAGTGAGGATGTGGAGAAATTAAAGCCATTCTGCACTGTTGCAATGTAAAATGGTACAGCTGCTATGGAAAAATGACAAAAAAATGAACATAGAATTACTATATGATCAAGCAGTTCCACTTCTGAGGATATACTCCCAACAAAGTGAAAGCAATGACTCAAGCATATATTTTCTACACCAATGTGCAGCATTTTTCACAATAGCCAAAAGATAGACACAACCCAAATGGCCATCAGCTTTCAGGGCTGGGGAATGTCTGGCCCGCAGGCTGTATAAGGCCCACAAAATCATTTGCTCTGATCCTGCAAGGCAACCGCAGGTGGAACTCAAAATTGTAGCAGGCTGTTTTGTATGGCCCACAGATGATGTTAAAAATATCCAAATGGCCCTTGGCAGAAAAAAAGGTCCCCTCCACAACCCTGATGAAGCTGAAAGATATTTTACTAAATGAAATAAGCCAATACAAAAGGACAAATAATATATGACTCCAGTTATATCTAAAATAGTCAGATTCATAGAGACACAAAGTAGAATGGTAGTTGACAGAGACTGAGAGGAGGAGAAACAGGAAGTTACTGTTTAACGAGAGTTCCAGTTTGGGAAGATGAAAACCTGAATATCGACGGTGATGCTACTTGCACAATGATATAGATGTGCTTACTGCCACTGAACTGTACACTTAACTATTATTGAAATGGAAAGTTTGTGGGTCAGTACTGTGGTGTAGTGGTTCAAGCCATTGTCTGCACTGCTGGCATCCCACATGGGTGCCACTTCAAGTCCAGGCTGCTCCACTTCTGACCCAGCTCCCTGCCAATGCACCTGGGAAAGCAGCAGAAGATGATTCAAGTGCATGGCCCACCCTGCACCCATGTGGGAAACCTGGATGAAGCTCCTGGCTCCCAGTTTGCTGAGCAACGAGTGCACCCACAGAAGCAAGATCTAGGGGAAAAGTTTGTTTTCAAAGGGCTTGGGAGGTGGGCGCTGTGGCATAGTGGGTAAAGCTGCCGCCTGCAGTGCCAACATCCCATATGGGCACTGGTTCAAGTCCCAGCTGCTCCACTTCCAAGCCAGCTCTCTGCTATGGCCTGGGAAAGCAGTAAAGATGGCCAAGTCCTTGGGCACCTGCATCCACTTCCAATCCAGCTCTCTGCTATGGCCTGGGAAGGCAGTAGAAGATGATCCAAGTCCTTGGGCCCCTGCAACCACGTGGGAGACCCAGAAGAAGCTCCTGGCTCCTGGCTTCAGATCAGTGCAGTTCCAGCCATTTGGGGAGTGAACCAGTGGGTGGAAGACCTCTCTCTCTCTCTCTTTCTCTTTCTCTCTCTCTCTCTCAGCCTCTGCCTCTTTGTAACTCTGCCTTTCAAATTAAATAAAATAAATCTTTAAAAAAAAACTATTTGGGTCTGGTGTTGTGACATAGCAGGTAAAGCTGCTACCTCCAACACTGGCATCCCATATGGGCACCTGTTTGTGTCCTGGCTGTTCCACTTCTGACCCAACTCCCTGCTAATGAGCCTGGGAAAAGCAATGGAGGATGGCCCAAGTACTTGGGCCCTTGCTACTCACGTGGGAGACCCGGATGAAGCTCCTGGTTTTGGCCCAGCTCAGCCCTGGCCATTGAGGACATCTGGGGAGTGACAGCAGATGGAAGCTTGCTGTCAGTTTTTCCATCTGTTTCTGTAATTCTTTGAAATAAATAAATAAATAAATCTTTAAAAAATAAAGTGGAAAATTTTATGTATACTTCACTGTGATTTGAAAAAAAGAAACAAAAAGGAAGGAACAATGGATAACCCTGATTGTGACATTAATCTCCTGAAAAATGTGTGCTTTGCTGTGCAGACGCTAGAATATGACCAAGACATTAACAGTTCTCTGTTTCTAGCTCCCATAAAAGTGAAACAACACTAAAAATGTACCATTTGTGATCAATATAACACTTAGGATGAAGCCTAAAAGTCCCGAGGGAAAAAATGTTCTAGTCAAAAGGGAAAAATGGTAAAGAGGCAGTGTTTCTGTCAGTGCTGACATGAAAGGATATAACTATTTCTTCATTGCAAGAGATTTTGATTTCATAGCTGCCTTTTGGAAGACAAAAAGAAATTCAACTAAATATGACATAGATATCATTTAAAAAATAGGTTCCAATTTCAGAATATAAAAAGAAGGCACCTTAAACTCGAGGAAATAAGGTGAATGTGTGTACCTATGTGTCTGTATCTGTATGTAAAATGTTTGCTGTTTTGGTTTGTACACTACACATATCTTGACCATTTCCCAATTCTGTGTCAGGATGCAATAATAGAATGAAACTCAGTGGACGACCCTACAGACACATGGGAGTACTTGGAACTTCCAAACTCTATGACATTCGGAAAACTATCTTTACTTTCACTCCACAGGTGGGTTAAATAAACGGAAATGTGCATTGAGGTGAATGGAAATTAAAGAGAAACATTGCAGAAAGAAATCATATACTGTAGTTGGGATAAGTGTAGAAGAGTTCCACAGAGCCATGAGTATATTAATTTGTCCATTAAATGTTTATTGGGTTTAACCGAATTGAACTTGCAACACAGACTTTATGACAAGTGATTTTGATTACCAACAGTAGACTTGGGGTATTGCAGAAGTACTAAGGGTTTTACAAATGTTAGAATGTTCACAAAGGTTCCCGTTACTTTTAAGGGCTAAAATAAGATGCATTTGTCAATTATAAGTAAAACACAGTCTCTTTTATTCAGCTAATGATTTATGTGTTTTCTTTATTTGAGGGGAGGGGACTATTTTACATGCTTAGGGATCTTCAATATCTTCTTCACAACAAAAATGTCAGGACTGTTTTTAGTAATTTAATTAGTTAGGACTGTTAAATATAAACATTATATACATTATATATATTATTAGCCTGATATTTATTAGCTATATTATAGTAGCAAGCCCAATAATATGTGTGTGTATGCAGAGGAGCAACTATTTTTTGGGAAGAAAGCTTAAAGTTTGTATTTATCATGTACATTTGAAGTACTGCAGCTGAGGGAGATATAAATGGAAGATTAATGAACCATAGATTCTATTTATGACTTTGCCATTTGCAAATTATTTTTCATTTATTGAAAGAAGATAAGCCCTTAATGGGTGTACTTGAAGATACTTGGTAAACTGTAACACCCTGTGAATATGTCAGAAACTCTTGTTATATGTACCAATTAACCACTAAATACAAAGGGAAGTATTAGGGATTACATTTGAGGGCATTTGAAGCTCTTTTTTATCCTTATAAGTCTGTATTTTAAAATATTATTTGATAGTTATGAGAGTCAATTATTCTGAACAATTACTTTTCTTTTTCTCAGTTTATAGACCAGCAACAGTTCTACCTGGCTCTAGACAACAAGATGATAGTGGAAATGCTTAGAACAGACCTCTCCTACCTCTGTAGCCGCTGGAGGATGACAGGCCAGCCTACTATCACCTTCCCCATCTCACAAACCATGCTTGGTAAGGGCTATCTGAGGCAAGTAATGCATGTGTATTTTTTTTAAATAAATCATATGCTTAGCCTTTTACTATATCAGAATTGCTGGAGAGCTATTTCTTGTGATTCATTCTTTCAGCAGTACTTATCAGCTCCTCTTTCGTGCCAGGCACTTTTATAAGCACTGGGAACACATGGGGTGAATAAGTATATGAGGTTTCTACTCTAAGGGAGCTTAGGTTTTAGACCAAGACAATTGATAAATATGTAGCAAATAAACCCATAGACAAGTATATTTCAGATAGCTTGAAAGGTATGATTTTTTCAAAATGTATCACAGAATAACTTGATTGGGGGCTATTTTAGAGAATTGGATTCCAGATCAATTTGCAGAAACTATTCTCTTTAAGGACAGTGCTACTACATTGTGCATCTTTCTGACTCCAGTGGAGCTGCAAGATTTATTAGATAAGTTCTCAGGCTTCTCTTTCCAAAGCCTGTCTAACTGGGGCAGTAACATCTAGCAAGGAGAAAGTGAAAAGGCTTTTGGTGTATCTTTCTTTCTTTTATTCCTTTTTTTTTTTTTTTTGGATGTGTTTCCTGATATTGCTCACTTGAAACTGGGTGAAAGGCTTTATTGTTTGTTCCTAGAGGACTAGAGCCAATACTGAAGCAACTGCTTCCTTTCTGTGTCTCTGCTGTTGCTTCCAAAGAGCTGTTTGTACTGTCAAATTACACAGAATTCTTTTTCATTAAAGAAGAATCCATCATCACAAATGATTCAAAATCCAGACAGAGTCTTAGGGATTTTGATCACATCTCAAAAATCCTTTCAAATTATTGCAATTGAGGAAGTAGTGAAGTCTTTCTTTACTTAAAACGGTTAACAAGTACCCAGTTTAATAACTACTGTGGTCCCAGAATTGTCCTCAGAAAGGAAAAAGTCTAATTCAAGTGGCAAAGATTATACATAAGGATAGTAGAAAACTGTTCAAGATAGTAAGTACAAACCCATTAGATTAGTATTTTGCAGTGAATCAAATCAAATTGTGAAGGACAATTTCTCAACTGAAATGGAATTTATGAGATGTCAGTAAATAGAACAAACTGAATAAAATGGGCTTTGCATGTTGGAGTATAATTTATAAAGAAAATTAGTAAGTAAGGTAGGATCAGATTGTGAAGACATTGAAAATAAACAGAACTGGGGCCGGCGCCATGGCTCACTTGGTTAATCCTCCACCTGAGGCGCCGGCATCCCATATGGGCACTGGGTTCTAGTCCCGGTTGCTCCTCTTCCAGTCCAGCTCTCTGCTGTGGCCAGGGAGTGCAGTGGAGGATGACCCAAGTGTTTGGGCCCTGCACCCCATGGGAGACCAGGAGAAGTACCTGGCTCCTGGCTTCGGATCGGCGCAGCGCAATTTGGGGGTGAACCAACAGAAAAGGAAGACCTTTCTCTCTGTCTCTCTCTCTCTCTCACTGTCCATTACTCTATCTATCAAATAAAATTTTTTAAAAAAGAAAATAAACAGAACTAATTTTTAAAATTTTATCAGAAGTCTGAAACTGCCAAAAGTTGTTGAGAATGGGATGGCATGATGAAAGCAATATTTAGAGACTATTGGTCAGTGACAGTACACATTATAGTGAGGAGGAAGTGCACTAATTCACAAATAGATAAAGAGAAGATATACTAGTTTGGTGATAGTAAAAATCGAGTGGGTCATTCTAAACCACAGCTGTAAGTCAGGTATTGGTTAACTAGATAAATAAGAGATGAGTCTAGATAACATGAAGCTTTAGAAACTTTCAGTCCATTTGTGCTGCTACAGGATAAGCACCCTTGATATGAAACCCTGAAGCTCAAAATGCTCTAAAATATAAAACTGACATTCCAACATTTTGGGTTTTGAAGCATTAGGATTTTGGATTTTGTGGTTAGGGATATTCAGCTGGTAAATTCTATGCAAACATTCCAAAATAAAAAAAAATCTGAACTCTGAAATGCGTCTGGTCTTAAACATTTTGGATTATGGGATATGCAATCTTTATGACAAAATACTACAAACCGAGTAACTTATAAACAATAGAAATATGTTTCTCACAGTCCCAGAGGCTGAGAAGTTCAAGACAAAGGTACTGGCAGGTCCCATGTATGAGGATGGCCTAGTCTCTGCTTTCAAGATGGTTCATTTGTCACTCTGGCCTCTGGAGAGGATGCATGTGTGTTCTCACATGGCAGAAAAGATAGAAAAGGGATAAACCCACTCCCTTAAACTCTGTTATTAGTACTCCAGTTCCACCCAGGAGGGCTCCACCCTCAGGAAAATTACCCCCTAAAGGACCCACTTAATACTATCACATTGGGATTAAATTTCAACATATGACTCTTGAGGGACATTAAGATCATAGCATTGGGTAAATGTTTTTGCAGTTGATGGAAACAGATACTCTATAAGATGCCAATTGGGGCCGGCACTGTGGTGTAGCGGGTAAAGCCGCCGCCTGCAGTGCCGGCATCCCATATGGACACCAGTTCAAGTCCTGGCTGCTCCGCTTCCAATTCAGCTCTCTGCTATGGCCTGAGAAAGCAGTAGAGGATGGCACAAGTCCTTGGGCCCCTGCACCCACGTGGGAGACCCAGAAGAGGCTCCTGGCTCCTGGCTTCAGATCAGCATAGCTCTGGCCATTGCAGCCAATTGGGGAGTGAACAAGCAGATGGAAGACCTCTCTCTCTGTCTCTCTCTCTCTTTCTCTCTCTCTCTCTCGCGCTCTCTCTCTCATATTCTCACTCTGTGTAAGTCTGACTTTCAAATAAATAAATAAATCTTTAAAAAAAAAGGATGTCAATTGTAAAAGGACTTATTCAGTTCAAGGTGACAGGTTTAAAAATAGAAATACCTAATGGATAGGATGAGATCCAAAGCCAAAACTTGGGAAATGGAATAAAACCAAAGATCTAGACTTAAGTCACACAGTTTTGATAACTGGTATGTGAACACACAACAAAAACATTAGGAACAACAGCAATAATTTTTTTTTATTTATTTATTTGAAAGTCAGAGTTACACAGAGAGAGAAGAGGCAGAGAGAGAGAGAGAGAGAGAGAGGTCTTCCATCCGCTGGTTCACTCCCCAGTTGACTGCAATGGCTGGAGCTGCGCCAATCTGAAGCCAGGAGCCAGGAGCTTCCTCCGGGTCTCCCACGCGGGTGCAGGGGCCCAAGGACTTGGGCCATCTTCCACTGCTTTCCCAGGCCACAGCAGAGAGCTGGATTGGAAGTGGAGCAGCTGGGTCTTGAACCGGTGCCCATATGGGATGCTGGCACTGCAGGCCATGGCGTAACCCTCTGTGCCACAGCGCCGGCCCCACAACAGCAATAATATTGAGCACTTACTCTGTGCCAGGCCTCAAACTAAGTGCTTTCAGTGAATTATTTTGAAATATCTACAACAGTCCTATTTAGCTAGGTAATATTAATATCCCCATTTTATAGATGGGAAAGGTGACTCATCCAAAGTCACAGTGCTAACAAGTAAGTGACAAAGCCAGCCTTCAAACCATCTTTCCATCTCTAAAGTCCACATTACCGATAGCGGTGTATTTTTACCAATGAAAATTTTGTGCTGGTAAAATAAGAATAAACAACCATCTCATTAAAAGATGAATTAATTAAACTTTCATATTCAAGACAAAAATTTCCGTAATTCATAAAAGAGCAAAATCCAGCTGGTTGATCCTTATAAATCGCTGAAATTAAATTCTATGAGAACATGGAAAATAAAGGAATATGGAAATATATATCATGTAAATGCCAACAAAAAGAAATCAATGATGGCAATATTATTAAAAATAAATAAAATTCCAGGCATATATAAGCAAATGGTACAAAAAATTTTATATTGATAAAAATTGCAGTCTGCCAACATGATGTAACATTTGTGAACTTTTTTAAGATTTATTTATTTATTTGAAAGTCAGAGTTACCCAGAGAGAGAGGAGATGCAGAGAGAGAGAGAGAGAAAGAGAGAGAGAGAGAGAGGTCTTCCATCCACTAGTTCACTCCCCGATAGGCCGCAACAGCTGGAGCTGAGCCTATCTGAAGCCAGGAGCTTCTTCCAGGTCTCCCACGTGGGTGCAGGGGCCGAGGGACCTGGGCCATTTTCTACTGCTTTCCCAGGTCATAGCAGAGAGCTGGATAGAAAGTGGAGCAGCCGGGACTCGAACCAGCACCCATATGGGATGTATGAAACAAACCTAAGAAGACTAAAAGTTTGAAAAAAGAAGGCAGACTGGTTAGGAACTTTGCAGCTTGAAGAATAACACAACAATAAATTTTCTGATTTCCCTTCTGTGTTATATATCCTGGACCAGATATTGGAGAAACTGGCAGGCAAATAAATAAATAAATCAAACAAGACACAAGAAAATCTGCTCTTTCAAGCCAAAGGAACAGGAAAGGAGCATCCCATCCAGACAGAAAACTTTAAACAGTGACTCTTCTACTCCAGCCAAATAACACAAAAAAAGAAACTTGACCCCACCCCCAACCTCAGGCTGAGTGGGGACCCTAGACTTCTACTCTCACACAGCTATGACTAGACACCCTTCCATCTCTTAGAGATAGTGTTGGAGAAAGCCTTGTGAGGAACTTAGATGTTTCTCCTTGCCCAGTAATAGAGGAACCCTTTCCACTTCAGGCAGTGTTGTATCAGTGGAGCCCAACTGCGGAGCCCTGGACTTCCTCATACACCCAGCAGTAACAAGGCAGTACCTCCTTCTCTGGCAGGGAAGTGTCAGAGGAGATGGATACATCAGAAGATTTAGTAAGATTCAGACTTATGGGGCGACATTGTGGTGTGGTGGGCTAAGCCTCTGCCTGCAGCAGCAGCATCCCAAATGGGCGCCAGTTTGTGTTTCGGCTGCTCCTCTTCCAGTCCAGCTCTCTGCTGTGGCCTGGGAAAGCAATGGAAGATGGCCCAGGTATTTGGGCCCCTGCGCCCACATGGGAGACCCAGAGGAAGCTCCTGGCTCCTGGCTTCGGATTGGCCCAGCTCTGGCTGTTGTGGCCATTTGGGGAGTGAACCAGCGGATGGAAGACCTCTCTCTCATTCTCCCTCTGCCCCTCTATAACTCTGCCTTTAAATAAATAAATAAAATCTTTTTTTAAAAAAGATTCAGACTCATAATGAAAATGTCTAGAAGTGGAAGACATTGTGGCACAGCAGGTTAAGCAGATGCTTGGGACAGGGATCCTCCTCCATTTCTGATACAGCTTTACACCAGCACAGCTGGGAGGCAACAGATGATGGCCCAATTGCTTGAGTTCCTGCCACCTATGTGAGAGTCATGAATAGAGTTCCTGGCTCCTGGCATCAGCCTGACTCAGCCCTGGCTGTGGTAAGGCATTTGAAGAGTGAAGCAGTGGATGAAATATCCCTCTCTCTCTCTCTCTCTCTTTCTCTCTCCTAAACAAATATATGATACATAGATAGATATAGATAAATAAATAAATAAATCCTTCTTAAAATTTTCCAGAATACAATAGAAAATCACTCACACCAACATTCAGGAAGATATCAATTCCAATCAGAAAAGACAATAAACAGATACCAACATCAAGACAACAATGATGTTGGAATTATATGACTACAGGTTTAAGGCAGTTATCATAAATTTGCTTTAATATACAAGTACAACCATACTTAAAACAAAAAATTTGGAAGTCTCAGCAAAGAAACTGAAGACATAAAGATTCAAATGGAAGTTTAGAATTGAAAAATAGAATAACTGAAATGAAAAAACTCCCTAGATAGGCTCCATGGCAGAGTGGAGACCACTGAGTGAACTTGAAGATAGAACTATAGAAATGGACTGTTCAAACAACACAGTGAAAATAGACTAAAAAATATGAGCAGATCCTCAAAAACCTGTGGGACTAATAACAAAATATCTAACATTCATGTTGTAAGAGTTTCAGGAGAAGAGAAAGAGTCTGGGGCTGAAAAAGTATTATAATTAATAATGATTGGAGGGGCTGGTGCTGTGGTGTAGTAGGTAAAGTCACTGCCTGCAGTGTGCGCATCCCATATGAGCGCTGGTTCGAGTCCTGGCTGCTCCACTTCCGATCCAGTTCTCTGGTATGGCCAGGGAAAGCAGTAGAGGATGGCCCAAGTCCTTGGGCCCCTGAACCCACATGGGAGACCCGGAAGAAGCTTCTAGCTCCTGGCTTCAGATCGGCACAGCTCCTGCAGTTGCAATCATTTGGGGAGTGAACCATATGATGGAAGACCTCTCTCTCTTTCTCTCCGCCTGTCCTTCTCTCTCTGTATAACACTGACTTTCAAATAACTAATAAATAAATCTTTTAAAAATAATGATTGGAAAATCACCAAAAGACATAAGCTTACAGATTAAAAAAATCTAAGAAAGCTAGAAATAAGATAAATCCAAGAAATCCATGCCAAAACACATAACAATAAAACACCTGAAAATTAAAGGAGAAAATTTTGAGATCAGTGAGAGAAAAAATACTTTTCCTGTAAAAGAAAAGCAATGAAAATGATTGAAAATTTCCAATTAGAAATCACAAAGACCAGAGGGAGATAGCACAACATTTTTTTTTTTGGACAGGCAGAGTGGACAGTGAGAGAGAGAGACAGAGAGAAAGGTCTTCCTTTGGTTCTTCCTTGGTTCACCCTCCAATGGCCGCAGTGGCCAGTGTGCTGCGGCTGGCGCACCGCGCTGATCCGATGGCAGGAGCCAGGTGCTTCTCCTGGTCTCCCATGGGGTGCAGGGCCCAAGTACTTGGGCCATCCTCCACTGCACTCCCTGGCCACAGCAGAGAGCTGGCCTGGAAGAGGGGCAACCGGGACAGAATCGGGCGCCCCGACAGGGACTAGAACCCGGTGTGCCGGCGCCGCAGGGCAGAGGATTAGCCTAGTGAGCCGGGGCGCCGGCCAGCACAACATTTTTCAAGTGCTGAAAGAAATGAATTGCAAACCAAGAATTCTGTGTCCAGCAAAAATGTGCTTTAAGAATAAAAGGGGAAAAAGACATTTTCAAATGGAGGAAAATTAAGTAAATTTGTCTTCAGGATATCTGCCCTAAAAGATGACATAAAAGAAGTTCTTAGAAAGAAAACAATAAAAGCTGGAATCTTGAAGTATCTGGAAAGAAAAAAGAGCAAGAGTACTTTTTAAAAAGGTTTATTTACTTATTTGAAAGGTAGAGTTTCACGGGGCAGGGGGCGGGGAGTGAGTGATGTTCTATCCACTGGTTCAATCCCCAAATGGCAATAGACAGGGCTGGTCCAGGCCAAATCTAGAAGGTCAGAATTCCATCCAGGTTTCCTACGTGGGTGGCAGAGCCCCCAAGCACTTCGGCTATCTTCCACTGCTTTGCTGGGAACATTAGCAGAGACCTGAATCGGAAGTGGAGCAGCTGGGACTAGAACTGGCACCCATATGGGAAACTGGCACTGCAGGTAGAAACTTAACCTACTACACCACAGCACCAGCCTGTAAATATTCATTTAAAAAGACAGATGCGGTCACATTGGTATCCAACATAGTAGACTTCAAAGTAAAGAAAAATCCAAGTAATAAAAATATTAGGAGTGAAAAAGGAGATATAGCAAGGGAAATGAAGGAATCTTTAAAAATTGTAAAGGAATGCCAAGTACAGTTTTGTAAATCTAGATAAAATTGACGAATTTTTGTAGAAAACTAAATAATGTAAGTTTAGTAAGAAATATTCTTAGAATATATGAGAAAAATTATACAACTGTTGAAGATCATAAAATATTTTAATTGTTAGAGAGGTATATCATGTTCCTAGATGAAAATAGTGTATTTTGAAAGGGTTTTCATTCTCATCCAATGAATCTATCAATTCAGTGCAATTCCAAATAAAAATAAAAACAAGCTGAACTTTGTGAACAAGCTGAACTTAGAAGTCAAATAGAAAAGAGAATGTAGAAAAATAGGCATTTTTTAAAAGAAAGTGAAAGATCCATCAGAATTAAAATAATGATAAATAGAGCATTTTAAATAGAAGCAAAACAATATAAATGAATACATTTGGGAAACTAATTCATTTAGGCTTATTGTTTTACTTTGTGTGTAAAAACAAATTCTAAATAGATTGAAGAGCTAAACATAGAAAGGAAAGTATTAGAAGAAATATGGGGACATATTTATGTAATCTTAGGCTAAAGAAAGCTGTCCTTTCCAAGGTACAAAAAGAAACAAATTGACATTTAAAACAAAGGTTAAGTAAACATTTTATATAGTGTCATGGATGAGGTCAGAAGACAAGTCAAAACTATATAAAATATTTGCCATAAATATGATAGAAAAAGGGCACTACTCATAAAATATGCGAAGTTTTTTTTTTTTTTTTTGACAGGCACAGTGGATAGTGAGAGAGAGAGAGAGACAGAGAGAAAGGTCTTCCTTTGCCGTTGGTTCACCCTCCAATGGCCACTGCATCCGGCATGCAAAGATTCTTAAAAATCAATTTTAAAAAAGATAAACTACCGGCGCCGCGGCTCACTAGGCTAATCCTCCGCCTAGCGGCGCCGGAACACCGGGTTCTAGTCCCGGTTGGGGCGCCGGATTCTGTCCCGGTTGCCCCTCTTCCAGGCCAGCCCTCTGCTGTGGTCAGGGAGTGCAGTGGAGGATGGCCCAGGTGCTTGGGCCCTGCATCCCATGGGAGACCAGGAAAAGCACCTGGCTCCTGGCTCCTGCCATCGGATCAGCGCGGTGCGCCGGCCGCGGCGGCCATTGGAGGGTGAACCAACGGCAAAGGAAGACCTTTCTCTCTGTCTCTCTCTCTCACTGTCCACTCTGCCTGTCAAAAAAAAAAAAAAGATAAACTACCTAATGAAAAATTAGAAAGACATGAACAGGCAATTCATAAGTCCTACTGACAATAAAATTAGAATGATGTCTCCTTGTTTTACCTATCAGATGAACAAGGATTAAAAATTATTAATATTCATTGTTTTTTTTTTTAAAGTACTTCTTTTTTTTTATTTTTTATTTTATTTTATTTTATTTTTTGACAGGCAGAGTGGACAGTGAGAGAGAGAGACAGAGAGAAAGGTCTTCCTTTGCCGTTGGTTCACCCTCCAATGGCCGCCGCGGCCGGCGCTGATCCGATGGCAGGAGCCAGGAGCCAGGTGCTTATCCTGGTCTCCCATGGGGTGCAGGGCCCAAGCACCTGGGCCATCCTCCACTGCACTCCCTGGCCACAGCAGAGGGCTGGCCTGGAAGAGGGGCAACCGGGACAGAATCCGGCTCCCCGACCGGGACTAGAACCCGGTGTGCCGGCGCCGCTAGGCGGAGGATTAGCCTAGTGAGCCGCGGCGCCGGCCAATATTCATTGTTAAAAGTGTGGGGAGGGGCCGGCGCTGTGGCATAGTAGGTAAAGCTGCCGCCTGCAGTGCCAGCATCCTATATGGACGCCGGTTCGAGTCCCGGCTGCTCCACTTCCAATCCAACTCTCTGCTATGGCCTGGGAAGGCAGTAGTAGAAAATGGCCCAAGTTCTTGGGCCCCTGCAACCATGTGGGAGACCCAGAAGAAGCTTCTGGCTCCGGATAGGCACAGCTCCGGCCATTGCAGCCAATTGGAGAGTGAACCAGCAGATGGAAGACCTCTCTCTCTCTCTCTGTATCTCTCTGTATCTCCTTCTCTGTATCTCGCTCTGTATCTCCTTCTCTCTGTGTGTAACTCTGACTTTAAAATAAATAAATAAATCTTTAAAAAAAAAGAAGTGTGGGGAAACTGTTACTTTCTGTACTGTTGGTGGAAATATAATTGGCACAATTTTTTCAGGGAATAACTTGGCAATCTGTGTAAAATTTTTTAGTAAGTGTTCCCTTCATCCTAAGAGTTCTATTTGTAAGAATTTAACCTAAGGAAATAACAGAGTAAGTGCATAAAGATATAAGTACAATGCTTTTCATAACAGTGCTGATTGAAATGTCGAAAGAATCTAAATGTCTGCTCTGATATCACTTTTTCTGTGCAAAGGATATGTTAGAAAAAACAGATCAAACAAGAATATGTATAGTAGGATCCCTGTCAAATAAAATCAGATAATTGTTAGCTTTTTAGATATTTGTATGCCTATCTGCAAACCTAAGCCAAGCCTCTTTATATAATACATGAGTTTATAAAATGCTAAGCATGGTACTTAGCACGTAACATTCAACAATTAGTTTCTATTGTTATTGTCAGCATTCGGTGGTTACTAAGTATTTTGCCATGGGGCACTGTGCTAAGTACTTAATGATAAGTAACATAATATCTTTGAGGAGCCTGTCAACTGGTCATCATTCCTTGTCATTTGCCCACTCTGCAGTGTTGTTGGTTCTCAGTTGAGTTGTGGAAATACAGGGTGTCTCATTTGTACCATAACCTCTAGAATGTTTGTTTGAAATAACTGAAAGAGTTTCCCTTACTTCAAAGTTAAAGCCACAAAGATTGTTTTTAAAATTCTCTTTATTTCAAGATGAGGATGGAACCAGCTTAAATTCAAGTATCTTGGCAGCACTACGAAAAATGCAGGATGGCTATTTTGGTGGGGCAAGGTAAGTGACCTTTATACACCTTTTAGTGAAATGAAATTTGGGAGCTGGCTATAGTAATAGCAGAGTTATGATGCTTTTCTGTGTGTCTTCAACAGCAGAATCCCACCATACTCAGATGAGCTAGTATTTGATAGAATGAATCAAGGAACTTAAATGTTATAGAGGAAGGTTGGAAGTTTTACCCAACCTGTTCTTTGCCTAAATTTCAGAGGACAAGAAAACTTATTCTTTCAAAAACAAAAAGAGGTTACCAATTTTTTTTTATTCTGGTTGCTTTTCCCCTAGAAATTTGCACAAAATGGCCGGCGCCGCGGCTCACTAGGCTAATCCTCCGCCTTGCGGCGCCGGAACACCGGGTTCTAGTCCCAGTCGGGGCGCCGGATTCTGTCCCGGTTGCCCCTCTTCCAGGCCAGCTCTCTGCTGTGGCCAGGGAGTGCAGTGGAGGATGGCCCAAGTCCTTGGGCCCTGCACCCCATGGGAGACCAGGAGAAGCACCTGGCTCCTGCCCTCGGATCAGCGTGGTGCGCCGGCCGCAGCGGCCATTGGAGGGTGAACCAACGGCAAAGGAAGACCTTTCTCTCTGTCTCTCTCTCTCACTGTCCACTCTGCCTGTCAAAAAAAAATTTAAAAAAAAAAGAAATTTGCACAAAGAATACTGAACACCCACATAGTCTCTCAAGATTGACCTGTTGTTAACATTTTATCCACTGTGTGTCTCTCTACCTCCTCCCCACTTTCCTCCCTTCCTCCCTTTCTTTCCTCCCTCCTCTTCTCTCATGTATATATATACATGCCCACACACACAAAATACACCCCTCAAACACTATATAAAATAGACATATATGCACATTTTTTTGTTATTCATAGACGTCATGACTCTTTAACCCTAAGTATTTCAGTTTCTATCATCTAAGAACAGAACATTCTTATATTTAAATACAATATAATTCTCACACTGAGGAAATTTAATATTGATACACTAGAGTAGTTTAACCTTATCCTCAAAGGATATGTTCCAAAACCCCTAGTGGGTGCCTGAAACCCCAGATAGTACTGAATCATATGTACATTATTTTTTCCCATACATACATAGCTATGATAAAGTTTAATTTATACATTAGGCACAGTAAGAGATTAACAACAGTAACTGATAATGAAGTAGAACAATAATAATATAATATATACTTAAAATATATTTAAAACTTATGGATTATTTGTTTCCAGAATTTCCATTTAATATTTTCAGACTGTAGTTGACCATGAGTAGCTATAGCCATGGAAAGTGAAACCATGGATAAAAGTGGGACTCTTGTAACTGATATCTAATTGTGGAGACCATAATCAGAATTACCCAGTTGTCCCAGTAATGCTTTTACATAGCCTTTTTTCTCAGTTCAGGATCCCACTGAAGATCACACATTTAGTTGTCATATCTCTTTGGTGTCTTAATCCAGAATAGCTCCCCAGAATTTTGTTAATTTGTCATGACAGTTTTTATTACAGTTTTGAAGAATTAAGATCAGTAATTTTACACAGTATCTCTCAATTTGGATTGTTCTGGTTGTTTCCTCATAATTAGATTCAAGCTGTATGATTTTGATAGGAGTATTACCTAGTGATGTTGAGTTGTTGTTTTGATCTAGTATCTTCAAGGTAGAGAGAGCACTCCTTCAGTGACTAGGAGAGACACAAGATGTAAATAAATATTTATTACTTACAGAAGGAATACACAACATACTTGAAGACCTATGTGTCACATAATTCTTGAAACACAAGAGTAGGAAGAGACAAGCCTTTCTGTGGGACAACACCTTTATTAGAGTCTAGGGCATTATCCAAACAGGTGTCCCATAACAAGCATTAATTTATGGATTTAAAGCAGGCAGGTATGAGTTCCACAAAGTCACACTGTGACTGAGAGGTGGTTACTGTGGCATATCTGCACAGTCTATGTGAAGGCATGGAGGTCAGAGGAGCTAGCCAAACAGGTTGCACTCAGCTGTCCCATAAGGAAGTGGTCACCAAGAGGAAGATGTGTAAGACAGATACCTGGATTGACCACACTGAATACTGGAGGACGTGTAGAACTGTAAACTGGGTCATGGATGACTGAGCCTTGCTGCTGATAAAGTTAAACTTAGATTCAAAATGGATGCCAAGGTAACACAAAGTTACAAGTATTCACCGCCATCCTTCTCAGTGCATCATAACAGAAGACACATTAGACTAGTTTGTCACATTATTGGTGATGTTAACCTTGACCACTTGGTTAAATAATGTATGGCAGATTTCTCCATATCCTTTCCCCAACACCAGTTGTCTTTAACTAAGTGGTGTTAGCTTCCATTGACTTGCTAATTATCACTAATGGAGTTGTAAAATGGTGTTTTTGTGTTTGTCACTCTGCACATTTATTTGTTGGAAAAAAAAAAGAGCTTTCTACACTCCCTTTGATTTTGTAGTTTAGTATCAGCATAGATTCATGAATTCTTACTTTATTCAGTATGTCATGATTCATCCCTGTCATTATTTCAATGTTCAAATTGTCCAAGGTGTGGCCACTAGCAGCCCCTTCAAGCTGGCTTCATTAAAAAATTAGTACTATTGACTTTCCTTTTGGATTTTGTAACTGACTTTATAAAGAAGGGGTCTTAAAATTCATTGTAACAGAATTTCCAGGTACCATCTTTTACGTTCAAATGGTCTTTTCTGGATTTTTTTTAATGATGTGGTAGATTTGTTATGACTCATCTTCATTCTTTCCTGGCTTCTCTGGTAGCCAATGCAAATTTTTACCAGATGTTTGGCATGAGAGTGCTTCAAAAAGTTAGTTGGGGCGGGCATTTGATGTAGTGGTTAAAATGCCACTTGGGCATCCACATTCCACATGGGAATGATGCATTTGAGTCCCAGCTCCACTCCCAACTCCTGCCTGTTGTTATTGTACATCTCAGGAGCCAGCAGTGATGTTTCAAGTAGTTGGGTCTCTGCCACCCATGTAGGAGCTCTGGATGGAGTTCCCAGCTCCTGGCTTCAGCCTGGGCCAGCTTTGGCTATTGCAGGCATTTGGGGAGTAAACCAGTGAATAGCAGCATTCTCTCTCTCACTCTCTTTCTGTCTCTATGTTCTCCCTCTCCATTTCAATCTCCCTCTTTATCTCCATCTCAAATAAAGTAAAAAAAATAAGTTTTTGAAGAATGGAATTAAAAGGTAAGCTTATTTTGATGCAAAAATTTTTGAAATGCATTTTTCCATGAACATTTGAGGTGGCCTGTTATATGGCAGTGGAGAGCAAAATTGTTCTGGCAATGGATTATGAACCCATAATTATAACCTGTATTAACACAGTTCCCTAGCTATTTAAGTTGAACATTATGCCTAGCAGTTCTGTTTGATTTCCCTTTTACAAAATTGATACTAATATATAAACATTAATAATCCATCAAAAGACAATCTATGTGCCCTTTTGTCAACTGGGATTGTGTTGTTTTAAAAAGAATCTCCCTGCTTTTCTAATTTCTATCTACTCTCTGTACTCATCAGGATCCAAACAGGTAAATTATCAGAGTTTTTGACAACATCTTGTTGTACACACTTGAGCTTCATGGACCCTGGACCTGAGGGTAAGCTGTACAGTGAAGATTATGATGACAACTATGATGAGCTGGAATCAGGTGACTGGATGGATGGTTACAATTCAACCAGTACTGGTAAGGAGGCTTTGTAAGCGCTAGCCCGACTAGACAAGAATACAAATGATTGTTTAGCGTTGTCCTTAATAATTGGTGCTGCCAGCAGTCTCACAGTGTACCATCCTCACTCCTGTTTAATACACTTAGATTTCTACTTTTGTTTGGCTTTACTTTTCACCCCTCTACTTACCTTTGGGTTTTGGTCTAATATCCCTGTGGTAATTGTGGAACATGGAGTTGGACTGTCCCTTACTAAAACTGGGGAGGATTTCTCTCCCAGGCATTTGAAGTGGCTGGTGATTTTGAAGTAGGAAGAAGCAGCGATGAGTGAGAGAGATTTAATCTAATCAAGTGTGAGATAGGAAAGTTATACATGTGCTGCTTTTTGATATTATAAAGCATAAAAATATTAAATTTAATAAGATTACTTTATATAACATAAGAGGAGCAAATCAGAATCTCTGGAGAGGTCTTTGTGCTAGTCAAGACTCTACTTGTTTGGGCTCAGCATTTACTCATTAATTCCCCACTTCATTCAGTCTGTATTTTATTTATAAGATCTAAACTAGTTTGAATTTCTTTGTTGGAAAAGTACATTAAAAGTAAGGAGATTTACTGTCATCAATAACAACCAATCTTGGCATAAAACACTTTGAAAATTAGATAGGGATAATCATATATGGAGGTTGTTTGCTATTCCATGAGTAATTATGGATCTGTAGCACTCATTCCCTTGGATTGCTTTCTGAAATATATCTTTTTAATGCTATATATCACTACATTTGGAATTATAACATTGTGAGTCACTTTCCCACTTCTGGGTTTACTCATGAGTGGTCTCACAATGGGTATGCTTATTGCTTGCCAGCCGTTCTCTAGGTAAACAGTTTCCTTCTATATATTTCATAATCCTCCTGCCATCTAGATTGTACTCAAGGTACAATATTTGTTACCAGGAAGTCACTGACTATGAGTTCCATTCTTAAGACTCTTCTGGTTCCCAGTAGTCACATGAAAGCATGAAAAAACATCTGGAAAGATCGCTGAAGATCATCTGAAAACTAGATGACGCATAACTGACTTAGCAGACTTCAGTATTGATAAGGACAGTGTGCATTTCCTTCTATAAACATTGTAGCTATTCATGTAAAGTCTGAAATATTAAGTACCCACAGGGTATATGTGTATTTTTGGTTCCAGTATCCATATTCAGAGACAATTATAGGTGTATGGAGAAGGGGGAGCCCAAGAGCCTAGAGACTGTATCTATCTTCTTCACCCTGAAACCTCAGCACCTACCTAGTACACTACCTGGTAAATACTAACCAATAAATATTTGATGAATAAAGAAATGACATGACTAAAAACACCAGTGTGTGAGCCATAGTCCTTTCTATACCAATGTCATGTGAAGATTTCTTTTTTCACTGGTTATTATTATTGTCCTTAGTAGAATCTGTTTAAGAGGGAGGCTAAATATTTGGTGGAAGGCCCTTGACCTCCCTTGACCCTTTCTCACCCAAGTCTCCTCATTCTACTGGGGCTTGAAGGGCCTTGTTTTGCTCCTCCTCCACCACTGCTGCCATCACTCCAACTGTCACACACATGTGCAAACACACACACACACACACACAGATTATGAAGTGCTTGCTCCACCTGTCCTAGAATTAGCTCATTCTGCTTTCAGGAACCCTAACATTGTCTCAGCAAAACTGAAAAACAGGTTGGCCCTGGTAAACAGACATAGTCTCTCTCTAAATCTTAAAGCTATATAGTGATCAGGACCTTTTTTCCCTCATGAGCCAAAAGCAACCTACTTCCAAAGCTGTGTTGTGAGCAGAGGAGTGAGTCATTCTCTTTCCTAGGGATGATTGTGAAATAACTAACATATTTGTTTTTTCTCCTTCCCCTCCCCCCACTAACCTTGCAGCTCGCTGTGGTGATGAAGTTGCTCGTTATTTAGATCACCTTTTGGCACACACTGCTCCCCATCCTAAACTAGCACCTGCCTCACAGAAGGGAGGGCTAAATCGGTTCCGAGCTGCTGTACAAACAACCTGCGACTTAATGTCCTTGGTGACCAAGGCCAAGGAGCTGCATGTACAGAGTGAGTAATGCCATGACTCACTGGAGTCAGGCACAGGATGACGTGAAGAGCAGGATGGGGGCGGGCATTGATGACAATGTAAGCAGTAACTTTGTTTTCTCCACTGCTTTATCCCCAGTATCTCAGACAGCACTTAGAACATGTTAGACACTCAAATATCTGTAAAATTAATGAATGGGATATAGTTTTGCTACAGATCGTATAGTTGTCTGGCTTAACCAGTAACATAGTAAGAAGCAGCAGACCAAGGGACATCAAGTGTATTCGATTTTAACATCAAAGTGGGGGATGCTAAAAAAGGGCTTTTCCTTTGGAAAAATTACTCCTTTGACAGTAATTTTGTTTAAAGAGAAAGCAATTGTAGAACTATTACAATATGACCATACAATGGGAAGGGAGATAGTCTCCCTTAAATAAGCCACGTTTGATTCCCTTGAGCCATCTGTTACTTCTTTTAAAGATTTATTTTATTTATTTAAAAGGAATAGTAACAGAGAGAGAGAGAGAGAGAGAGAGGGAGAGAAAGAATCTTCCAAATGGCTGCAATGGCCAGGGCTCAGCTAGGCTGAAGCCAGGAGCTTGGAACTGCATCTGAGTCTTCCACATGGATGATAGGGTCCCAAATTACTTGGGCCATCTTCCACTACCTTCCTAGATGCATTAGAGATGCAGGATCAGAAGTGGAGCAGCGAGGGGCCGGCTCTGTGGCATAGTGCGCTAAGCCTCACTCCGCCTGCTATGCTGGAATCCCATATGGGCGCCGGTTTAAGTCCCAACTGCTCCTCTTCTGAATCAGCTCTCTGCAGTGGCCTGAGAAAGCAGTTGAGGATGACCTAAGTGCTTGAGCCCCTGCACCCATGTGGGAGACCTGGAGGAAGCTCTTGGCTCCTGGCTTCAGATCAGTGCAACTCCAGCCATTGCAGCCATCTGGGGAGTGAACCAGAAAATGCAAGACCTTTCTCCCTGTAACTCTACCTGTTAACTAACTAAATAAATTCTTTAAAAAAAAAGAAATGGAGCAGCTGAGACTTGAAGCAACACTGTTAGGTGATACTGGGGGTCACAAGCAAAGGCTTAATCCAGTACATCACAACACCAGCCTCCAGCTGTAACTTTTACAGTTATTGTTCTAGCAATGTAGAGCTATATTTGTCATACAGTACTCACTCTTCACAGTTTGGCCATTATCTTCCCGACCTACCCTCCTCCAGTAGTATTTGCAATGGAGGATATCTCCTACTACATTTTGCCAGGAGTAGTCATGGTTCCTAAGAGTGTTCAGAGACTCCATGGTAGCTGCATATGAAAGGAGAAAAGGGCTCCTTGGCCACGGAGAGGACCTGAATATTAACATTTTACAGATAATAAGAATGATTGAGATGCATGCTCTTGCTACCTAAAACTTGATTGACTATTACTAACAAATGATATTAAACATGAAAATTGGGGAATCACTAAGCATTCATAATGGGGAAATACATAACATACCCTTGGGGTATGCCTCCTGGAGAAAAGACTTATGTGAAGAGAGAAACTTTATTAATTTATACTTCTTGATTGCAAATCAGTAAACTTGAGCTTAATTCCCAGCTCTGCTACTTACTTACTTGAACAAGTAAGTATCTGTATCTCTCTTTCTGTATCTGTAAAATGGTGAAAATGACCAGAAAGTCTCTCCTTAGAGTTTATGGTAAGTATTTCAACAATGGACTGTAAGTAAAAAAAAAATCTTAGGAATATCTTAACGTTGGTCAGCCACTATATTTTTTCATTTCCTAGATAGTATCATTCATCCACATATTCTAGGGAAATCCAACTGCAAGCAATCGGATATTCTCCTTGGAAAGCTAGAAAATATAAAACATAATGATGTTCTATCTGTTATATGTGATATTCTATCAAAGTATCGATAATAGCACCATTGTGTTATTTATTATATTAGTAATTTTAATTTCTTATGTGTACATCTTTATGCTATAATTCTAGAAATTCAATTCAAAATGTATTTATTGATTAGTTGGACACTATTTAAATTATCTAATATTCATATTTTTGTTGATACTCCCAAGAAGGGAAAAATTTGTCATTCTTGTTCTATAAAGAATTGACCCATATGTGACCTCGTTGTTTGGGTCAACCATACATTTTTATTTGTCTTCTAATTATCTAACCTTTCCCATAAATGTCAACCTCTTGCAGATGTTCACATGTATCTTCCTACAAAGTTATTTCAGGCTTCTCGCCCTTCACTCAACTTACTTGACTCATCTCATCCCTCACAGGAGGACCAGGTAAACTTGCACATTAGATATTTCCATCAGCTTTTTGCAAAACTACTGCCTTTGTGGAAAATAATATAGCTACTGTTAGTAAGTAGTGGTAGGCAAAATGCTATCCTGGTGAAGATACATGTCCTTTTCAGTTCACATTTGAAGTGAGCAAGTTTTTCTTTCTTTTTCTTTTTTTAAAAGATTGATTTGAAAGGCAGAGCAGCAGAGATTGAGGGGGAGAGAGAGAGTGATAGAGCGATCTTCCATCTGTTGATTCACACCCCAAGTGGCTGCAGCAGCCAGAACTGGGCTAGGCCAAAGCTAACAGCCAGAAACTCCATCCTTGTCTCCCACATGGAGGGAGGGGCCCAAGCACTTGGGCCGTCTTCCACCGCTTTCGCAGGCACATCAGCAGAGAAAGAGCTGAATGGGAAGCGGAGAAGCCAGAACTTGAACTGGTTGGTACTCTGACATGGGATGCCGGGTCATAAGCGGCAGCTTAACCTGCTATGCCACAGCACCAGCCCCAGACAAGTTTTTCTAATCAAGCTTTAAGAAAACTAGATTGCTGTGTCATACATGCTGAAGGCCTCATTATTTTCACTTTGCTTTTCATTGACATTGAGAGAATGCTTATGGAAAAGGTTTGGGGGTAAAAAGATGACTCATTCTAGGGCATTGTTTAAGTTGAGCCCTGATGGACTTAATTCTTTTCACCATTTCTCAAACTCAAGGTTCCAACTGTTCGTGTAGAAGTACATCTTCCTAGAGACCAGTCTGGGGAAGTGGACTTCCAGGCACTGGTTTTGCAGTTGAAGGAGACGTCAAGCTTACAGGAGCAAGCTGATATTCTCTACATGCTGTATACTATGAAGTAAGTGATGCAGATTTTCAACTTACTTTAATGTTCTCATAGAGAGGAAGTATGGCGTAGTAAATAGAGCCCAGCTCTGCAGTTTCACTCATCTACATTGGAACACAGTTTAACAACCTACACATTATGGGGTTTTAAAGCCTCAATTATCCTCATTTGTAAAATTTGGGTTAAACTTGCCTCAATAACTGCTAAGTATTATTATCATTATTATGGTTTTTATTTAGCTTCCATTTTTTGATAAAATCTATAAAAATTCTTAACCCAAAAGAAGAAAGAATTTGGAGGCTTATAGGAAAAATAAAACAACAATTCTGAGTGCTATATACTTTGTATCCACATGTCTCAGGTGCAGTATGCCCAAACTGGACTTTCTCTTTCCTGTTCCCTACAGCCACTTACAAAAATAACCTTCTCTTTTCATGTTGTAGTCACCATAAGTAGGCAAGACAGATCCCTGTTCCCTAAATTTAGTTTGGAGCTAAGACTGATGATGCTGTACAGATACCAAAAAGGAGTATAGTGTTAACTACTCACTTAATGGGCTTTCTGGAAAGAGCAGAGAAGACTCCCAATTCACTCTCCAAGAAGTTTGAGAGATCAGAGAAAGGGTGCTGGATTTTGAATTATACTAGGATTAGGGGCTGTGGCTATCATGAGTATTCTCACTGGCACCAAAGAAAGGAGCACATGGACTTGCCTATCACCTTCTCAGATATAGGGACAAAAGGAAAGGCAAGTGGTGGGGCTGGAAATCTATCATCAGTCAGATATCAAAATTGGAGTCAAAGTCTCTTAAATTCTCCATCTCCATTTTTGGAGCTAACACTTACCTAACCATCAAGCTGCTACCCATGTCCAGTTAATCACCAACTCTTTCCAGCCTTACCGCTAAATACCTTTTTCTATTTCTAGTATTGCTGCCTTTATTCAAGCATTTATTCTCTCTTAGGCAAAAGTGAAAAGAGAAATGAATACTTATGGATCCATCACCCAGCTGGAACAGTAACAATTGTCCCTCAGTATCCGTGAGGGATTGGTTCCAGGACCCCCTGCATATACTAAAATGTATACATGCTCAAATTTCTTATACAAAATGGTGTAGCAGTTGTATATTACTTACACATATCCTCCTATATACTTTAAAGCATCTCTAGATTATTTATAAATCCTACTACAATGTAGATACTATGTAAATAGTTGTTATGCTGTGTTGTTTAGAGGATAGTGACATAAAAATCTGTACATGTTCAGGAAAGATGCATTTTTTAGTACTTTGGATTCATGGTTTGTTGCAGTACAGGGGGCTGATCATGTTACATGTATATTTTCACTCTTTTCCCCTTAGATTATTTTGAAAAATATACCATATATTATATCATTTTATTCTTTAACATTTCAGTATTATTTCTAAAAGATGAAGAATCTCTTAAAACATAGCCACAATGGGACTAATGCTTCTGGAAAAGATGAAGTAGATGCATTTCTCCTGGGATCTTCTGCCAACTCCAGGAGGATAGTATTTGCATAACAGCTATAACAGGACTCTTAAAGGTGTAGAGAATGAGGCAGACCAGATAAGGACCTCAGAATCCAAGAAATAACAGGGCAATGAAGTCCCACAGTTTTCTTTTTTGCTTCATATGACCTATACTGGGTCATGAAGAAGCCAGCAACCTGAAAACAACAATGGGCAGAGAAAACAAAAGTCCCAAGGAAAAAACCTGTCCTTTCTAAACTAAAGACTAGGGAAGGGGCAGTCTAGCAAGATAGACAACTTTCAGACAATAATTGTTCTACTCCAGCCAAGTATCATAGGAAAAAACTGTGGTCCTACTGCTGTCAACAAAGGCTAAGTGGGAAGTCCAGACTTTACTCTTGTCCAGTTATAACAAGACAGGCACTGGTCTATATTTCTACTGCCATCTTATGTCAGTGAAAGTGAAGTAGCACTTTGGGACTTTAATATTCTCTGAGTTTAAAGAGCCCCCCAGGTTTCAGTGGAGACCACATAGAGAGCCTGACTTCCATCCCTACACTATGGTAATGGGGTACCCCTCCCCTTTTCTGCTAGATGGTATCAGAGGAAGCCTAGTACAGTCAGGACTTCCACTGTCATTCAGTGGTAATGTAGTAAGTATATTGGTGGAGGCCACATAGGAGCTAAGTTTCCACCCCTGCTCAGCAGTAATGAGGCACCCTTCACCCTATCCATGAAGGCTAAATGAAAAACCTCAACTTCATCCCTACCAGACAATAATAAGGCAGCATCCCCTTTTCCCTTATGGTGCAGTGTCAGAAAGGACCTGTTAAAACAAGATTTAAATAAGATTCACATTTCTACAATATTAGTACCTTGAATGTCTTAGATACCATTGACAACCATTGTCACACCAAGAACCATCTCAACTTGAATGAGAGAAATCGACACCAACATTAAGATGATACAGAGGTTGGAATTAACAATCAAGTATGAACACCTTTGAACCAAACAGAATATACAAAGAGGAACCAAATGGGAAGTTTTAGAAATGAAAAATACAATAACCAAAATGAAACAGCAAAATATAGAGGACAGAGGTAGAAGCAGTGGCTTGAAGACAGAACACCAGAGATTACTCAATCTGAACAACAGAGATACTTAGACTAAAAAAGAATGAATAGCTCCACAAGGACATGTAGGACTATAAAACAATAGCTACAATTCCATTATCATGTATAAAAATTTTAAAGCATTCCTCAATATCATCAAGCATCTAGTTAGTATTCAGATTTCTCTATCTCATAAATGTGTGTTTTGCAGTTGATTTGTTTAATTCACGATGCAATGAAGGTCCACATATTGTACTTGGTTATTTTATGTTCTCAGCATTTTTAACATCTAAGCTCTCCTTTTTTTTTTCTTAGACAATTATTGAGAAAGTGAGTTGCTTGTCCTATAGAATTTTCCACATTCTTCATTTTTTCAATTGCATACCCAAGATAATGTTCAAACATGTTCTTCTCACTTTAGAGTTACTTGTAAATTGATAGATCTAAAGGATTGATAAACCCGGGTTTAATTTTTTTTAGGAAAGACAACTACATAGGTGGTGCACTGTACTTCCTATTCTATCATACCAGGAGGTACACAATATATGATAGATGCTCTTTTTGTCCTGCTAAGATTGGTCAGATGTTGTTAGCCTTTTCTGGCCATATGTAATTATGGCCTTTTAGCTTTTCTCCTAGTGGTTTTAGTAATCATCAATGGTCATTTCCTGGTTTCATTATTTCATTAAGGATGTCGAATCCTGGTTTGGTTTTTTAGTTCTATACAACGCTCTTTTAAAAAAAAAAAGATTCATTTATTTATTTATTACACAGAGAGAGGAGAGGGAGAGAGAGAGAGGTCTTCCATCCAATGATTCACTCCCCAGTTGGCCACAATGGCCAGAGCTGTGCCAATCTGAAGCCAGGAGCCAGGAGCTTCTGGGTCTCCCACGCAGATGCAGGGGCCCAAGGACTTGGGCCATCTTCTACTGCTTTCCCAGGCCATAGCAGACAGCTGGATCGGAAGTGGAGCAACCAGGTCTCGAACGGGCACCCATATGGGATGCCGGCGCTTCAGGCCAGGGCGTTAACCCACTTCGCCACAGCGCCTGCCCACAATGTTCTTTTTAATGTGCTCATCTTACCAAGTCGCTTCCAAATTTAAAATTGTTCAATTGCTTCCCTGAAGCAGAGGAAGAAATTTTAAAACCTTAATATGGTCTGCAAGATAAAGTTCATGCCTACCCTCCAGACTCCTCTCTCACCATTCTGTGTTCTATGATTGATAATCCAAGCAACACAGAAGTGTTGACAGTTTTCCAGTGACACTGTGCTGTTCCTCATTTCTGTGTATTTGCTCATGTTATTCTCTCCATAAACTTTTCTAAACTCTCTTGTTCACCAGACTGACTTTGTATTCATCTGATAAAATTCAGTTCATAATACATCCTCCAAGTAGTCATCTCTGAAATCTTTTCCTCCTCTACCCCCTGTTCCATTGGTAACCCCTGTAATGTGCTGTACAGACCACTAATATGTATATAAGGATACTTCAAAATTTTATGGAAAATGGGATTAAAAGATAAGTTTATTTTGAAATTATGCTTTCTAGGGGTCTTCAAAAAGTTCATGGAAATGCATGTTAAAAAAAAAAACTATGCATGTATTGCAAAAAGTTTTGCACCAATATCTTTCAATTCCACTTTGCACTAACTTTTTAAAGTACCCTTATATTTTCATGCTTTATTTTATGTACATATCTCAGCCCACTAGACTATATTCATGATCAGTGACTGTGTTTTATTTATCTTTGTAGACTCAGAAATTAACACACTGCTTGTCTTATAGTATGTTCTCAATATGGTTGGTCAAATGAACTACTTTCTTCACTTAATCTTTATACTTTTCCTATGAGGTAGTTGGTAACTATATTTTGTAAAGATGGAGACACTGTCTCAGGGAGGTTTAAACAGCTTGCTCAAGGTCACATACCGAGGGAAAGAGATAAGATTAAAAACCTTGATCTCTAATTTCAAAGCCCATGTTTCCATCAAACCGTGCAATTTAGCAAGTTAACTGAAAAAGACACAGGTCTTCCTATTAACTGAAAAACACCAAAAGTAAAATTTTACACATCCAGCTATTTTAAAAATTACCCAAATACACAGATTTTTTTCCCATTTAGGGCATGCCTGCTTTGTATACTCCTCAAAACTCCACCCCACATCTACCACTGATAGATAAGCCCCAGGTCATGAATACTCCAAATTACTGGTGCCCTTCAGAGATCCACAACCCAGACACTCCCTGCAGTCCGCTGAGGAATATCACCTAGGCATGTAACACCCTTCTCCTCCCCTTCTTGGACTTCCCTTGCCTTTCTTCCCTTCTCATTAATAGAACCTGGACCATAAACCTTTGAACAAGCTCATGATGTGAAGGAATTCCTGTCTGTTGCAACCCTGTCCAAGTCCATCCAATAAAGCAAAGAGGCATTGAGTATGATTATTTATTTATTTGAAAGACAGTTACAGAAAGAGGCAGAGACAGAGAGAGAGGTCTTCCATCCGCTGTTTCACTCTCCAAATGGCCGCAACAGCCAGAGCTGCGCCATTCCGGAGCCAGGAGCTTCTTTCCGGTCTCCCACGTGGGTGCAGGGGCCCAACACCTTGGGCCATCTTCTACTGCTTTCCCAGGCCATAGCAGAGAGCTGGATCAGAAGTGGAGCAGCCGGGACTCAAAATGGCGCCCATATGGGATGCTGGCACCGCAGGCCAGGGCTTTAACCCACTGCACCACAATGCCGGCCCTAGAGTATTATTATTTTAATATCTCTATTTCCTTTTTAATTTTGTGGTAGGGCACTTTATTTAACAAGGATCTTTTGAGCACTTACGATGTGTCAAACACATACTAAAATTCAGAGTAATGAAAAGGTAAAGAAGGTTGAAAAGAGTTAAGGAAAAAGGACAGAATGATTGTAGTTTAAAAAGAAATTAAAGATTTAGAGGAGTAGTAGAGATGGGCAAATAAGGAAAGTTTTACACAAGGCGTTCACGCTTTCCCACCAATTCAGTTGATCCATGACTGACTGCCCTCTTCTGCTTCCAACACGTGACTTTTTTTCATCTAATCCTGCATATACTGATTTCCCCAGGGCATCTGAGTAACTGTAATCCCCCTAAAACTAGTACCCCATGTAATACCAAACCACTTTGAGTAGATTGTGTGAATAGAAGAACAATCTGGCACTGCGACTAAATAGTAGGCTAAGCTTCCACCTGCGGTAGTGCCGGCATCCTGTAGGGTGCCCGTTCATGTCCCAGCTGCTCCTCTTCCAATCCAGCTCTCTGCTACGACCTGGAAAAGCAGTACAAGATGGCCCAAGTGCTTGGACCTTTACACCCACATGGGAGACCTGGAGGAAGCTCCTGGCTCCTGGCTTTGGACCAGCACAGCATCAACCATTGCAGCCATTTGGGGAGTGAACCAGCAGATGAAAGACCTCTTTCTATGTCTCTCCCTCTCTCTCTCTCTGTAACTCTGCCTCTCAAATACATAAAATCTTTTTTTAAAAAAAGAGAGCAGAAGGAGGCCGGCGCTGTGGCGCAGCGGGTTAACACCCTGGCCTGAAGTTCCGGCATCCCATATGGGCGCCGGTTCAAGTCCCAGCTGCTCCACTTCCGATTCAGCTCTCTGCTGTGGCCTGGGAAAGCAGTAGAAGATGGCCCAATTCCTTGGGCCCCTGCACCCACATGAGAAACCTGGAAGAAGCTCCTGGCTCCTGGCTTTGGATGGACGCAGCTCTGGCTGTTGCAGCCAACTGGGGAGTGAACCATCGGATGGAAGACACCTCTCTCTCTCTCTCTCCCTCTCCCTCTCTGCCTCTCCTCTCTCTGTGTAACTCTTTCAAATAAATAAATAAAATCTTTTTTTTAAAAAGGCAGAAGAATAAAAGATGCTATTACCTGTGCTTATTAACAACTAATCCTTCTGTAAATTGTCTGTTCATAACCTTAGTTTATTATATCTACTGGGTTATTTTTGTTTTTCTTATTGACAGCATTAGATTTTACCCTTTTTGTTAGATATACTGCAGACTTTTTGAAAAATAATTTGATTTTTTATTTATGTGCTTTTTCTAATCAGAAGTTTTCTTTACATATGGTTGAATGTACCAACCTTTATCTAAAAGGCAGAGCAACGGAGAGCGAGAGAGATCTTCCATCCACTGGCTCACTCCCTAAATGGCCCTAACAGCTAGGACTGGGCCAGGATGCCAGGAGCCAACAACTCCATCTGGGTCTCTTATGTGATTGACAGATTCCCATGTACTTGAACCATTTTCTGCCGCCTTCCCAGGGACATTAGCAGGAAGCTGAATTGGAAGCAGAGCAGCCAGCATGCAAACCAGCGATGCAATATGGGATGCCGGCATTGCAAGCAGCAGCTTGACCCACTGCACAATGCCAGCCCTGAATATTTCAATCTTTTCCTTTCTGACTTCTGGATTTCTTGTCATGTAAAAGGAAATTTCTCTCCTCACAGAACTTAAAAATATTTTGAGGATGGCTGGTGCCACGGCTCACTTGGCTAAGCCTCCGCCTGCGGCGCCGGCACCCAGGGTTCTGTCCCGGTTGCTCCTCTTCCAGTCCAGCTCTCTGCTGTGGTCTGGGAGTGCAGTGGAGGAAGGCCCAAGTGCTTGGGCCCTGCACCCGCATGGGAGACCAGGAAGAAGCAGCTGGCTCCTGGCTTCAGATCAGCGCAGCGCGCTGACCGTGGCAGCCATTTGGGGGGTGAACCAACAGAAGGAAGACCTTTCTCTCTGTCTCTCTCTCACACTGTCTAACTCTGCCTGTCAAAAAAAAATATTTTGAGGCATCTTAAATAATTTTTTTAAAATTTTTACGTATTTAATCTACCTGTAATTTATATCTCTTCCTGCTCAGCATGTCTACAATCAAACTATCTACCACAAGCCTTCTGTTCTTTCTTGATCCTATGCATGGCACCATCATTCTTTCAAGTCACAGAGACTTGAAATTGAGCCATCATCTCTAGCTTGTCCCCTGCCTCTCTGTACAACATCATCACCACCATAGGAAGTCATTGGCCAAATCTACATTCTCTAGGATCTGACTTTCAAATTTATCCACCATAATCCTTTCTCAGACGAGATCGGGCACGTTCTTGGTGGTATGGCCGTAGACCATAATCCTTTCGCATAATATGAATGCTATCACCAAAACACAGCTTATACATACCTACCTCCATGGTATTGGTTTGTGCTTTTGCCTCTGCCTAAAATATTCTCCTGTACCGCACCCCATCTTTACTTTTTGCAGTTCTTTCTGTTCATCAAGGTCTAGTTCATCTAGCATCTCCCTGAAGCTTTTTCCAATTTCTAGTAATAAATATAATATCCCTTGATTCTGAGATCTCATAACACTTCTTTCATATTTTAAAATTTTGTTGTGACAATTGCAAACATAAAGTTCTAAGTATGGTACAAAGACGTTTCTGCATATCCTTTGCCCAGGGACCTCAGATAGTTACACTGAGCTTTTCTCTCCCCCTCTACTTCCCCTCTCCCCCTTTCTTCCTCGTCTCCATTCCCACTCCCCTCCCTTACCTCTTCACACACTCTCTCTCACTCCTCTCCTCTCTTCTCTCCCTCTCTTTTTCACATTGTCATCATCATTATCATCAATGCTCAATCACATATACAAGCAGTCTTCAAAGAATTCATGGAAAATGTGTACTAAAAAAGACTATAGACTTCAATATTTCACACAAAAATAATCTTACCTTTTAATTCAGTTTTTCCATGAATTTTTAAAATACCCTCATATCATTTCTCTGAGCCATTTGAAAGTAAGTGGCAGATATAATCCTCTCTGCCCTTAAATACTTCAGTGTGTATTTACTAAAAACAAACTCTACTACCCAAACACGGAATAAATGCCAAAATCAGAAAACTAATATTAAAAACCATACTATTACCTATCTACAGACCTTATTAAGATTTGTCAGTTGGCCCAGTAATTTATTCATACAAAATAAAATCAAAACCCATCCAGGTTTCTCCACTATCAAGTTGATCTATGGTGCCCTTTGAAATTAAAACATTTCTTGTGGGGATATATTTTGAGACTGTGTAAATATCTTGTTGCATTTCAAACTTTCACTCACTAGTTTTTGTATCCACTGTATGACTCTAAAGTACTTTTCATTTCACATTTTTTAATTTAATATATCAAATAGGTAACACATTCTTATGAATCACAATATTTTAAGTACAAAAGAATATATAGTGGAAGGGTAAAAAGTTTATTTCCTGCCTCTGTTTCCTGATACTTGGTTTCTCACTGGTAATCAATACTGTGTGTGTGTGTGTCCACCCAAGGACATTTTATGCTTATATAGGTAAGTAGAAATATATCTGGATACTCTTACCTGTATTTACCCAGATGGTAGCATAGTATATACAATGTCCTATGTCTTGCTTTTTTGAGCTAAAATTATATATCATTATATATCATTAAGATCACTACATATGTGTTCTAGCTATCACTATCTAGCAAATCACTGCAAAACTCAGTGGCTTAGAATAAGATTTAAAATTGTTTAATTATCTGAGGTTTGCCTGGGATCAGCTAAAAACATTCTCATTTATGGTCTCTCATTCAGGTTTGGTCAGACAGTATCTGGTGCTGTAGTCATCACAAGCCTTGCTCACTCCTGTATCTCGCAGTTGATACTGGCTGTTGCATAGAACCAGATTACCTACAGCTGGAACACCTATAAATGACCTCACCAAATGTGTCTCCATTTTATCCACATCCTCACAGTGTAATGATGACTAGGTTCTAAGAATAAGTGTCCCAAGAAAGGAGTAGGTAGAAATCATTACTTTTTATGACCTTTCCTCAGAAATGATATAGCATCACTTTTGCCTAAATCATGGGCATGTCTGGGTATGAGGGGAGGGAATGCAGATCCCACCTCTTGACAGAAGGATTATGGGAGTCACATTGTAAGAAGAGCATTGGGTGAAAAATTGTTGTAGCCATTTGGGAAAATACCATCTGCCTCAATCTACACCTACCTACTTCCTTAATAGTTGTATAGCATTCTATTATTTAAGTATGTCATAATTTATTTAACCAGTCTTCTATTGACTGTCATAAATAATACTACAGCACACATTTCACATGTGTGGAAGGAATTTATCCCACAGATAAGCCTGAAATGGAATTGATGTATTAAAAAATGTAAGTGTTGTTCAAGTGTACAACTGATTGGCTTTTAATACATTCACAGTTTTATGAATCCTTCACTATGCATTTTAGAATATCTTCATTACCCCAAAAAGAAACCCACTCTCCTTATCCATCAACCCCAATCCCTTCAACCCTCTAGCCTTACACAACACTAATCTTTCTCTCTATAGATCTGCCCATTTTGGACACTTTATATTAATGGAGTCACTTCTTTCATTTAACAAAATATTTTCTGTTTAGTGATTTATTTTTTCCATGTTTTAATTTTCACATTAAGTAATTTTTAATATTTTCCCTATTCATATCATGGGTAAATATTATATGCATGCACATATAATCATTGTCATAAATCCCACATTTTGTGATATTACTGTTTTCCAATTTTTACTTACTTATTCAAGAGACAGAGAAAGAGACAGGGTAGAGAGTAAGAGAGAGAGCTTCCATTCTCTGGTTCACTTCCCAGATGCCTGGAAAAGCCAAGACTGGGATGAGCCAAGGTCCAGGGTCAGAAATTCAGTTCGGGTCTCCTATGTAGATGGCAGGAGCCCAGTTACTTGAACCATTCCTGCTGAACCATTAAGTCAAATGCCCACCCCAGCATAGTATTTTCAAATTCTATCTATGTTGTAGTATGTATCAGTACTTCATTTCTTTAATTGCCAAATACTATCACCTGCATATTTATACCACATTTTATTTATCCATTCTTCAGTTTATGGACATTTGAGTTTTTAGCACTTTCTGGCTATTACATATAATGTTGTGTAAGCATTATACATAGACATGAATAATATATATCATGGACAATATGTTTTCATTTCTCTTGAGTATATAACTAGGAGTAGAAATTCTAGATGATATGGTAACTCAATGGTTAATCATTTTAGAAACTATCAAGCTATTTCTTGCTTTTTTTTTAAATTCTCTCCTTGTATATTTTTTAAAAAAGATTTATTTATTTATTTGAAAGTCAGAGTTACACAGAGAGAGGAGAGGCAGAGATAGAGGTCTTTCATCCGTTGGTTCACTCCCCAGATGGCCGCAACTGGACAGAGCTGCACTGATCTGAAGCCAGGAGCCAGGAGCTTCTTCTGGGTCTCCCACGCGGGTGCAGGGGCCCAAGGACTTGGACCATCTTCTACTGCTTTCCCAGGCCATAGCAGAGAGCTGGATTGGAAGTGGAGCAGCCGGGACTAGAACCGGCGCCCATATGGGATGCCGGCGCTTCAGGCCAGAGCGTTAACCCACTGTGCCACAGCGCCGGCCCCCTTTTAAGAGTTATTTTATTTATTTGAAAGAGTTACAGAGTGATGTAGAGACAGAGAGAGAGGTCTTGCTGGTTCACTCCAGCGGATGGCCGCAATTGGCCAGAGCTGCGCCAATCCCAAGCCAGGAGCCAGGAGCTTCCTCCGGGTCTCCCACATGGGTGCAGGGGCCTAAGAACTTGGGCCATCTTCTACTGCTATCCCAGGCCATAGCAGAGAGCTGGATCAGAAGAGGAGTAGCCGGGACTAGAACCGGTGCCCATATGGGTGCCGGCACTGCAGGCCAGGGTGTTAACCTGCTGCGCCACAGCACCAGCCTTCTGCTGTTTTAAATAAATATTTGTAAATAGTCCCCTACATGGAATATCTCAATTTTCACTCACAAAGTTATATAGTGAGAGTACTTGTTTTCCCAAAGCCTTGATTAATGAAATTTAATCAATCTGTGGAACTTTCTGACAACCTGTTCTATGGATTCCCATATATGTTGCATTGTTAAAAAGTCCTCTTAGGGCCGGCGCCGCGGCTCACTAGGCTAATCCTCCGCCTAGCGGCGCCGGCACACCGGGTTCTAGTCCCGGTCGGGGCGCCGGATTCTGTCCCGGTTGCCCCTCTTCCAGGCCAGCCCTCTGCTGTGGCCAGGGAGTGCAGTGGAGGATGGCCCAGGTGCTTGGGCCCTGCACCCCATGGGAGACCAGGAAAAGCACCTGGCTCCTGGCTCCTGCCATCGGATCAGCGCGGTGCGCCGGCCGCAGCGCGCTGGCCGCGGCGGCCATTGGAGGGTGAACCAACGGCAAAGGAAGACCTTTCTCACCTGTCTCTCTCTCTCACTGTCCACTCTGCCTGTCAAAAAAAAAAAAAAAAAAAAAAAAAAAAGTCCTCTTAGGGAGCCGGCACTGTGGCTCACTTGGTTAATCCTCCGCCTGTGGTGCCGGCATCCCATATGGGCGCCAGGTTCTAGCCCCGGCTGCTCCTCTTACAGTCCAACTCTCTACTGTGGCCCAGGAGGGCAATGGAGGATGGCCCAGGTGCTTGGGCCCCTGCACCCACCTGGGAGACCAAGAAGAAGCGCCTGGCTCCTGGCTTCCTATTCCTACAGTGCCGGCCGTGGTAGCCATTTGGGGAGTGAACCAACGGAAGGAAAACCTTTCTCTCTGTCTCTCCCTCTCATTGTCTATAACTCTACCTGTCAAATAAAAAAAATTTTTTAAAGAATTTTAATAAAAGTCCTCTTAGGAGCCAGCGCTGTGGCTTAGCAGGTGGAGCCACCTCCTGCAGTGCCAGCATCCCATGTGGGTGCCGCTTGGAGACCCGGCTGCTCTACTTACGATTCAGCTCTCTGCTATGACCTGGTAGGCAATGGAGGATGGCCCGGATGCTTGGGCCCCAGCACCTCAGTGGGAGACCTGGAGGAGCTCCTGGCCTGTGGCTTCCAATCGGCCCACCTTCGGCCATTGTGGCCATTTGGGGAGTGAACTAGTGGATGGAGGACTTCTCTCTCTGCCTCTGCCTCTCTGTAACTCTGCCTTTCAAATAAATAAATAAATCTTTTTTAAAAAAGTCCTCTTAACTCCAAAGTTATAAACTAATTCTCTCATGTTTTTTTTCCAGTACCTTTACCTTTAGGTGGTTTACACATTTGGAATTGCAGTGTATACAATATAAGGCACAGATTCACCTTTTTCCAGATGGCTGCTTGATTGTCTTTCTTTTAAAAAGATTTATTTATTTATTTATTTATTTGGAAGGCATAGTTACAGAGATGTAGGGAGAGGCAGAGAGAGATCTTCCATCTGCTGGTTCACTCCCCAGATGGTTGCAACACCCAGGACTGAGCAAGGCCAAAAACAGGAGCCTGGAACTTCTTCCTGGTCTCTCATGTGGGTGGCATGGGTCCAGACACTTGGACCATCTTCCTCTGCTTTTTCCAGGAATTAGCAAGGAGTTGGATCAGAAGGGGAGCAGCTGGAACACAAAACCAGCACCCATATGGGATGCCAGCATCACAGGAAGAGGCTTTATCAGCTATGCCTCATTGTTGGCCCCTTACTTGATTGTCTTAAAATCATTTAATAAATAATCTACTCTCATCATATATTAAATTCCCAATTTCATAAGCCTTTGTGTACCTTTTTAACACATTGTAGTTGAACTTGTAATAATTTTTATAGCAATAATGTTTATGCACCCTTCTAAAATAAACATACATTCTTCTAATTTCTTCATTAGTTTCTGAAGTGTAGCATACTTTCTACATTGGCAGTAGTTATCTTTTGTCTTTAATATCAGCTGATTGAAGCCTTTGGAGAGTATAAAAGAATGCATTTTATTAAAGCACAGCTGAAACAGACTTTTTCTTGCCTATGTATTTATTTGGCTTGCAGAGTGTTAATCATGGTTTTATCAGGATTCTTTTTTTTAATTGATTTATTTGACAGGTAGAGTTAGAGAGAGAGACAGAGAGAAAAGTCTTCCTTCCATTGGTTCACCCCCCAAATGGCTGCTATGGCCAGAGCTATGCAGATCCAAAGCCAGGAGCCAGGTGCTTCCTCCTGGTCTCCCATGCAGGTGCAGGGCCCAAGCACTTGGGTCATCCTCCACTGCCCTCCCAGGCCACAGCAGAGAGCTGGACTGGAAGAAGAGCAACCGGGACTAGAACCCGGCCCCCATATGGGATGTTGGCACCACAGGTGGAGGATTAACCAAGTGAGCCACAGCGCCAGCCCCCATCAGGATTCTTAATAAATAATACTAGTTTCCAAATGAGAAAGTCCTACCAAAAATAGGTATATCCATTTTAACATTGAAACTTTTTTTTTTGACAGGCAGAGCGGAGAGTGAGAGAGAGAGATAGGGAGAAAGGTCTTCCTTTGCCGTTGGTTCACCCTCCAATGGCCGCTGCGGCCGGCGCGCTGTGGCCGGTGTACCGCGCCTATCCGAAGGCAGGAGCCAGGTGCTTCTCCTGGTCTCCCATGGGGTGCAGGGCCCAAGGACTTGGGCCATCCTCCACTGCACTCCCTGGCCACAGCAGAGAGCTGGCCTGGAAGAGGGGCAACCGGGACAGAATCCGGTGCCCCGACTGGGACTAGAACCCGGTGTGCCGGTGCCGCAAGGCAGAGGATTAGCCTAGTGAGCCGCGGCGCCGGCAACATTGAAACATTAACATTATACTTAATGTAGTCCTGTCTTTAAAATTCCAGAGGACCTGACTGGGATACTGAATTATATGAAGAAGGGAGTGCTACAGTCAGAGAGCTTCTTACTGAACTATATGGCAAAGTTGGAAAAATTCGTCACTGGGGCCTGATCCGATACATCTCTGGGATCTTAAGGAAGAAGGTGGAAGCACTCGATGAGGTACTAACAGTTCTTGAATTTATACTAAATCTAAGCGGAGGTGCTTTTAAAAGTTAGTTTCTGTAATTTTTTTATGGCAACTGTAGCCTCTAATCTTTTGAAGTGTTGATTTTCCTATGTGAAGTTTCATCATTTAGTTTTGTTTGTAAATAAAAAGTATACATTACTGAACTCTAAGAATTGTAGACATATAGAGATATTATAAACCATAACAGCTTTAGATCTTCAGAATAAATTTACATTAGACTAAAAGTTCATGCCTTCTAGAAGATGCAAACTCATTGTTCCTTCCTAGAAACCACTCTTTTCTGACTTTCATGGTAGTTCCTGAGGAAGAGTTTGGTGTGTCATTAAGTTAAGAGAAAGTAAAGGTTTCCAGGCTGAGAACAGAAATGTTCATGGAAATACGAAGTGTTGTGGAAAGAATAATGTTATACTATGTTATGTTACCTCTTCTTAGGCCTGCACAGACCTTCTGTCCCACCAGAAACATTTGACAGTGGGACTCCCTCCAGAGCCTCGAGAAAAGACCATCTCTGCGTAAGTATGGTGTTGTTTGGGTTTCATCAAGCTTCTCTTAGCCTCTAAGTTGCCATTTGGGCTTGTCATAATTCTCACGCCCTTATCTGCCTATGGATGACAGTGTCCTCTACATGCACACTTGTATCAGAGACACCAGGGAGAATGCCGTTAATGGCAGGGCACAAGTAAATCGAAGTGGAAACTCACAAGGAGTAGCGCTCAATTTTTTTTTTTTTTTTTTACTTACTGGCTTTCCCAAATTTCCCATTCCAAAAACAAAACAAAGCAAAGAACAAAATAACCAGAACACCAGGAATTACACCCACAAAAATTCACCCAGACTTTAAAGAGGGCAAGAAAGTGTGTGGCTGGAGCACAGGGCTGATGATGAAACTCCATACTGCTCAAGAAGGAATAAAAGGGTGCAAGTCATATTCAAAGGAGAAGAATGGGCACTTGCAAGCCTAGTGAGTGAGGTAACACCCTTGCAAGAACACTATAATCAGATCGCTACTGTCTGAGTTCTGCCCCAGCTTCTAAATGGAGAAAGTGCCCTAGGATAGGGTGGGGGTGCAGCTGGTGGGAAGTTGAGTGACAGGCTGGGATGGAACATTTCTTACTCATGGATCTTCCTTTTGCCATTAGCCATGCCAATATAACTCATCTACACTAAATCTGTTTAATTTCATGTCATGCCAGTGCTAAAACTTAAATCTGCAAGCAGACTATTCTTGTATTTCCAAGAAGTATTTTTAGAGGAAGTCTGACTTCATTCATAAGTGATCTGAAAAATCTGTATTTCGGCTAGGGAATAATTTGAAACAAGATATTCTCCCTGCCTGCCAGTTCTACTTCTGTAGCCAGTGTAGTGAAGAATTTATTTTGTAAACACAAGATGTTCTAGATATAGAGTTTAATCAGGAAAAAGAAATGAGGGAGAAGTAAGCAGAAATATCTTTGCTGATGCTTGTATGCTATCTCCTTGGTTTACATTCATGACTTGTGTTGCTTCTAAGATTCTGTATTAAAGCTTAGAGAGACATGTCCTAGAGCATTTGCCATGCATTCCATGTGTAAGACCAAGTTAAGGTTTCATGAAAATAGTACTAACTTTGCGTGTTACTTTGCTTAAGCTGCCATAACAGACTACCACCGACTAGATGATTCAAACAACAGAAATTTATCTTCTAGCAGTTGTAGAGGCTACAAGTCCAAATCAGGATATCAGCAGGGTTAGTTCCTTCTGAAGGCTGTGAGGGGAATGGTTCCAGGCCTCCCTTCTTGGTTTGTACATGGCCATCTTTTATGTCACCTTGCATTTCTTCCCTCTATGTATGTCTCTGATTCCAAATTCTCCCTTTTTATAGGTACCTCAATCACATCAGAATAGGGCCGGTCCTGATGACTTAAGTTTAACTTAATTACCTTTATAAAGACCCCATCTCCAAATAAAGTCACACTGTGACATACTGAGGGTTAGAATTTCTTTTTTTTCTTTTTTCTTTTTTCTTTTTGACAGGCAGAGTTAGACAGTCAGAGAGAGAGAGAGAGAGAGAGAGAGAGAGAGAGAAAGGTCTTCCTTCCGTTGGTTCACCCCCCAAGTGGCCACCACGGCTGGTGCACTGCGCTGATCTGAAGCCAGGAGCCAGGTGCTTCTCCTGGTCTCCCATGCGGGTGCAGGGCCCGAGCACTTGGGCCATCCTTCACTGCCTTCCCGGGCCACAGCAGAGAGCTGGACTGGAAGAGGAGCAACTGGGACAGAACCAGCGCCCCAACCGGGACTAGAACCTGGGTTGCCGGTGCTGCAGGCGGAGGATTAGCCTAGTGAGCTGCGGCGCCGGCCAAGGGTTAGGATTTCAACCTATGTGGCATGGTCCACAGTCCCAGGGTACTTTATGTCAATGATAGTCAGAAGTGGAACAATGTGTACAAACATGTGTGTGTACTGATAAAACTAGAAAATCAATGTAACTCTAAAGTCATAAAATGGCTTCCAAAAAGCCTAGTTTATTACTTTGTAACTGTTAGCGTTAACTGACAAATGTTAAAAGAACTAACCACGGAAGAATAGTTTGAAAAGACATCATGGGCTAAATTTTAAATAAAATTTTGGAGGAGGACAATCCAGGTTTAGTCAGGAGAGAGAAGCGCTCTTCTGAGTTAATGTGGGCCAGACTGGTTTGGCGGGGGCAATGACTGGGCCTTGGAGACTGCAAGAACCAAAATACCACTGGTAATGAAGAGATGTTGTGGCAGTGACTTAAACTTTGGAAGAGCTTTAAAATTTTTCCAATGTATTATGTATAAGTGGTTGCAGAGTGTTTCTTTCTTTCTTTCTTTCTTTTAATCTCTTTTCACTGTCATCTTCCTCAGACCTCTCCCCTATGAGGCACTCACTCGGCTGATAGAGGAAGCTTGTGAAGGGGACATGAACATTTCAATCCTTACACAGGTGAGCAGAACTATAAAGCCTAATCTGCTGGTTGATAGCTTTAAAGGTTGTTTTCAATTGATCTGGCAATTTGCAAAGACAACAAAATAGGTACTGGGAGACTGGCACCATAATTTTTTGTCTAAATCCATTTCATTCCCAGGAAATAATGGTATATCTAGCCATGTATATGAGAACTCAGCCTGGTCTCTTTGCTGAAATGTTTCGACTTCGAATTGGTCTGATCATACAAGTTATGGCAACAGAACTGGCCCACTCCCTTCGATGCTCAGGTACTTAATTCCTTAACTATTTCACATGGAATTCACTTTAATGAAAGTCTGTGGAGTTTGAGATACAGGGGAAAAGAAAGCTAACACATTAGTATCCATAGCTCAGACGCTGCATATGGCAATCTTGCTCCCATGTTTATCAGTTAATATGTAAGTCAAGAGACTGATATTGGTGACACATTTGTGTATTAGTCCTGCTACTTCCAAATGCTGCCTCTTGGGGGCTCTGCACTCCCAGTTCTTCCTAACTGCTCTTCATTTCTCTGAACTACGCAAGTGTCCTGATTTGTTCAGCAGAGCTTCTGGACAAAAACTGAGTCACTACATCAATGGATCATATTGTTGGCATTTTATCTAATTAACATCACAATCAAAGGAAGACAATATCTTATTAAAATTTATCTGACAAGACTCTGAAATCAGTTTTAGGTACATTTGGCAAGATAACTTTTAGAAGAATAGTTGAGGCCTTTGGAATCTGATATTTGTCTTATTTCAATAATAATGCAAAATAATTGAAATAGTGATGGCACAGAAAAATAAAATCACAATTGCAAAACTCAATTCTAGTGATCATTTCAGTTAGATTTTCCCCAAAAAGGTTTTCAGTTGAGCTGTTAACCAGTAGCTAAATATATTGCTTTGAGTCAAATCTAAATCAAACACAGATCATTTATATTTAAGTAACCCTTTGAAGGAAGGGTTAGCAATTGCTTTATAGCTAGCAATTGTTTTATAGCTATTACATTGCCAGACGCTGTGTGACTTTTTCTTTATATGAGTGTTTAGATAGAGAAATTGTTTCTACTCCTTACAGCAACCCCCCACACACACTTTTTTTTTTTTTTTTTTTGGATACTGCTATTGTTTATTACAACAGCTTAGCCTGGCTTACCTAGTTTCCCAAACATGGACAAAAATATGGAGTTGGGTCCCTTTAGGAATTGTTTTAAAGTAATGAATTTTTAACAGATTGGATATACTTTGTAGATATAGTTCTAAGAATATGATATTCCCTTCCTCCCTCCCTCCTCCTTCTCTCTTTCCCACCCATGCTCCCTCTCCCTTTCTTATTTTAGTTTTTGAGATAATATTTTAAATTTACATTACAGTAAAAAGGCTTATTGCTTCACCAAACAAGAAGTTTAACGAGTAAAAAGCAAAAAGACCCTAGTTTAGTGGAATTATAGACATTAGAGCAGTGCTTTATAGAAGGTATTATTGTCCCACTTTTACTAATAAGGAAACTGAAACTCAGAGAGATTAAGTAACTTGCACAAAGAAACAGAACTAGTAAATAATGGAATTTGAATACAAGTGTGTCTGATACAAAATATTTCTAGTTCAGCACACTGTTAAACATAAAAGTATGCAGATACTTCAAAAAAGTTCATGGAAAGTGAAATTGAAATGGGGTAGGCATTTGTCCAAATAGTTAAGATGCTGATTAAGATGTCCTGGTCCCCCCTCCTGGGAATTTACCCAAAGGAAATGAAGTCGGAATATGAAAGAGTTACTTTTACCCCCATGTTTATAGCAGCTCAATTCACAATAGCTAAGATATGGAGTCAACCCAGATATGCATCAACTGATGACTCGATAAAGAAAATATATATATACATGATGGAATACTACTCAGACATTAAAAAAACAGTAAAATCCTGTCTTTTGCAACAAATGGATGCAACTGGAGACCATTATGCTTAGTAAAATAGGTCAGACCTAAAAATACAAATATCATGTTTACACTGATTTGTGGTAGCTAATATATAGAGTACCAAAAAAAACCCTTCATATATATAAGTGAAATTGACATCTTGGGATTTGAATATTGTTTATAGCCCTTGTCTATATTCCTGTTGAACAGTGGTCTTTCTAATTTTAATTTGTTGAACTTTTTATTTAGTGGAGCATTAACCCTGTGATTATAAAGTAAATTAAAAATATTGCAAAAGTTTAAAAAGGAAAAAAAAGAAAGGAAGGAGTAGGAAGGGAGGGAACTATCATTATACTCTTAGAATTATATTTATGGGGGCTGGCGCCGTGGCTCACTTGGTTAATCCTCTGCCTTGCGGCGCTGGCATCCCATATAGACGCCGGGTTCTAGTCCCGGTTGTTCCTCTTCCAGTGCAGCTCTCTGCTGTGGCCCGGGAGTGCAGTGGAGGATGGCCCAAGTCCTTGGGCCCTGCACCCCATGGGAGACCAGGAGAAGCACCTGGCTCCTGGCTTTGGATCGGCGCAGCGCTGGCCGTAGCGGCCATTTGGGGGGTGAACCAACAGAAGGAAGACCTTTTTCTGTCTCTCTCTCACTGTCTATAACTCTACCTGTCAAATAAATAAGTAAAAAAAAAAAGAATTATATTTATGAACTACTCAAAATATGTTCTCTGTATATTAATAAAAATTAATTTAAAAAATTTTAAAGATGTCCTGGTCTAATATTAGAGTACCTGGATTCAAAACCTGGCTCTACTCCTGACTCCAGCTTCCTGCTAATGCAGACCCTGGGAGGCAGTGATGACTCCCCAAATGATCAGGTTCCTGCCACCCAAATGAGAAACCTGGATTGAGTTCCTGGTCCCAGCTTTTGTCCCTGCTCCTGCCATTATGGGTATTTGGAGAGTAAACAGCAGATGAGAGCACTCTGTCTCTCTGCCTGTCACATAAAAAATAAATAAAACTATAATTTTATTTTGCTACAGAAGTTTTTTGAAACCCTTGCCTATGAAAGATGTTTAAAAAGTTCATGAAAATGCATATTATGAAAAAACTGGGGCTGGCATTTTGGCTTAGAGGGTAAAGCTGCTTCCTGCAATGCTGGTATCCCATATGGGCACTGGTTCGAGTCCGGGCTGCTCCACTTCAATCCAGCTCCCTGCTAATACCCTGGGAAAGCAGCAGAAGATGGCCCAAGTGCTTGGGCCCCTGCACCCATGTAGGAGATCTGGAAGAAGCTCCTGACTCCTGGCTTCAGCCTGGCTGAGCCCCGGCTGTTGTAGAGTGAACCAGCGTATGGAAGATTCTCTCTTTCTCTCTTGTCTCCCTCACTTTTAAATAAATAAATAAATAAAGCTTACAAGTACTCAAAAAAACTATGCATGGCTTTCAAAATTTTTTGCACCAATGTGAACTTATCTTTTAATTCCATTTTCCATGAACTTTTTGAAATACTCTTTTATTATATAGTATTCTCTAGTTGTGATATTAAGATAAGTTTTGTCAGAGGGTATGGTTGTTCAGTAAACCACCAATCAGTTAGTCTTCATTTTTCCTTAATAATCTGTTATGAAACTTTTTCTTTTGGATTAATCAAAACCATGGATCTTTATGTCTCAAAGGATAAAATCAAGATCCCTGGGTATGATATTCAAGACCTCGACCTACTACTTTAACAGTACTTCCACTAATTTTATCAGTCCCCAGCCTTAGAGATTAATGTCTCCTCCTATTTCCAAAGCATTTTTTGCCAATATTTATCACTTCAAACATAGTGTATGCAACGTTTTGTTTTGCTTGTTTACATATTCCAACTCTCCCAGATAATCAGCTTCTCAAGGTCAGGTACCATGTCATATCCTTTTATACCAACATTGCTGAAAATGATGATCTATGGGTAATAAGCTCTCAGTGAGTATCTCATGTTGATGAAAAAGTTCAAGTTATCCTCCCAATATTTTTATTAATTTCATAGATTCATATATATTTTCTTTTAAGTCTCTATTTTCAGGGTGAGAAGTTTCAACTATTTTAGTCCATTTGCATATATACACTCATTACCTGTCTTTTAATGGCCTCCAGTTCCAACATTTTTCTATTCTTCTCAACTGCTGCTGGATACCCTAATGTTGTGGAAGGGGTGAAAGGAAGAAATCAATGACATAGCTAATCCACAAATTGTACAGTCAGTCCTTAAACAATTAAGGATCTTTATCTGTATGAATAGCTAAGGTTATGAAGCTAGAAGGTTATTTTTTGATTCTATTTGTCTGATCAAGTGACTCAGAAATTCTAAGCAAGAAAGCAAATAGAGAAAAAATAGGGCGGATATGGCAGACAAATTAGAAGTCTTCCTGTCTTAATATTTCTCCCACATAGCTGAGGAAGCCACAGAGGGCCTGATGAATCTCAGTCCTTCGGCCATGAAGAATCTCCTGCACCACATTCTCAGTGGCAAGGAGTTTGGAGTGGAACGAAGTGGTAAGATTGAATAACTGCATTTCTGTTTCAGAGCATTTGGTTTCATGTGTCTCATTGCTTTCAAAAGTATTTCGGTAAAAGGAACTTTTTGCCTCCAATAAATAGAAGTCCAATGGATAAAACAATTAAAAGCAAAGTATTTCCTGGAACAAGATTTGGAAACCACTATATGTCTTATCCTTTTTCCTTAAATGATATGCAGATTTAGCATCCCTAATCTGAAAATCAAAAATTTGAAATGTTTCAAAATCCAAAATTGTTGAGCACCGACATGCACCTGATCGCATGTGATGAATCACAGTAAAAATTCAAGTAAAGTAAAAATAGTGTATAAAATTGCCTTCAGACTTTGTATATAAGATATATACAGAATTTTGTGTCTCCAAAATATCCAACATCCAAAAGAAATCTGAAACACTTCTTGTTCCAAACATTTGGATAAGGAATATTCTCAGCTTGTCTCAACTAAGTTGATTGATTACTAACATGTTTCATTTTAACTGCTTTGTCTATTTCCTTACATTATCCTAATTCTCTGCTTTAAGATGACTTACAATCCATTGCATCTGAAACTTTCTTGTGTTATCATTGAGAGTAATTAAGTAGCACTTTATGTGTGTGTAGCTGCTTCAGTATATCTAATATATCCTTTCAATTTCAAATTCAAATTTGTCTAGAAGTCCATGGCAAGCTACTATTCACCCCCTCTTACGATTTTTGCAGTGTTATTTGGTTTTGTCTCTAAAGCAGCAGAGCAAACGAAAAGATCTTATCTCTCATCCTCAACTTTTAGGATTAGGATAAAGATAATATATGTGATCAAAATGGATAGATGCCAGAACTTAGAGTGATAAGGATTCAGTAGGCCTGGGTTGGGGTCTGAGATTCTACTAACAAGTCCCCAGCTGACACTGATGCTGCTGGTACATAGACTACACTCCAATGAGGTTCTACTAGTTGGTTTTTAAAATTAAGTTAAAAATAAAAGTAGGAACACATCTAAATCTCTTAACATGGTAGAGAAAAATTGAATTGTCCCCTTTCTCTTTAATCTCTCATATTATATAGTTCGTCCCACTGATTCAAATGTCAGTCCTGCTATTTCTATCCATGAGATTGGTGCTGTTGGAGCAACCAAAACGGAACGAACTGGGATCATGCAATTAAAAAGTGAGATAAAGCAGGTAGGATACTATTTCATGAATTAACTGTAATATTGTCATGTTTAAGAACATTCTTTCAGAATGAGTCTTTGTTGAGATCATTTATTTTGTTTCATATCCTGAGTTTAATTTGAGGCATTTATTTTTCAGGTGGAATTTCGTAGACTGTCTATCTCAACAGAGAGTCAGGTGAAACAACTAGGGATCCTTGGATATAGTTTAACTTACCTTTAATTCTATGTAGCATGCATGAGCTCTTGGCCTTTTTACAAAAAAATAATAACATACTGTGGAATAGTTTGTTTGAATCTCTTTTATAACAATCATGTTATGGTTTTCCTTTTTAGGGACCAAGCTCTTTTGTTAATTTTAGGAGGAAAGTAACTTGCGTCTGATAGAAAAGAAAAGAAATCCTGAATCCCTCTTTGCTAAGATCAATGTGCAATTTTGGAATTCATTCTCCTTACAAAACTAAACCTAGACTTGCTAGTTTTAAGAGTAGATACTAGAGAGAATGCAAGATTTTTAAATCTATATTCAGGTATTGTTCCACAATTTAACTTTTATCATTGCCATGATAGAGGTATATGAAAGGTATTGTAGACTCAGAGAAGCATCTAAATCAGTCTAACAGTTGTTGGGAGTCACCAACCACCATACTGTACCCTCTTACTTTTCCCTGTAGGTGAGGATCCGTGAGTTTTTACATTACACAAAGGAATAGTTAACACAGCCTTCCCCTTGCTTTTTTTAAAACTCTGGGAAATAATGTAGTTTCAAGATCTCCAACTTGAGAAGGTACTAATTTGGTTGCTCCTATAAAGACATCATATGAAAAGCTTAAAATTACTTCCCTTGCTTTTAGGATAAAATTATGATAGCTTATGGTATTAAAATACATCTGTAAGAGAAGATGTGAAGTGGAGACTTTGTTTGTTAAAGGAATCAGAAATCCTTTTGTAAAAGAATGACCCAAAGCTTGAAGCTTAATTTGGAGTAAACTTCATTTGAGTACACTTATCAAATACCTTTTGACAGCATTTGCTTTTGAGCAAGGGCAAGTACAGAATGAAATTAAAAAGGGCCTTGAGTTGAAAAAAAAAGTTCACTGTACAATTTTTTCCCAGATAAACTGAATAATCTGAAACCTCTCCTATTTGAAAAGTGAAAGAATTATATTCAATAATTGAAAAGAATCATATTGGTGTGCAATCCTTATTTTGGTTGAGAGTGATTGACTAAACTTTTTATAGTTGTTTATAATCATGCATTGTTACTTACAAGTTCATTACATATTTAGAACTAGAAGCTCATGTTCCAAGCTAGATTAATATGATATTAAGAGTTGACCTGCTCAGCTATATCATTTCGGTTTTTTCTATAAATACACTACTTACAGGTCTTCAAGGAAGCCAAAATCATTAGGGCTATAATTTAGAGAATTGAGAGCCCTAAACTTTAATTACTTTCCTACTTCTCAGTATTAATTTTCATTCTCCCCTGCCTGTCTGGTATTTTGTGTTATTCTAATTTCTTTTCCACTTCTCATCAATGCCCATTTTTCTGATTATGAGGGAAAATTCTTAAGATAGTTTTATTTATCTATCTTATGCTTTATCATGACTTCTAGTAAGGGTTGGGTGTCTAGCCCATGGGCCACATAAGGCCAGTGAAACTATTTGGTCTGGCCCTGCTGAGGCAACTGACAACAGAACTCAAAATTCAATAAATCTATAGCAGGCTAATTTTTAAATTGATAATTTTGTATGATCTGCAAATGAAGTTATAAATATCCCGGTAGCCAACGGCAGAAGAGGTTCCCCACCCCTGTTACAGGAAGGCTATTTCATCAGCTTTTTACTGATAACATACTGGCTAATTGCTTAAATAATCTGTACTTTTGCTCTGCTTGTAACTTTTAAAAATATAAGTAATTATTGCCTTGCCATATCCCTTTACATTTCTATTTTCTTTTTCTTTTCATAGCCCAATGGTGGTCATTCGCTGGGTGCAGATTTGATGTCACCATCTTTTCTGGTAACTGCTGATTTTTTTTTTATTACATGCCATTCACAAGTGCTTTGAATATGCTGTTATAGTGGAAGACAATATGGAGAAACCTCAGAAATCTGAAAATAGACCTGCCATATGACCCAGCCAACCCACTCCTGAGAATTTACCCAAGGGAAATGAAATCAGCATATGAAAGGGTTATCTGTACCACCATGTTCATTGCAGCACAATTCACAATAGCTACAATATGGAATCAACCCAAATGTCCATCAACTGATGACTGTATAAAGAAATTACACACACACACACATACACAAACACTATGGGGTACTACCCAGCTGTAAAAAAAAAATGAAATCTTGTCTTTTGCAACAAAGTGGATATAACCATTATATTTAGTGAAGTAAGCCAGTCCCAAAAAGACAAATACTATATGTTTCCCTGATCCTTGGTAACTAAGAGAGTTCCAAAAATGTAATGTATAGAAATGAAATTGACATTTTGAGCTTTGATGATTGTTTACAGCCCTTGTCTACACTGTTGAGGAACACTTTTTTTAAAAAGATTTTTATTTATTTATTTGACAGGTAGAGTTACAGACAGTGAGAGAGAGAGAGACAGAGCAAAAGGTCTTCCTTCCCTTGGTTCACTCCCCAAATGGCTGCAACGGCCAGAGTTGCGTTGATCCAAAGCCAGGTGCCAAGTACTTCTTCCTGGTCTCCCATGGGGGTGCAGGGGCCCAAGCACCTGGGCCATCCTCCACTGCTTTCCCAGGCCACAGCAGGGAGCTGGACTGGAAGAGGAGCAACTGGGACTAGAACCGGCGCCCATATGGAATGCCGGTACCACAAGTGGAGGATTAACCTAGTGCACCACAGCACTGGCCCCAGGAACACTGTTTTTTCTTCTTCCTATTTGTTGAACTCTTTACTTAGTGTAGGATTAATCTTACGAGTATAAAATAAACTGCAAGTTTTACTTAATGTAAAAATTAAGAGAGTAGGAGAGGAAGGAGGAGGAAGGGTGAGAGTATGGGAGGAAATGAGGGTAGGGTGGGAAGTTTCATTGTGTTCCTATCTATATCTGTATATAGAAAATACATGAAATCTGTATGACATACACTGGTTGAATTTTTATTCAAAAAAAAAATGAATCAAGAACTAAAATAGGGGCTGGCGGTGTGGCAAGGCCTGAAGTGCCAGCATCCCATATGGGCACTAGTTCAAGTCCCGGCTGCTCCTCTTCAGATCCAGCTCTCTGCTCTGGCCTGGGAAAGCAGTGGAATATGGTCCAAGTGTTTGGGTCCCTGCATCTACGTATGAGACCCAGAAGAATCTTCTGGCTCCTGACTCCTGGCTCCTGGCTTCAGATCGGCCCAACTCCTACCATTGCGGCCATTTGAGAAGTGAACCAGCCGATGAAAGACCTTTCTCTCTCTCTCTCTCTGTAACTCTACCTCTCAAATAAATAAATAAATCTTTTTTAAAAAAGAACTAAAATAAGTATGAAGCAACTTCATAAATGGGAGATGAAATCTTTGTATTTCTTTTCCAGTAAGGCAGGGAAGGGAGTTCAATTCCATCTTCTTTTCCATTTCAGAAAACAAAATTTAAGGAACATTTGTTAAATACCTGTTTATTCGTTCAACTGATATAATTTATTATATTCTTTTTTTAAAGATTTATTTATTTGAGAGGCAGAGTTATATATAGAGAAAAGTCTTCCATCCACTGGTTCACTCCCCAAATGGCCTCAACAGCCAGAGCTGAGCTGAGCTGATCTGAAGCCAGGAGCTAGGAGCTTCTTCGAGTTTTCTCACACTGGTTCAGGTCCCCAAACACTTGGGTCATCCTCCGTTGCCTTCCCAGGCCATAAGCAGAGAGCTGGATATGAAGAAGAGCAGCCAGGACACAACCCAGCGCCCTTGTAGGATGCCAGTATCCCAGGTGGAGGCTTACCCACTGTGCCATAGTATGGCCCCCTATTATATTCCTACTATGCACCAGGCATTGTGCTAGACAGTATCAGTATCACCTGGGGATGTCGAATGCGAATTCTTGGTCTCCAGCCTAGGTTTACTGAATTAGAAGTACTGAAGGTGATATCTAGCAAGTGGGTTTTAATTAGCTCTTTATGTGATTCTGATGCACTTTTAAATTTGAAAACCACTGGGTGAGCTGTTCTGATTATTAATTCATTTAGTAAATGTTATTTGAGTACCAATTTTATGCCAGGCACTGCAGCTACAACAGTGAATGAAACAGATGTGTTCCTTGCCCTCACAAGGCTTTTAGTTTAGGAAGACTGATCTCTAATTACATTTCTTCAGTTTGAATCAGTGACTCATAATGGCCTATGATTTAAGATCTCTTACACTGATGACATTTAGAACAGATGACAGTCAAACAAAAAACTGAAAATTTATTGGAAACAATATTGGTATTTTCATTACCCATATTCACATATCCTGTATGAGTTAATAAGACTTGTCAAAGTATGTCATATCCATGTTAATAGGAGACCAAGACATAGAAGAAAATTTAACCTGAAAATTCAAAACTATTGATATTTGGTTTTGGAAAAGTCTCAGTTATTCACTATCAGATATATACACTTTCAAGTTTGACCCCAGTCTCAGCAGCCTGCAATCCTGATGGTAGAGAACAACGAAGATGAATAAATGGCAGTTCATCTACTTGGGAGATCATTTTGATAGTCACTTACTAATAGAAATGTTTGGGGGTACTTTTCTCTTTTACATAGCAGTGGCTGATGATTAAGGCATTTGGCCCAAATTAAACTATGAAGTTTTTATCTCAGAAAATATTCCTATTATCTTCTATCTTATCTTTATTTCTGAATCTAAACTTTCTCCAGTGTATTTCATCCTTTACTTGGTATAATCTTTTTCAATGTTTATTATATTGTACCTTGTATCAAAACTTCATTCCTTTGTATTGTTGAATAATATCCCATTATATTGATATAACATATTTTATTTATCCATTCATCAATTGGTAGGCATCTGGATTGTTTCTACTTTTTCAGCTGTTATGAATAATGCTGCTATAAACCACCATGTATAAATTTTTGTAAGGACATATGTTTTCATTTCCCTTGGAGATATATCTCAGAGTAGAAATATTCAGTCATATGGTAACTGTTTTTAACATTCTGAAGAACTGCCAAACATTTCCAAAGGGGTTACATCAGTTTATATTCCTACACCAATATATGAGGGTTCCAATTTCTTTACATCCTTATCAACCCTTCCATCCACTGGTTCACTCCCCAAATGCCTGCAGCTACTACGGCTGGGCCAGGCTGAAGCCAAGAGCCCAGAACTCAGTCCTACTCTCCCACATGAATGGCAGGGACCCAAGTACTTAAGCCATCATTGGCTGCCTTCCAGGGTGCACATTAGCAGGAAGCTGGATTGGAAGCAGATGAGCTGGGCCTCAAATCAGGGTGTCCAAATGGAATGTGAGAGTCCCAAGTGGCATTTTAACCACTATGCCAAATGCCTGCTTCTGTCTCTTTTTTGATTTGTTGCTCGTGTTTTTGGTATCACATTTAAAAAGGCTTTGAACAAATCACAAATATTTCTTGCTATTCTTATTCTAAGATTTTTATAGATTTAGCTCTTACAATGTAGGTCTATGATTATGTTGGGGTTGTCCCCAAGACCATGCCTGGGTTCAGTGATTCACTAAGAGGACTCATATGTCTCAGAATATAGTTTGAGTAAACTATGATTTATTAGGAAGCCTCCCCAAATCCAGATTTCCAGATGCCAGTCATGGGCCAGCCTTGTAAGCATGCCTTCCAAAAGTAGCAGTTCCAGCCTGCTATGTTAATTCATTTCTGTACAATGATCCATTTGGACTCAATTTTTTTTGTATGGTGTGAGGTACATCGTCCAATTTTATTTTTTTAAAAGTTTCAATATATAATATTTTTACATTTGGGGGCATGCAACATTTCAACACATGTATATAGCACAAATTGATCAAATAGAGCAATTAGCCTTTTCCACATCATATTTTCTTTGTGTTTGCAGACTTCCAGCTTCAGTCTTCTAGTTATAGATGCAGTATATAGTACATTATTATGGATTATAATCACCTCACTGTGCTGTGGAACATTAGAACTCACTAATTCTGTCTTACTACATCTATCTTGCTTCTTACTTCTATCTTATTACTACTTTTTTTTTTTAATTTATTTGACGGATAGACAGTGAGAGAGAGAGAGAGAAAGGTCTTCCTTCCATTGGTCACCCCCCAAATGGCCGCAACGGCCAGAGCTACGCCGATCCGAGGCCAGGAGCCAGGTGCTTCCTCCTGGTCTCCCAGGCGGGTGCAGGGACTAGAACCCGGCGCCCATATGGGATGCCGGCACCACAGGCGGAGGATTAACCGAGTGAGCCACAGCGCCGGCCCCTTATTACTACTTCTGTTACTTCTTCTAATGGACCTTGTTATCCAAACTCCCTCTATCCCCCCTCCTCGCATTGTTTCAAGCCTTGGTAATCACTATTCTAAGATCAGATTAAACTTCCACATATTCAGAAGAACATGCAGTCTTTCTATGTCTGGCTTACTTCACTCAACATAATGACATAACTCTATCCATTTTGTTGTAGATGTCAAAATGTCTTTATTTTTATGCTTGAATAACATTAATTATCATATATAGTTCACATTTTATTTATCCATTCATCACTGATGAACACCTACATTGATTCCATATCGTGACTATTATGACTAGTCTACAATGAACATGGGAATACAGACGTCTCTTTGACACTTTGACATACTGATTTAACTTTCTGTAGATATATACCAAAAAGTCTAAAAGCTGAGTCATATGATAGTTTTTTAGTTTTTTAGGAATGTCCATACTGTTCTCCATAATTGCTGTGATAATTTACATTCCCACCAACTGTATATAAAGGATCCCTTTTCTCCACATCCTCACCAGAATTTTTTTTATGCTTTTCGATTATAGCCATTCTAACTGGAATGAGATGATACCTCATGTGGTAGGAATTTGTGTTTCCCTGATGGCTAGTGATCCTGAGCATTTTTGCTTATGCTTGTTGGCCATTTGTATTTCTTCTTTTGAGAAATGTCAATTCAGATCCTTTGTCCACTTCTTAACTAGATTGTCTGTTTTGTTGTGAGTTTTTTGAGATCCTGATGTATTCTGGATATTAATCCTTTGTCAAATTAATAGTTTGCTAATATTTTCCCCAGTGTGTGAGTGTCTCTTCAGTCTGGTGATTGTTAAAAAAAATTTAAGTGTATAATACAATTTGGTTAACTACAGGCATGATGTGAGACAATACCTCTAGAACCTACTCACCTTGCATAACTGAAACTTTATACCAATGGAATAACAAGCCCCCATTTCCTTATCTTCCCGTTCCCCAGCGACCACTATTCTCTCTTCATCTATGACTTTGACTACTTTAGATAACTCACATAACTGTAATCATACAGTATTTGTCTTTCTGCAATAGGCTTATTTCACTTAGCATAAAATCCTCCAGGTTCATCCATGTTGTCATATATTACAATATTTCCTTCCTTTTTTATGACTGATTAATATTCCATTGTATGTCCATATATATCTGTTGGCCATTTGAATGTCTTCTTTGGTGAAATATCTATTCAAGTGAAATATAATCTCTTTTGTTATTGATCATAATTATATCATGCAATTTTATTCACTTATTAGTTGTGATTTTTTAGTGAATTCCTTAGAATTTTCTATCTATAAGATCATGTCATCTCCAAATAGAGATGGTCTGATTTCTTCCATTCGCATCTGAACGTCTTTCCTTGCTTAATTGTCCTAGCTAGATCTCCTGCACAAAGTCAAACAGAAGTAGCAAGAATGGGCATCCTCTTGTTCTGATCCTAGGAGGGGACACATCAGGCTCTGACCACTTTTTTTTATCAGTTGTGGGTTCCTGGAGGAAAACAATGTAATCTTTAATTAGATTGAGGTAATTCCCTTATGTTACTAGTTTGCTGAGTGGTTGTTTCTTTTTTCTTTCTTTTTTAATTAGGAAGGCATGTTGCATTTTGTTAAAATGATGTGGATTTTATTCTTTATTCTTGTGGTGTATAAAATTAATTGATATTCAGATATTAAAACAACTTAAATTCCTAGAATAAATCCCACTTCATCTTGTTGCATAATCCTTTTTATGTGTCACTGAATTCAGTTCACTAGATTTTCCTATGATGTCTTTGTCTGCTTTTGGTATCAAGAACAAGTTGAGATGTGTTCCCATCTCTAGTCCTTTTTTTTGGGGGGGGCGTGGAATTTATGAAGAACTAGTGTTACTTTTTAAAATATTTTATATAATTAACCAGCAAAGTCATGTGTGCTTGGGTTTTTCTTTGTGGGAAGATTTCTACTTACTAATTCAATCTCTTTAGTTGTTATAAATCTGTTCAGATTCTCTGTTTCTTTTTGAATAACATTGGGTAGTTTGTGTTTTTGTAGGACTGTGTCCATTTCATTTAAGTTATATAATTTGTTAGTACATTGTTGCTTGATAGTAAGTATGTTTTTATACTCCTTTTTACTTGGATAAGATTGGAACTGATGTGCCTTTTTTCTTTCTTTTTATTCTTTATTTAGCTAAATACTTGTCCATTTCTTTTAAATTTTCATTAAAAATTTTTGGTTTAATTGATTTTCTCTATTATTTTTATAATCTTTATTTCCTTTCCACTCTAATCTTTATTATTTCTCTCTTTTTTGCTTGCTCTTCTTTTTCATTGTCATAAGGTGGAAGCTTTGGTTATTGACTTGAGACATTTATTCTTTTAATACAGAAATGTATTTCTATCTTTTTAAAGACTTATTTATTTTAAATGCAGAACTCATAAAAAGAGACAGAGAGAGAAAAACATCTTCCATCTGCTAGTTCACTCCCCAAATGGCAGCAGTGGCTGTGTCTGGGCCAGGCTGAAGCCAGGAGCCCAGAAATCCATCTGGGTCTCTCACATGTGTGGCAGAAGCCCTAGTACTTGGGCCATCTTCTGCTGTTTTTCCAGATGCATTAGCAGAGAGCTGAATCAGAAGCAAAGCAGCTGGCTGGGACTTGAACTGGTGCTCTGATATGGGATGCCAGCATCACAAGCAATTGCTTAATCCACTGCACCACAATGTTAGCCCCAATACAGAAACTTACAACAAATTTTCTCTTCAAGCACTGTTTTAGATGTATCCCGTAAATTTTGGTAGGTTGTATTTTCATTTTCATTCACCTCAGAGTATTTTTTAATTTTCCTTGTGATTTTTTTCTTTACTGTGTTGGTTATTTAATAGTATTTTTAATTTCCACATACGAGTATTTTTAAATTTCCTCCTGTAACTCATTTCTAATTTAATTCTGTTGTAGTTAGAGACATACCTCATATGATTTCAATTCTCTTAACTTTATTAAGATTTGTTTTATGACTCAAAAGAACAGCCAACTAAGCCGTAGACCAGGTAGAATTTTAACAGAGATAACCAAATAATGAAAGGGCTAATAATGTTTCATAGCATCAGTATTTTTTCAGTTCTTGTTAGGTATCAGATTACTTTTTGAAAAGCTTATACCAGTGTACAACAACACTAGTGATATATACCTAAGTCTACTGCCTTCACTTCAAGCTTTCTATCTTGGCTGTTTCACTTTATATATAGTGTATCATTCTGCAGTGTTTATGTTCCACTTCGTCAGAGACACAGAGGTAATTTTGATTTATGATCTTTTCTCTATTCTTCTCCTAAGTCTCCTGGAACCTCTGTGACTCCGAGTAGTGGGTCCTTTCCTGGTCATCACACATCTAAAGATAGTCGTCAAGGTCAATGGCAACGCCGAAGAAGGCTGGATGGAGCACTAAATAGAGTCCCAATTGGATTTTATCAAAAAGTATGGAAGGTTTTGCAGAAGGTGAGCATAACTCATTGTAGATGTCTGCTTATTTTTCCTCCTGAAATTCTCAGTTTCTTTGGCTAAGATAGGTCATGACTATACTGTCATGGGGTCCCTGGCTCCTGGCTTTGACCTGGCCTGGCCATGGCTGTTGTGGTCATTTGGGGTGTGAAAGATCTTCCTCTCCTTCTCCCTTTACTTCTCTGTCACTTTGTCTTTCATATAAAATAAGCAAACCTTTAAAAAAGGAAGAAAGAAATGCATGTCTCTTTTACAGGTCTCCAGTTGTTAGTCTAACTTTGGTGACATATTTTTCTGCTTTGTAGTGTCATGGACTTTCTGTGGAAGGTTTTGTTCTTCCTTCTTCAACAACTAGAGAGGTAAGTAAGATTCTGTGTCCTTCACATTCATGTGGCTGATTGTTCACCGAGCTAAAGGATTTCAGTGATCACTTTTCAAAGTAACAGGCCTATGCCATTATAAGTCAACTGAACATTAAATGCATCTAAAGAAAGGAGAGAATTTTTTTAAAAAATTGAATGGAAGGCCAGCGCCACGGCTCACTAGGCTAATCCTCTGCCTGCGGAGCCGGCACACCGGGTTCTAGTCCTGGTCAGAGCGCCAGATTCTGTCCCGGTTGCCCCTCTTCCAGGCCAGCTCTCTGCTGTGGCCCAGGAGTGCAGTGGAGGATGGCCCAAGTGCTTGGGCCCTGCACCCGCATGGGAGACCAGGAGAAGCACCTGGCTCCCGGCTTCAGATCAGCGCGGTGCGCCGGCTGCAGCGGCCATTGCAGGGTGAACCAACAGTAAAGGAAGACCTTTCTCTTTGTCTCTCTCTCACACTGTCCACTCTGCCTGTCAAAAATTAAAAAAAAAATTAAAATTAAAATTAAAATTAAAATTTAAAATTTAAAAAAATTGCATGTATCCCATTAGCTATATAAGTATGACTTCTTTTAATGACTGATTAAGTTGATCTGGTTTATGTGAATGTTAGGGCAGAAGGAATAGAAATCCTAGAATTAATGACTTCTCTTGTCCCCTCCCATCCTTATCATTACCCCCTCTCTTATAGGATGCTTGTAGAGCACTCTAGCATAAAGCAGTGATCCTTAGGTTTATTTGTTAGATCAACCTGGGTTCCCATATCCAACTTAGTGGATTAGAATTTTCAGAGATGGGGCCTGAGGATATGGATTTTTTTAAATCTATAAAACGATTCTGATATTTCATCACCATTGGAAAGCACTGCTGCAAACCAGAGGCATAGATTATGAAAAGCCTTAATATTCTTCCTTTTATCCAAATCACCATGTCCCCTATTTGTCTTTTCTTTGCCTTTAAATAAACTTGAAATGTTAACAGAATTAATAATGTATCCATACCTGAATAGTACTTTTAAAAGTATTCAAAGCACTTTCACATTATTTATTTTGATCTTCAACACAAGTATGTGAGAAAACTAAAGAATGAATGGTCATTCTCAATGTACAGATTAAGGAGGGGCTGAGTTGTGGCCTGGGGGGTTAGGCCTCTGCTCATGATGCTGGCATCCTATATTTGTGCAAGTTCCTTTCCCAGCTGCTTCACTTCTGATCAAGCTCCATGGTAATACACCTGGGAAAGCAGCCAAAGATTGCTCAAATATTTGGGTCCCTGCATCCATGTGGGAGACCTAGATGAAGCTCCTGGCCTTTGGCTTCAGCCTGGACCAACCCCAACCTTTGCAGCCATTTGGGGAGTGAACCAGTGGATGGAAGATATATTCTCTCTCTCTCTCTCTCTCTCCCCCACCCCTCTCTGTAACTCTACTTTTCAAATAAATAAAAATAAGGGGGAAAAAGTTTAGAGATTGTCCAAAGTTATATAACTAGTAAATGACTAAGACAGCATTTGAACCCGGATCTTTAGACCCCCAAGTCCACATCACCTCCCTAGAGTACATACTCAATACAACTTTACCAATGATTATTCCTCAGTGTCCTTCACCCTATAATAATTTTACAGGTCTTGGCCGGTGCCGCGGCTCACTAGGCTAATCCTCCGCCTGCGGCGCCAGCACACCGGGTTCTAGTCCTAGTCGGGGCGCCGGATTCTGTCCTGGTTGCCCCTCTTCCAGTCCAGTTCTCTGCTGTGGCCCAAGTCCTTGGGCCCTGCACCTGCATGGGAGACCAGGAGAAGCACCTGGCTCCTGGCTTCGGATCAGTGTGGTGCGCCAGCCGCAGCGCGCCGGCCGCAGCAGCCATTGGAGGGTGAACCAACGGTAAAGGAAGACCTTTCTCTCTGTCTCTCTCACTGTCCACTCTGCCTGTCAAAAAAAAATCTTAAAAAAAAATTTTATATGTCTTAAAGCCTATTTTTTACTATAACAATATGTAAATGTTTTATGTAATTCTAATCATCATGTGTATACAATTTTAAGTCCTACTTAATTTTTCCTTTACCTTTATTCTTTTAAATGGCTCCATAAAACTCATCAAGTTGCTATGACATGCTATGGCATTATTTATACAACCATTCCTGTGCTTAGGTTACTTCTAGTTTTACACTTAAGATTAATGCTGCTATAAACACTCATGCGCACGGAGGAGTTTGCTCCTCTTTTTTTTTTTTTAGATTTATTTATTTATTTATTTATTTGAGAGTCAGGGGTACACAGTGAGAGAAGGAGAGGCAGAGAGAGAGAGAGGTCTTCCATCTGTTGGTTCACTCCCCAGATGGCCACAACAGCTGGAGCTGCACTGATCCGAACCAGGAGCCAGGAGCCTCCTCCGGGTCTCCCACGTGGGTGCAGGGGCCCAAGCACTTGGGCCATCTTGGACTGCTTTTCTAGGCCATAGCGGAGAGCTGGATTGTAAGAGGAGCAGCCAGGACACGAACGGGCGCCCATATGGGATGCCAGCACTTCAGGCCAGGGCGTTACCCCGCTGCACCACAGTGCTGGCCCCTCTCATTTTCTTCCCTCTTTTGAATTAAGTTCCTTAGGATGAACTCCCAGAAATAGGATTATGGGGTACAGGGCATTGACACATTTATGACTCTTGTTATGCATTGCCAGAGTGCCTTGCAAAGAGACAGAACCAATTTACTCACTCAATTATTTTAAAGGGGGATGAAGCAGTTACTTGTGGCTACTGTGTTTTTACTGCCTTTCCTACATGATGGACTCTTAGGTTGTGATTTTCTTTTTCTCTATCACAGATGACTCCGGGAGAGATTAAATTCTCTGTTCATGTGGAGTCTGTCCTGAATCGGGTACCTCAGCCAGAGTACCGCCAGCTTCTAGTTGAAGCCATCCTTGTTCTTACCATGCTGGCAGATATTGAAATTCATAGCATTGGAAGTATCATCGCTGTGGAAAAAATAGTGCATATAGCCAATGACTTGTTCCTTCAAGAACAGGTAGATAAACCTATTTTTTATCTCAAAGGAGAATGTTTGATAGTAACCTGAACTTCAGAACTCTTCATGAAGCCTAGGTCACTTTCCTGTCCCCACTTCCTTATCACTCTTTGTTGGACCCCCTTTGTAGTGTCTTTGAGCTGTTTGCAATGGAGTAGGCCGCAGGAAAACTTCTGTCTTTTACCATGTGTTTTGTGGTTTGTGTTAGATTCTTACGTTGCCTGGAACTCAGGTTTTAACTCTTTTCCCTGAAAAGCCCTAAAGTATAGCATTAGTATCATATTTCAGTTTCCTGTTCACAGCACTTTTTCTATAGTTTTAAGAAATTAATAAGGGCCTATTTGGTAGCACATCCTATTAAGGAAAAGAGATTTGTTTTTGAATCGCTTTACTTTTGCTTTTGCTATTTCCCTATGTGAAAACCATAGCGAAACTTTTATTTCTACATTTTTCTTATTTTAAAATAAATCTTCTGGTAAATGAATCATAGTAAAATACAAATATTTATTGAAAGTATTCCAAATGTTGCCCAGATTGAACCAGCATGCATAAGGAGGATATGCAGTGTTGTCAATAGGAAAATCTCTAAAACATACTGTGGGATGTAAAAGAAAAGTATCCAGAATTTCCTGGACAGTCTTAATTTTAAATATTCTGGGTTGCTGTCAATTCATGTATCAGAAAATGGACCCCTTAGTCATACACTTTAGCCTTAGAAAAGTTATGCTCTATTTGTATTAAGTTGGCTTAGAAAGCCATGACCAAATGCAAGATAAATGAATACATACAAGGTGAAATCAGTAGTAGTAGATGGAATCAGACCAAAGTCCCACCATGAAGATTCATGTTAACATTTGCCTCTTAACTGGTGCAACTTAGTTATTATTGTATATTTAACTTTCAAAAAATTTATTGTAATGGGAAAAATGCAAAACAACCATTTTTTAATAATTGTCATAATTTGGGGGTAACGCAGCCACGTGTATAGAAATGCATATTCGCTCTTTCATGCATAATCCTAATCCCTTCCTGGCCAGACAGCCTAGGAGCCAATTAATTGGTTACAGAGAGGAGGCTCTGATTTTTATTAATCAGGACTCAACTTAGTAGGATTGGTAATTTTTCCTTTCCTCTGTGTTCTCCCCCTCCCTTAAAAAACAAACAGAAAACCCTTGGCGCAGATGATATCATGTTGGCAAAGGATCCTGCATCTGGCATCTGTACTCTTCTGTATGACAGTGCACCCAGTGGCAGGTTTGGCACCATGACCTACCTCTCCAAGGCAGCCGCCACCTACGTGCAAGAGTTCCTGCCCCACAGCATCTGTGCCATGCAATGAGGGCTTTGGGTCCTGGCTGCTGAGATCCTTTGACAGTTGATTGTGCATGGAAGTGGAATGTTATCACCTGATCACTCCCACCCAGCCTCTTTCTGCCCCATCCCTCCCAAGAAGAGAGAACATCTCCGATAAACTAACTGCTTTAGAAGAAGTGAAGGCTTCCCTGGAAGCTCCCTTCCAGCGTGCGGATGCTCAAACCACGCCTTTCATTAGCAGCTTGAATTCTTTCATGGTTCATAAAAGTTTGCATGTGTTTTGTTCTCTAGATCTGTTACCTACTTGGTTTTCTAACTCCTGTTTGGGGAGCAGGTATTAATAATAACTTATTCCTAAAGTTTGAATTTTCTCATGTGTGGTTTTATTATGTGTATGTGTGGTAGGTACTTTGGGACATTATTTCAAATGTGCAAACTCTAAATGGTTGGATTTTATGCTACCATAAATTGGAAATCTCTATCCTAAGTGCTTTTTGTGGTTGGAAAAGAGAGTATCTGGTCATTCTTCACTTACAAGTTGGCTTATACTGAGTGGTGAATTATTGTCTCTACTATTACTGTCTCTGTATCTGCACACATAATACCTAGTCCCACTATTCTGAAATATCAACAATGCAAATACACCATGTATATTTAAGGACTTCTGTATTAACAGCTGAAATCACATTTTATGAAGATTTCTGATACTCAGAGATATATTTGCAGCAGAAAATACAGAACAACTCAAAGGAATGGAGCCAGGTGCCTGATTCCAGAGAGGAAGGGAAAGGAGAAAAGCCTAACTAGTACCTTACATGTGAGTATCAGAGAGAGACTAGTTTCCTGAAGACAGTCTTAGGCACCTAATCCTTACATTTAAAGAGTATGCCAACAAACAGCTCAGAAAATAATTGAAGCCTCTGTTCCTGTTGAAAATCCAGCAGTCCAGTCTATTGCTGCTCTACTGAGCATTCTTCTTGTGTTTTTGAACTCTATCTCACTCACCTGCTCACTTTTTACCACATCCAACCACCTCCTCAACTCTTTGCCCTCTATCTATTCTTAAACTCTTTCACTTCCTAATTCTAGTGTTCATATCCCTGTACATCTTAGTATCAGTAGACGTGTATCTGTTCCTTGTAAACATCTGTGTGTGTGTGTGTGTGTGTGTGTGTGAGAGAGAGAGAGAGAGAGAGAGAGAGAGATGGGACGTTTTCTGAATGTAAGTGATTTTGATATGCCTATGCGTCTGTCCATATCTAATTTGATGGGGCGGGTAAGTATCTAATTATGAATATTGCCTATGACAAGGGGGTTATGACTGTGGTCTCCAGCTGACACACCATGGGCAACAGAGGAATCCCTTCCAATCTCTTCCCTGGACCTACGTAAATATAGCTTTCCTTGACAAATGTTTCTCCTAGGTTCCCTTCTCCAAGTTGGTGATGGATTTCTCTCTTTGCACCCAGATAACTTCTCAATTCAATCTTCTCTTTTCCCTCAGCTTTTTTTAATGATTTATTTATTTATTTGAAATTCAGAGTTACACAGAGAGAAGAGAGGCAGAGAGAGAGAGAGAGAGAGAGGAGAGAGAGAGAGAGAGGCCTTCCATCTGACAGTTCACTCCCCAGATAGCTGCAATGGCTGGAGCTGTGCAGATCCGAAGCCAGGAGCTAGGATCTTCTTCCTGGTCTCCCACGTGGGTGCAGGGGCCCAAGGATTTGGGCCATCCTCTACTGCTATCCCAGGCCATAGCAGAGAGCTGGATTGGAAGTGGAGCAGCCGGGTCTTGAACTGGTGCCCATATGGGATGCAGGTGCTTCAGGCCAGGGCGTTAACCCACTATGCCATAATGCCAGCCCCTCCCTCAGCTTTTAAGAGTTTTCTGTAAGAATGCAAATGGAGAAGGCAGGGATGGGAAATTCTCTAGCAGAACCAGTGACAATCCTATGAGTATACTGAATAAGTGAGCCTAGTGTGCTTGTAGTAAACAAACAGTGGGAACGAAGACAGGATGGCTCACCTTTTCAGGACATCTCTCAAAGCAAACAGAAATAAATAGAAAGTCCTTTTTTGATAATATGATCTTCTGATCACATTTTAAGAAAGTTTACACCATATTCTGAAATTATTTGTCTTTTCGCTGTCTCTAAGTATACCCCAAGAGCAGGATGTGCATCTGGAGTGCCACCGGACTGCTGCTACCCCTCCTTCCTGTGCTCATTGCCTGAACTGACACTGATGGCTGCATTTCTCTGGGTTCACTAAATGTCTGTCATTATGCTCCCCACACAGTGGTATTTCACTTTTTAATCAACTTTTTAGAAAACTTTGCTGTTTTGTTCACTTTTAAGCATGTAATACTAAAAAGACATGTTAGGCTTTTTTAAAAAAAAGCACTTATGTTTTGAAAATAGAATAAAGAGTAAGAATTTACAATTAAATCATGTCTGGTGCCAATGTACAAAATTTTGCATACATTTTTGTGATTGGAGTTTACTCCACAGTTTCATTTTGCATATGCTGTTAAATTACATAATGGGTTACAATTACAGTAATTGGGTTAATATAGACTAATTAATATTATGTATATATCACATATTTTTAAAAGATTGATTTATTCATTTGAAAAGCAGAGTTACAGAGGGGCAGAGGCAGAGAGAGAGAGAGAGAGGGAGAGAGAGAGTCTTCCATCTTCTGGTTCACTCCCCAAATGGCCTCAACGACTGGAGCTGGGCCAATCCAAAGCCAGGAGCTTCTTCCCAATCTCCCATGTGGTTGCAGGGGTCCAAGTACTTCAGCCATCTTCTTCTGCTTTTCCAGGAGCATTAGCAGGGAGCTGGATCAGAAGTAGAGGAGCTGGCACTTGAACCAGCGCCCATATGGGATGCCAGCATTGCAGGCAGCAGCTTTACGCAGTATGCCACAGTACCGGCCCCAGCACATGTCACATATTAAACATGATATGTTAGGTAATATACTGAAAGAAAAATGTATCATTCAAATATGTACCTGCTCAAATGAGGTTCGCTAAATTCAAATGGGCTTATTGACATCTTTATGGAAACTGTTCTGAGGAATGAATAAGACACTTTCACTCAGCATGTCAATTGTGTACAAATGGTGTTTCTGCACTACTGGAGGGTACTGAGAAGCAGTTCATTCTCCTAAGTATTATAAATATTTGGCAGAATCTTGCTCATATTATTCATTAGTCTTTCCCAAAATAAGAGTTTATCCAGCAAGGAACAGTATCTCTGCAGCTTCATCCTAGTTCATTAGTTTTGACAACATCCCAGAAATTTGTGCAATTGGCAGGCAAAAGGTGTTAAGCCACTATTCACAAAACTTCTACCATTCCTTTTTGTGCTTACCAAATACCTAGTCTCTGTACTAATTTACTGGAGACAAATACAGTATTTTTCACCCTTATTATTCATTTCCTTTTTAATGTGAGTGACCCAGGTCTTGGTTTGCCCAAGACAGTTGACCCTGATGCCTGTTTTCTGGCATAAGTGGTAATACCACCCTTTGTCACTCTCAAAAGTGCCTCAACTTGAATGATGTGGTCACCCTATATTTAACAGAAGTCTGATTTCCTTTATTGCCTGAAAGCTAAGGACTTGTTCTCAGACCACAAACTAGTCTTCCATTAAAGGTATGGAAGTAAGGTATGCAAGAAGTAAAACAGTGAGAAGAGACTTCCTAAGAAAAATTAAGGCATATTTGGCATTATGGTTTTTTAAAAAATAACCAATATTTTGGTACTTACCAAATATCAGATATTGTCATATAGGTACTTGGCATGGGTCATCTAATCTTTACAACTGCCACATAGGGTAGTTACGTTAGCATCCCCATCTTTCAAGTTAGGGAACTGAGACACTGAGAGTTTAAGCAAATTGCCCAAGGTCAATCAGTTAATAAGTGATAGAGCTGGGATTTGAACTTGATCCTATAATTCACATTTTTTTTCTTTAATAAAACAAAAAGATTTATTTGAAAGAGATACTGACACAGACATGGAGAGACAGAAAGAGGGAGATCTTCCATCTGCTGGTTCACTCTCCCAAAAGGCCTCAACAGCCAAGTCTGAGCCAAGTCAGGAACCAGGAACTCCATCCTAGTCTCCCATTTGGGTGGCATGGGTCCAAGCACTTGGGTCCTCCTCCACTGCCTTGCAAGGCAAATTACATGAAGCTGGGTTGGAAGCCAAACAGCTGAGACTCGAACTGGCGCTCTGATATGGGATGCAAGCATGGCAAGCCAATGGCTTAACCCAGTGTTCCACATGTCGGCTTCATTGAGTTCACATTCTTAACACCCTCTCCAAAGAAAAGAAATTAGGGGATGGTATTAAAACAAGGGTCATTCTGTTGAATACAGTTTAAGCATTAGTGGACAGATTACGAAGTGAGCAATTAAGTGGCCAAAGGAGTAGTGCCCTTTGTATGCATTTTTTCCTTTCTACCTGCTTCTGCCAGCAAGTGAAGGTTGGAAGAGTGCAAAAAGAGGAATGTAAATATGAGTGTTGCATGTGAGAGAAGAGTTGTGACTGTGGCCTCCAGCTGATATACATGGAGTGTGATCATGGAGGACATACACAGAGCCCAACTTGACCTTGCTGGTTCAAACCATTACCTTTAGCAATAATTATTGGGGAAAGTGAGTCAAATAACTTGACCATGGTCACCACCCTAACAAGCTTTGGAGTCAAGATTCAACTTACTTACTTCCTGTGACCTCAAGTCCTAGAACTACTAATCCCATGCCTTAGGAACAGCTTTCCCAATTCAAGAACCATATGGTATCAGTCAAGTGGAAAACAGAGGATTGGAACCTATAATATGATTTGTGCTGTGCCTTAATCATGAGCAAGTATACAACTTCCCTGTGATATTTGCTACAAAAAAACCATGCCAATTTCAGAGCAGTGTGCAACAATTTCTCTTTATCCAGTTTACAAGTTTCCAGTTCACAAGTACGCTCATGTCATGCAGTGTTCATCTATCTCTTGTTAGATGTGAAAGAACAGGTAAAACAATCCATTTCCATGCCATATGATAAGAGACTGCATGCTAGAAATTAAGGTATTAGTTGGCTGGTCTAAATCCAGCCTCCTTCCTTCTACTGCCTATCTCTGAAGGCCCATGACAAGTTCCATTTCTTCCTTACATTTCCAGCCTATTATGGTCCCACCTTTCAATGAATTTCCATAGCACCCCAACCTGACACTCTCTCTCTTCTCTGTATAAAATGTGTTCAGTTCTCCATTGTCCTACAAAACACTTCTAGACACTGATGTCCCTTCAGGCTGACAGACTATCTCCGTCCTTTCGCAGTCACATTTCTTTAATAGAGGAAGCCACACATAACTCTGTTGGAGTCACATTTTAACCTCTCCTGATATGGTTTCCTCCCCTACCTCCTTTTTCCTCCATAGGGCATTGGTAAGTTTCTAATGGTGAAAAGGGTCTTTGACCCTTTTGCAATACTTGACATTGTTGGTATCTCCTCCTTGTTGAAACTCCTCTTTGATTTATTCAAACCGTACTACATTGGCTCTCACCCAACTGTTTCTTCTTTTTCCTCATTTCTGGCATCTTTTTCCTCTCTGAACCTCCACAAACAGACATTTCAAAAGATTATACTCTTCTTCCTAGTTCAAGCATTCTCACAATAGTGTGGATTTTGGTGATGTGATCTGGTTTCCTTTAAAAAGAAAGGAAGGGGGCCCAGCGCTGCAATGCCAGCATCCCATAGGGGCTCCAGTTAGAGAACCGGCTGCTCCACTTCCAATCCAGCTCTCTGCTATGGCCTGGAAAAGCAGTAGAAGATGGCTCAAATGCTCGGGCCCCTGCACCCACGTGGGAGACTCAGCGGAAGCTCCTGGCTTCAGATTGGCCCAGCTCTGGCTGTTGTAGCCATTTGGGGAGTGAACCAGTGGATGGCAGACTTCTCTCTACGCCTATGCCTCTGCATCTGCCTCTGCCTCTGCCTCTCTGTAACTCTGCCTTTCAAATAAATAAATAGACAAATCTTAAAAAAAAAAGAAAGGATGGATGGAAGAGAAAGAAAGGAGCTCATTCTGGTGGCTTCCATGAGAATGGGGTTTAGCGCAGCAAGATTGGAAATCCAGACCAGGTAGATATTGTAGAAAGTCCCAGTGAGAGGTAAAAGTGCAAAGGGAAAGAAGTGGGTGTATTTAAGGCATGTCTTGGAGGTGGAATGGAAGGAAATTGCAGATGTGTTGGATCTACAGGAAAAGGATGGGACAAAAATAACTCCATGCCGGCGCTATGGCTCACTTGGCTAATCCTCCGCCTGCGGCACCGGAACACCGGGTTCTAGTCCTGGTTGGGGCGCCGGATTCTGTCCAGGTTGCTCCTCTTCCAGTCCAGCTCTCTGCTGTGGCCTGGGAGTGCAGTGGAGGATGGCCCAGGTCCTTGGGCCCTGCACCCCATGGGAGACCAGGAGGAAGCACCTGGCTCCTGGCTTCAGATTGGTGCAGTGCGCCGTCTGCAACGCGCCAGCCGTAGCAGCCACTTGGGGGGTGAACCAACAGAAAAAGACCTTTCTCTCTGTGTGTGTGTGTCTCTCTCTCACTGTCTAACTCTGCCTGTCCAAAATAAATAAATAAATAAATAACTCCTAGGTTTTTGGTTTAGGCAACCAAATAGCTGTTTGGTACCTTTACTGAGCTATAAAGATGGGAAAATATTTGGATAGGGAAATCACAAGTTTGGTTTTCAAAATGCTTCACCCCAGTGAAGAAAGCCACTTTTATGGCTCCAGTCATCTCTTTATATGGAAAACGTGTGTGTGTGTGTATGTGCCTGAAAATGCTTAACCCACTTATTTAAGAAACAACACTTTTTATATCAGACTTCTATGTCCATGCTATCCTATGAATTCTTCTTCCTGGTTGCCCTCTTTCTTCTATTGGCACTCAAGCCTTCCCTTCACTCAGACTTTACATTAGAAGGTTTTCAGCCACTCTTTATCTTCCTCTCTCTCACCAACATCCACGTAGTAAGAAAATCTTATTGAACCTACCATATACATCATTTCTGCCTCTCTCGTCCCATTGCCCCCACTCTACATTAAATCGTGATCACTTCGATATCTGGACCCTTGTGGGACTTTCACCCCTCAGGTTTTTCAATGACTATCCTTTCCTACACACTGCTGTTGTCTCCCCACTACCCATAGAAGGAAGTCTGTTCTAATTTTTTGTTGTTGTTGTTAATAGTGCAAGCTTTTTAAAAAAGATTTATGTGTTTATGTATTTATTTGAAAGGCAGAGTTACAGAGAGGGAGAGGAGAGGGGTTGGGGAGGGAGACGAGAGTGAGAGGCCTTCTGGGGCCGGCGCTGTGGCATAGTGGGTAAAGCCTCCCCCTACAGTGCCAGCATCCCATATAGGTGCCGGTTCAAGTCCTGGCTGCTCCACTTCCGACCCAGCTCTCTGCTATGGCATGGGAAAACAGTAGAAGATGGCCCAAGTCCTTGGGCCCCTGCACCCACGTGGGAGACCCGGAAGAAGCTCCTGGCTCCTGGCTTCTGATTGGCGCAGCTCCGCCCATTGCAGCCATTAAGGCATGTCTTGGAGGTGAACTGTTGGATCTACAGGAAAAGTATGAGACAAAAATAACTCCTAGATTTTTGATTTAGGCAACCAAATAGCTGTTTGGTACCTTTACTGAGCTATAAAGATAGGAAAGGATTTGGATAGGGAAATCTGCCTCTCCATCTCTCTCTGTATAACTCTGACTTTCAAGTAAATAAATAAATCTTTAAAGAGAGAGAGAGAGAGAGAGAGGTCTTCCATCTGCTGGTTCACTCCACAAATGGCTGCAACAGGCAGAGCTGCACCAATCAGAAACCAGGAGCCAGGAGCTTCTTCCGGGTCTCCCACATGGGTACAGGGGCCCAAGGACTTGGGCCATCTTCTACTGCTTTCCCAAGCCATAGCAGAGGGCTGGATCAGAAGTGGAGCAGCCGGGACTCAAACCAGCATCTATATGGGATGCTGGCACTGCAGGGGAAGGCTTTACCCGCTATGCCACAGCACCAACCCCAAGTCTGTTCTCTTCAACTTGATATCCAAAGCCCTTCATGATCAGGCTCCCATCTTTACTAAGTAAAATGCTGTCTATCCTTTAATACCCTCTTCAATAAGAATCCTAGTTACCATTTATTAGATACCATTTATTAAGTACTTAATGTTTATTTATTAAGTAAACTAAACATCCTACATGCATTAGCTGACTCTGCATCACGTATGGTTTCCAGTGTATTTGCCTCATCATCGCTACAAGAATGTGGATTCTTTGAAAGCAGAAATCAGACTATAATTCACCTTTGGATCTTTGGTTGTATTGTACATTTAGTTTATATAGGATAAATCATTAATGATACTACAGAGCTTTGAATTAGTTGCTGAGGAAAAATCTAAAACTCAGGAGAGGTTACATTCTAGTTACAGAATACATCACAAAAAGGAAAATTTCTAGAATACAAACTATTGAGGGAATACTTAATGTAGGGTTGAATAAAGTTAGATATAATGCAAAGTCCTTTTGGAGGAATCAAATTTATATAGAAAAGGGATGTTCAGTGGTGTCAGTATCAGACAGACCTGACTTTGACTTCCTCCTTTTCTGTTTAAATGTGTGTGACATCAGTTATTTTCTCTTTCTACACTGCATATGTAAAATGGGCATATTGCAGCATCCTTCGTGGGACTTTTGCCAAGATGAAATAAGAGAATACATCCAAAGTGCATCCCACAATGCTCAGTAAATATTTAAAGAGTAAAAGAAAAAGTTAGATTTTAAAGAAGGTAAGGATATTGTGTTCTCTCAAAAAGGTTAGTAGGTCAATTAAGATTGATGTAAGAATTGGAGACCTGAGTATATTTGTCAGGACAGTCTTCAACATGGACCCTTACAGCAACCTTTATTTAGTTGCAGAAGCAAAAGGAGAGAGGGAAAAGAGCTGCAGCTTCCAAATACCACACAACATATGTGCTTGTGTCCTTCCTGTCACATGAATGTCCTTGAAGTACATCATTGCTTGACTGGAATCCACCAAGCAATATCTATAGCACCAGGCAGTCTTTTGGGAACTGATGTCAGATTTGCTAGGGTAAAGTAATTGAGATTGTTAACTCTTACATGGATAGTTAGTGATGAAATGCGATGAATTAAATTTGCATCACATAATTCACTGAGCAAACTTTTCAAAATGCTTGTACTATCAATCTACCACCACTGCCCTGTACCTCTAATCTTCAGGTAGCTAATGTGGGGCGGGGGGGGGGCTCTGGGTGGCAACATTGTAACATCTGCCTTTAAATATTTTAGTGGCTACAGTTCACAGATTAAAACAATTCATCGAAGAGTTGAGAACGTATTTTTTTTCTTTTTTTTATTATTTTTTGTCGCTAAAACTTAAAACCGCGGCTTTTTTAGTGCTAAGTCCAGACTCTTCCGCTACTCGAACTTCTAGAAACTACATCTCCCAGCATGCTCGCAAGCTAGTCTGACCTCATTTCAAATGGCCCCGTAGGGCAACAAGGATGGTTAGTGTTGACTGTACTTGTCTGTACCATAAAAAGGCTATCCTACCTGGCAGCTATTTGTACTTTTATACTTGCCGACCCCGTTTTTTTGAACTATGGTCACAAAATGAAGGGGTTGTGGTCTGGAAAGGCCCATCCATTTTGTCTATTGGATAGGGAGTGGGGACAGTGTCCCCGGCGATTTCAAAAGAGGGAACATTGACCAGGGAGCACCGCTGCGGCCGTTAAGAGGAGCAGGAACCGGAGCCCGGGCTGAATCCGAAAAAAGCCGGATCCGGACGGTGGGAAGTGGAAGATGGAGGAAACAGAGGAGCCGGCAGATGGTGGGAAGTCTCTGCCGCCGGTTTACATTTACAGTCCCGAGTATGTCACCATTTGCGACTCTCTGGCCAAGGTCCCAAAACGGGTAAGAGAGGTCGGGGCACGACACCGTGGGCTTCTGGAAAGATGGGGGAGGGGAGGGTGCGGGGCGGTGGACGGATGGGCATTAGAAATCGAAGAGCGTACTGGGCTGGGGGAAATCCCTAGAAAGCTAAGCAGATTTATTAAATACCTAAATGTGTGTTAAGAGGAAGTGTTCCGGGTTTGATAGCGCAGCGTGTCTCGGCGGGACGCCCAACGGCCGGGTGGGGGTGGGGCAAGGTGGGAGGCGGAGGAGGTAGGGGGACAGCGGGCTGCTGGGGATGGCACGGAGCGGATGGACTTTCTACTTGGAGGGCGTCGCTGAAGTCGTGGAAGAGAAGCGGCCGGAGAGAAGTGTTTCATCACCTGGATAAGGCTGGGTAGCTTCCGCCTTAGCGATTTTGATACTTTGTGTCTGTAGTAAGTGCATTGTAACTGTCAAGTAACAGAAGCGAAGAGAGCTGCAACAAAGTTAGTTTCTTGGCTCAGCAAGGAGAAGTTGATGGGATCTCGCGGAATTAAACTTCTAATAGGCTATTTTCTGCTTTCTTTTGTGCTGTTTTTAGGCCAGTATGGTCCATTCTCTGATTGAAGCATACGCCCTGCCTAAGCAAATGAGGTGAGTTGTCAACCCCCCGCCCTGCATGCACTCAAAGCCGGGTTTTCACAGCCTTAGTATCCTGCTGCATCACAGAGGGGCTAATTAGGGAGAAATGGTACTTTTTTTCTTCCTTTTTAGCTTTTTGTAAGAGTATTCACAGTGTACAGTAATCTGCCTGTAACCCCAAGAATGCTCTTGAAGAATTAAGAAAACTGGAGGGAAAAAAGTGCATAAAGCAGTTAAGATCCTTTACTAATAGCACTTTATTGGTGGGACGGGGGAAATATACTAGGGATAAGTGCTATCTAAAGATTTTTAAGGTGTGTACCTTTGGGTACTAAAGCCTGTCTAATTGGATGCACATTGGGCCTAGCAGTTTAGACACTCCCTCCCCACCACCACCACCAGAGTGGCTGGATTCCATGGCCAGCTGCAGCTCTTCATTCCAGCTTCCTGCTAATGCAGACCCTGTAAAAATTTTAAAATATTAGTTACCAGCAATCAGAGAAAACATCTGTTTGTCTTTCTGTAACTACTATACACAGTAAAAAATGTAATGTATATGTGCAAAATTGACATTTTGAGATTTGATTATTTTTTATAGCCCTTGTCTATACTCTTGACAAACAGTGTTTTTTCTACTTGTTTAATTCTTTATTTAGTGAAGGGTTAAGCTTATGATTATAAAGTAAATTGAAAGTGTGTCATTATAAAAATTAAAAATAAGGAAAGGAGGAGGGAGGAAGGTGGGGAGCAAGGGAGGTAGGGTAGGAAGTATCATCATGCTCTTAAAACTGTATATGAAATGCATGAAATATATCCTCTATATAAATAAATAAAAATGTTTAAAATAAAGACAAAAAAATTTAAAAATAAACACCTGGGGTTGATGTTGTGGCACATAGGGCTAAGCCACCACTTATGATGCCAGCTTCCCATAAATGAGTGCTGGTTCTAGTCCCACGTGCTCCACTCCTGCTAATATGCCTGGGAAGACAGAAGATAATAGCCCAAGTACTTGGGCCCCTGCCACCCACATGGGAGACACAAATGGAGTTCCTGGCTCCTGGTTCTGGCCTGGCTTAGCCCCAGCCAGCTATTGTGGTCATTTGGGGAGTAAACCAGTGGATGTTAGATAACCTCACACTCATTCTCATTCATTCTTTCTCCCTCTCTCTCTCTTTCAAATAAATAAATAAATCTTTAAAAATAAATAAAACCTGTTATATAAAAAGGTATTCAGCTGGGAGGTGTTCTGTTTTTGTTTTGTTTTTCTTTTTTTTTTTTCTAAGCCAAATATGAGGGTGTAGATTCAACTTAAAAGACTTTTAGACACTCCACCACCACTACCACCAAACTTTCATGAGTGAGCCTGGAGACAAGACCAAAGCAAGTTGCTGAGACACAGGCCGAACTCAAGAAAGAGCTAAGTGCTTGTTTTTAAAAAACGAGTTTGCTGTTTATTGTCATTTTTGTATTTGATGTCATTATAAATATTATAACTCTGCTGTGTGTAGGATTACTTATGACATTTTCTGACCAGATAGGTGAGTATCTACACAGCTTGTATAGTGTACATTGTTTATTTCTCAGAAGGTCGTAGAATATGCTTTTGGAATTATCCTTATTATTAACAAAATCATTTCTTGAGTATCTTTAGTAATGTCTTTCAACTATTTTTTCTCACCCATATGTTTGGTAAAACATAAGTACATGCCTTCCAATAGTTACTTAATAATTCAAAAATTATAACAAATAATATCAGCCAAGCAAAACTGTCATTTCTGTTAGGTAGCAAAGCTTTCAGTAAGTATTTTTTTAACTTTACCATTTAACATATAAAGGATAAAAGGAGTTTAGTTTAAAAAGTAGAGAAATCTGGGCATGGTTTATTAATTGTGACAAATATACTAATATATGTTAATGGGGAGGTGGGGTGAGAGATATATTGAAACACATTGTATTCCTACCTCACAATTTTTGTTTTGTAAATTTAAAATTAATAATAAAAATTAACAAATGGAAGGGTACTAGAAGAGGCAGCTTTTGGGACTGGGAAACCATGTTCCAAGAAATTAGACTTTTATTTAAATAGGTTCATTTTCCACTTCTGATAATTTAGATGTGTTTTCTTTCTTTTTTAAAAAAAGGTTTAGTTATTTATTTGAAAGTCAGAGCTACAGAGAGGGAGGGAAAGACAGAAGAGAGATTTTCCTTCTGCTGGTTCACTCCCCAGATGTCAACAATGTCCAGGGCTGGGACAGGCTGAAGCCAGGAGCCAGGATCTTTATCTGTGTCTCCCATGTGGGTGGCAGGGGCCCAGATACCTGGGCCATCTTCCATTACTTTTCTCAGGCCATTAGCAGGCAGCTGGATAGGAAGTGGAGCAGCCAGGACATGAACAGCAGGCACGCATATGGGACGTCAGCACTGCAGGTGGCAGCTCCACTTTCTATGCCACAATGCTGACCCCTACATGTGTTTTATTAGAGAAGAAAGAAGAATCCTTGAATCTTATTTAGAGATTTTGTTTTGTTTTGTTTTGCTTTTTGTTTTTGAGGCTAGATAACAGGATTTCCTGTGGCCACCTTGGTAATAGCAGTAGCCTATATAGTCACAGCTATGGTCCCATTCAGTAAATATAAAACACACACACCTGTTTCTCTGGCCTAGGTCAGTGCTTGTTCAACTTGAATGTGTATAGGAATCCCATTGTTAGAATGCATTGTCAAGGGGCTGGCATGTGGCTTATGCAGTTAAGCTGCCACCTGTGATGTGGGCATTCCATATGAGTGCCAGTTCTGGTCCTGGCTACTCTACTTCACCAGCTTTCTGCTAATGCACCTGGGAAAGCAGCAGGGGATGACTCAAGTGCTTGGGTCCCTGCCACCCATGTGGGAGACCCAAATGGAGTTCTAGACTCCTAGCTTCTGGCTAGCCAAACCCTGACCATTGTGGCCATTTGGGGAGTGAACCAGTGGATGTCTCTTCCTCTGTCTCTTTAACTCTGCCTTTCAAATAAATACATTTTTTAAGAAAAAGCATAATTTATTACCAAAAAAGAATTTCATCAAAATTAAAAACTTGGGGTCTGGTGTGGCAGGTGAGGCCTCCACCTGCAGTGCCAGCATCCCATGTGGGCACCAGTTTGGGTCCCAGCTGCTCCACTTCCAATTCAGATCTCTGCTATGGCCTGGGAGAGCAGTGGAGGATGGCCCAGGTCCTTGGGCCCCTGAACTCACGTGGGAGACCCAAAAGAAGCTCCTAGCTCCTGGCTTTAGATCGGCCCAGCTCTGGACATTGTGGCCACTTGGGGAGTGAACCAGAAGATGAAAGACCTCTTTCTGTCTCTACCTCTCTGTAACTGTGCCTTTCAAATAAATAAATAAATCTTTTTTTTTTTTTTTTTTGCCAGGCAGAGTTAGTGAGACAGAGAGACAGAGAGAGAATTATAGACAGTGAGAGAGAGAGACAGAGAGAAAGGTCTTCCTTCCATTGGTTCACCCCCCAAATGGCCACCACGGCTGGTGCGCTGCAGTTGGGCCAATCCGAAGCCAGGAGCCAGGTGCTTCCTCCTGGTCTCCCATGCGGGTGCAGGGCCCAAGCATTTGGGCCATCCTCCACTGCACTCCTGGGCCACAGCAGAGAGCTGGACTGGAAGAGGGGCAACCGAGACAGAATCTGGCGACCCGACAGGGACTAGAACCCAGGGTGCCGGCGCCTCAGGCGGAGGATTAGCATAGGGAGCCGCGGTGTCGGCCACTAAATAAATCTTAAAAATTAAAAACTTAAGAAAATACAGGGGCCAGCGCTGTGGTGTATCAGGTTAAGCTGCTGCCTGCAGTTCCAGCATCCCATATGGGCATCAGATCAAGTCCTGGCTGCTCCACTTTGGATCCAACTCTGCTAATGGCCTGGGAAAGCAGCAGAGGATGGCCTACGTGCTTGGGCTCTTGCACCTATGTGGGAGACCCAGAAGAAGCTCCTGGCTTTAGCCATTTGGGTAGTGAACCAGAGGATGGATGTCAGTCTCTCTTTCTCTCTCTCCACCCCCATCTCTCTCTCTGTATTCTGCCTTTCAAATAAATAAATCTTGAGAGAGAGAGAGAGAGAGGTGAAATACATTGTCTTATTTAAAAGCTATCCTGGCTAAATACAAATTCTGATTCAGTAAGTCTGAGGAGAAGAGGATGATCTGCATTTCTTTTCTTTTCTTTTCTTTTCTTTTTTTTTTTTTTTCTTTTTTTTTTTTTTTTTTTTTGAAGATTTATTTGAAAGGCAGACAGACAGAGAGAGGTTTACATCTGCTGGTTCACTCCCCCCAAATGGCCACAATGACCAGGCCTGGGCCAATCTGAAACAAGGAACCAGAAGCTTCTTCTGGGCTTCCCACGTGGGTGCAGGGGTCCAAGGACTTGGGCCATCCTCCACTGCTTTCCCAGGTACATTAGCAGGGAGCTGGATAAGAAGTGGAACAGCTGGGACTCAAACCAGTGCCTATATGGGATGCTGGCATCCCAGGCATCAGCTTTGTTTGCTACACTACAATGTCAGCCCCAATATTCTGCATTTCTAACAAGCTCCTGGGAGTTGCTGCTGCTCCAAAGACCCTGCTTGATGTGACATGGACTACAGAAAGGTAGTGGCAGTCATAGGATCAGGAAGAGGAAATAGGGCCTAGGCAAGTAGAGATTAATATTAGTAAATCCCATTGTTAGGTTAGCTCACTTCGTTCTCATTCACTCCTGTTTTCACTTGTGAGGAATAGGTTGAAAAGGTTTTGAGAGTCGGCGCCGTGGCTCAATAGGCTAATCCTCCACCTTGCGGCGCCGGCACACCGGGTTCTAGTCCCGGTTGGGGCGCCGGATTCTGTCCCGGTTGCCCCTCTTCCAGGCCAGCTCTCTGCTATGGCCAGGGAGTGCAGTGGAGGATGGCCCAGGTGCTTGGGCCCTGCACCCCATGGGAGACCAGGAAAAGCACCTGGATCCTGGCTCCTGCCATCAGATCAGCGTGGTGCGCCAGCTGCAGCGGCGGCCATTGGAGGGTGAACCAACGGCAAAGGAAGACCTTTCTCTCTCTGTCTCTCTCTCTCACTGTCCACTCTGCCTGTCAAAAATTTAAAAAAAAAAAAAAGGTTTTGAATGAAGCCATTTTGCCCCTCTGTCTCCTTCCTCTCAGAAGCAAGTGTGAGGAACACACAGTGCAGAAACTTTTTACAGTTTGAGTTACCTGTTTTATCCTTTAATATTAATAGAATCATCCACAAAGCATTTTTGTAGATGTTATCACTTAATCTTGGCATAAGCCCCATGAGGTTTTCCCTCACTGATGAGGATACTGAGCTACAAAATAATCAACTTATCTAAAGTTACGGAGCTAGGAAGTATGGAGTTAGGATAGGAACCCTGTTCTCATCTCCAAATTTTAACTGCAAATTCAAAATGCAAGATAACATAGCCATCTATTAAAATAAAGATACAGGTGAAAGGACTATCTAACCCAATTAGCAACTGAGTCAAATGAAAATATCTCTGCCTACTGGTTTGTCATTGAAGTTATAATTTAGAGAGTAAAGTTTGTTTGAAACCTGGTTATTTAACATAAATATATGGAGTTACTTAGTTTTACCAACCTATAACCTCAAGAGAAACATCTGTCTTGTTGCTCCTTGTTGATGGAGTCATCGCTGTGAATGTAAGGACTTGGCAGTGCAGTGGAGGAATAGAATGTGTTTATTACCTCAGCCCACTGTAACCAGAAGCTAGGCGTTGAATTTTCTGCTGAGACTGCTACCTCCTGATTTCCAGCTTCTGGCATATTCTGGGTCTGAGTCACTCACCTTTCTTTCTTTTCTATGTTATTATTAGGGTAGTGAAGCCCAAGGTGGCCTCCATGGAGGAGATGGCCTCCTTCCACACTGATGCCTATCTGCAGCATCTCCAGGAGGTCAGCGAAGAAGGCGATGATGATCATCCGGACTCTGTAGAATATGGGCTAGGTAAAGTCGTTACCAGGCAGTGATGGGAACTCAGCAACCTGGACTGTCTACTTGAGATTGTACTGCTTAATCTTTTTATAACTTGCATAATAGTTTTAATACTTTTTAAGTAACAAGTGATATCAATCTTCATCTCGCCGGCGCCGCAGCTCAACAGGCTAATCCTCCGCCTAGCGGTGCCGGCACACCGGGTTCTAGTCCCGGTCGGGGCGCCGGATTCTGTCCTGGTTGCCCCTCTTCCAGGCCAGCTCTCTGCTGTGGCCAGGGAGTGCAGTGGAGGATGGCCCAAGTGCTTGGGCCCTGCACCCCATGGGAGACCAGGAGAAGCACCTGGCTCCTGCCATCGGATCAGCGCAGTGCGCCGGCTGCAGCACGCCGGCTGTGGCAGCCATTGGAGAGTGAACTAACGGCAAAGGAAGACCTTTCTCTCTGTTTCTCTCTCTCTCACTGTCCACTCTGCCTGTCAAAAAAAAATCTTCATCTCTTAATTTAACCACGTAGAACTCGCTGACCAAGTGGACTGTATCAGTTGACTAAAACTGGATGATGGGTCAGATTGAAGAAAGACTTTTAATTTGCTGAAGCCCTAATGGCATTGCTCAGATCTCGTCTGCTGTATAAATGCTGACTTAACTATTCTGTGACATATTTTAGCTTGAGTGCAGATTTATGTTCTGGCTGTTTCCTACCGTATCCCTCATTAAGGAGCTTCATTTTTTTTAAAAGACTTATTTATTTATTTGAAAGTCAGAGCTACACAGAGAGGAGAGGCAGAGAGAGCGAGAGAGAAAGAGGTCTTTCATCCGTTGGTTCACTCCCTAATTGACCACAACAGCCGGAGCTGCGCTGATCTGAAACCAGGAGCCAGGAGCTTCCTCCGGGTCTCCCACGTGGGTGCAGGGGCTCAAGGAGTTGAGCCATCTTCCACTGCTTTCCCAGGCCACAGCAGAGAGCTGGATCAGAAGTGGAGTAGCCAGGTCTCGAACCTGTGCCCATATGGGATGCCAGCACTTCAGGCCAGGGTGTTAACCTGCTGAGCCACAGTGCCAGCCCGAAGGAGCTTCATTTTTAAAAAGCCCAAGTGGCCAGTAGGATATTCTACAGAAACAGCATGGTTCAGCAGAACACCAAACAGGGCCAAGAGCCTCAAGTCCTGGGCCTGGCTCTGTGTGACCACCACCAAGACTCATCCCCTCCCAGACTTTGGCTTCTCCCATCTGTAGGATGTGACTAGTTCAACTTGAAGGTTTATTCTTTATAACTCTAACGTTTCAAAATATTCCTTCCCTGACATTGAAGATCTATCTCAGTTGAAGCTGGTGTTAACACAGGAGCTTTTTAGTAGGGTGTATTGTTGACCCACCTTGACCTATTTCTCCACTTTTCTCCAATTCATCTTTTAACAAGCTCTTCTGGTTTTTACCCAAAGGTTATGACTGCCCAGCCACTGAAGGGATATTTGATTATGCTGCAGCTGTAGCAGGGGCTACCATCACAGCTGCCCAGTGCCTGATCGATGGAATGTGCAAAGTAGCAATCAACTGGTCTGGAGGGTGGCATCATGCAAAGAAGTAAGAAAATTGACGTTTCTGCTTTCTGATTCTTTCCTTGAGTCAGTTTTTCAGTTATGTAAGCTCTTATGCTTATTGTATTCACATGTATTGAGAGATGTATGTATATATTGAACTTTACCAGGCATTCTTAAGAGATGCAATTAAAATAGAAAAGGGTGACTTGATATAGTGGGAAGCACACTAGTGAAAGTCAGGACACTGGGGATCTATGCCTAGTTTTTCTGCTAACTAGGCTGACTGACTTGAACAGATTAACCTCCCCAGGCCTCAGTTTCTCCATCAGTAAAAGAAGCAGGGCAAAAGATATAAGCAGAGTCTCTAAATTCCTTTTTAATTTTCTAGAAAGTACATTGTCTTTAAAGGACTTATACTCTAATTAACAAAATTAGAGTACAAATGAAATATGTGTGTGAGGGCCGGCGCCACAGCTCAATAGGCTAATCCTCTGCCTTGTCGCGCCTGCACCCCGGGTTCTAGTCCCGGTCGGGGCGCCGGATTCTGTCCCGGTTGCCCCTCTTCCAGGCCAGCTCTCTGCTGTGGCCAGGGAGTGCAGTGGAGGATGGCCCACATGCTTGGGCCCTGCACCCCATGGGAGACCAGGAGAAGCACCTGGCTCCTGCCTTTGGATCAGCTCAGTGCGCTGGCCGCAGCGCGCCGGCCGCAGTGGCCATTGGAGGGTGAACCAACGGCAAAAGGAAGACCTTTCTCTCTGTTTCTCTCTCTCTCATTGTCCACTCTGCCTGTCAAAAAAAAAAAAAAAAAAAAAAAAGAAATATGTGTGTGAGTTGAAGATACATAGCAGGAGAAAGTAATCATGGAAACCGTAGGAGAGCTGAATTTTAGAGCTAATTCTTGAAAGAAATGGCAGACTTTTGAATAGGTGGACAATTGATGAGAACAGTTTTAAAACAAGGCTATAGAATCTAGAGAGGCATATACTGCTGTCTCCAAGGAAAGTGGCAGCGTAATATAGTTTGTCTCTCAAAGGAGAAAGGGATTATGAAATGATTCTTCTTAGGTGCTATTTGGGGTTAGAGGAAAAGTCCTTTTGGAGTTGGTGTTAACATATCCAACAGCAAGCAACACTGTGTCTGACAATGACTGCTGGGCCTGCTTCAACATTTGCATCTTGTTTGACATGTGTATAGTTTTGAATGTTTATTGGGGGAGAAAGATTTTTAAACTCTGCAGCTATCAATCTGCTGTCAGTGAAATTAAGCAATTATAGTAATTGACAATGCATCATTCACAAATGACTACTTTCTGCAATCTACCTTGGCCTTCATACTTGGTGTTCTTGAGTCACCAGAAAACAGCATTTTATTTTTCAGAATCAGCCTAGCACAATTTCTTATTGGTAAAATAATAAGAAATTGACAGATTTCATGACCAAGGAAGTCCTTGAAAAAGTTTAGTACTAGAATCTACTACTTAGGTTATAGAGCAAGAACCAATGATTTAGTAATAAGTTTTACAAGGTCTTAAAAACAAAGAAAAACAGCTTTCTTCTTGTTATCTTTTGCTTTATTTTTTTAAAAATTCAGGGGCAAACAGCCTAATGTAAACATATTGGCTAGGATACTCGTGTTCCACATTGGAGTGCCAGTGTCCAGCTCTCTGCTCTGGCTCCTGATTCCAGCTCCTTGCTAATGCAGACCATAGGGGGCAGCAGTGATGACTCAAGTGGTTGGGTTACTGCCACCCATGTGTGGCACCTGCATTGAGTTCCCTGCTCATGGGCATTTGGGGCGTGAACCAGTGGATGGGAGCATGCTCTCTCTGCCTCTCAAAATACAAATATTTTTAAAGTTCAAAATAAAGACAAGGATCCCTCAGGGGAAAAAATGGCCCTTTCTCTTTCAAGCTACAGAATGAAAGGAGAAAATGAATCATCTCAGAACCATGGACTTAGATGTCCAATTGGGCTTAGCAGGTTGGAAAAGCAATGTGGTTTCATAGAAAATGCCTGCTTCTAGCCGGCGCCGTGGCTCAATAGGCTAATCCTCCACCTTGTGGCGCCGGCACACCGGGTTCTAGTCCCGGTCGGGGCGCCGGATTCTGTCCTGGTTGCCCCTCTTCCAGGCCAGCTCTCTGCTGTGGCCAGGGAGTGCAGTGGAGGATGGCCCAGGTGCTTGGGCCCTGCACCCCATGGGAGACCAGGAAAAGCACCTGGCTCCTGGCTCCTGCCATAGGATCAGCGCGGTGCGCCGGCTGCAGCGGCGGCCATTGGAGAGTGAACCAACGGCAAAGGAAGACCTTTCTCTCTCTGTCTCTCTCTCTCACTGTCCACTCTGCCTGTCAAAAAATAAAAAAATAAATAAATAAAAAAAAATGCCTGCTTCTGATGAGTCCGATCTAGTAGTTTCTTATTTATTTAAATTCACTGCAAAAGATCTGCTATGGCCTGAGTCAGTTTCCAGTGGCATACTCAGATACCTGCCATATCTTATTACTGTTTTCCTGTCAAAGGAAGCACAGCTATCTTGAGCGAATCGTGGCTGCATACCTATATGTCATTATCTTAACTGTTTCAGACAGCTTTCAGCTGATCCTGCCTGGAAACAGACACACTTAAAAGAAAGTAAATTACAGAGTCTTTCTAGAGATTGCTCCAATTCAGGTCTGAATTCCAAGGTGTCTTCAGTACCTCTAGAATCTCTCTGCAGGTGGAATACAGGTACTTGGCCCACAAACTTATATCCAGCCAGCATTTACCGATTACAATCACAATATTTGTTTAAATCTTCCTATCCTCAAAGACATACACAGTTTCTTTTTTTTATTTATTTTTACTTGAGAATCAGAGTTACACAGAGAGAGGAGAGGCAGAGAGAGAGAGAGAGAGGTCTTCCATCCGTTAGTTCATTCCCCAATCAACCACAACGCCCAGAACTGTGCCGATCTGAAGCCAGGAGCCAGGAGCTTCTTCCAGGTCTCCCGCATGGGTGCAGGGGCCCGAGGACTTGGCCATCTTCTACTGCTATTCCAGGCCATAGCAGAGAGCTGGATCAAAAGTGGAGCAGCTGGGACTAGAACCAGTGCCCATATGGGATGCCAGGACTTCAGGCCAGGGTGTTAACCCGCTGCGCCACGGCGCCGGCCCCAACATACAGTTTTATATATGACATTTATTCTTTGAACAGCTATGGAATAAGCACCTACTCTACGTGAAGCATATGTTTATCATCACTAATAAGCAGATATATTGGAGACCAATGCTGTGGCATAGTGGGCTGAGCCTCCATCTGTGGCTCCAGTGTCCCATATGGGCGCCGGTTCATGTCCCAGCTGTTCCTCTTCCAATCCAGCTCTCTGCTTTGGCCTGGGAAAGCAGTAAAGGATGGCCTAAGTGCTTGGGCCCCTGCACCTGTGCAGGAGACTCAAAGAAGCTCCTGGCTCTTGGCTTCAGATCAGCCCAGCTCCAGCCGTTACAGCCATTTGGGGAGTGAACCAGAGGATGGAAGACCTTTCACTCTGTCTCTCTCTGTAGCTCTACCACTCAAATAAATAGATAAATCTTATTTTTAAAAAATGCAGAGATATCAAAATTAAAAAAAATTTAAAAAATGCAGAGATATCAAAATTGAAGCAAGACATATTTTTCCCCTACTTATTTCAAAATATCCAGGTGCTGGCAGGGTTACATTGACACTGACATAAACCTTTTAAATACTGTGGAAGTATTAAGAGAGGAAAAAACATAGTTAGACCTCCTGACCCTGTAACAATATTCTTGGCAATCTAGTCAAAGAAAATAATTATAGCCTGCCCTCAAGAAAATCTTTTCAGGGCCAGCATTGTGGTGAACGGGTTAAGCCACAGCTTGTGATGCCAGCATCCTATATGGTTGCTGGTTTGAGTTCTAGCTGCTCCACGTCCAATCTAGCTCCCTGCTAATGTGCCTGGGAAAGCAATAGAAGATGGCCCAAGTGCTTGGGCCCCTGCACTCACATGGGAGACCTGGATGAAGCTCCTGGCTCTTGGCTTCAACCTAGCCCAACCTTGGCGGTTATGGCCTTTTGGGGAGTAATATCTCTCTCCCTGTCTCTCCCTCTCGCCAACTCTACCTTTCAAGTAAGTAAAATAAATATTTTTTAAAGAAAGAAAAAAATCATTTCTAGCATTTGAAAGCTAAAGAAGAGTGATTTTCAAAAAAAGTCTACAGAATTAATAGTATTAGATATTAAACAAATAAAACTACAAAGATAAAAACACTGGTACCACTACATAATACTACATAGATAATATTATGATATGCCTCCTCCAAGAGACCAGTTTCTTATATACATATGTATGAGTTTAACATAAAGGTTACACTGCAAGTGAATGGGAAGTAGAAAGGATGCTTTAATAAGTGATATTGTGAACACTTGTAGCATTTATGTCCTCATTTCCTGTAGTAAACTAAAATAAGTGGTAGCTGAATTGAAGAGTTAAATATAAGAAAGCTAATTCAAATAGAATGAAATATTTATCAAGCATCTAAAGAGTTTTCTAAGGTTAATGATAGAAAAAAATCACAAATTAAAAGATCAACAAATCTAACTGTATAGATATTTAAAACCAAATAACTTTTAAAAGGTTTTCTTACCACTTAATAAAATCTAAATACTGGAAAACTTATGTGACATAAATATAACAAACTGTGATAAGTTTATATTATCTAAGGCACTATGTAGTGTAATGTGCAAGAAGAAATATAGGTGCCAATGTTGTGGCATAGCAGGTAAAGCCTCCGCCTGAAGTGCCAGCATCCCACATGGACACTGGTCCAAGTCCTAGCTGCTCCACTTCCAGTCCAGCTTCCTGCTAATGTGCCTGGGAAATCAGCAGAAGATGACCCAAGTACTTGGGCCCCTGTATCCTTGTGGGAGATCTGGAAGAAGCTCCTGACCCAGCCCTGGCCATTGAGGCCATTTGGGGAGTGAACCAGAGAATGGAAGATCTCTTGCTCTCTCTCTTTCTCTCGCTCTGTAACTCTGCCTTTCAAATAAATAAATCTTTTTTTTTTTTTTTAAATAAGTTTAGACAAAGGATGTTAATAGACAATTTGCAAAGGTATTTCTGTACAACTGGAAAACATGGCAAAATGCTTATCACTACTAATTAAAGAAATGCAGATTAAAACAACTGACAAGCCTCATTTTTATCTGTGTAACAGAATTGATAAAGATGGTACTCAGTGAGTGTGGTTTGTTTCAACCTCTTAAGAAAGCATTTTGAAAACCCACATGTATTAATGTCCTTTAACCTAGTAATTCTACTTCTGGGAAGGTTTCCTAAGAAAATAATTCAAATATGGGAAAAAGCTTTTTATGAAGTTGTTTATCAGTGATCTTTATAAAATTAAAAATTGAAATGAATTTCTAGCAACAAGAAAATGGTGAATCTACTCCATGGAATATCATGCTATTATTTTAAATGCTGATGATGCTGTTATTTATTATTTTATTTTATTTTGGAGATGATAAGACATTTCCAAAAAATAATGATATATGTTAATAAAAAAAGCAGATCCTTAAATTGTAATCAAATTGTAATGATGACTTTGTAAAACACACACATAGGAGGAAAAAAAGACCAGTGGGAATAACAGTTGTTATCTTAAGGTGGCAGAATTATTTCTGATTTAAGATTTTTTTCAATCTTCAGAATTTCTATAATGATATTACTTTTCCAACTAGAATTTTACCAGAACCAAGAGTCAAAAAGTAGGTACAACAAATACAAATGCAACGAAAGATTAAAATGTGTAACTATTTCAGTTTATTTTTACAAACAATGATACTGAGGCTGGCATTGTGGTGCAGTGGGTTAAGCTGTTGCTTGTGATGCCAGCATCCTGTATTGGAGCACCAGTTCATGTCTTGGCTGTGCCACTTTTGATCCAGTTCCCTGCTAATGCACTTGGGAAACCAGGAAAGATGGTCAAAGTACTTGAGCCCCTGCTACCCACGGGGGAAACCAGATAGAGTTCCTGACTACTGGCTTCGGCCTAGCCCCACCCCAGCTGTTGCAGCCATTTGAGGAGTGAATCAGCTGATGGAAAAATCTCTCTCTCTCTCTCTCTCTCTCTCTCTCCCCCTCCCTCCCTCCCTCTCCTTCTCCCTCCCTCATTCCCCCTCTCTCTGTCATTCTGCCTTTCAAAATAAATAATAAATCCTTTAAAAAAAACCTTTACTATTGAGATAAATGTACAAAAGACATGAATAGGAAATTCAAAAAAGAGGAATAAATAATAGATGAGCATAAATATGTAGCATAATGTAACAAGAAAAGTTGAAATATTTAATATATAATTTCCCTCCTACCAAATTTGAGCCAAAGGAAGAAAGATTTTTATTTTTTTAAAGATTTATGTATTTATTTGAAAGAGCTACACAGAGAGAGGAGAGGCAGAGAGAGAGAGAGAGAGAGAGAGGTCTTCCATTCAATGGTTCACTCCCCAATTGGCCGCAATGGCCAGAACTGCGCCTATCTGAAGCCAGGAGCCAGGAGCTTCTTCCTGGTCTCCCACATGGGTGCAGGGGCCCAAGGACTTGGGCCATCTTCTACTGCTTTCCCAGGCCACAGCAGAGAGCTGGATCGGAAGTGGAGCAGCCAGGACTAGAACTGGCGCCCATATGGGATGCTGGCGCTTCAGGCCAGGGCGTTAACCCACTGTGCCACAGCGCTGGCCCCAAGAAAGATTTTTAATTGATAATATCTATTGTTCTTGGTAACCTATTCTAAGGAAATAAACCAATCCAAAATATGGTAGACATGTACATGAAAATGATACATTTTCTCTTGCTTATAACAGCCAAAAAAAAAAAGAGGCCAGAGACCTAAATACTCACCAATGATAGAATGATTAGATATTATACTGCACCATATCCACTTGATGAAATATTATATAACTATTAAAGATAATGGTTAGGATGACTACATACCAAGAAAAAAAAATGCCTATTTTAAAAAAATGTTGGTTTTGTTTTTAAAGGGAAAGTGGCCACAACATCATATGTTTACTCAGATTAGTCATATAAAAATATACCAATTTTTAAATCTCAGATTGAAATACAACAAAATGATAATCATGGATTTGTGAGAATGATCATATTGGGGATATAGATATGAACATACTTTAGAAAATTCATGAAAATGGAATTTAAAGATGTTTGTTTTGGTATAAAGTTTTTTTTGAGATCCATGCATAGTTTTTTCTAATATTCATTTTCCATGAACTTTTTGGAGACCCTGTGTGTTTCTATTCATGATTTATTTATTTATTTATTTGTATACATATATATGTATTTTTTCTGTTTTTTCTCTCATGTGATTATATTACTTCCATAAATGAAAATTTGTATAATAAGCTGCTTGGAACCAGCCAGGAAGCAGTTATAATGCAGTGTGGTCAGATATACTGGCATTGCCTACAGGGTGGTTTGGTACACAGAAGGAGGGGAGTTGGCTTTCCCATTCATGGGGATGGAGAGTTCCAAGCAGAGGGAATAATGAAAGCATGACAGCAGGAAAGTAAGGGGCATGTAGAGACCTGCAAGTAGTGAAGTGTGGCCAGAGTATGAGGACAAATAGGACAAGAACAGCTTATGAAGGTTTTCTAAGTCATGCTAAGAAATTAGATATTTTTCTGGGTTGATTGCAGATTTAGTGAAGAATTTTAGGGAGGGTTGCAATGTGCTGATTGCATTGGAAGGAGGTAAGACTAAAGGCAGAAGAAGTTATCACAACCATTCATTAAATAAATAAGCTCCTACATTATTAAGAGTGCTGAAGCAATGAAGAGGGCTAGAGGAGGTTCTTGTCATTTGAGTGCAAATAGTACCAGACAAAAGTCCGCTTAGTGAGTCCCTTGAAAAGAGGAACCAAAACTTTAAATAGTGGAAGTTGCAGGGTTTAATTAGGATACTAGCTTGCAGAGCTGAAAGATATTAAAATATGTTTGTTTTGTCTTATTTAATAAATTTGAGTGCTTTGTACAACTATACACTAATTCTTAGAGCAAGAAAAGAATGTATCAAGGATTGATGTTTTGAATTTGGAATCTAATTTTTCAAACAAAATTGCATGATGTTTCAAGATGGGACATTTTATTTCCTGTAAGATTTTTTTGCAGCATGATCATTAAGACGGTTGATTTTGCCAAAATATTCAAGTGTTTCATCAGTTTTTCCAAGAGTTTCTCCTTAATCACTTGATATTCAAATCATTCTCTGTTGAACCACTTTAAAAATTATTATCCGTATTTATTTTTCTCCTCTTTAATTGTGAACTAGTCTACCAACTATTGTCTGTTTTGTGTGCTGACTTCACGATATTTTTTCTCTTTATAAGATGGGTAATTTCATTCACTTTGTGACACATTTGCACTGAATTGCTAGCTGATGTAACTGACAGTGTGTGAGAAAGAAAATGATTAGACAGAGGAAGGGGCTGACTATTCATGTTTGAAGGAGTGGACTGTTTGAGTAGAAACTGATAGAAGTGGTCAATTCATTATTAAACACTTTCATTTTACAACAGCATTTGTATCCCTAGGAAACCTTAAAACCTTGATACTGCTAGAGCTAAGACAGTAAATTTTCACTAATGCGAACATTTTGTATGAGAAAAAGTCTGGTGTAACATTTGAAAACCAAGAGCTATAACTCATTAATAGAACATTATATCAATGTAGTGGACTGCAGTCAGCATTTCTTATATCATGACGGATTTCATGAAACTTGGTGTATGTATGTGTGCAGGTGTGTGTGTGCAGTAGGTTACAATGTAAAATGATAAGCTACTGTAGACAGATGAGTTTTAAAGTAAGACCTAGATGTAAGTACAAGTCCTCCCAGTGACTAGTTGTGTATGTAACCTTGAGATTATTCCAGGAACAGCTTATGCAGATGTATAGAGGTGTAAAAGTTGGGGTGGCGGGACTTCCAAGTCCATCATTAATGTTGGAATGATGGGCTCCATGGGCTAGTGGCCGGAGGCAAGGTTGGAGAAATATGAAAGGACCTTGTGTACCAACTTAAATAGCTTAGACTTGATTGTTTAGGAGAGTGGTTGTTAACCTTTTTTGATCATTGACCCCTCTGAAAATATGATGAAAGCTGTTTATATTGTCCCAAGAAAATACACAAACACAAATTTTTCCTTATGTGTCAGAAAGTCTAAGGATCTCCTAATGCCCATGTATGAATTTCCACTTTTTAAAAAAAGATTTATTTATTAATTTGAAAGGCAGAGTTACAGAGAGGGAAGAAGAAGAAGGAGAGAGCGAGACAGAGACAGACACGGAGGTCATCCATCCACTGGTATACTCCCTAAATGGCCACAATGGCTAGAGTTGGGCCACACTGAAGCCAGGATCCAGGAGCTTCATCCAGGTCTCCCACATGGGCGTAAGGGTCTGAGCACTTGGGCCATCTTCTATTGCTTTCCCAGGCCCATTAGCAGGGAGCTGGATCAGAAGTAAGGTAGCCTGGAATCAAACCAGCGCCCATATGGGATGCCAGCACTACAGGCAGCAGCTTAACTGGCTACAGCACAGTGCCCAGCCCCAAACTTCCACTTTTAAATCTTTAGTGGGGGCAGGGGGCTGGCATTGTGATGCAGTGTATTAAGCTGCCACCCGCAACAACATATCACATATAAGCACTGGTTTGAGTCCCGGCTACTCCACTTCTAACCCAGCTCCTTGCTAATGCACCTGAGAAAACAGCAGAAGATAACCAAATACTGGGGCCCCTGCTACTCAGGTGGGAGACCCAGACCCAGATGGAGTTCTAGGCTCCTGGCTTCAGCCTGGCCCAGCTCTGGCTATTTGTGGCTGTTTTGGGAATAAACCAGTGGATGGAAGCAACTCCCTCTCTCTCTGTAATTCTGCCCTTTTAAAAATTTATTTGAAATGCAGAGTCAGAGAGGAGGAGGAAGTGAAAAGGAGCAAGAGAGAAGGGGAGAGAGATTGATCCATCCACTGGTTCACTCCCCAAATGGCCACAATGGCTGGGGCTGAAATAGGCTGAAGCTAGGAGCCTGGAACTTTTTCTGGATCTCCCATATGGGTGCAGAGGTTCAAGCTCCTGGGCCATCTTCTGCTGTTTTCCCAGGTGCATTAGCAGGGAGCTGGATTGGAAGTGGAACAGCCAGGTCTCAAAACAGTGCCCATATGGGATGCTGGCATGGCAGGCAGAGGCTTAACCTGCCGCACCACAATGTTAGCCCCTTAAGTAAATCTTTAAAAAAATGAATTTGCACTTCAGGCGCAGTCGTTGTGGCATGGGAGGTCAAATTGCCATTTGAGTGACACCTCTATCCCATTTTAGCATGCCTGATTCAAGTCCTGGCCACTGTGCACTTCCAATCCAGCTTCCTGCTGATATGCCTAGGAGGTGGCAAATGATGGCTCAGGTACTTGGATTCCTGCTGTCCACATGGAATTGGATAGAGTTCCTGGCTTCTTGCATGGGCCTGGCCCTGCCCCAGGCATTTGGGGGAATGAACCAAAGGATGGAAGATCTCTCTATATCTCTCTCATCTCTCCTCTCCTTCTGCCTTTCAAATAAATAAACCGGCCGGCGCCGCGGCTCAATAGGCTAATCCTCTGCCTTGCGGCGCCGGTACACCGGGTTCTAGTCCCGGTCGGGGCGCCAGATTCTGTCCCGGTTGCCCCTCTTCCAGGCCAGCTCTCTGCTGTGGCCAGGGAGTGCAGTGGAGGATGGCCCAGGTGCTTGGGCCCTGCACCCCATGGGAGACCAGGATAAGTACCTGGCTCCTGCCATCAGATCGGCGCGGTGCGCTGGTTGCAGCGCGCCGGCCACGGCGGCCATTGGAGGGTGAACCAACAGCAAAGGAAGACCTTTCTCTCTGTCTCTCTCTCTCACTGTCCACTCCTGCCTGTCAAAAAAATAATAAAAATAAATAAATAAACAAACAAACCAATCTTTTAATAAAAAGGTGGGGGCAGTGTTGTGGTAAAGCAGGTAGAGCCACTGCCTGCAATGCCAGCATCCCATATGGGTATTTGTTCGTGTTCCAGCTGCTCCACTTCCCATCCGGTTCCCTGATAATGTGCCTGGGAAAGCAGTAGAAGATAGCCCAAGTGCCCAAGACAAGGAGGAAGCTTCTGGCTCCTGGCCTCAGCCTGGTTCAGCCCTGGCCATTGCGGCCATCTAGGGGCTGAACCAGTGGATGGAAGATCTCTCCCTCTGTCTCTCCCTCTCTAATTGTGCCTTTCAAATAAATAAATAAGTCTTAAAAGAAAAAGAACTTCAGTTTTTTTTTATTTTTATTTTTTTTATTTTTTGACAGGCAGAGTGGACAGTGAGAGAGAGAGACAGAGAGAAAGGTCTTCCTTTTTTGCCGTTGGTTCACCCTCCAATGGCCGCCGCGGCCGGTGCGCTGCGGCCGGTGCACTGCACTGATCCGATGGCAGGAGCCAGGTACTTATCCTGGTCTCCCATGGGGTGCAGGGCCCAAGTACTTGGGCCATCCTCCACTGCACTCCCTGGCCACAGCAGAGAGCTGGCCTGGAAGAGGAGCAACCGGGACAGAATCTGGCGCCCTGACCGGGACTAGAACCCAGTGTGCCGGCACCTCAAGGCGGAGGATTAACCTAGTGAGCCGCGGCACCGGCAAGAACTTCAGTTTTAGATAGTAAGAAGTCACTGAAGGAGTTTTTAGCCAGAAAGAAGTAATGCTGTCATATTTGCATTCTGGAAAGATGACTCTAGCAGTGGTCAGCAGGGGAGAAAGACTTTGAATACAGAAATCTGTTATGACCCTACTATGATACCCAAGAGATAAAGGCGGTGGTGAAGAGCATGGAAGAGAGAATAAATTCATGAGCCATTTAGTAGGTAGAATTAATACGAATGGTGACCAATTAGGTATAAATGATAAGGAAAGAGTGGTCTAGATTTCTTGTGTAACTGAGTGAGTGAATTCTGTTACCATTAACCAAGAAGCATAGGAAATGAGGGTTGATGTGTTTGTGAACACCTAGTTGAATACATCTATTGGAGGGTGGGAAATAGGGTCCAGACTGTGGTTTCTCCATCTTTAATGTACACATGAAATATTTGGGATATTTGTTAAAATGCAGATATTGATTCAGGAGGTCTGGGATGGAATCTGGCAATCTGCTTTTCTAACATGCTCCCAAGTGATGCTCCATGCTGCCACTCTGTGGACTAAACTTGAAACAGCAAGAGGCTGGAGCTTTGGACAATCGTCTTTACTGAAGATACACATCCAGGAGTCGACAGCATTATAGCTGGTAACTAAAACTAAGGAAACAGATAAAAATCACCTAGAATGCATGTATAGAATAATAAGGGAAAACGAATAAATACTGAGCCTTGTACAATTCCAATTTTTAAGATATTTATTTGAGAAGTAAAGAGGAAAAGAGACAGAGTCAGACCAAGCTCCCATCTGCTAATTCATTCCCCCAGATGCCTGCAATGAACAGGGCTGGACCGGGCCAAAGCCCGGAGCAGGGAAATCAGTCTGCATCTCCTACACTGATGGCAGGGACCCAACCATTTGAGCTATTACCGCTGTTTCCCAGGGTGCACATTAGCAGGAATCTGGAGTGGGGGGCACAGCTGGGATTTGAACCCATGTACTCTTATATGAGATGTGGGCATCTCAACCAGTATCCTAACCTCTAGGCCAAATGCCTACCCCCCTGGAATTCCATTGTTTAAAGGGCAAGTAGGAGAAGTCTTAAAAAGCCATCTTGAAAAGGAATGATCAGAGAAATAGGAATAAAATCAGAAAAGACCATATAAACCAAGGGTGAACCTCAAGAAGAGCAGTTTGAATACCAGTGTCTGCCTGCCATTAGTATGCATTCTCAACATTGCCAGAAGGGAACAAGAGTTGATTTTTAAAGGGTGAAAATGTTAGATGTTACAATGGTTTATGGTCCCCCAAAGAACCATAGTACATGAACAGATGTACAGTATATCTGTGATATTTAGAGTTCATGGAGGCAGTCAGTTAAGGAAAGATGTCTCCTCCTTGGGTGGAGATGAGTCATAATTGTGAACAACTGGTTGACAAACAGTACTGTAGAGAGATAAAGTAAGATTTGTCAATAAGGAGGTAATGGTGAAGAAGACTTCAGAAATGAAAAGGGGTGTGCCAGGAAGAGATACAAGGAGGGTGTTATTTCAGAAGGCTACAATAGCATTTGGAAAAGCAGAGCAATGTAAAATTTTAAAAAGCAGATGTAACAAAAGCAATGTCAAATAGATGGACAATTTAAAAAAAAAAAGTAAAAGGCACAGCAATATAAAATAGCTTGTTGGATTTGGAGAACTACATGTAGCTCAGTATTACTGGATGGTGATGATATAAAGTAGATAATGACAGGAGATCAGGTGGAAATATGAAATGGGTCTAAAGGGCTTCAGGTATATCAGAATCACTCAATTGAAAAATGAATTTCTGGGTCTCAGAGATCTTGATTCAGTGGGTTTGGAATGATACATAGGAACCTGCACTTTCAGACTCTAGGGTGATTCTGATGTACACACTTAAACTGCTACAGGAAATGGGGAGCCACTGAAAAGTTAGGTAGCAACATAATTACATCTGTGTTGTAGCAAGATAACTCTGCCTGCAGTTACAGAAGGTGGGCTGCAGGAGGTAAAGGCTGGAGGTGGGGAAATTGGGGTAACAGCAGGCCCACTGAAAATTGATGGGGACCTGAACTAAGGTGGAGCAATGAGATTGGGGGATGAAGAAAGGTGAAGACTGAAATATACACTATGGAGTACTACTCAGCAGTTAAAAAAAATTAAATCTTGTCATTTGCAACAAAAATGGATACAGCTGGAAACCATTATACTTAGTGAATTAAACCAGTCCCAAAGAGACAAATACCATATGTTTTCCCTGATCTGCAATACTAATAGAGTACCTAAAAGGTAATCTATAGGAGTGAAATGGACATTTTGAGATTCGATGATTGTTTACAGCCCTGTCTCAACTGTTGAAGAGCAGATGTTTTTTTCTTTATGTGATTTGTTGAACTCTTTACTTAGTGTAGGGTTAATCTTATAAGTAGAAAGTAAACTTAAAATAGATCTATGTAAAAATTAAGACTAAGATTAGGAGAGGGAGGAGGAAGACGGGTGGGAGCGTGAGCAGGAGGGACGGTAGGGTGGGAAGTATCCTTATGTTCTTAAATCTATATATATATATGAATTACTTGAAAAAAAGATAAAATCAAGAATTAATGATTGAATAGATGTGGGAGGAGAAGAAACATGAGGAAGATTACTTAGATTTCTTTTTTTTATTTTTTTGACAGGCAGAGTGGACAGTGAGAGAGACAGATAGAAAGGTCTTCCTTTGCTGTTGGTTCACCCTCCAATGGCCGCCACGGCCGGCGCGCTGCGGCCGGCGCACCGCGCTGATCCGATGGCAGGAGCCAGGAGCCAGGTGCTTCTCCTGGTCTCCCATGGGGTGCAGGGCCCAAGCACCTGGGCCATCCTCCACTGCACTCCCTGGCCACAGCAGAGAGCTGGCCTGGAAGAGGGGCAACTGGGACAGAATCCGGCACCCCAACCGGGACTAGAACCTGGTGTGCCGGCGCCGCTAGGCGGAGGATTAGCCTAGTGAGCCGCGGTGCCGGCCAATTACTTAGATTTCTGCCTTGAGTGGGGTCCTAAACAAGATAAGAATTTTTTTTAAGATTTATTTATTTGAAAGAGTTACACAGAGAGAGGAGAGGCAGAGAGAAAGAGAGAGAGAGAGGTCTTCTGTCCGATGCTTCATTCCCCAGATGGCTGCAATGGCCGGAGCTGCGCCAATCCGAAGCCAGGAGCCAGGAGCTTCTTCTGGGTCTCCCACGTGGGTGCAGGGACCCAAGGACTTGGACCATCTTCTACTGCTTTCCCAGGCCATAGCAGAGAGCTGGATTGGAAGAGGAGCAGCCGGGACTAGACCGGTGCCCATATGGGATGCCGGCACTTCAGGCCAGGGTGTTAACCCACTGTGCCACAGCACCAGCCCCAAGATAAGAATTAATAATAGCAAATGTATGTGGAGCTAAGTACTACTTTATGTGAATTTTTCATATATCACAACAATACTAAGAGGCAGGTATTAAGTATCTCTATTTCACATGCGGAAATACAGAGAAGTTAAATGACTTGCTCAAGGTTAGTAAAAGCCAAGTTGGAATTCAAACCCAGGCAATCTGATTCTTTAATCTGGTTACTTAGCCACTATACTATGCAACTCCAATAAACAGGAATAAGTAGTGGTATTCAGCAGAAGTAATTACCAGGGAAGTTGGTTATCCAGATTTGGAGATGGAAGTGGAAGCTGGAATTGGAGACAAAGATGTGCTGCCAGTACACAGGTACTTCAAACAGTTCATGGATAATGGAATTAAAGGTTCAGCACGACAGATTAAGTTACCATTTGCAATGCTGGCATCACATATAAGCTCTGATTTGAGTCCTGGATGCTCCATTTCCAATCTAGCTCCCTGCTAATGTGCCTGGGAAGGCAGCAAAAAAAAAAATGACTCAAATGACTAGGCTCCTGCCACCCATGTGGGAGACCCAGATGGGAGTTCCAGGCTCCTGACTTTGGCCTGGCCCAGCCTTGGCCATTGCAATCATTTGGGGAGTAAACCAGCAGATGGAAGATCTGTATCTCCCTCTCTCTGTAACTCTGAATTTCAAATAAATAAATAAATATTATAAAAAGAAAATGGAATTAAAAGATAAGTTTCATGTAAAAGGTTTTGGAATCCATTCATATAAGGGATTCTTCAAAAATAGCATGGAAATACGCATTATGAAAAAATGAATGAATTTCAAAAATTTCTGCACCAAAATAAACTTACCTTTTAATTCAACTTTCCCAGAGTTTCTGATGTCCCCTTGTGTATCAGGTGGTGGTGCAAATCATGGCAATGGATGGGATTACTTAGGGAAAAGGTAGAGAAAGAGAAAAACAAAGGAGAACCCAGAATCCCAGAAGCACCAACTTGTACCAGGCAGGCAGAAGAGGCATCAGTCAATTCAGCTAAAAAGCAGCAATCAAGGCTAGCAAGATAATCATAATAGAAAGTGGTCCTAGAATCCCAAGGGGGCAGATGAGTTTACAGAAGAAAAGTATTCTCATCTGTATCATATGCTATGACAGGGTTCATCTAAATAGGCACTTATGTGTCAGTCATATTTGCCAATTAAGATGGTCATTAATGATCTTGGTCAGAGAACACTCTGAGGAGTGATAGGAGTATATCCCAAACCACTGAGGAGTGAGTAGGAGCTAAGGAAATATACAGGAAGGCAAGGCTACTCTGTCTAGAAGTTTGAATGAGAAAGCAAAGAAAGAGGAAGGGAATGGCAAAGGGATAGAAGGAGTTGAGGAGGAGTTTGTTAACCTTGTTTTGTGTTAAGAGATGTAAGAACATTATAGACTGAAAGAGAATTATTGGAAATATGAGAATTATAGGAAATGCAGGCAAGTCTCAGAGGAAGCAGGAGAGAATGGGGTGGGTGGCTCTCAGAGAAGAATCGGGGTGGGTATAACAGTGTGTGAGTGTTGCCTGTTAGTAAACTGAGTGCCTGCCCAGTGTTCTCTGCTTCTCTGTGAGATGACTCTTGTCTTACGTCTTTTTCTCGTGCACATCTTTAAGTTGCTTGAGTCTGTCTTTTGTAATCAGCCTTCTAGGAACTCATCATGTCCCATCCTGATTCCCTTAAACAACTTACCCCATTCATGCAGTCAACTGCGGGAAGATTATTAAAACCCAACACAGGACACTGATGGCTGATCTCCAGAATGTGTCTTGATCACATCTTATTTACTTTGACTGGCTAGTTCCCATCCTTCCACCAGCCTCTTCTGGTGTTTCTTACCCTGTTTCGTTCTGCATCTCAGCTCCTAATGTTTTCCTTTATCTCATTCTGATAATCTATTTAAGACTCACATCTCTAGCTCAACTGCATACTGCTTCCTCCCACAATTCTGTTATCTTCCCTCTTAACCCATGACAATTCAGCCTTCCGCCTGGCAACACGAGGTCTATGCCAGCTGGATCCCCTTTGTCTTGCTACCCAGCAAGAAGAGCAAGAAATTGTTTTGGAATTATTGTTCCTAGAACTTCCACCAGGGGGTAGTAAAGAGTAGAGCCATAAATCCCTTTGCCCTGTGTCTTAGCAAGCTCTACAAAAACAATACAGAACTAAACCTCCCACTCTCAATTGCTACTCACTTGGTAGCTATGATCACAGCTATTGGAGCTGTAGTCCCAATTGTTTTACCTCCTTATGCATCTGATAGAGTGAATGGTAGAGTATTGCACTACAGCTGTAATTTCTCAGAGGGCTCTATGCACAGTATAGCTTGCTTACAAAACAGCAAAACCTCTTCTTCTACCCACACTACCTCAGCTCCAACCTTTACAAACAAATAGATAAATGCCTGAAAATAGAGGCCTGTATTCAGTGTCAGCCACATCACGTCACCACTAAGACAAATCCCTCCTTCATCCAGGGATGACATGTCCCTGTCACTTACTACTCACACCCAGTCCATGCTGGCACCTGCAGAACAGGCACATCACCAGACAAAGTCAGCATGTCTTCACCACAGTAGCCCGGATCATTCTCTGTTGATATATATCCAACCTGTAAGGCACCAGCCCCTCCATTAGAAAATGGCCCAGCTGGTTGGTATAGTGGGAACCAGCAGCCATATTCTGTCCCTGTAGTACTCCAAACATCACAGAGAATTCCCTGTTCAACCATCCCTTGCTGAGCACCAACTAAGCTCCAACTCATGCCCATGAAACCAATAAAGATACTACCTACCAAGAGATGGAAGGACTGTTCCTAATTTGACAAGGGTGATTTAAGGTAGCCATGATACCTAGAACTTGCCCTACTACTGAAGGAGCAGATGCTCGCTGAGTCTAAAACCAAGGCCCCTGTAAGAGAAAACTTTGGACCACAACTTGGAGCGAGTTTCATCATTCCTCTCTCTTACACATTGGCCTTGAGACTATTTCTGACAATTAAAAGGAATTCTACCTTATCAATATTGTCCCATCCACAGTGTCATCACTGTCCAAAATTCTTTCTATTGATCTGGTACCTCTTAAATTACTTGGGTAAGGCTCCAGCCTTCACAGAGCTGTACCTTAGAAGCACCTACAACCTCATCTAGATTATGAAAGGTAATGAATGGAAAATTTCCTGTGCAGTACTCCTGCCTTCTCCAGTGAATGAAATCTTGTACCTCCTCCTAGAGCAGGTGCAATTACCTAGGCAATATTTTGATAAGTTAACTTAATGTGACACCAGAATCTCTTAGCTGGGTGGTAATGGCATTATTGCAATAGCCAAGTCCCAAGGTGTGAAAACGGTATATCTGTTCTGTTAGAGTTTATATTGTGCTGAATGTAATTCTGAAATAAAGTCACCTAGGGTGATTGAAGGCATCATTGTAGCACCAGCAATTCATTTACCACCTCTGCATCTTCACTACCCCAATATCCATCTTCCTTAAGAGAAAGGAATTTAGTTCCCAGACACAAAAATGACCTTCTATTAGCTTAAGACCTTGTTTGTATCTACTCCACACCTGGCCTGTACCACTGACTAATACCTTCAACATCCAGTTGTAAGAATGGGTTGGGGAGAGGACCTGAGTATTTTGATATCTGCCCCTGCACCCACTTCTCCGAGACATTGGTCATTGTCAAGCTAAATTACCCCAAGTAAAAATGACAGCTCTTTAGGATGAAAGCCACTTTGAAGATAGGAAGACCCTTCCTTTACAAGGTACAGACAGCTTGCTGTCATGAACTCAGCCCATAGAGCCTGAAGCCACCAGGGCAGGCTTGTACCTATCCTCTTCTGAAATTCAGAACATCAAGGGTAATGGAAATAGTTCTAGCCTGAAAGTGTCACAGTCATTCCTTCCAGCCAGAGCACAGGTAACAGGCAGATGCCTGTGTAGAACATAAAGATGCAGGCACATCACAGGGCAGCCTGGAGGTTTACATTTCAAAGTGCCTCATTCCATTAGCATCAGGGATTGCCTATATCCATGGGCACCCCTCCACAGGCCAACTACAATCTCTTCGAACTTTACATATAATCTGATGGAGTATATTTCATAATGTGGCCTGCAGACCACCTGCGTCTTAATCCTAAAATGAAGATTCCTAAATCAGGCCCTGTAGGTGTGGAGCCCAAGAATATATGTTTTTAAAAGATTTCTTATTTTATTTGAAAGGCAAATGACAGGGACAAAGACATCATCCATCCACTAATTCACTCCTTAAATGCCTGTGACAGCCAGGGCTGGGCCAGGCTGAGGCAGGAGCCAGGAATTCCATCCAGGTGTCCCATATGAGTGGAAGGAACCCAGGTACTAAGGTCATCATCTTCTTCCCAGCACTTTAGCAAGATCAGAGCCAGAGTAGCCAAGACTCAAACCAGGCACTCAAATATGGGATACAGCTGTCCCAATTGACAGCTTAACCTGCTGTGTCACGCAATCCACCCTGAATTTTGATTTTTACCCTGTGCCTCCTCAGGTAATTCAGATGCACAGCACAGTTTAAGAACTCCGGGGCTAAGGAGTCTTGTATATGCCTTACATCTGACCTAACCTTATATGCTTCTATGATTCCTACAGTTGAGGCAATGACAGACCAAGGTAATAGACCCTTGAGACATTGAACCAATGAACCTCATTGCAAATTTTCCCTCTTCCCACATATATAACACCTTTAAACCAGTGGTGGATCCATCTTACACTGTTAGCCCATCCTTGTACCACTCACTGCTGCCTTGTTCATCTAAAAGTTCCTCCTTTTTCACAAGTTCCACAGCCATCTGCTCTCCAGGCACAGCCAAATGGATTAGCCAGGTACTGGGGGCAGGAATCACATGGTTGTTCCTGCTCCTCCTCAGAATTCATTTATAACAACTCACTACACCCCTCCATCCTGACTTCTTCCTTTCATGGTCTCACTCATTTCCAGGCCACTATTGCCCTGGCTAAGTGCTCAGACCCTTAGTACTCCAGAGTCAGGTCAATACCTGGGCCACCCAAGTATGGATTACCCAAGGCCATGTTCACTTAGCCTTCACCACACAGCATAGTGTAGAGGTTAAAAGCAGGATCTCTGAGGTTAAACTACCTAAGTTTGAATCCCAGCAGTGTTGCTTTCTGACTGTGTAACCCTGAGCAACTCATGTAAACTGCCTTTTACTCAATTTCTTCACCTATAAAACGGGGTTAATAATCACACCTACCTCACAAAGCAGTTGTATTATATGAACTAATCTGTGTAAAACACATAGAATAGTGCTTAGCATACACTAAATACTAAAACATGTTTGCTGTCCTGTATGAATTTTACTAACAGAATCATTCAAACCTGAGACAACAGATTTCCTTTTGGCACATACCCATCTGCCCATGCCATAATTGAAGGACTCTTATCTAGAAACCTTTGAAGTGAATTTCACTTGTCTGCCCCTAGACTTCCAACATCAGCAGCTCCTTGAACTTCATGCCCTTCTTCCTCCTCCATGATCACTCATCCAGTCTTTTCACTATTCCCTGGTGTACTTCAGCTACCTTGTACCCTGCAATTAGCCTCAGCAAGGTAAGGCTGACAGACCAGTTATGAAATGAAAGTGGTGCTAGATTTCCAGCAAGTCATGGTTGGCATGCAGCCTGATTCGCTGGGAAGGTGGTTGATCAAGAAATAGTTCGGTGGGCCACCCAGGGGGACCTTGATCTCATAATCCTGTTATAGGTATGCTTTCTCAGCTCAAGCTCAGCATTCTTTCTTAAATATAATTCTAGTGTTCACTTTCAGGTTCAGGTACCAGGACTGGGAATACATTATACTCATACTTAGGCCCTATCCCTTACCTCTACTTTCACCTCCTGACCCCAAATCAAGTAGACCACTCTACCTATTCTCACTGATGCAGGGAAGAAAATTGGACTATTGTGCTCAGTAACCAGGGAAGGGATTGTAGAAGCATAAGCAAAAGGTAGTAGCAGCAGATGTGAAAAGAAGGACAGCACTTGAGAGTGAGTTTGCAGGCATCATTGACAGAACTTGGTGATCAGCTGTTAAGAGAGAGATACCCCCCAGTTTCTTGCATAAATAGGTAAAAATGTTATTATCCTAAGACTGGAACTGGCACAAAAAACATGTAGAGATACCAAAAGATTTATGACCGAGAAATCTGAGCAGATAAGTGAATGTGTAGGCCCTCCCTCTAGATATGGTTCAGTTGGTGAGTATCTGATTGACATCACAAATCTTAATGTCCAAAGCCAGATTCCTAGTCTTTCCCTCTCATGTGGCATTTATTCTACTACTTGTTTGAGTCAAACATGTTGGAATCATCCTTGACTCCTTTCTTTCACAGCCCACATTCGGTCTGAAAAAGAAAAGAAAAGAGAGAACCTGTCAATTCTGTCTTCAGAATATATCCAGAATTTGACTACCTCTCACTACCTTCAGTACTGCAACCCTAGGCAGAGCCATTGTCCTCTCTCTTCGATTATTCCAAATACCTCCAAGCCAGTGCCTTTGCTTCTAGCCTTATCCCTCTTTGGTCTATTCTTACATAGCAATCAGAGTGACTCTTTTATAACATAAATTAGGAGTTAGCATTGTGGCATAGTGGTCAATCAATACTTGTGATACCTACATCTCATATCAGACTGTCTAGGCTTCAGTTCCAGCTCTGTTTTGCTTCCAGCTTCCTGCTAATAATGTGCACCCTGAGAGGCACCTGATGATGGCCCTGTTCTTGGCTCCCTGCCACCCATATGGGACACCTAGATTGAGTTCCCACCAAGATTGAGTCCGTCTCCCAGCATTCGCCTGGCCCAGCCCCAGCCCCAGCCCCAGCTGTTGTGGGCATGGAAGACTGATTCCCACCCCCCAAAACAAGTAAATAAAATTAAAATTTTTGAGGGACAGTGCTGTGGCTTAACGGGTAGAGCTTCTACCTACAGTGTCAGCATCCCATATGGATGCCTATTCAAGTTCCAGCTGCTCCATTTCTGATCCAGCTCTCTGCTATGGCCTGGGAAAGCAGTAGAAGATGGCCCAAGCCCTTGGGCCCCTGCAACAGTGTGGGAGACCCAGAAGAAGCTCCTGGCTCCTGGCTTTGGATCATCCCAGCTCCAGCTGTTGTGGCCATTTGGAGAGTGAACCAGCAGATGGAAGACTCTCTGACTCTCTCTCTCTCTCTCTGTCTGCCTCTGCCTCTGCCTCTGCCTCTGCCTCTCTGTAACTCTGCCTTTCAGATAAATAAATAAATCTTTAAAAAAATTTTTTTTACAAAGCCACAAATTGGGCCCAATCACTCCTCTGCTGAAAACACTGCATTGGCTCCCTGTTTCACTCACAGCCAAAGCCGAAGCCCCTGCCATGTTCCTGCCCTGGCCTACAAGGCCCAACAACAATATCCCCTCTTTTTCTCCCTAGTAAAACTACTGGTCTCTTCCTTTCCTTACTGTTTTCTAGCCACTAGATTCTTCCTGTCCGTTGAGCATCCCAGGCATGTTCCCACCTCTAGGCCTTTCTCTTTGCACTTCTCACTGCCTGGAATGCTCAAATTTCCCTTTCTTGATGAGGCCTTACCTGACTGCATTTTTAAATTTGTACCCCCAAAATAGCCTCCCATTACCCTCTCCCTCTTATTGTTGTCCACATGCAAAATCAGTTAACTTACTTGTTAATTACATTTCTTTTCAAGCAATGCCCCTCCCCCCACCAAAAATATCATCATCATTGAGGTAGGGATTTCTGTCTGTTTTGTTGTTGAGTACTATGGCTTCACTGCCCAGAACTCTATTTGGCATTTAATAAAACCTCAATCAAGATTTATGGAATAATGAATTAATGTGTAAGTTTGAGAGGATGAGCAGGAGAAATGAGTGGGAAACACTAATTCCCAATGCTTTGGAGGAGTATCCCTTATGGTGTTACCAGGTGATTTATTATGTGTCAAAGCGTCTGGGAAATAAAAACTAAAGTTATTAAATTGGAAAGATTAGTTAATGCCTTCTTAAGATAGGCCCTCAATAAAGATTTATTGAATGAATAAATAGTAGCATCTTAACAGACACCATGAAATTATCAGAGAGGGAGGAAGGGGAGGGTTTTCCATAGCAGTCAGAGATTAGAGTACTCACAAAGTCAGGTAAGCATTCAGTGTATCAGAGTTCCAGCAATGTGAACATTACCAGACTGTGGAGCTGTTAAATAAGCATTGTGTTTACCAAGGGACCACTAGAGGGAGTGCGAGGTTAAATCAACAATGTTCTCTGCTTAATGAAATTCTATTAACGTCATTCACATTTCTGTTTATTGATCTGATGTTCATCTAAACTGTTTTCATCAATGCAGAGTGTTCTCCTGAGACAATTTCTTTCATCAGTCTAGTATATGGCTCATAATAAGTCTTCAATAGGTATTTATCATTTGAATGAAAGAATGAACATTCCGAATCAACAGATTTTCACCTTGAAATCAGTTTTACTAATTAACTGTGGTCAATATTTCCATTAAGAAATCATTCCTCAGAGTTCATAACCTGACTAAAAAATATAACACTCATGACTCTCGGTGCTTAAGGAATCTTTAGGCAAGAGGAGGGAGAGTCAGAATTTGTGTGTTTTATTTGTGTATGTAAGTGTCAGACCACAGGGTGTGTTGTAATGCTAGAGCTTGGATCTCTGAGTCACTAAAGCCAGGGCAGGCCGTCACTCCCCTACCAGCGCCTCCCTACCTGCCTCAATAAGGGCTGGCAGCCAGAAGGATGTGCTTCCCCGGGGCTTGCTTGATGCCTCTGAAATTGTTAACTCTACTTCTGCACATGGAGATTTCACTGCCTGCAAAACCTGCTGTCCAAAATGTACTTTAGATCTGTAGGGTTGTTGGCAATGAAGAAAGTTAAACAGGCTTTGCTTATTGACTTCATAGTCCGTTATTCCCATTGAAATTCTCCAAAGGGATTTCCGGTCTGGATTTCTAGCTTTCAAGGATGGATTCCTGGAGGGTGTGGACTCCTCATTCTGTTGTCATCTAATGGCTGAAGCCTCTGACTACCCATCATCTAGGCCTACCAGCAAGGCTCCCAGTATCAGAGATTTCTCAGTAATAGAATAATTTGAAATGGCCTAAAATATAAACCCCTTTTAAAAAATTTGATAAGTTTTGTTTTTAGCACAGATTTAGACTTGCAGAAAAATTTAGCAGATATTAGAGTTACCACATACCCTCCACAGTTTGGTAAGCATCTTACATGAGTATGATACACTTGTTAAACTTCATGAACCAATATTTTTACATGATTATTAACTGCAAACCCTGGTTTATTCAGACTTCCTTAGTTTTTGCTGACTGTCCTTTTTCTGTCCCAGGATCTAATCCCAGATACTATATTTCCTTAAGCTCCTTTGGCTGTGACAATTTCTCAGACTTCTTGTTTTTATAAACTTCACCGTTTTGAGACATACTGGTCATAATATTCAGTATTATGTATTTTCAGTCTAATTCACATATTTTAATATCCTTTGCAGTGTGTTTAATAAAATCTTTTCAAATGCTCAGAAATACAACCCATTTTATTGCTCCTTCCAGCACCTATTTTTTCAGTTGTTTGAAGACATGACCTTTTTTTCTTTGAGAGATACAGAAAGAAAGAGACACAGACAGAGAGCTCCCATCTGCTGATTGACTCTCCAAATGCCCGCAACAGATGGAGCTGGGCCAGATCAAAGCCAGGAGCCTAGAACTCAATCTGGGTGTCCTACATGGCTGGCTAGGATCTAGCTACTTGAACCATCACCTGCTACCTCTGAGGATGAAAATTAACAGGAAGCAAGAATTGGAAGTGTAGCTAGGACTCAAACCCAGGCACTATGATATGAAATGCCAGCATCTCAACAGCAGCTTAACCCTTGGCCAAACACCCACCCCTACCAAAATTCATGAACAGTTCCTGAAAGCTTGCTGGGGAAGGGCAGTCTCCGTAGCAATGGGTGACTTTTTCTAATATGGCATACACTCCAGAGTAATCCTTTCTATTTGGTGTCCAGAGTTACTAAAGCCATGTCATATCATCTTTTCTTAGGAAGCTTAAGTGGAAATCACAAATGCAAATTCAAACTGTGTATCCAGAACTAAATGATCTTTTCCTTTCTGTATTTTCTAATGTCTGAACTGTAGCAAAGTCCTAATTTTCACTTTTAGTGTCTAAATATAAGAACCGAGAGTTCTATGGCAGAATAGAGAAAGGAGTAAGTTGGATAGAGCCACATGTTGTTCCGTTAATGTAATTTTCCACCCCAACCTGTCTTGCATATAAATTGTATTATCACCAAGATAAAACTCAGCTTTCTTTTCTTTTCAGCAATTTTCAAATATTTAATCTGGCAATTTACATAGATTCATATAAAAGTGATGCTATTAAATTTAGTTGGGATGCTGGTAAGCTACATTCACTTTCTAGCTGATCTTTGTAAGAATTCAGTGGGTTTTCCTTCTAAGAATACTTTCTGTGTCTTTTATGTACTATCTTTAGAATTTAGTAAAAATGTCTCTTCAAACTCTTCTGGAGACTGGCGACAAATTGAAATAAAGACATAAATTGAAAGTTTAAATTGCTAATCTTGCCTGATGTACTTAATATAATGGTAATAATAAAACTTACAGGGTGGACTAAGTCAAGTGCTAATTATGGACTTTATTCCAGACAACTAACAAAACCTCTCTGAGAGATTATTATAGCTTCCTCTGGGGAGTTTTCATAAAGGTTGTTAAGCTCTTATTAATGCCTTGACCAGGAATCCCTATCTGTGAATTTACTTTAAGATGATATACACATGCATGCAAACATACATAAAGAAGGTACTCCAATTAACTTTAGAGACTTTTGTTTGCCCTTCAAGGCTTATTTTTAAATAACAAGTAATAACTATTTGCAAAAAAATTCTCAGAAACATATGAATATTACAGGAGCTATGCTGTAAATAGTTGGAGTTCACATCATACGCATGAAATAAAATTAATTATTGGGAATAATAGCTCAAATTATGGAACTTTTAGAACTGCTGGGGTAAATAGTCTTCCACCTGATAAGACAGCAACTTTGGAATAGACTCAATGTTGAATGCAGGTCATTGAACCAAATGACTTAGCTGTGTTATATACTGGAGTCCATTTTTGCTTATGATGAAAGGTTCATTTTCTTTCAGGCGATATCTGCAGCTGGTTAATACAGGCAGTTAAAATATAGTGCTAATATGGCCAAAACCTGCGATTTTAATCCTTGTACAACCAAGTTACTTTTCACTTACTCTAATGCTGTTAATAGGTACACCATTTCCCATGGCCAGCCGTCTCGTCAAAAGTCCTCAGTCCTCAGTCACAAGGAGGCCAGGCATGACAACACAGACTCATGAGTTTAAATCTATCCCATGTTGGAAAAACAGCCCAAAGCCCCCTTTCTCTCAGGGACAAATGAATCGTATCATCTCCACTGGTTTGCCTGTGTTGTTATGAATATCCTAAAATGCAGAACTATGTCCATTGCCTCCTCCTTTTTACATTCTATTAGCTCAGGAAAGATTTTCATTCCATTGAGCACCAGACTGTGGGGTATATTTTTGGAAGCAAGTGTAGGTGTACCAGAGCCAAAAAAGGTTGGGAACAACTGTAGACAAACTGATCTCACTGTTCCTAGAGCTGCCAACTCTAGGCACAGAGCCCTTAAAGTGGACTATAAATGTTGAGTGGGCGGTTAAAAGAAAACCCATTGTGTGGGACTAATTTCTGATTTCCCACAATCAGGTGCATGTATTTTGTGTGCATGCATATTTTGTGTGGAGAGAAGCAGGTGTGCATAGAGCTGATTTATTTAGCTATATTAAATCAGAATTACGGCCCTAATGAAAGAAAATTGTGAGGCAGATAATTAGAATAGTTAATACTTTGTATTTTGTTATAAATGCTTTTAAAATTATCATGATAACATTCCTGGGAAGGAGGTAGGTAAGATTAGGGGCTTTTCAGTAAGGTGAAAAACTGAAGCAAAGAGACCTGGTTCTTACCCAGTTTCTTTCATTAGTACATGTGTGTCTTTAAGAGAACTTGGTGAACATAACTATAAAATCAAATAACAGAAGGATTTCTGGGTTTTTTTTCTTCAGCCTCCCTTTTTGGTAGAAGAAATAATGCAGTTATAAACATACAAACTTGATCTGTAAAAGTCATTGAGCAAGTTCTCACTAGAGAACTATGCATTTGACAGCGACATGAACTGAGCCACAGGAGTAGTGAACAGGGTGTAAGGAAAGGAAGCCCACAGAAGATATCATAGCAAGATTTGGACATAGGGTTTGGAAGCATCTTATTACATAATATGTTATCCATTCATATGCTATAATGACACAAGTTAGGACTTGTTAGCTCATTTTTCCTTCCCTGGATCATTATAACCAACAGTGAGGTAAAGAAAGCAAATGTGTTCTAATGGTAATTTCAGCACTGTCTTAAAGAACAAGTGCAGGTGTGTTCCAGTTTCAGAAAACTTGGGAAATAAAAAAGTGTAGGTTGCCAGACTGATAAATGCAGGGATATTGGGTATTCATGTTATAAAAGGAGTCTCTGCTATGGCAGAATTCACCTACTAATTTTCTTAAAAATTAATTTCTCTGGTAAATTCAAGATTTGACTTACAAAGTTACCACATGGCTTCTCAGGAACGTGTCTATTACAACATTTGCTTAGTATTACTATTTGTAATATATAGGTTACATCTTATAATCTATAGTATAGGCACCAACGTCAAGAGCAGATTTCAGAGAATTTTGTTTCCCTGCTTTTTTGTAGCACCATATGAGCTGTGTAGATTTACATGTAGGGCACAGCATAAAAACAGGATTATGAGTGCGGTCTACAGAGAGGAAGAAACAGAAGGGTACTAGGAGGAATAGAAGTAGATTGGCAAAAGATATAAAAAAGGAAAGAACACTGAAAATTTGACCATTTCCAATTTCCGGGAAAGCCATCTTGCTTCCCATCTCTAGTGCACGCCTGTCACCTCTGACCAATCAGTTGAACTGCCCTCCCCTAGCCCCCGCCCCGCTGATCTTCTGTAACCATTCCAGCTCTTAAACACAGAAATTACCTATAATGGTACAAATAGCATCATTTAATGAAGCAACAATAGAAGTACCAATGCCACATTCCCGGAACAGCTTAAGAGGTTTGATCAGCAAGTACTGAAAATAAGGGGGTGGGGGGGGATGTACCTTGTTTGAAAGTAAGAATGTGACTTATTAAGCATAACTCTGGATCACAAAGGCTACGGGCTTGGGTGGGGGTGCTCTTAAAGGCAAAAGTTACAGCTAGGAAAAGGCCCTTGTCCTAACCTGCCAACATCCATGGAAATTTACAGAAGTTCCAACAACTACACCTTTGTAGGAAATGGTGGACAGAATTTTTTTTAAAAGACATTTCAGTGATTCTAGCTAATTGCAGTTGAACACCCTAAATGTATGAAGTGAATACATTTTGAGAGGGCATTTCCCCCCCATCAGAAAAAGCATCAATTATTTTCTTCATCCTTTCATCAGCATTTATCAGGTTCTGGAACTACCATCCCTGACTCTACCAAGACAGATCCCTTGGAAAATGTGCATTTTAAAAAATCATAACTTCTTTCCATTAACTTATATCATCTTTAATTTCTCTCAATAATGTTTTATGATTTTTAGTATGCAGGTCTTTATTCCTAGGTATTTTATTCTCATGCTGTTAAGTATGATTTTCTTAATTTCATTTTAGGCATGTTAATTGCTACTGAGTAGAAGTACAGTTGACTTTTGTATTTTGTTCTTGTATCAATCTTGCTGAATTCATTTTTATGCTGATAATCTTAAGTAAAATCCTTAGGTTTTTCTGTATTATAAATTGTTATCTGAAAATGGAAATCATCTTACTTCTTCCTTTCAGATCTGAATGCCTTTTTAAAATTTTTTATTAATATAAAGAGAACAGATTTCATGCATTCCATAAATACAGTTCCAAGAAGACAAGCACACTTCCCTCATTCCCCTGTTCCCTGCAAATCCTCCTCCCTCTCTCCCTCCCCTCTTTTCATCAGTTTTTGCCAAGACATAATTTTAATCCACTCTATATCCACAGGTTTAATTCACTACTAATTGTAATATTCAACAAGTAAAAAGTAGGAAGAACACAGTTGCCTTTTTACATTTCTTTTACCTAATTGCCCTGGACAGAACTGCTAGTACAATGTTGAATAGAGGTGAAGAGTATCTTTGTTCTTGATCTTATGGGGAAATAATCTAATCTTTCACCATTTAGTAGGATGTTAGCTATGAATTTCTATAGGTAGCCTGATCTATCTGACTGAGGAAGTGCCCTTTTCTTAGTGAGTGTCTGTGTTATAAAAAGATGTTGGATTTTGTCAAATGCCTTTTCTGAGTCTATTGAAATAATGATGTCGTTTTAATTCTTTATGCTATTAATAGGGTATATTACATTGATTTACAAAGGATAAACCAAATTTATATTCCTTGGATAAATCCCGTTTGGTCATCGTGCATAATCGTTTTAATATATTTGCTGAATCTGATTTGTTAGTATTTTGTTGAGAACTTTGTGTCTGTATTCATAAAGAACATTGGTCTGTAGTTTTCTTGTGATATTTTGGTCTGGTTTGGGTGTCAGATTTGTATTACTGACTAAAACAAGTTTCTATTTTCTGGGAAATATTGTAGGTAATTTGTATTATTTCTTCTTTACATGTTTGGTAAATTTCACCAGTGAAACCATCTAGGCCTGAGCTTTCTTGTAGAAATTGACATGATAATTCTAAAACTCATGAAAATATGAGACCCAGGATATTCAAAATAATCCTGAAAAATAACAAAGTTGAAGAACTCATATCTTCTAATTTCAAGACGTACTAGAATGTTATAGTAATCAAAATAGTCTGTTACTAGCACATGGCTCTCTCTCTTCTCTTCTCTCTCTCTTTCTCTCTCTCTATATATATGTGGATCTCTCTCTCTCTCTCTCTCTCTCTATATATATATATATATATATAGGATGGAACTGAGACTTGAGAAATACACATACATCCCATAGTCATTTGCTTTTAGACAAAAGACAACTCAGTGGGAAAAAAGTAGTCTTTTCAACAAATGGTGCTGGGATAACTAGATAACCACATGCGAAAGAATGAAGTTGGACTCTTCACACCGCACATAAAGATTACCTCAAAACATATGGAAGATCCAAATGTAGGAGATAAATCTATAAGGCTCTTTGAAGATAACTTAAGAGTAAACTTTCATGACCTTGGATTAGATAGTGGTTTCTTTGATATAACACCAAAAGCACAAATAACTAAAGAAAAAATAAATTGGAGTTTATCAAAATTAAAAACGTTTACGCTATGAGGCATTTTCAAGTAAAGTAGAAAGACAATCCACAGAATAGCAGAAAATATTTGCACATTTATCTAATGAGGATCTTGTCTAAAATTCTTACAACTTAACAATAAAAACAATAATAATCCAAATGAAAAATGTACACAGGATTTGAACGGGTGTTTTTCAAAAGAAGATATACAAATGATCAATATATAAATGGCCAATAAGGACACAAAAATAGTCATCACCATTTGTCATTAGGGAAATGCAAATCAAAATCTCAACAGATAGCACTTTATATTCACTAGCATAGTATGATAAGAAAGATGGACACTAGCTAGTATTCAAGAGGATGTGGAGAAATTGGAACCTTTATACATTGCTGGTGTGAATTTTAAATGGTATAGCCACTCTGGAGAACAGTTTGGCAGTTCCTCAGAAGTCAGACTTACCATATGACCCAGAACTTCTACTCCTAGAGGTGTGTGATGTGTCCAAGAGACCCAAAGTTTGCATGCTAGTTTTTTCACTGATGCATTAAACACCATAGCCAAAAGGTGGAAACAACTTAAGTGTCCATCCACTGATGAATGGATAAACAAAATGTGATATATACATACAATACAGTATTATTTCACAGTAAAAAGGAATGAAGTACTGATGCATGCTACAACATAGATGAACCTTGAAAACACTATGCTAAGTTAAAAAAGCAAGTCACAAAAAGTACAAATTATGTATTTCATTTGTATGAAATATCCAAAACAGGTACATCTACAAAGACAGAATATAATTTTACGGTTGCCAGGACCTAGGGTGGTGGGAGGGTAGAAATGGGGAGGAGTGACTACTAGTGAATACAAGATTTCTTTCAGGAATAATAAAAATGTTCTGAAATTGGTGGGGTTGATGAATAAACAATAAAGCTATTTTTGAATTAGAAGAAGAATAATCAAAATGATTGAGTCTTGTAATAGTCATCATGTTTTTTAGTGACCAGAAAAGAAATTTTTTTCTGAATAATCAACATTATTTTTTTTTGTTCAGTGAAAGAAAAGGCTAGGGAAATTGATAAGTTGGTTCAGGAATCTCTCCAAATTTAACCACTTTTAGGAAAACCCAATTGTGATCATTGTTTTACTTTTTTAAATAGGATAGATGTTATGTAGTAATTCTTCAGTTAAAACATCCTCATGCAGCACAAATTTACTATTCAAGGATACTGTCAAATGAAGTAGAAGTCAGATCAGTTTCTTACCCTTTAACATGCCAAAAAGAAACCCAGACACTCCCAATCCTGGCTTTAAAGGTCTGGCACTTACCTTTCTGGCCCCATCACCAGCCATTCTCTTCTCTAGCTGGGTCTTCTCTTCACAACTCTTCTGAGCTTCCTGTGATTTTCCTGTGTCTAGATCGCCCTACACACCTCTTATCCTCCTGGAAAACTGCTTCTCCTTCAAGGCACAGCTTAATTGTCACCTTCATGGTGTTCTTCCTGACTCCCATAGGCAGAAATTAATTGCTCTTGCTTCTGTTTTAATAGTATTTGTTTTTGCCTCAAGCATATCATGTTACATTATAATATGCTAGTTTAGCAATCTTTGTCCACTGAAGACAGAAATCAAGTATTTTTATACTTCTATATCTACTGGATGTACCTAGTATAATCCTGGCCTGTGATAAGATATCAATCAATATCTGATTGACTATTGATTGACTGATAGATGCTTACAGTCAACTAGCTGCTGGTGGTCTGGAAAAGGAAACACAAGATCACACTCTTTTGCTCCCTCTCCCAGGTGCTTGACTGTCTGCAATAAGGAGAAGGAGTATTCAAAAAATTCATGGAAATGCATATTATGGAAAAGATTATGCATGGGTCTCAAAATTTCTTGTACCAAAATAAACTTATCTTTTAATTCCATCTTTCCATGAATTTTCTGAAGTAACCTCTAATTTCCTGAGCCCCTCTGAGAATGTCTAGTATCATGGAAGATCCACATAAATATTTATATATATAAAGATGTATAATAGTATAATATATACACTAATATATTATCATATATGTACACAATACACTAATATATTATATATACACTAAATATATATTATCTAACATATAATCATAGTGTAGGCCGGCACCGCGGCTCAATAGGCTAATCCTCCGCCTGCGGCACCAGCACACCGGGTTCTACCCCCGGTCGGGGCGCCAGATTCTGTCCCAGTTGCTCCTCTTCCAGGCCAGCTCTCTGCTGTGGCTGGGGAGGGCAGTGGAGGATGGCCCATGTCCTTGGGCCCTGCACCCACATGGGAGACCAGGAGAAGCACCTGGATCCTGGCTTTGGATCAGCACGATGTGCCAGCCGCAGCACGCCGGCCACAGCGACCATTGGAAGGTGAACCAACGGCAAAGAAAGACCTTTCTCTCTGTCTCTCTCTCTCACTGTCCACTCTGCCTGTCTCTCTCTCTCTCTCTCTCTCTATATATATATATATATATTAGTGTATATATTATATATAATGGTACCTGCCCTTAAGGAAAGCATGAGATTTAAGATATGAGACTCAGTAGTAGGGCTGGCGTGGTGTTGTAGCCGGTTAAGCCACCCTCTGTAATGCCACCATGCCATATCAGAGCACCAGCTCAAGTCCGGGCTGCTCCACTTCTGATCCAGCTCTCAGCTAATGTGCCTGGTAAAGCAGAGGAGGATGGCCCAAGTCCTTGATCTGCTGCCACCCACATGGGAGACCCTGTTGGAGTTCCAGGCTCCTGACTTCAGCCTGGCCCAGCCCTGGTGGTTGTAGCCATTTAGGGAGTTAACCAGCAGATGGAGAATATCTCTCCCCCTCCCTACCCCCATAACTCTAACTTTCAAAATAACATGAAATCTTAAAAAAAAAAAAACATAAATAAGACTCAGGTGTACGTTGTAACTAAAATGCAACATAAAATAGCACATGGTATTCAATTCAATAATTTAAAGCAGATTAGAATTGCCATCAAAATTCAGTGGAAAGAAAACTACAATGTATCTTATTCCCACATCTCATGAATTGGGGCTTCATGACACAGCATTTCAAGCAAGTGAGTGCTCTAGAAATGCCCCCGCCCCCACCCCCACCCCCAGTAGATTTTCAAAGTGACAGCAGGAGTCTAACAGCTCTCTGCACAGTGGTGGACAAGCTGCAAAATGCATTCTTAATCCCTTCTCCTTGGGGCATTTTTTAAGACTTTGAGGCTCTCTTCTGGTGGATGAGGAATACCTGTATCTCTACTTCATTTATGGGACTTTTACAATGATGCTTATTTATGAATAAATATTTACTGAGTGCTGTATTAATTTCCTGATGATACTATAACAGATTACCCAAAATTTAGTGGCTTGAAACAACAACAATTTATTCTCTTACATTAATGGAGGCCAGTTGTCTGAAATGAGTCTTACAGAGCCAAAATCAAGGTATGGGCAGGACCACATTCCTTCTGGAAGCTGTAGGGAAAAATCTGATTTCTTTCTCTTCCAGTGAGTCTCTACTACATGGGCACTTCAAAAAGTTCATGGAAAATGGAAATAACAATAATTTTATTTTTATGTAAAAAATTGTGAAATTCATGCATACTAGAAGTTTTTAAAAAGTTCATGAAAATGTTTATTATGAAAAAACTATGCATGGAATTCAAGAAATATTTGCACCAAAATCAATTTATCTTTTTTTTTCAATTTATCTTTTAATTGCATTTTCCACAATTTTTAAAAATTATTTATTTATTTATTTGAAAGGCAGCATTACAGAGAGAGGGAGAGACAGAGAGAGAGAGAGAGCTTCTATCCACTGGTTTACTCCCCAAATTGCTGCAATGGCCGGGAATGGACCAGGCCAAAGCCTGGAGGAGCCAGGAGCTTCTTATGGGTCTCCCACATGGGTGTAAGGGCCCAAGCACTTGAACCATCTTCCGCAGCTTTCCCAGGCCATTAGCAGGGAACTGGATTGGAAGTGGAGCAGCCACGACTTGAACTGGTGTCCATATATGATGCCGGTGCCACAGGCTGCAGCTTTACCTGCTATGCCCCAGCACATTTTTGAAAAGATCTTTCTTTCTTTCTTTCTTTCTTTCTTTGAAGGCAGACTTGCAGAGAGGCAGAGACAGAGAGAGAGAGAGAGAGAGGTCTTCCATCCACTGGTTCACTCCCCAGATGGCCGCAACGGCCAGAGCTGAGCCAATCAGGAGCCAGGAGCTTCTTCAAGGTCTCCCACATGAGCACAGGAGCCCAAGGATTTGGGCCATCCTCCACTGCTTTCCCAGGCCATAGCAGAGAACTGGATTGGAAGTGGAGCCGCCAGGACTCAAATTCACACCCATATAGGATGCCGGCACTGCAGCTGGTAGCTTCACCCACCACCCCACAGTGCCAGCCCCTCAGCACATTTTTTAAAAACACCCTTATATATTCCTTGCTTGTGACCCTTTCTTCCATCTTCAAAGCTATTTTTTTAAGATTTATTTATTTATTTGAAAGTCAGAGTTACACAGAGAGAATGAGAGGCGGGGGTGGGGGAGAGAGATCTTCCATCCATTGGTTCACTCCCTAGTTGGCCAGAGAGAGAGAGAGACAGAGAGAGGGAGGTCTTCCATCCCTTGGTTCACTCCCCAGGTGGCCACAATGGCTGGAGCTGTGCCGATCCAAAACCAGGAGCCAGGAGCCTCCTCTGGGTCCCCTACGCAGGTGTAGAGGCCCAAGGCCTTGGGCCATCTTCCACTGCTTTCCCAGGCCATAGCAGAGAGGTGGATAGGAAGTGGAGCAGTCGGGTCTTGAACCGGTGCCCATATGGGATGCTGGCACTGCAGGCAGCAGCTTTACCTGCTACGCCACAGCACCGGCCCCAACTTCAAAGCTATTGACATGTCTCTGCTCACTCGGTCGTTTGCTCTCCCTCCCTCCTTCTCTCTCTCTATCACTGTGCTTCCATCACAGAGCTTCCTTCTCTTCCATATCAGATCTCTTTCTGCCTCCCATAAAGAGGCACTTGTGATTATATTTTGGCCCACCCGGATAATGCAGGATAACATCCCTATCTCAAGATCCTTAGTTTAATCATGCGTATAGCTCCCTTTGCCATATGACATAACATTCACAGGTTCCTAGGTCCCAGGGATTAAGATATGGACATCTTTTGGAGGATACCATTCAGCCTTCGCCAGGTACTTATTAGTAGCAGACACTGTGCTATGTACTTCAGGCCTGTGCTACAAGTATTGTGTGCATAGCTTCTCTCTCCTGCTGTGCTGTGAATTCCTGGAAGACAGGGTCCATGTTGCTTCCACTCTCACAATGACTAGCATGTGGCCTTGCTTATCACACAGGGGGCTTCAAATAGTTGGGGAAAATGGAATTAAAAGTTTATTTTAGTGCAAAAAAATTTTTAAATATTTGCATGGTTTTTATAATATGCATTTTCTATGAATTTTTGAAGACTCCTCATGTATGACAGATATTGGGTTATACAATTAATGATATGAGCCACACTGTCACACAGTAGAACTTAACTTCATTCAACACATATTTATTGGGGCAGAAAGGGGGAGGTTTTAGGTATCCAGATAGTAACAATTCAGAATACAGTTGTTGAGCTGCTTCTATGTGCCAGATGTCTTGCTGGTTATTAAAGACTGTGGCATGGGTAAAGAAATCCTGCCTGCTGAGGAGAAACAGTGAGCAAGTAAGTGTGCTCAGGCTGGCTAGGAATGGCCTCATTGGTGGAGAAGCATTTCTCCATCCATGAGCGCCTGAAGGGACAGGTCAGTGACTGGCCCATCCGAAAGGAACTGGACAGATCAAATAGCATCACCACTGTCCATCCAACCATTTACTACCCCATCTGCAGTTGCAACTCTCTCCTACATCACTGCTGAGCACCCTCCACCCTCTTCTTGCTCACCTTTTATCACAGGGAGCTCACTCTCCACTGGGGCCACCCATCTGATGCTGAAATCATTTTCAAAGTTAACAGAATTCTAGCTTGCACTGAGCTAAAATAATTCCACTGCTCTTCTGCCTTCTGCAGCCTCACCGAATAGTCTAATTTCTCAGTCCCATGATAGCCATTCAACTATTTCTAGAGATTCCCTTAAGTCTTATCTTCTCATTCATCTCTTTAGGCACTCAACAAAAAGATGTCTTGTATTGTTGGCACTATGCTAGGGACTTGAGATAGAGAGAAGTAGACAAAAGTCTGTCCTCAAGGAACTCCCAGTCTAGTAAACAGACAGTTGTGTCAGTGCAATGGAGCAAGTTTTCTAGGAGGAGATACAAACTGCTGTCAAAGCCGGGATGCAGACCAATCAGCTATGTGTAGGGTTAAGAGGTCAGGAAGGGGACTGGTGCTGTGATGCAGCGGGTTAAAGCCCTGGTCTACAGCACCAGCATCCCACATGGGTGCTGGTTTAAGTCCCAGCTGCCCCACTTATGGTCCAGCCCCCTGCTAGTGTGCCTGGAAAAGTAGTAGAAGATGGCCCAAGTCCTTCGGCTCCTGCACCCATGTGGGAGACTCAGAAGAGGCTCCTGGCCCCTGGCTTCAAATCAGCTCAGCTCTGGCCATTGCGGCCATCTGGAGATGGAAGACCTCTCTCTCTCTCTGTCTGCCTCTGTACTCTTTCAAATAAATAAAATAAATCTTTAAAAATAAAGAGGTCAGGAAGGTAGCACTTCATTTAGTATTTCTTGAGTACCTTCTGTATGTCAGTTACTTTGCTAGGTGCTAGAGAGATAATAGGATTTTACTATACAGACTATGGCTTGAAGACCTTCACTTAGTTAACCACTTGCTTCAGTCATCAAGTTTTTACTAAGATCCAGGCAGTGACTCTGAGTATTGGTGACATTCAGATAACCCTCACTGACCCTGTCCCTGGCTTCAAAAAGCTTGTGGTCAACTGGGCTAGACTGACAAGTAACTTAGTATCCTACCCTAATGTGGCTGATGGCTATAACAAGCCAGCAAAGAGTGCTAGGAAAGTACATAAATAAAGACCCTAAACTGTGGGGTTGTGAGGAATGCTGTGTTTAGAGTGATTTTTTGAAGTATTGAAGATGTTGTGGTGCTTGAGCTAAGTCTTAAAGGGGGAAGCAAGCACCAGCCAGGCAGATGCAGAGGAAAAGGATAAGGAAAAGGGAAATGAATAGACCAAGAGAGGAGGACATGAGAGTAAAAGATGTGTGTCAAGAGTTGTCAAGAGGTCAGTATGGCTTAGTTGGAAAGTTTCTACGGTTAGTGGCAAGAGATGAGGCTGGAAACAGGTAAGGGCTGGATCCTTAAGGACCTTGTGTGCTGTGCTAAAGTGTTTGGACTTTATCCTGAAGGCAGTGGGAAGCCAGAAAAGATCATTAAGCAGTGGAAGTGACACAATCAGATGTTTCTTTGACAAAAATAACTCTGGCAGCAGTGTGGAAGATGAAATCCAGGGGGTGAGACTAGAGGCAGGAAGACTGGTACAGTCAGCCAGGGGGGCGATAATGAGGGCAGTGGCAGAGGAAATGGGGAGGAGGGGCCAGAGGGAGGACTTCAACAAAGTAGAATTATCAGGGAGAGGAAGGCAGGATAATCAAAATTGACTATAAGGTTGCCAGTTTGAAAAGTTCTGGTAGGAAGACAACAGGAAGCGAGAGATTCAGGGGGTGATGATGAGGTCACTGTTGGTCATGGTGTCACTGAGGCAGCTGAGACAGAGAAATCTGCCTGTAAGCAGTTAGTTCTAAGAAGAGCATGTTGCAGAGTGCTCTGGGCATGACTGAGGGTGGCATGTGGAAATAACAGTCGTTAATTCAACAGATATTTATTGAGTGCTTCATATTTACTATACACTAGAGGAAGTTGTGAGGTCCCTAGAGCTAAAAACATGACTAAGACAGTTTCTACCCTCCAAGGGCCCAGCCGAGTGTGGAAAACAGTACAGAAACAAACAATGATAAGGCGCCAAAGAAATGCAGCGATAGAGGTGTGCACAGTGTGTTATTTCTTGATCATTGACCTAACCTGGGGGAAAGATGGAAGGCCTCCCAGATTAGTGCTGTCTCGTCTGAATCTTGAAGAGGAAAAAGGAGGGAAAGGCATTCCAGGCAGAGTACAGCAAAAGCAGAATCAGGAAGTAAGAAAAGCCATGGGGTAGGTATTTCAGACTCTCTAAAGCACGAAGTCTAGAAGATGAAGCTAGAGGATGTAAGAGAAGGGCCTGGAAGGCAGTATATTCCATGTTCAGGTAGCAATGAGGAGCTAGTAAAGGTTTTAAAGAGAGTAACGGAGTTAGAAGCTGCATATAAATGGATCATTCTGGTGGTTGTGTTTTTCCCTCCTAGAACATAAACTACATGAAGACAGGGATTTTTGTCTCAGTGCCTAGAACAGAGAACACAGAGTAGACTCAGTAGGTATTTGTTGAAGGAAGCAATTAATGGAGAGATCTATATAAGGAGCAAGAATGTTGTAACACCAAGAATGCAAATGCTGAAGGTCCAGCCTTATATTTGCAGTGAGAGGTGCAGAGAAGGCATTAAAGTCAAGAACTATGTGCCAAGCTTTTGTCTGGATAAACGGTGATAAATGCAATGATTTTTATCCTTCTTTCAATTGATCATACTGACAGTGTGCTATGTCCTGGATACTGCTAGACACCAGGGATGCAAAGAATAAAGTTGATGAGACCTGCCATTATGAAACTCTTAGTCCAGTGGCATAGACAGACCAATCTATGAAAAGATAAGTATATTCTGTGGCATAGGTATTATATATCAGTACTATGAGAGAGTTCAAAACTAGTAAGCACACTATGCAGTCGATAGTTAATCCGCATGGTAGAGTGCACAAAGACATCATCTAATGACATTTGAGCTGGTTTATCAGACATTAAAAACAGCGTCGTGAGGCACAGCAGGGAGAGAGTGGCATTCTAGGGCAAAGAATCATGTGCATGGATGTAGAACTGTAAAAAGGCAAATGAGAATCTGAGTGTGCTTCAGCCACAGTGATGGCAAGTGTGCTAACTCCACATGACTGGTGTAGTATGTGCTATGTGCTAACTCCACATGACTGGCGTAGTAGCTACTGATTGCATGTGTCACCATCTACCTAGACACACAAGCCTCCATTTTCTTTACATCTTGCTGACTCCACCTCATAAATGGTCCTTGACTCCAGTCCTTTCTCTGTGCCTCCAACTGCCAATGTCATACCAGGCTGTGTTAAGAAAGATTCTGAGGCCTCACCTGAGCCTGATGGCAAAGAATAATGTAATCGATGAGTAATGTCTGCCATGGTTGTCAAAGTGAGGGATGGCAGCACGCATGCTACATCTCTGGGATACAGCATACGGTGTAAGATAGAGCAGCTGTTTTGAAGTACGTATGGGCTGGAGCTATCTAGTAATAAATAAGTAGAGTCCTCAGAAGATACGTCAGTGATGAAGATCTATATTTTTGGAGTTATCTGTGTACAGGTCAGAGATGCACAAACTTTTTCTGCAATGTTCCAGATAGTATTTTAGACTTTTGTCATAGCTATTCAGCTTTACTATGGTAGCATCAAAGCAGCCATAGACAATATTTAAATGAATGTATACAACTTGTCCTAATAAAATTTTATTTACAGAAAAACATCAGGCTGGATTTGGCCTGTGTGCTGTAGTTTGCTGATCTGTGATGTAAATGTAATACAGCAGTCATGGGATTTAATATAGTATACTTATAATCAGACAAGACGTGAGTCTGAGTCCCAGCTCTTACATACTAAAATTGTGATTGACCTCGGAAAAGTCAGTTCAGCTGTCCTGACTCCATTTCGTCATCTGCAGATTTATAGGATTACTGTAAAAGCACTAATTGTAATACCTGACATACTACTACTGGGATTATTAGCACTGTTATAAATGTTAACTGAGATCAGAAGAATGGGGGGTATAGTGGATTAGGCCATGCCCTGGAATTCTGGCATCCCATATGGGCACTAGTTCAAATCCCAGCTGTTCTACTTCCAATACAGCTTCCTGCTAATGCGCCTGGGAAAGCAGCACAGGATGGCCTAACTCCATGGGCCTATGCATCCAGGTGGGAGACCTGGATGAAGCTCCTGGCTTCTGGTTTTGGCCTGGCCCAGCCCCACCTATTGCAGCTATTTGAGGAATGAACCAGTGGATGGAAAATCCACTGTGTGTGTGTGTGTTTCTAAGCTCTCTCTGTAACTCTGCTTTTCAAATAAATAAAGAAATCTTAAAAAGAAAAAAGAAAAGATGGCGGGGCCAGTGCTGTGGCATAGCAGATAAGGCCGCTGCTTGTGGTGCCAGCATCCATTATGGGTGCTGGATCGTGTCCCAGCTGTTCCACTTCCAATCCATCTCCTTGCCAGTGCACCTGGGAAAGCAGCAGAAGATGGCCCAAGTGCTTGGACCCCTGAACCCACGTGGGAGACCTAGAAGAAGCTCCTGGCTCCTGGCTTTGATTCAGCCCAGCCCCAGCCATTGCAGCCATTTGGGGAGTGAACCAAAGGATGGAAGATCTCTCTCTGTCTCTGCCCCCCCTAACTCTGCCTTTCAGATAAATAAATCATTTTCTAAAAATCAGAAGAATGGATTGGATCACTGAGGAAAAGTTGTTAGAACAGAAGAGGAAATAATGTCAAAATTTAAGGCATAAATAGAGGAAGAAACTAGAGAAGAAAATATTGTAGGAAGGGAGCAAGAAAAAAGTAGTGCGGCTGGCATTGTGGCTTAGTGGGTTAAGCCATTTCCTGCGATGCCAGAATCCCATATGGGCACTGGTTCAAGCCCTAGCTGTTCCACTTCCAATCCAGCTCCCTGCTAACCAACTGGAAAAGCAGTGGAAATGGCCCAAGTGCTTGGGCCCCTGCACTGGGTCTCATATGGGAGACCAAGAAAAAGCTCCTGGCTTTGGCCTGGCCCAGCCCAGCCATTTGCAGCCATTTGGGGAGTGAATCAGCGGATAGAAGATTCTCTCTCTGTCTCTCCCTTTCTCTCTCTCTCTGTAAGTCTGGCTTTCAAGTAAATAATTTTTTTCTTAAAAAAGAAAGTAGTGTTACAGGATTTAAAAGCAAAAATGTTTTAAGAAAAGGGTGATAAGCAGATGTCTTCCATGTTTGAAAAATGTGCAAAGCTCATAAAAAGGCTGCTATCAAAAGACATTTAAATGTAATGGATATCAAATTACAGTTAGAAGGGAGAAATAAGTTCTGTACAGCATAGTAGAATGCTTAGAGTTTACAATGCCTATTATATATTGGATCAGAGCTAGAAGAAAGAAGCTTGAAGCCTCCAAACATGAAGAAATGATAAGGAAATGGAAATGCTAATTAACATGATTTGATCATTGCATATCGTATGCATGTATTAAATATCACACCATATCCTGTAAATATATACAGTTCTTATGTGTTAATCAAAATTTAAAAATCAAAAAGACATAAATGAACAGTAAACACATAAAAAGATATACAGTTTCACTGGCAATCAAAGACATGAAAATAAAACCATGTGTTTCTGGAGTTTGTCTATGTGATTGGCAAAGGTAGAAGATTGACACAACATTACCAAGGCTGAAGGGAAACAGGCACTCTTGTGTGTTCATTGGTGGGAATGTAAATTTTTTTGGACTTTCCAGAGGATGGTTTAGCAATATGTATTAAAATGAAAAAATAAGCCTATTCTATGAGACAGCAGTCTTCTGGGAATTTACCCCAAAGGAAGTAGAAAATTATACAAATATATTTTTATTTTTAAAAATATATTTATTTATTAGAGAGAGAGGAGAGACAGGGAGAGAAAGAGATCTTCCATCTGCTGTTCACTCCACAATGGCTGCAATGGCCAGGACTGAGCAAGGTCAGAGCCAGAAGCCAGGAGTTTGTTCCAGGTCTCCCACATGGGTGCAGGGGCTCAAGCACTTGGGCCATTTTCCACTGCTTTTCCCAGGTGCATTAACAGGGAGTTGGATCAGAAGTGGAGCATCCGGGACTTCAGCTGGTGCCCATATGGGATGCAAGAATCACAGGTGGCAGTTTTACCTGCGTGCCACTGCACCAGCTCCACAGATAGTTTTTTATTTTTTAAGATTTATTTTATTTATTTGAAAGAGTTACAGAGAGAAGTAGAACCAGAGAGAGAGAGAGATCTTCCGTCCGATGGTTCACTCTCCAGATGACCGCAACAGCAAGAACTGAGCTGATCTGAAGCCAAAACCAAGGAGCTTCCTCCAGGTCTCCCACATGGGTGCAGGGGTCCAAGGACTTGGGCCATCTTCCACTGCTTTCCCAGGCCATTGCAGAGAGCTAGATGGGAAGTGGAGCAGCCGGGACTCAACCAGCGCCCAAATGGGATGCTGGCGCTGCAAGCCAGGGCTTTAACCCGCTGCACCACAGTGCTGGCCCCAAAGATTTTATTTATTTGAGAGGTAGAGTTACAGACAGTGAGAGGGAGAGACAAAGAGAAAGGTCTTCCTTCCAGTGGTTCACTCCCTAAATGGCCACAATGGCTGGAGCTGCACTGATCCGATGTCAGGAGCCAGATGCTTCTTCCTGGTCTTTCATGCAGGTGCAAGGGCCCAAGGCCTTGAGCCATCTTCCACTACTTTCCCAGGCCACAGCAGAGAGCTGGATTGGAAAAGGAGCAGCTGGGACTAGAACCTGTACCCATATGGGATGCCGGTGCTGCAGGCGGAAGATTAACCTACTGAGCCATGGCGCTGGCCACAGATGTATTTTTTTTCTTTTTAATTTATTTGACAGGTAGAGTTATAGACAGTGAGAGAGACAGAGAGAAAGGTCTCCCCTCCGTTGGTTCACTCCCCAAATGGCCGCCACGGCTGGCGCTGCACCGATCCGAAGCCAGGAGCCAGGTGCTTCCTCCTGGTCTCCCGTGCGGGTGCAGGACCCAAACACTTGGGCCATCCTCCACTGCCTTCCTGGGCCACAGCAGAGAGCTGGACTGGAAGAGGAGCAACCTGGTCTAGAACCCAGCACCCATACCGGAGCCTCAGGCAGAGGATCAACCAAGTGAGCCTCGGCGCTGGCCAGCCACAGATGTATTTTTAAAATTCACACATTGATATTGCTCTCAGAAGCATGATAGCAAAGTCAAACTAAAGTATTCAACAATAGGAAAGTTAGCATTTCAGATAGACATGGTGAAATACTATGCTGCCATTAAAAATATTGGCACAGCTGTATACTTAAGGATGTTGAAAGATGTGGACATTTTGGAAAGATTATAAAGTAGCAGGGTAACATTGTCTCCATGAAATAAAACTATGATTCCTAGCAAATAAAATTTTTGTTTTTATTTTGTTTTCTGGGTAGTGAGATTCCAAGTGGTTTTATTTTTTGTTAAAGTTTCAGGAGTCAAAAATTTTTTTTAACTGAATCCCTGTCACTTTATACAAACAGTAACAAGTACTGTGCTGGTAAACAAGCTCTCTGAAAAAACAAGGCTCAATATATAGCAATTGCCGATTTGGGTGATATGAATCCTCCCAGGGGCTTTCAAAATTCTTAAATATTTTAACAATCAGCTCTCACTAGCCAGCTCCGCTGCACCACTTCCAATAACTGTTTAAAACCAAAGAAAGAACCAGTGTATGTTTACCAGTGTCAAATGCTGATCAAGTAAGATGAAGAATCAAAATTCCCTGTCACTAGTGAACCAGGTCACAGACAGTTCCAGAGTAAATGGGAAATAAGGAAGTGAAGAAAGCCAAACATTTTGTAGTTAACAGAAGGAAAGAAATGGAGTTGTTTGAGGGACATACAGAGTCAAGAGCAGTTTGAATTGGGGGGTGGGAAGGAATACCAGAGGTAACATAGTAAACCTTTTCATTTCTTACTTTTGAGTAAAGTTTTCATTGTGCATGCACACAAAGGTTCTAGAAACAGCCTTTAATGTTGGTGTTATTAGCACTCTCTTTCTATCTGAGAGCACTTCAGAAAGTTCATGGAGAATGAAGACAAAAAGATGAGTTTATTGTTGGTGCAAAAAGTTAAGAAATCCAGGGCCAGCGCTGTGGCATGGAAGGCTAAGCCCTACCTGCTGTGCCAACATCCCATATGGACGCCTGTTCGAGTCCCAGCTGCTTCACTTCCAATCCAACTCCCTGATAATGCACCTGGGAAAGCAGTAGAGGATGACCCAAGTGCTTGTGTGCCTGAACCTATGTGGGAGACCTGGATGAAGCTCCTGGATCCTGGCTTCATCCTGGCCCAGCCCTGGTTATTGCAGCCATTTAAGGAGTGAACCAGCAGATGAAAAACCTTCTCTCTCTCGGACTTTCAAATAAAAAGAGTAAATCTCTTAAAAAGTTATGAAGTCCATGCAAATAAGGAGTCTTCAAAAAGTTCATAGATGGGCTGACACTGTGGTGTAGTAAGCTAAGCCTCTGCCTGTGGCGCTGGCATGCCATATGGGTGCAGGTTCATGTCCCAGCTGCTCCGCTCCCAATCCAGCTCTCTGCTTATGGCCTGGGAGAGCAGTGGAAGATGGCCCAAGTGTTTGGTCCCCTGCACCCGTGTGGGAGACCTGGAAGAAGCTCCTGGCTCCTGGCTTCCCGATCGGCCCAGCTCCAGCCATTACAGCCATTTAGGGAGTGAACCAGTGTATGGTAAACCTTTCTCTCTCTCTCTCTCTCTCTCTCTCTCTCTCTCTCTCTCTCTCTCTCTTTAACTCCATCTTTCAAATAAATGAATAAAATATTTTGAAAAGTTTATAGAAATGTCTACTATGAAAAAAAATGATGCATGGATTTAAAATATTTTTTTTACCAAAACCGACTTTAATTACATTTCCAAAACTTTTTGGAATATCCTTGTAAGTGAGGAATATTCTTGTATGTGAGGTTCAGAGAGGTGAAGTGGCTTCCCCCCGGTGTCACAGAGGGTGAGCCACATTTGTGTGTTCCTGTTGGGTTCCATCCACTGAAAATAATGTGATGGATACAATGTGGCCACTAACATATACCCCCATCTTTCTCCAACCTGAGTCACCTTCTTCTGTGGTTTTAGGTTCTTTCTCTGCTGGTCCTGGGAATGCCATGACAACCCATGAACTCCCATGTGGGTTGTTTGTCACTGATTGCATGAGAACAGAAGAAAGCCTAGCACAGGAGGGCAGAAGGTTATTAGTGACAATGAAGATCAGTATGTTGTTCACTGAGAAAATGTCTGTAGGATTTGACAACCAAAAAATTATAGTGTATTCTCATTGGTGTAAAAAGGGCAGATTGAGGAGCACATGAGCAATGAAGAAATAAAGGCAAGAGAAAGAGAGACAAATTGAGGAAGGAAGATTTATAGATGAGAAATAGTAAAATATGTGTAATTTTGAGCCGGCGCCGTGGCTCAATAGGCTAATCCTCCACCTTGCGGCGCCGGCACACCGGGTTCTAGTCCCGGTTGGGGCGCCGGATTCTGTCCCGGTTGCCCCTCTTCCAGGCCAGCTCTCTGCTATGGCCAGGGAGTGCAGTGGAGGATGGCCCAGGTGCTTGGGCCCTGCACCCCATGGGAGACCAGGAAAAGCACCTGGCTCCTGGCTCCTGCCAGGATCAGCGCGGTGCGCCGGCTGCAGCGGCGGCCATTGGAGGGTGAACCAACGGCAAAAGGAAGACCTTTCTCTGTCTCTCTCTCTCACTGTCCACTCTGCCTGTCAAAAAAAAAAAAAAAAAAAAAAAAAAAAAAAGAAATAGTAAAATATGTGTAATTTTAACAGCACTTCTTTTGAATGCTCAATTTATCTCAAATTTGGCCAGCAAGAGCCCCATTTAAGCCAACTCCTATGTGTTTTTGACATGATCCCACCAGTTTTTTAACATCTTTGGTATCTTGTTAACAAGATTTTCCCAATTCTCTAAACTTTCTCTGCTATAGCCTTGGAATCAGCCATTTCCCTCAGGAGCTCTGGTTCTTTCAGTAAGGAATAGCATTTCAGTACCACAATCTAGGTACTAGATAAGCTCTTTGCTACTGGCATGCATTGCTTTAAAGCCTTTTCTATGAACCAAGCTAGGATGTGTGTGTGTGTGTGTGTGTGTGTGTGTGTATTAAATTGTGAAACTACTGATGGAAATTGATTATAGCAGCTTAAAATAAACTGAGTCCATAGTCATATTCCAGAGGTCTGGGAGAGATCTTCTTTAGAGAAGAATACTAGCTAATAAATGTAGAAAGAAGATAAAATAGAAAAATCAGTACTTTGCAGCCCCCAAGTATAATTGGTTCTGGTAAATATCATCAATTGGATGCTAAAAGCATTGAGCAAAAAGTTCTTGGGGAACAGGATATTCATACAGTCTCAAATTATCACCTCACAGATTACAGATTATTTTTTAATTACAAAGGGGGAAATGCACATTTACAATGGAAAAATCTGGCAGTCACTAGGTTAAACAAGTGATTAAACTCAGCATTGTCAATAGCGGGACAACCTGACATTGAGCCTCCTGATGTGATGAAATAAGAAGTACAGAGGATCATTTATGAAGTATTCTTGTCAAAAATCTTTTTCCTGAGTCTATATGCGAAGAAACATTTAGATGAACCTAGAGTAGAGACATCCAACAAGCCAACTGGCCTGAACTCTTCAAAGAGCCATTATCATGAAAAAAAAAAAAAAAAGAAGGTACAGGAATTATTCTAGATTTTAGAAAACAATGAACTCTAGCAATCAAATGAATGAATGTTGAATTGGGAGGGAATCATAAACAGCTATTAAAAATATTCTTGGAATAATTTGGGAAATTTGAAAGTAGAGTATATATTAGAAGGTATTATTGAACTGGTATTGATTTTCTTAGGTCTGATAATGCAGAAGTCTTCTTTTTCTTAGGAGATGCATGATGGAGTATTTAGGAGCAGAGAGAGTGAGCCAATATGGGAAATTACAAAAAAATTAGGTGAATCTAGGCAAAATGTGTTTGACTATTTGTACTATTCTTTTAACTCCTCTGTAGGTTTGAAAGTTTTCAAAACGTTGGAAAACAATAGTTCTTCTTAAGACCTTTGAACATGTGTAATGAAATTCAGCAAATAGTGCTGGGGCAATTGGCTATATACACACAAAAAGAGGAAATTAGATCCTTACCTCATAGCATGCCAAAAATGAACTCAAAATGATTAAGAGACCTAAATGTAATAGCTAAACCTGTAATGCTTTTGAAGAAAATATAAGAGAACATCTTTGAGACCTTGGTTAGGCAAAGATTTCTTAGGTCTGACAACAAAAGCATGATCCATAAAACAAAAATTTTATAAATTGGACTATGTCAAAGTTAAAAACTTGCACTTCAAAAGACACCATTATGAAAATGAAAAGACAACCCACAGACTTGGAGAAAATATTTGCAAATCACATATATGATAAAGGCCTTTTATCTACAATATACCAAAAACTCTTACAGCTTGATAAGAAGACAGAAAACTCAGTTTTAAAATGGACAAAAGGTTGAATATACATCTCAAAGGAAATATATGAATGGTTAATAAGCATATGAAAAAATGCTCAATATTGTCTACGAGCATACCACCCTGAACTTCAGTATCATTAATCATTAGGAAAATGCAAGTTAAAACCACCATGAGATACCCATACAAATCTACTGGGTTGACTAGAATTAAAAAAAAATAATTCAGGCAATAAATATTGGCAAGGATGCTTAGAAACAAGACTCCTCATACATTGCTAGTAGGAATATAGAGTGGCACAGCCATTTTGGAAAGCAGTTTGACACTTTCTTTAAAAGTTAAACATAAATTTCTCATCTATTCCAGCATTTCCACTTCTAAGTATCTTCTCAATAGAAACATGCATCTGCCTGAAGACTTGCACATGAGTGTACCTAGCAACTCTATTCATTCTAGCCACATACAGTAGGACAACCCAAACGTCTATCAACTAGTACATGGAAAAGCAAAATGTGGTATATCCATACAATGGGATGCTGGTCAGGGATCAAAAAGAAGGAAATACTGAATACATGCTACATTATGAATAAACCTCAAAAATACTATATTCGCATTCCTAGATATTTACCCAATTGAGTTGAAAACTTTGTCCATACAAAAGCCTACACACAACTGTTTATAGCCTCCTTATTCATAATTACCAAAATCTGAAAGCAAGATGTCCCTCAATAAGTGAATAGATTAACAAACTGTGTTATAACCTATACAATAGAATATTATTCAGTAATTTTCAAATGAGATATTAGGTCATGAAAAGACAAGGGAGGGAACTTAAATGCATATTGCTAAGTGAGAGAAGCCAATCAGAAAAGGCAATGTACTATAGAATTCCAACTATATGTATAAAACTATAGAGACAGTAAAAGGGTAAGTGGTTGCCAGGGGCTTGGAGAGGAGGTGAGGAAAGGCACGGAAAGGAGGGATGAATAGGTAAAGCATAAGGGATGTCTGGGGTGATGAAACTGTTCAGGACGATTCTGTAATAGATACATGACATCATGCATTTGTCTTAACTCATGGATCTGTGTAACACTAAGAGCAAGCTGCAATGTAAACCACGGACTTTAGTTTAATATTAATGTATCAATATTGTAACAAATATTCCACAGTAATTCTAGATGTTAATAAGAAAGACTATGTGCAGGAGTAAAGGTATAGGCCGGCGCCGTGGCTCAACAGGCTAATCCTCCACCTTGCAGCGCCGGTACACCGGGTTCTAGTCCCGGTCGGGGCACCGGATTCTGTCCCAGTTGCCCCTCTTCCAGGCCAGCTCTCTGCTGTGGCCCGGGAGTGCAGTGGAGGATGGCCCAAGTGCTTGGGCCCTGCACCCCATGGGAGACCAGGAGAAGCACCTGGCTCCTGCCATCGGATCAGTAAGGTGTGCCTGCCGCAGCGCGCTGGCTGTGGCAGCCATTGGAGGGTGAACCAACGGCAAAGGAAGACCTTTCTCTCTCTCTCATTCTCTCACTGTCTACTCTGCCTGTCAAAAAAAAAAAAAAAAGGAGTAAAGGTATATAGAAACTCTGTTCTATCTACTCATTTTTCTGTAAAAAAAAATCTAAAACTGTTCTTTGCAAATTCATTAATTAAAAAAACATGCTAAGAAGCTACATATATTATATCTAGCTGTTATGTAATTTCACTTATATGAAATGCCCAGAAAGACAAATCTACAGAACAGAAAGTAAATTAGAGGTTGGCCTGGGCCAGGAGTTAGAAACAGGGATTACTGCAAATGAGTATGAGGGATCCTATTGAAGCAATGAAAATGTTCTAAAACTAGATTATGATGATGGTTACACAACTTGGTAAATTTATTAGAAATCAATGAGTGAATTTTATAGTATATATATATATATTGACAGGCAGAGTGGACAGTGAGAGAGAGAGAGAGAGAGAGAGAAAGGTCTTCCTTTTGCTGTTGGTTCACCCTCCAATGGCCACCGCGGTCGGCGCACCGTGCTGATCCAATGGCAGGAGCCAGGTGCTTCTCCTGGTCTCCCATGGGGTGCAGGGCCCAAGCACCTGGGTCATCCTCCACTGCACTCCCGGGCCACAGCAGAGAGCTGGCCTGGAAGAGGAGCAACCGGGACAGAATCTGGTGCCCCAACCGGGACTAGAACCCGATGTGCCGGCGCCGCAAGGCAGAGGATTAGCCTAGTGAGCCACGGCGCCAGCTGAATTTTATAGTATATAAACTATACCTTATAAAACTGTTAAAATTCATTTGATCTTGCATTTATAAAAAAGATTTATTTATTTATTTGAAACAGTTAGAGACAGAGGGTGAGACAGACACAGAGAGATCTTCCATTTCCGGGTTCATTCCCCAAGTGGCTGCAAAGGCCAGGACTGAGCCAGGCCAAAGCCAGGATCCAGGAAGTTCTTCCAGGTCTCCTACTTGGGTGTCAGGGGCACAAGCACTTGGTCCATCTTCCGCTGCTTTTCCCAGGCCATGAGTAAGGAGCTGGATTGGAAGTGGGGCAGCCAGGACACGAACTAATGGCCATATGGGATGCCAGCTTTAACTGCTACACCAGGACACCGGTCTCTGATCTTGACTTTTTAAACAAATATATTACCTGATTCCTTATAATTGTGAATCACATACAAATGTATGATGAAATCCTATGTTTATGGATCAGAAAACTTAACATTGTTAAGATGGCAGCATTTCCAAAATGATCTATGGGTTTAACAGACTCTTTATCAAAATCCCAGATGGCATTTTGCATTCATTAACAGACTAATAGTAAAATTCATACAGAAATCCAAAAGACCCAGGGCAACTAAAAATTCCTGAAGAAGAAAAAATTTTAAAGACTTACATTATGATTAAGACAGTGTGGTACTGGCATACAGATTAACCTACAGACTAATGGAATAGAACTGAGAGTCCAAAATAAATCCTCACTTCTTTGAGGGTGGCCAGTTTATTTTCAAAACAGATACTAAGACAATTCAATGAGGGAAGAATAAGTTTTTTCTTTTTTAATTTTAAAAAATTGTTTTAGAGACAGAGACACAGAGAGAGCTCCCATCTACTAGTTTATTTCCCAAATGCCTGCAATGTCCAGGATTGGGCCAGGTCAAAGCCAGGAGCCAGGAACTCAATCCAGGTTTCCCACATGATTGGCAGGAATCCAAGTACTTGAACTATCACCACTGCCTCCATTCCTCCATTAGCAGGAAGCTGAAATCAAGAGCCAGAGCCAGGGATTGAACTCAAGTACTCTGATTGGCGACATGGGCATCTTTTTTTATTTTTTGACAGGGGAGTCTTAATAATGTCTTTTTTCTAAGATTTATTTATTTATTTGAAAGACAGATGTACAAAGAGGCAGGGGCAGAGAGAGAGGGGGGTCTTCCATCCGCTGGTTCACTCCCCAAATGGCTGCAATGGCCAGAGCTGAGCTGATCCCAAGCCAGGAGCCAGGAGCTTCTTCCTGGTCTCCCACGTGGGTGCAGGGGCACAAGGACTTGGGCCATCTTCTACTGCTTTCCCAGGCCACAGCACAGAACTGGATCGGAAGTGGAGCAGCCAGGACTCGAACCGGTGCCCATATGGGATGTCAGCACCACAGGCAGCGGCTTTTACTTGCTATGTCACAGTACCAGCCCTTTAATAATGTCTTATTTGCTAAGCCAAATGCCCTCCCTAGGAAAAATTTAGTCTTCTCAACAAATGATATTAGGACAACTGGATCTACATGTGAAAGAATAAAGTTAGATTTCTACATAATACCATAAATAAAAAGTAATTCCAAGGGGCCGGTGCTGTGGCATAGTGGGTAAAGCTGCTGCCTGTGGCACCAGCATCCCATATGGGTGCCTGTTCGAGCCCCAGCTGCTCCACTACTCACCCAGCACCCTGATAATGTGCCTGGGAAAACAGCAGAGGATGGCCCAAGTGCTTGAGTCTCTGCCACCCACGTGGGAGACCTGGAAGAAGCTCCTGGCTCCTGGCTCCTGGCTCCTGGCTTCAGATCAGTCCAGCTCCAGCTGTTGTGGCCATTTGGGGAGTGAACCTGCAGATAAAAGATCTCTCTCTCTCTCTCTCTCTCTCTCTCTCTCTGCGTTTCAAATACATAAATAAATCTTTTATTAAAAAAGTAACTCCAGCCGGCACCGCAGCTCACTGGACTAATCCTCTGTCTTGCGGCGCCAGCACACCGGGTTCTAGTCCCGGTCGGGGCGCCGGATTCTGTCCCGGTTGCCCCCCTTCCAGGCCAGCTCTCTGCTGTGGCCCGGGAGTGCAGTGGAGGATGGCCCAAGTGCTTGGGCCCTGCACCTCATGGGAGACCAGGAGAAGCACCTGGCTCCTGCCATCGGATCAGCGCGGTGCGCCGGCCGCAGCATGCCGGCCGCGGCGGCCATTGGAGGGTGAACCAACGGCAAAGGAAGACCTTTCTGTCTCTCTCTCTCACTGTCCACTCTGCCTGTCAAAAAAAAAAAAAAAGTAACTCCAAGTGACTCATAAACCTAAATGTAAGAGCCAAAACTATAAAACTCTTAGATAAAGGAGCAAAACATAGGAGTAATCTTCGTGACCTTGAGTTAGGCAAAATCTTCATAGATACATCACCAGAAGTGCAAACCACAAAGGAAAAAAGTAAACATATTGGGCTTCATCAAAAGTAAAAGCTTCTGGACTTCAAAGAACGCCATCAAGGAAGTGAAAAGACAGCCAAGAGAATGGAGGAAACATCTGTTAATCATGTATTTGATAAGACACATGTCTCCAGAATATGTAAAGAATCCTTAAAATTCAATGATAAAGAGACAAATAACCCAATTAAAATTAGGCAAGGGGTTTGAATAGACACTTATCCAAAGAAGATTTATAACTGGCCAATAATCACTTGAAAAGATGTTCAATATCATTAGTCATGAGGGAAATGTAAATTAAAAGCACAATGAAGTCCATTTTCACACTCACCAGGATGGCTAGAATTAAGACAGACAGACAATAAGAAATATAGATGAGTACATGGAGAAATTGAACATTTCATACGTTATTGGCGGGGCTGTTAAATAGTGCAGCCACTTTGAAAAAGCAGTTTGGAAGTACCTCAAAAGCAAACCGTATAGCTGCAGATGCACGCAGTTATTGTCCATTTGATGTTTCTGAGAAACAGAAAGAAAGCCAGTGTGGCTGGGGCAAAGTGAGTAATGGAGACAGTGGCACGAGAGGACAGAAATTTGCCAGGGGCCGTATCACGTAAGGTCTTGTAAACCATGATCGAACTTTGGATTTTACTCTAAAAGTGATGTAATTTGGAGCAGGAAGGTGTCTTGGGTCTCAGTAAGTTTGTAATATCCACTGTAAGCAATGAGAAAGAGACAATTAAAGAGAAGTCAAAGAATTAGTGAGCATCCTTTAAGGCCCACCCATGGTGGGAACTGTAAATGTTTAATTGTGCATGTCTTCAGTTATATGGGCTTTTTTTTTTTTCAACTGCACTTTGCCATCCAGGCTTTGGAAACAGGGAAAATGGGTGGCCAGATACAAGGTTGGAATCTGAGGTCAGATGCTGAGAGGAAACTGGCTAAGGTAGTTTACCATGGTAAGCTAATTCAAAAGTACTCAGGTTCTGATGGAAAAAAATGGAATTTTCCGGAGCCCTTGAGAAAGGAAATGCTCTATTTCTGCCTTTTGCCATTTTTTACTGCTTTGCTGTGAGCAATTAGAAGCAATTAATTTAGAGAAAAGAACATTGAGAGTCAGGAGACTTAAGTAGGAGCCTCAGCTCTCCCAGGGACTGTGACACCAAGGGTAAATTGTCAGAGCTCATGGCTGCAGGAAAGAAAGAAATCCTCTTTCTGGCCACTTATTAAATCACACCAAGAAATTAGCTTTACCCCATTCAATAAAACTCCTCAACCTTTCTTGGCAACAATTCTGTCTCCCAAATTTCCTCTGTCTTACCAAATTTCTCCTGATGTAGTTTAGCCCATTCTGCCTTGAGCTGATGCTCACTTATATAGTATCCCTTTGAAGCATAAAAGATAGCTTACATCAGGTCCTAGCCTTGCTTTCCTCACAGTCCTCCAACAGCTTCCCATGTAACTGAGAATAAAATCTAGACTCTTCGCCACAGCCTCCGAGCACCTGCGATTTGGCCCCATCAGACCTCCTCTGCTACTGCTCTCCTTCATTTCCTATATTCAGCCATATTGGCCTTCTTTCAGCTGCTCAGGCAGGCCAGGGAGATTTTGCAGTGTTAGCCCCTCTGACTGGAAGACTTCTCCATCTGAGTATGGGTGAGTTTCCTTCTACTTTTCAGGTCTCTATTCAAACATCACCTCCTCAGACACATCGTCCCTGACCAACATATGTAAGCCCCTGCACACTCCCGTTACTCACCATCACATTACTGTGTGTTATTTTTTAATATTGCTTGTCACAGTATGCTATTTGCTTGTTTACCAATTTATCATCTTGCCACACCCTCTCTTTAAGATCCATGAGAATAGGGTATTAGTTATCTTGTTCATCATTATTACCAGATATGCAACAGAGTGAGTAGTCAATACAAATTTGTATTTTGAGGCAGGAAAGGAAGAGAGAAGGGACCTCTTTAGTTACTTGGGTCTCACTGCTAAGTAAGCCCAGTTTCCCTCACAATTATTTCTCAGATGTGGTTTATACATTGGATGGAATACTATTCAGCATTTAAAAAAGAAGGAAACCCTGTTGTTTGCAACAACATGAATGAACCTGTAGGACATTATGCTAATGAAATAAGACACAGAAAGACAAATACACATGATCTCAATCTTACTGGGATCTAAAAAGACAAACTCACAATCAGAGAATACAATGATAGTTACCAGGGAATGAGGAAGGAGGTAATGGAAATTTGTTGGTCAAGGCATATAAAGTTTCAGTGATACAAGATGAATAAGTTCTAGAGATCTAACATACACTGTGCCAATTGTGGTTAACAATACTTCATTGTATGCCTGAAATTTGTTAAGAAAGTAGATTTTAAGTGCTCTTATCACAAAAAGAAGTGGTAATTGTCTGAGGTAATGGGTATGATAATCAACTTCATTGTGGTGATTATTTCACAATGTATATTTCAAATCATCAAATTGTACAGCTTAACTATATATAATTTTTATATGTCAAATACACTTCAATTTAAAGAAAGATTATTTCTCAAGCCCTCAATCTATTTCCATTGCAATCTCCTGGGTTTTTGGGTTCTTCGACAAGCAGAATAAAATTCTGATTTTTAGGCTGATCCTGACCATTAGAAGGAAGATGATCATATTATAGATTTTCAGAATGAGAAGGAACTACATCTATTCTAACATTTCTATGTAGATACATTTCCCACAGCATCTATCCCAGAAATTCCTTAGAGGGACCACAGCAGCAACCACAGAAAGTAAAGGGGTGGCTAAACACATAGGGTTTTTGACCCCCAAATGTCCACTCCCTACTCACCTGTCCCCTCCTCCTTTAACCAAAGCAGTGCTTTTGTTATCTATATTGGGATTTTAAAACAACATTCTGCTTCTTAAGAAAAGCTTGAAAACTACTGTGCCTGAATGTACTTACTTACTGAACAGAAATTCACTCTTTTCATATTCCTTCATGCTCTCTATAAATTTTTGTCTTCACAATTTCAAGATGACACTACTGACCGCAATCACTATTTATGCATATGGCTGTCACTACAAAGACAAATGTACCACCAAACTGTTCTTTCTCCATTTAAGTCCTGTGTATCAGTTTCAGGCACTAGCCATAAGTTGAAGAAGTTGTTTTATTTCATAGATTCATCTTGATGTGGAGCAGCCTCCCAGCACTCTATTGCTATGCTGCAGTACTCAGACCACTTCAAACATGACCTTCCATCATATCTTATACCCTCCTGATTTGTTTCACGTCAGTGAATTACCTGTTGTGTTTCAATATTAAATTTCACCATAGTGATATCCATCCACTTTGCCAATTGGTCCAAGTCATTTCAAACAACACTGCCACATCTAACTTCATTTTTAGACATATTTAATGAAAAACTCCCTATTTTATCACTTAAAAAAAAAAGCTAGTGATTTGGCTCTAGATCCAGGACCAGCTTCTACATAAATCATGATTTGTTTCTGTGTTTGGGAGAGGTGGGAGGCAGGTAATTGGACAATGGATTATGGGCTCTTAAAGTTTTCTGATTCAGGTACTGACCAATCCGTATTCTAATGATCTGTCCCAGTGTTTTTCTAGTGTATCACCTTTGAATTGGAGAATGTATAATCTGAAGGTTATTTTCTTTTTTATTCAAGGTAAACAATACAAACTCTTCTTCATTCTATATCTTTCACCATTCCTGTAAATTCTTTCAAACTCCAAGCACTGTTCTATATACTAAAGATACAAAGATGAATAAGACACAGTCCTCCCTGTAAAAGAGCTTGTAGTCTAGCTGAGGAGACAGGTACAGGAAGTAATAATTGCACACTGATTTGAAAAGTAGTGTAATAGAGGTTTGAAAAAACTACTGGAGCGTACACACACACACAAATGGGATCAACCCTCTCTGCCTGCAAAACAAAGGTGGAACCTTGGGATATCTTCGGAGCTCATAAAGAATGAGTAGGAGGTTGTCAGAGGAGATAGCAGTCATTCTGCAGGTCTAAGACTAAGTATGGGGCCAACGCCGCGGCTCACTAGGCTAATCCTCTGCCTTGCGGCGCTGGCACACCGGGTTCTAGCCCCGGTCGGGGCGCCGGATTCTGTCCCAGTTGCCCCTCTTCCAGTCCAGCTCTCTGCTGTGGCCAGGGAGTGCAGTGGAGGATGGCCCAAGTGCTTGGGCCCTGCACCTCATGGGAGACCAGGATAAGCACCTGGCTCCTGCCTTCAGATCAGCATGGTGCACCGGCCGCAGCGCGCCGGCCGCAGCGGCCATTGGGGGGTGAACCAACGGCAAAGGAAGACCTTTCTCTCTGTCTCTCTCTCTCTCACTGTCCACCACTCTGCCTGTAAAAAAAAAAAAAAAAAAAAAAAAAAAAAGACTAAGTATGTACAAAGCCATAGGCTTGAAGAACATGTTAGCATTGAGAAAAAGTTTGATGTTCTTAAGCTTTGGGTACTTGAGGGAAATGGTGAAGTGAGAGGCCTGAGAATCAGGCAGGGACAAAATTATGAAGGGCTTTGTATGCTATGCTATTCTAAGGAAAGGATCTTTCTCCCTGTTGGCATGGGGATCATCAAGGGGCTTTTAAGCAGTGCAGTCAGTGATGTGGTCAGAGTCTGCTTTAGGAAGTTCTAATGAGTAGTGTAAAATGTATGAGCCAGGAGACAGTGGGAGGAGTACAGGACTGCTAGAGGCTCTGCAGCAATTAGCCAATCCCTTATGAACCTGGGCCATAAACTGTTTTTGTTTCTCATATGTAAAAGAAGAAGAGCCTTTTCTTCCCCTACTTTACATGGCTCTAATGAGAATACATGAGATTAACATAAGTCTTCTGAGCCTCTGAGAAGACAGATTCCAGGTTAAGAGTAGATGGTGGAAGGGTGAGACAAGCATGGTCTACACCATACAATTGAACACTTATTCATGTGCATCTTGTGCATTTTAAAAAATATGTCTTAGTTTTGTCTTGCAGCTTGATGAAACTCAGTTGTAAACTCCTCAAGGGCAAGATCTGGGACATCGTGTGTCATCCATATCCCTTACCACAAAGGCAGGGCATGGAATGAGTCCTTGGCACCTACCTGCTACTTAATTGCACACAGTTTCTCCTCTTAGGCAGACTGCTTGATACCAAGGCATCATGGGAAAGCCACAGTACTATTTGGGACTAGTGATAATGTTATATTTCAGGACTCATTCTCTAGAAGCAGCCAAAAAGATTCCAAACCTGGTTCAACCAGACCTTTGAATGCCAGGAAGGGCTCTCTTCCCTCCTGCCTTTGTCACGACACTTCCCTGTAAATCCAAGAGGTAATGCATGACATTTCCCCTTCTATAAAATAGAAATTATTGTCACTTTGCTGGGGGGTCACAATCTATACATGAAAGATGCTAAGTAGAATATCTGCATATTAATATTTTGGATCTTTCAAAATTTAGCTAGTTGTTTGCAGAAAATGTTCAGAAAGGATGCTTAAATTTTTTAATTCTGCATACCTAATATTATAATTAATAGAGATATAACATGACAGGATCCTAGAGGTGTTTCATCTACTTTTTAAAAGATTTCAGTAATAAGTGGTGAAACTTTGTAGACGGACTTAATCCTATGGCCAAAAGGATATTTGAGGAGCATTCCCATATGTTTTTCTTTTATGTCAAAAATAACGCTAGTTTTGCATCAACCTAGGCCAGAAAGTCTGAAAGAATTCTCTGCATTTTTAAAGCAAGCACTATTCTCTCTCTCCTGACTTGGCAGAGGTTGTGATCAGTTCACTGAACACAATGGCATTTCCTCCTATCCACACCTAATATAAACTCCAGCCAATTTAATGGGGTCTCTTACGTAGATTGGGGATGCAAGCACATAAAGTCTTTGGCTCTTGAGACACTTATCTTATGTGCCAGGACCAGGTGCAGAAATACAAATACATATGTATTAAGCCGGGGACAGCTGCTCTGCCAGTGCTTTTGTGTTTTCTCTGTTTAACTAGAAAGGTTGAGCAGGCACGATTTTCATCAATTATACCTAAAATCTTATTCCTCTACCCGGTATTAATGTCTAAACCATTGAGGTTTTTAAGTTCATTAAATGAGAGTTTAAAATAAAAAGTGGTATTTTTTTTATTAATTAGAACACTCAGAGAATAAAGTATTCTGGTTAATTGAATTTTCTGGTTTAGTTGACAGTTACACCAGACAGATTTGTATTTATTTGTTTTATCTGTGTTCTTTTACCCCTTCTAATAGTGTACCTAAGCAATTCTGCTTTAGTGAGCACAGCAGACCGGATCTGGTTGAATCTTTCTACCGTCTTGAAGAGTTTCACAATATTTCTGCACCCAGGATTCTGTTGGATAAGATCATTGGAGGTAGAGGATAGTGACTAAATCTGGGCTGACTCAAACTGGGGTAAACACTGGGAAACTGCCTTTGGAAACCTTTTCTTCTTATTTGCTTCTTTCCCTAAATGCAGAGTACATAAAAGAAAAATTCACTAGCCAAGTGAAGACTTTGGTTTGCTAACCTACATTTTACTGAATAAAAACATTTTTTAGAGCAGGAAAATTCTCCCTATGTCATCTGAGAAAAATGTGCTAAAGGAGCTTAGAGCCAGAAAAATAAGACCTGCACGTCCAAAGGAAACAACTAGTGAATTTAGTTCATCATGACCTGTCTACTCAATTTGTTCCCTAGCTGAATTAATCTTACAGCAATTTTTAGGGACTCACTCACCACTTTGACTCTTCCAGAGTACAAATGTTAAGTTCTGCTTATGAACTATCTGACATGCTTGGTGGTAAATAGAATTGCATTATATCTTTTCCATCCATTTACCTTGAATGGTATAATTATCCAAAGAGAAATATGGCCCAAGGATTCTACAAGCGGCCTTCTGGCACTTTTCACCATAATAGATTCACAGTCAGTTTTCTTGATTCATTTTCAGAGGCAAATATTACCTTGTTTCTACTCTCCCAAACCTTCATTTGTCTTCAATTGTGACTGCTCCTCATGCCAGATAGGGTTGAGAGAGTGAGAACTGTGAAGAATTATGCTGCTGTCACATTTAATTTACTTCCTGGGTAGCATTTTTGGTAGTTTTGTCAAACGGTTAATGAATTTGTTTCTATTAACAAGTAGGGCCTTCTTGACCTAATCATTTTCACACATGTTCCTGTATAAAATCTAAATCCGTAGATGCCAGGTCAGTAGCTAAATTGGGTTTATAGAGGAAAGGGCTACTGTGAAGTCAATTTATGTGAAATTTGGCCCAGGGGCATTTACTCGCCTTTGGGGCTGGGGGATTTAAAAAAAAAAAACATTTATTCCAAATCCAAATAACCTCAAAGCTGAAATGATTGAAGTATGGGTGGGTTGATGAGGAGAAATCTGGAGATAAAAGTTGCTACAACAAGGACCTCTGGTTGATCATCTTAGTAACCAAAAACCTGCTAAGTCCAAATACTGAGGATAGAGACAGACAGAAAATGTAGTGTAGTAGTAAATGGGGAAAGACAAATGAAGACATAAAGGAAACCTGAGGAAAAAAGACTAATTTCACCAGTGTTACCAAATGGAAATGGTGAAAGGAGATAGACATGGAGAAGTGGAAGAAATTATAAGGAAAAAAAAGCAAGAGATGGAGATATCAATACCAAAACTGTTTAGTATAGTGTGGAAGCTTGTGGGCCCGGTAGCCAGACTGCTTAAGTTCAAATTCAGATACTTTCACATTTCTCTCTTCTAACAGCCCCTCACAACTACTGTTCTTTATGAGTTTATGCCTTTATGAGTTTCACTATTTTAAATCCCTAACCTGGCCGGCACCGCGGCTCAATAGGCTAATCCTCCGCCTACGGCGCCAGCACCCCGGGTTCTAGTCCCAGTCGGGGCGCTGGATTCTGTCCCGGTTGCTCCTCTTCCAGTCCAGCTCTCTAATGTGGCCCGGGAAGGCAGTGGAGGATGGCCCAAGTGCTTGGGCCCTGCACCTGCATGGGAGACCAGGATAAGCACCTGGCTCCTGCCTTCGGATCATTGCTGTGCGCCGGCTGCAGCAGCTATTGGGAGGTGAACCAACGGAAAAGGAAGACCTTTCTCTCTGTCTCTCTCTCTCTCTCACTGTCCACTCTGCCTGTCAAAAAATAAATAAATAAAAATAAATCCCTAACATAAGTAGTTTCATGCAGCATCTTTCTGTGCCTGACTTATTTCATTTAATATAATGTCTTCTAGCTTCATCCATGTTGTTGCAAATGACAGGATTTTATTCTTGTTTTTTAAGATTTATTTATTGGGGCCAGTACTGTGGCATAGCTGGTAAAGCCACTGCCTGCAGTGCCAGCATCCCACATGGGTTCCGGTTCAAGTCCCAGCTGCTCCTCTTCCATTCCAGCTCTCTGCTATGGCCTGGGAGAGCAGTGGAAGGTGGCCCAAGTCCTTGGATCCATGTACCCATGTGGGAGACCTAGAAGAAGCTACTGGTTTTTGGCTTCAGATTGTCCCAGCTCCAGAGTTACACAAGAGAGAAGGAGAGACAGAGAGATCTTCCATCTGCTGCTTCACTCCACAAATGGCCACAATGACCAGGGCTGGGCCAAGCCAAAGCCAGGAACCCAGAGCTTCTTCAGGGTCTCCCACATGGGTGCAGGGGCCTAAGGACTTGGACCACCCTCCACTGCTTTCCCAAGCAAATTAGCAGGGAATTGGATTGGAACTGGAGCAGCCAGAACATGAACCAGTGCCCATTTGGGATGACAGCACAGCAGGCAGAGGTCTTACCGGCTACACCACAGTGCTGGCCTCAGGATTATCTTTTTTTTCAAGGCTGCATAATAATACATTCTACATGTATACCACATTGTTTTAATCCATAGATGGATATTTAGTGATCTGCTATACAGCATAGTACCAATAGTTAACAATACTGTATTGTACATTTCAAAATTTCCTAAGATGGTAGATCTTATGTTAAGTATTATCATTAATACTAGATAAATTAATAAACAAAAGGGTACTTCAAACAGTTCATGAAAAAATGGAATTAAAATTGTAAGTTTATTTTGGTGAAAAATTAATCAAAAGTTTGCCTAATAAAATGTGGAGGGGTCAGCATTGTAGCATAATGTGTTAAGTTACCACCTGAAATGCCGAAGGCCCATATAATGCCAGCTCCCTGCAAATGTGCCTGGGAAGGCAGGGGAGGATGGCCCAAGTCCTTGGGACCCTGTACCCACATGGGAGACTGGGAAGAAGCTCCTGGCTCCTGGCTTTTGGTTGGCTCAGCTCTGGCCATTGCAGCCATTTGGGGAGTGACAAAGGATGGAAGATTTCTCTCTCTCTCTCTGTTTCTCTCTGTTTCTCCCTTTCTCTCTTTCTCTCTCTCTGTAACTCTGCCTTTCAAATAAATAAATAAATCATTTAGAAATGTGGAAAATACATGTTACTTAAAAACTATGCATAGATTTCAAAATTTTCCACCAAAATAAACTCATACTTTTAGTTCTATTTTTCCATGAACTTTTCGAAGTACCCTTATAGAGTGGGAAAAGACTTTTGGAGGTGATGGATAGGTTTATAGCATAGATTATGGGAATGATTTCACAGATATATACTTATGTCCAAATTCATCATGTCATATACTTGAAAGTTGTATATAGTACAGCTTTATTTTTTAATGTCAGTCATACTTTACTGAAGTTCAAATTCCAGTTCAGCTACTTCATAGCTATGTGATTTTGGATAAGTTACTTACTTTCCTTGTGATTTTGTTTTCTCATTTGTAAAATGGGAATTACAGTACCTAGCCCACAGCATTGTTGTGAAAATTGATTGAGTTCACATATTGAAGCACCTAGTATGGTTCCTAGCACAGGATAATCACTCAGTAACTGTCAGCTGTTATTTTTATTATATGCCAACAATTGAGAAGAGCCAAACCATACTACTAGCTTGTTCCAAAAATAACTGTGATGTAAGTGAAGAATTGTAAGAGGTATTCTAATATTAAAAGAGAAAATAGATATGTGAGCAGTCTTACAAAGCTTCAAATAAGAAAACATTGGAAATCTATAATGCTAACTTTTGATACTAGGATTGAGGATTAAAAAAAAGATTGTTCAAAAGCTTTGCCAGTAACAATTAAGCTGTTGAGCAGTGTGTGTGTGTGTGTGTGTGTGTGTGTCTGTGTGTGTCTGTGTGTCTGTGTCTCTGTTTGGGTATTATTTGAATGTCTTCATGTCATGATCCAAGAGTCTTTGACTTTTAGAGGATGTGGGAAAAGCAAATGTAGTTGACTGAGTTCTGTACATTTTTTTCAAGATTGAATTTGTAGTTTATAGTTCAGCAGGGCATTTAAGAAGCTAGACCAAAACAACTGACCACAAAGCTGCAGACACAATTCCCCAAGTTTTCAGAAATATGGACGCTGAAACCGGACTCTCCCTTGAACACATTTGTGTTGACAATGTGAAAGGCAAAATGTACTAGACAATTAAGGAAGTGATTGTATGCATACAGGCTATCACCAAAGGGACAATCTTCATTCATGAGAACTGTTTCAAAGAAAAGGAAGGAAACTTGAGGTATACTAAGGCAGTTATCTGCAAGTCCTACTGGAGTCAGAAAACAGGACAGAGATGGGTCTCGTCTTGGAATAATGTGCCAGAGTAGGATGGACCCTTGTGAGCAGTCTTTTTCTGGAAAGCAGAAGGGTGGAAGGATCCTTCACTGCTTTCTGGGGTGTATAGGATTCTGGCAAACTTTAGAACTGTCATTGTTTTTCCTTTTTAGAAGACACATGTCATTCATCATTGAGCAGCTCAGAGGTGAACTTAAATTTCTTGAATGGAGTGAAACAGAGTAATAAGAAATAGCCTCTTGAGAGCTCCTGTTGGTGTTGTTCCTGTAGAACCAGTTGAACTATGTGGTGGAAAAAGTCAGTTGTTTTAGGATCTTAGAGACTAGACATCTTAAAAGAAGGATGGCTAAAGCAAAAAAAAACACAAAGGAATATGAATATAAAAAGTTATAGTAGGGGTAAGCATTTGGCCTCATGGATAAGACACTGTTAAGGAGACCCCATCAAACTGCCTAGATTCAAAAACCACCTCTGGCTCCCAATTCCAGCTTCCTGCTAATGCACACTCTGGGCAGCAGTGGTGATTGCTCAAGTAGTTGGATTCCTGCCAACCATGTAATAGACCTGGATTAAGTCCTGGCTCCTGGCTTCAGCCCCTTGGCTGTTGCAGGCATTTGGGGATTAAATCAGCAGAGGGCGCTCTCTCTATCAGTCTGTACCCCTCTCCCTCCCTTGCTCCCTACCCCTACCCCCCCCCCACCACCACCCCCACCCCCACCCCCCGCTGCAAAAAAAAAAAAAGTTAAAGAGCCAAACCAAGAAAGAACCCTTAAAGTCAACTACCCGGGTAAAGCCACCGCCTGCAGTGCCGGCATCCCATATGGGTGCCAGTTTGAGTCCCGGCTGCTCCACTTCTGATCCAGTGCTCTGCTATGGCCTGGGAAAGCAGCAGAAGATGGCCCAAGTCCTTGGGCCCCTGCACCTTCATGTGAGACCAGGAGGAAGCTCCTGGCTCCTGGCTTCGAATCGGTGCAGCTCTGGCCATTGCAGCCATTTGGGGAGTAACTCTTTCAAATAAATAAATAAATAAAATCTTTTTTTTAAAAAGTTAACCATCTGGTGTATTCTAAGACATCAGTAGAAGGAGAACTTTCCATTTTGCAGTATTGCTCATAGAACCAGAACGTGGATGCTACTGACAATGTTGTTTGTCCACAGTCTTGGTTACCTCTCCTCTAAGGATGTGTACCACCCAAGCATTTCTCTAGACTTATGTAGTGGTCTAGGCAGCAGCTTGTTCAAGGAGAATTCCAGTCATGTATGCTCTGCTTGGTGCTATATTCTTTTAGGTTTATGTCAAGTTGTTGAGCTTTAGCTGGCAGTGTTGTTTCAGATCCTGATAGGGATTCCAGCAGTCAGGTTTCAGTTCTCAGTGACTCTGAGCCAGGTAGGAGTAAGAAAAAATTTTAAGTTAGTTTGGAAAATAGTAACTAGATGTTGAAGAAGACTGGAAAAAATGAAAATTTAGTAAAGATTCACAATTTGGGCAAGGCAGCAGGATTCAGTTTGATTTATAAGTTGGCACCCAAACTGATTTTACCACAGAAGGGAAGGAGTCAGTTCTGTCTCTACCAGACAAGATAATATTTGCCCACCCATCAGCAAACTACACTTTCTAAAGAGATACAAAATAGCTCAAAGGCAATGAACAGGGCTAGGCTCTGATAACCTGGATGTGCTATAGATGAACAGTTTTCTGTTGGCACACAGAATTTCTCTCTACAGTCACCCCTTTTGAACAAAGATAATCTAAAAGAAACATTATTCCTGGTGGCAGGCATTTCGATGCAGCAGAATAAGCTGTTGCTTGGGACAGCCATATCCCCATATGGGAGCACCAATTCAAGTCTCAGCTGTTCCACTTCTGATCCAGCTTCCTGCCAATGCAGCTTGGAAGGCAGCTGATGATGGCACAGGTACCTGGGTCCCTGCCCCCTATGTGGGAGACCCAGATGGTGTTCCAGACTCCTGGCTTTGGCCTGGCCCAGCCCCTGCTGTTGCAGGCATTTGGGAAGTGAGCCAGCAGATGGAGGATCTCTCTCCCTCCCTCTGTCATTCTTTTAAATAAATAAATAGTCTCTTTTAAGAAAAAAAAAGATTATTCTTGAATACAAAATAAGGCTGGTTTCACAACCAACAAAAGAAAAATAAATTGGAGTTCATCAAAATTTAAAACTTTTGTATATCAAAGGACATTATCAAGAAAGTGGAAAGACAGCCTACAGGGTGGTAGAAAATGTTTGCAAATCATACTTGATAAAGATCTGAAATCCAAAATACAAATAACTTTTACAGTTCAACAACAAAAAGAACTAAATAGTGCAATTTTAAAATGGGCAAAGGGCTTGAATAGACATTTCTTCAAAGAAGAAATGGCCAACAAGTACAAGAAACAATGTTGAATATCATTAGTCATCAGGGAAATGCAAATCAAATCCACAATGATATACCACTTCCCACATACTAAGATTGCTAGCTTTAACACACACATACACAGATATACACACAGACAACTGGAAAACAGTTATTGGTGAGGATATGGAATAATTGGAGCCCTTGTACCCCTTTTGGCAGAAGTATAAAATGGTAAAAGCCACTGTGAAAAACAGGTTGATTGTTCCTCAAAAGTTAAACATAGAATCACCATATGACCTAATGCCTCAATTCCTAAGTATTTATGTCCAAAAGAATTGCAAACAGAGTCAAACAAATACCTGTACAAAGATGTTCGTAACAGCACTATTCACAATAGCAAAAAAGGTGAAATAGATGAATAGGCAAAATGTAGTGTGTGTGTGAAGGAGAGATAGAGGGATTGGCGGGGTAGAGAGAGACTGAGACTATATTATTCATCCATAAAAAAAGGAATGAAGTACTAATATATGCTACACGTGAATGAACCTCAGAAACGTGTTAAGTGAAAGGATCCATACTGAAAAGGTCACATATTATATGACTCCATTTATATGAAGTAACCAAAATAGGTAAATCCATAAAGACAGAACAGAGATTGGTGGTTATCAGGGAATGCAGGAAAAGGCATAAGGAATGATTACTTAATGAGTATGGGGTTTTCTTCTGAGGTGATGTTTTGGACCTACATTGTGTGAAGGTTGATCAATATTGTCAATTTTACTGAATGCCACTGAATTGTACACATTAAAATAGTTGATTTTATATCAATAAAACATTTCAAAATAAAAATCAAGTCTCATTAGATTTAGTCTGATTATTTACATAAGCACAGCAAGAATGGTCACTTATCATATAGAGCTTCTTAGCTTGTTTTGCTGAAAGTTTTCATAAGGAATCTCCCTTTGGAATTTTAAGAGCTTATTAAGGCTAAGAAGCCAAGTTAAGAATATTTTACCTGTGGTACCTATAAACTTGGGAGAAATGCCCTCTGTTAGAGGCTCCCAAAGTCTCTGAGGGATCCTGCCAGGAAGGAACCTTCTTTACTCACTTGTCAGGCGGGGAACACTTTAAGGCTGGTGCCAGCCTAGTTTTCCCAAGAGGACTTTGTATGCATTGGCTCCATAGAATCAGCCTGACTTCCTCAAAAGTATCTAATCATATCTGATTCACTGAGCGTCATTAACAAATACAACATTCTAGGAAAGGTCTTGGTAATGACAAGGTAACAAGGATAGACAGATCTTTATTCTAGTTATGCAGATGATTATGTTGCTGTGAAAATAAGAATACTCAATGAAGAGATCTGAATCCTGAAGAGCTCAAGTGGGGAGAATAATATTTCCATTTGCAAATGTTTCATTTCTCTTTATAGCGACATCATCTACTAAATAGTTAGGAGTTACAGATAGCGTTAAGAGAGAATACAGATGGGTTCCTTATATAGCCAAGATTAGAATATTAAATCATCAGCAATATTCCAAACAAAACCCACAGTCATTCCTCATCAGTCCATTCAGGTCTATGTAACTAGTTCTTGTTCCACGCACCCTTAGATTAGTGGTTTTGCGAACCTACCTGCTTCTCACTCAACTAGCACTTTTAAAATCCTGACTTCACTGGTGTGGTCTCAGAGTTGTTTCAGTTATCCCAGCAGAAGCCTGGACACAAAAGTGCCAGGCATAGTTCCTTTCCACAGGGCTTCCAGAACGTCCTTCTTTGTTGAAGATGAAGCCCTCTAGCTTGTAGATGATTGCAAGTGCTTTTGGGGAAGCATCGGAGTAAAACATAAAAAGCTATCTATAGATGACAAAAGACTTACAATAGCTGTGGTTACCTTATTACTGATCATTTTCAAAGGTAAAAATCCAAGAGTTCATTACAAGAATAATAATGCAACTGACAAGGAAATGTAGTTGTTTCTGTGGCATGCAAAATAAGATAAAAGCCAATCCCCCAAAAATTTTAGACAAAATATCTGTAAACATAATGATTAACCCTATTTTCAAAAAAGAGGAGATATTATACCTAATTTATAAAAGTGTATGAACATAACCTTCACAGAGAAAAAAAGAAAGTAGACATAATAATCCTGACATAACACTGTGAGTGTAACAAGCATATAGTTAGAAAATACCAAAAATATATCAAATAAAGACATTCAGTAATCCAGAATAGGCCTTAAACATCTATATATCAATGAAGTTTATATTGGTAAGTAACATGAATCATCAACTGAAAATTACTGACCAGGAAGTTACTAAATTGAAAATAAAGAAGAAAGTTGAGACTAGCTTAACATTTTTTTAAAAAAAATGCAATTATGAATGAAAGCACATTACTTGTAGTTTCTAATATCAGACAAAACAGCCCAAGGACTCTGACAGATAGAAACCTATCAGGACCAAGGAGGGTCTTGATGCATCTATAAGAACTTCCCATACAGTGTACAATTTTTTTTCTTTTTTTTTTAAAGATTTTATTTATTTATTCGACAGAGTTACAGAGAGAGAGAGACAGAGAGAAAGGTCTTCTTTCCGTTGGTTCACTCCCCAAATGGCCGCTACAGCCAGCGCTGCACCAATCCGAAGCCAGGAGCCAGGTGCTTCTTCCTGGTCTCCCCTGCGGGTGCAGGCGCCCAAACACTTGGGCCATCCTCCACTGACCTCCCGGGCCACAGCAGAGAGCTGGACTAGGAGAGGAGCAACCGGGTCTAGAACCCAGCGCCCATATGGGATGCCGGCACCACAGGCAGAGGATTAACAAAGTGAGCCACGGCACCGGCCCACAGTGTACAATTTTCAAACTGTTTTTATAAATATTAAGAACAATTTACCTATATTAATTTAACCTAGGGAAGGCAGAGCATCCCTTCTGATTTGACAAGTCTTCCTATGCAATTCATGAATACTAACATGTCAAAGAAACCTAATTCTTACTAGTACCTTACTTTTTCCAAGTGAACAAATCCTTTGTGATTTTCCATGGGCCCTCTGAGACTTGATTAAGATAGGACGAAGCATTAATAAAAAAAACAATATTTGACTCTCTATTTTACCAAAGGGATGTTAAAAGTTTTCCACAGTAAACATTGGAAGTAACATGATTGTGAAAAACCTCAGTTCTTTCCTAAGCCAGAAGACTTTGCTTTCTTAAATAATCAAGGACACAGCAAAGTCGACATAAGGCATAGAAGATACTCTGGTAAGACACAGGCTCTTTGTTATCTAGAAAGATTACTCAGAAGATAAATCAAAATCTTTACAACCTGTCATCAAGAACAGACCAATAATTCAAACACTTTTGTCATTTTACCAGAGAAAACCAAATTCTGGTTTTGTATCAGTGTATTTGATAACAAAGTTCTTTTTGAAAACCTTTTGAATAAGATTCAAACCTTAACTTTGATCTCAATAAATAAAATTTGCTTTTGTGAACATTCTACAACTTTCTGTCTCCATATACATCCTTTATGGTACAACTTCTCTAAGTGGCAAAAAAGGACACCTTTGGGGCAAGCATTTAGCCTGGCTATTAGAATGTCTACATCTCATATCAAAGGGCCTGGATTCAAGTTCTAGCTCCATCCCCAATTCCAGCTTCCTATTAATGCATACCCTGGGAGACAGCAGGTAATTTCTCAAGTACTTGGATCCTTTGCCATTCGTGCAGGAGACCTAGGTTGCATTCCTGGCTCCTGGCTTTAGCCTGCCCCAGCCTGGTCATTGCACATCATTTGGGAAGTGAACCAGTGACTGGGAGATCTGTCTGTCTCTGTGCCTCGTAAAAAATAAATTTTGAAAACAATACCTTCATTAACATATATATATACATATATCTATATAGAGAAGGAGAAATATATCTGTGGGATGTGAAAATAGGAAGCAAAAGCATGTAACCCAAAATTCTGTGTAGTAATTAATGTTTCAGTATTCTCTTATAAATTATCTAGCTAACTAATGAATATTCATCTATTAATTCAATTTTGTATCAGCCCGAAGTTTTCAGTTGCCTAACGATCTTAAAAGTTGTCATTAAGCTGATGTACTTACTACAAGACATAACTATGGTTGAAATCAAGTTTGTCAGAATAATGACTCAATCTGGTTAAACAAATTTACATTTTTCATAATCTTAAACATTTTAGAAGTAATATTAGCACATGCAATCAGTAAAGCTTTATACATTTAGGAAGAAACTGTCCAAGGACAATAAAAATCTACCTGTATATCACACCCCTCACTGGTAAATCAGAAAAGATGTAGTTGGTTTTAATAAATTAAAATTACTGAATTAACCTTATCTGCCAAAGATTTACCTAAAGTATGTGAACTTGAAATCTTAAAACATTTGGGTATTGGCCGGCGCCGCGGCTCACTAGGCTAATCCTCCTCCTGTGGCGCCGGCACACCGGGTTCTAGTCCCTGTCAAGGTGCCAGATTCTGTCCCAGTTGCTCCTCTTCCAGTCAGCTCTCTGCTGCGGCCCAGGAGTGCAGTGGAGGATGGCCCAAGTCCTTGGGCCCTGCACCTGCATGGGAGACCAGGAGAAGCACCTGGCTCCTGGCTTCGGATCAGCATGGTGCAGTGGCTGCAGTGCGCTGGCCACAGCGGCCACTGAGGGGTGAACCAACGGCAAAGGAAGACCTTTCTCTCTCTCTCTCTCTCTCTCTCTCACTGTCCACTCTGCCTGTCAAAAAATAAAAATAAACATTTGGATATGTTTTATAGGCATACTTTTTTTAGCACCTTGAAAATCTTGAAAGTTCAATTTCTAGGAATTTTAGGAATATTTTGTTTATCTAAGTGCTTACTTATTTCTGTAAGCCAATGAGAAGAGAGCTCCTTTATTTAAGAGATTTTATGATCTAAAATCCCATCCAGAGGTGAAAATATCATTCAGTCACACAATGATACATTAAAGATTCTCTGAATATAGACATTATCATCATCATTACCCAGGCTACTGACATAAGGAGGACGTTCATTAGGAACATGTTAAAGGAAAGGAAGGGGACCAGTAGTTTTATAGAAGCAGATAAACAAGAGAATCATCCCAAAGTCGTATGGTAGTCATGAGGAAAGATGAGGATGAGTCTGATCTTGGAATGTGCTGGAGCAATGTAGTCCTTTGTGGTTAACCATTTCTGGGAACCTAAAAGGGTAAGGAGTTTCTTTAACCAACACTGCTTTCCAGAAGCAGAGTTCAGATCAAGTTCAATATTGTCAATGAGATGAGCCTACTTTGTCAATTTTGTCTATAAAATTCCTCTTTTTTCTCCTTCATATGCCACATTATTTCTGGTTGCCTTTTTTGTTTTTCATTTTTCTGTACTTATGACTTGTCTTTCCTAACTTAAATGTAGGTTCACTGAGGGAAGGAACTATATCTTGTATTGATTTGTATTCCTCCTCCTCCCCATCTCCCTTCTCGTTTTGCCTAGTACTTAATGTTCTGTCCCATCTATCCAAAGGTTATTGATGTTCAGTAGGAGGACAGATTATCTCTTGCTTGATGTGCTAAGACAGCAGATTTATAAAATCTAATCTTAACAAAATTGGAAAATAGCATTTGCCTCCAAGAATTTTAAAAGACACATATTCTTACTTAGAGAGAATTCATGGATGGACAAATCCTTTTCTTTAATTGGTTTCTTCCCATTTGCATACCTAAGGCCAAGCTCTTCTTTGGATAGATGATTGCTGAGTTCACCTTATTGATGCAAAGCTGATGTTTAATGACATTTTCACCAACTTCCTGCCCACCAATGTACCTCTCTCATTGATTCAGTCTGTGAACAAGGCTATTGCAGAGAATATAAGTTGTTCTAATGGAAGAAATTTCACCAAGAAGTTTATGAATTGTATAAGCACTAGAAAGTTTTATAGTCTCATAGTAGCAAAGAGACCATTTTAAATGTTGCTCATGCCTAGAATTCTGTTTCAAAGAAAATCTCAGAGTGAACTTAGGAAAAAATGGGCTAGATATTTGGAGTGTCTGTGGAAGCAAAAGGAACTGAAGCATTTATAATGAAGCCTTAAAATAAATTATAAAACATTCTTGATGAAAAAGAATGTGCTTTTATATCTAATAAGCAAGGCTTAATGGAAATGTAATATAAGAGTGGGTTAATGTTGACAAGAGGTTAAAGTGACACAGTATCACCAATAGAAAAAAAAAGTTTACAGACACCAGTGAAGTCCATAAAAACAAATTTTGTGAAGGAAACAAAATAGAAAAGGCTCCTTCAGGGACTAGCATTGTGACACAGCAAGTTAAGCCACTTCTTGCCATGCCAGCATCCAACACCAGAGCACCAGTTTCAAGTATGGCTATGCCGCTTCTGATCCAGCTTCTTGCTAATGCAACTAGGAAGGCAGTGGATGATGGCCCAAGTGCTTGGGCCCCTGCCACCCATGTAGGAGACCAGGATGGAGTTCCTGCTCCTGGCTTCAAACTGGCCTGAACCTGGCTGTTGCAACCATTTGGGGAATGAACCAGTATGATGGAAGATCTCTTTCTTTCACTCTCTCTTTCACTCTCTCTCTCTCTGTCTCTCTTTCTCCCTCTCTCTCTTTCAAATAAATAATCTTAAAAAATAAGAAAAGGCTGCTTTACTCTGCACTCTAATAATTACATTTACAGAAAGGCAACCACATTATGCTGCCTTGGAGGTTATGCATTTGTAAATTCTATACTCAGCTTTTATGAGTAACAAGTGTGGAAACTCATTTGAAAACAAAAACAAACAAAAAACTTCTAGGTTGTGCCACAGGATCGGGACAGAGAGTTCAGGCTCCAACATCTTTCGACTGGGCTGAGTAAGATTGTCGTTAAGGCCTTTCCGGAGTCTAGCTTTCTTAAAGTCTTATAAGTGATAATCTGTGTTCGTCATGATGACCCCAAAGTACCACCCATTTTTGCAAGTGATTCCTGAATCATCAGAGTAAGATTCTGTCTTGCTCAAAACAGTTAAAATATTCTAATGCTTTGAAAATGTGGGATATTGAATGGAAAATGTTACCGATCAACCTGAATATTTACTTTACCAAAACACTTCATTCGTTGATCATTCTGAGTCATTTAATATGGAATCTTTGTAGGTAGATTTTTATTTTTCTTAAAAGAATGGGGAATTTTAAAGACTAGATCTCAAGGGTTAGATCCTTGGCTGTAAATACTCCCTTGGATTGCTTTCTGGCTGTTGGCTGTAGCAACTTGTTTTCTTGCAGAGATGAAGCATCTGGTTTTTGTTATCTCAATGATGCTGTCCTGGGAATATTACGATTGCGACGGAAATTTGACCGTATTCTCTATGTGGATTTGGATCTGCACCATGGAGATGGTAAGCCCTCCAGTTTCAAAGATGCTTCACTACTAGGACAGCCGGTTTTGATAAGTAAAGCTACTTCTAGGCAACTGGTACAAGGAGAAGTGCCTATTGCAGTTGAAATTTTCTTAATTGAAGATTCTTTAAGTAGATAATACAGAGATTCCTCTAACTGATGCAATTTGTGCCATGCTGCACAAGCCGGCTCCTACCATTTTCCCACTTCTTCTCTTATAGTAAAGCATTCCAGTAGAGAATATTAAGAGGTGGAACTCTTACCTATATTTCCTGAGCTCGGGAAGCTCCCCCAGGTCATTTCCATCGGTTCTAAGAGAAATTTGTAGTTAGAACTGACAGTCTTGTCTCTTCTCATTGATTCTTCTCCCAAGATAGTAAGGGAATATGAAGAACTAACATTTTGAATTTTTAATCAATAGGCTACCAACTCATGTAGTAATTAGAATCTGTGCCACTTTCTCTGTATTGCTAGAATATTTGATCCTACACAAACCCAGGGCATTTTCCCTAACTTTACAAAACAGAATCTCTCAACACTTTGTCTTAACCCATTAATCCCCTCGTAGTGGACTCCACTGAAAGAATTTATCTAACCCTCCTATATAGTTTCCATCTAGAACATAGAACTCCCTTCACTGTTGTCACATTCTGTTTCTTTAAGAAATCCTATCTGTGGCCGGCGCCGCGGCTCACTAGGCTAATCCTCCGCCTTGCGGCGCCGAAACACCGGGTTCTAGTCCCGGTCGGGGCGCCGGATTCTGTCCCGGTTGCCCCTCTTCCAGGCCAGCTCTCTGCTGTGGCCCGGGAGTGCAGTGGAGGATGACCCAAGTGCATGGGCCCTGCACCCCATGGGAGACCAGGAGAAGCACCTGGCTCCTGCCATCGGATCAGCGCAGTGCGCTGGCCGCGGCGGCCATTGGAGGGTGAACCAACGGCAAAGGAAGACCTTTCTCTCTGTCTCTCTCTCTCTCTCACTGTCCACTCTGCCTGTCAAAAAAAAAAAAAAAAAGAAATCCTATCTGTGATACATAGTATTTCTATTTATTTAGTCAGTAAATTATTACTTAAGGATATCTCTCCTCCTTGTCTAAGTCAGTAATAGCTGCTTCCCTGTTTGTAGGATTTTTTTTTAAGGCAAACTAACATAATCAAGGCATAACCAAGGAAAAGAATAGTATCTTTCTGAGGGTAGGGTTAGTTCTGCTACCAAAACAGAAAAAGAAGAAAGAAATTTTGGGAAGAACCCTCTCAGGGAGCTTCACTTACATGGACACTACCATGAAATGGTGACATAAAATTAAAGGGAACATAGAGAAGACAGGATGGTTAAAACAGCCAACAATACAACTTTGATAACCGTCTTCTCTAAATTTCTGAATACTCTGCCAGTTCTGAATACATCTTGCTCAGAGCTCTTTATTGCCTAAAACAGGGGGTGGTATTTGACTTATGGCTTATTTTTGTATAGCTAGCGAGCTAAGAATGGCTTTTCTATTTCTGAATGGTTGTAAAGGGTTCTATTTCTAAAAGGTTGTGTGTGTGTGTGTGTGTGTGTGTGTGTGTAATCTTATATCTTATACATACATACACATATGCAATAGAGACTCTAATTAGTTTGGAAAGCCTAAGATGTAGCTAGTTTGCTGATCTCTGGCCTAGAGCAATGGTCTCAAACTTGAATGTGCATCAGGATGACCTTAGAAAGTTATTTTCAAATGAACATTGCTGGGCCACACCCTCCAGATATTCAGATCTGGTAGATCAGGTATGGAACCAGTGGTTCTACATTTTAGAAACACCTCAGTTTTTCTGCAGGCTATACTTTGAAAAACAAGTGGTCTTCACCATCCTAGGTTCTAGCCCCCACCACCATGGCTGGAAGCCAGGTGACCCCATGGCCCAACCACCGGTGTTAGCTCCACACCCACCCTAATGGGATTCACTGCTCCTACTTCCCTGCCCAATCCCCAGCAAAGGGGATTAACAGGACCTGTTCCTGAATACGTGGCTCTCTATTTCTCTCTTTCCCTCTTTCCCCCTCTCTCTCTTGACTCTTACGCTCTCCTTCTCCCTCTTTTCCTTCTTCGCCCCTTCCCTCCAGTCTGTCCGGTTTCCCCCAATAAACTCTTTCCCTTAAAAAAAAAAAAGAAAAGAAAAAAAGAGGGGTGGGCACTGTGGCGTAACAGGTAAAACCGCCACCTGAAGCGCCGGCATCCCATATGGGCACCGGTTCTAGTCCCAGCTGCTCTACTTCCGATCCAGCTCTCTGCTGTGGCCTGGGAAAGCAGTAGAAGATGGCCCACGTCCTTGGACCCCTGCACCCACATGGGAGACTTGGAGGAAACTCCTAGCTCCTGGCTTCGGATCTGCGCCGCTCCGGCCATTGCTGCCAATTGGGGAGTGAACCAGTGAATGGAAGACCTCTCTCTCTGCCTCTCCTTCTCTCTCTGGGTAGCTCTGACTTTCAAATAAATAAATAAATCTTAAAAAAAAAAAAAAACAGTGGTCTTCAAGGTGAATTCTTCTCTCCTTTTACCCTTTCTAGGCCTATCTCAAACAAGCCTATCCTCTTTTTTCTATCTCATTACTTGCTGCCCAGCTACCCTACTCAATAAACGTATATCTCTATCTCCATGACATGTCTAACTATTCCCGTCTCCCTAACTTTGCCTCCCTTTTCTTCTAGTTTTGCTTTCTCACCTCCTTTTGCATCTCCAAGTTTTGCCTATTCACTCAAGTTCCAACAGCAGTGCATTTGCCCTGACCACTCTAGCCCATGTTCTCTTCCTCCTCTCAAGTGTATTGCTTATATCATGATTTGAGATATACTTATATAGTCTTATAATACTACATAATTATTTAATATGTCTGCATCTTCTCTTCCCATAGAAACTTTAAGTTTCTCAGAGCAGTGATGAAGTTGTTTACTTCTTTCTGTCTCATAGAATGCCATGAACCAAAAGTACCATGCATATAGTAGGGGTTCAATAAAATATTTGTTGAATGAATGAATGCCTATAAAATTCAGATAATTAGTATCAGAGTTCAAGAATAGAATCAGCTCTATTGAACCATAGAAGACTGTCACCCGAAACCGTTTCTTTCCATTTGTAATGTTATTTCTACACCATTTAGAGTTTCCTGTTTTAGGCAACTTTTATGGTGTGTTTCATTTCACTTTATTTCCCCTCTTCAGCACCTCCCTTCCAGTGACCCCTGCCCCACCCCCAAATTCTTACACATTTGGTTTATTTTAAATCTCCCACGATTCCATAGCTAGCATCCTGTGGTGGCTTCACTAGCCACTCTTACCCTAACTTCACCTTCTTTCATCAACCCAAGCACTCTCCTCTCTCACACCAAGTCCATATCCTCTACTTATCTGCCTACCTCCTCTTTTAAGTATAGCTTTATAACCATGCTAATGTTATTTCCCATGATAAGAAATACAAATGGCCATTACACACATGATAATGTGCCTAACACACTTAAAAAAAAATCATCTATTATTTTTCACTTTATGTTTCTGTGTGGGAACAAACTGTTGAAATCCTTACTTAAGGTATACTAAGCTGATCTTCTGTATACTAAGATAATCGAAAATGAATCTTGATGTGAATGGAAGGGGAGAGGGAGTGGGAAAGGGGAGGGTGGTGGGTGGGAGGGACGGTATGGGGGGGAAAGCCATTGTAACCCATGAGACGTACTTTGGAAATTTATATTCATTAAATAAAAGATAAAAAAAAAAAAAAACCATACCATGAAAAAAAAAAAATAAAATAAAATAAAATCTACCCCATGCCAAAGTGCTCTGGGGCCTCTGAGCACATTCACAAAGAACACAGTGTGACTATAGGTGGTATTTTGTCAATTACAATTTCCTGAACTAAAAATAAATATAAATTTTGAATAGAAAAAAAAAAACAAATGTAAATAAGAACAAGAATATTCTTTCTGCCTAAGATTAAAAAGAATAATAGCCAATGCTAGTCAAAGTGTGAGAAAATGGGAACTCTCATACAGGAATGGTTGAAGTGTACACTGGTATAATATTTCTGGATTAGGATAAATCGTCAGGATTTTCATGTCTATGCTTCAGTTTCTAAGTTGAAATGCTATTTTCATTTACTTTGTTTTTATTTTGTTTACTTCATGCTTTGTACCTGCAGCCTTTAACTGGTTTTAGCCTCCTCCCTAGGGCAAAACATAAGGCTTGGGAAATTCAAACATACCTGTTATATACAAATAGAGTTAGTATTTTTTTAAGGTCTCCACTGGCCTGTAATGAAGACTGAAAACAGTAAGCAAACACAGAGACAATTTCTTTGTTTGAAGTGTAAAAGAGGATAGTACCTTAATTTGCTAATAGTCCTTCCATTCTACCAAGTGCTTATCCTGCTGTGTTCATATATGATTCTGAGAGGAAAGGGGTGGTGGTAGACAGTGTGTTTATCAGTAGAAGGAATGAATGGCTTGTGGGGATTATTTTCAATCCCAGCTTGTATCTCTCAGGCTTCTAGTCATTTTTTAGCCTGTCTAAATGAAAAGGAGACCCCATTCTAGAAAAGTTCCCCCCTCCCACCTTTCTCTAGGCCTTAAATCTCCATTATAAAACTGCTGCTAATGGGGTAGGCATTGTGCTGCATGTTAAGCTGCCACCTGTGATGCTGGCATCCCATATGGGCACCAGCCTGCCTGCTCCACTTCCGATCCAGCTCCCTGTTAATATGTTTGGGAAAGCAGTGGAAGACAGCCCAAGGGCTTGGGCCCCTGAACCCATGTGGGAGACCTGGATGGATTTCCCTGCTCCTGGCTTCAGCCTGGCCCAGCCCTGGCCATTGTAGCCATTTGGGGAGTGAACCAGTGAAAGAAAGATCTCTCTGTCTCCTCTCTCTCTCTCTCATTCTGCCTTTCAAATAAATAAATATATAAAATCTTTTTGAAAAAACTGCTGGTCAGAGACAAGACCATGAGTATTTTCAGCCTTCCCTGTTTTAGCCAGAAAGTTGTACCATAAATTACTCAGAACACATGAGACTTTGGGTGTCTTGCATTTATAACCAAATCTGTATTAGTGACAGATACTTTATAATTAAATTTTCTCTATACAATGCCTAATGCTTGTATTGGTCATAGTTTTCAAAGGGTTATCATATTGTACTTCTTTGAAAAAAACTCAAGAAGTTATGTGGAACCACTTAAACAAAACAAAGCAAAACATAAAATGTCTAAGATAGTGCCATTTTCCTCTATTCAGTTCTGTTAATAATGCCTTGATTCTGAGCTCTTACCATTCCCCACCTTTTAGAACAAGTTGTCAAAGAGGCCCCAGACAGGCCAGTGCTTAGAAAGGGGAAGTTCAATTACAGCTTACCATGAATCTGAAGAGGTATTGTCAAAATTCACTCAGGGCCAAAGTCCTACCTCATCCTGTAATTACAGAGGTCATAGACCAGAGGTTTATGTTACTTTTATTCCTTGGCTTGTTCCCTTTTTTATTGTTGCCTTCTCATCTCCCCTTCTTCCCATGGTTGCTTTCTAGATTTTCAGGTATTAAAAGCGTGAGCTCCATATATAGAGCAATTTGGCTGACATTTGTTTCTCTGGTAGGTGTGGAAGATGCCTTCAGTTTCACCTCCAAAGTCATGACTGTGTCACTGCACAAATTCTCCCCAGGATTTTTCCCAGGCAAGTTACCTGTGTGCTCCATGTTGTATTTCATAAATAGTACTGTAATTTCTCTATACATTTCTTATATGTTATATTTGAATACTTCCCTGCTGTTAATACCCTATTGGTGCTAGCCTAAGCAAAAATTTTACACAAATCACCTCCAGTGACAATAACACAAAGAATGACAACACTGTTTCTTTTTCCAGATGATTTTTATGGACTGTCAACAGACAGATCACTTATACTCACCATACCATCAAATAGCACATGCAACTCCTAACATCCTGATAATTTACAATGATATATTGATATTATGTCAACCTTCGAAGCATGAAAAGCCAAGCAAAGGAGTTCATCTCTTATTTTTATTTGACCCAGTAAGATGGAAACTAAGGTTTTCCACTTTCTTTATGGTTTTCCTACTTCCCCAACATTGTGGGTCATACTTACCTGTCCATATTATGTTTCTTAATCTCATTTCCTTAGAAACTATCACTAATTCAGCATTATTCTCTTAATTGACCTTTTTGAGCTTCTAATTCATATCAGAGAATCCTTTAAGCTGTCTAGGTCTCATGTTCTTAATAACTGATGACTGTGCTCCTCTCTGTTACAGGAACAGGTGATATGTGTGATGTTGGCCTGGGGAGGGGACGGTACTACAGTGTAAATGTGCCCATTCAGGATGGCATACAGGATGAGAAATATTACCACATCTGTGAAAGGTATGGCAGCAACTCTGAGACAGTAGCAAGTAGATTACGTTTCTGTAGGATTAGGTTGTCCCCAGTCTCACAGAATCCTTGTTTTTAAAGAGCAGTTTGGAAAAGAAAACCACTATATACCCAGACAGCTTTTACACACTGTTCATTATGTGTATTTTATCATGTAGCCATTCTCTGTTGGGGAGAACTGTGCTGCAGGTTCGATCTTACCTACTACCTAGTATTGGTTAGGGGCATCTCAAGAGCAGAACCATTAGACTGGCCTGCTAAATTCCATATCTGATAGTCTCTCCGCTAATGAAATTTGTGTGTGTAATTCTTTAACCTGGCAGGGTACATTTCAGTTTTCCATTTATGAAGACCTCTGTTCCCTCCACTGGTGTGAATATTAGAGAGCTGACTATAATTCTTTATCACATGTTCTTGTGTTCTATCCACCATGTTAAAATTGGAGTCAGAAACCTGTTCATTTATACTGTGGTTAAGAATCAAATGATAAACACTTGTAGGCAGACAGTTTGGTATCAATATGTAGATCACTGGAGTTGAAAAGTCCTACAGAATGGGAGTAGAAATTCACTGCTGACAATGGCATCAGAGACAGTAAGTCTGACTAGCCGCCAGTCAACACTACTGAGGGTAAGCAGTAGGGACTGACATTCTCTCGATCCCTCCCCACTCCCCTCAGCTTGCCTCCCATTTCTCCCAATCTCTGGTGGAAAACAGAGACTTCCCAAAGGAGCCTGCATGCACTGGCTATTGTCACTGGCAGTTGTATAAACAAAGTAGAACTATTAAAAAGTAAAAACTTTATGCTTCAAAGGTGCCTCTTAGCTCAAGAGATTTGGTAGGCCAAGTCATCATGCAGTCATTCAGCAGCACTAGCCTCTTCATGATTTTGATCATATCCCCTGGCCACCTCTGTATTTTCAGACTGAAAAGGCCCTTTTTTTTTTTTTGAACCTGCCACTGATGGTTTAATTGCCCTTCTTTGTTCCCCTTAGGCTCTGTTCTGTCCTTGAGATGTGATCAGAGCTACTTATATAACTACCAATGAAGATGCCTTGTGGTTCTATGTAAAAGAATTGTTTTGTTTGTCTTCTTCTTCTTTTTTTTTTTTTTTGGACAGGCAGAGTTAGATAGTGAGAGAGACAGAGAGAAAGGTCTTCCTTCCATTGGTTCACCCCACAAATGGCCGCTATGGCTGGCGCGCTGCACCGATCTGAAGCCAGGAGCCAGGTGCTTCCTCCTGGTCTCCCATGCGGGTGCAGGGCCCAAGCACTTGGGCCATCCTCCACTGCCTTCCCAGGCCACAGAAGAGAGCTGGACTGGAAGAGGAGCAACCAGGACAGAATCTGGCGCCCCAACCAGGACTAGAACCTGGGGTGCCGACGCCGTAGGCGGAGGATTAGCCTAGTGAGCCGCGGCGCCGGCCTTGTTTGTCTTCTAATCTCCTTCTTGACAGTACCCAACATTTTGTTGCTTTGTTGTTGTTGTTGTTGTTATAGCAGGAAACGAGCTTGTTCTCTTCAGTGTACTGTCCACTGGGTTTCCTAGAGCTCTTTCCTGGGTTTTCATTGAAAGGTCAGTACCCATCCTTCTGTGAGTCTAGTTTGTAATATCTGGCCCTCCCCAAATGGATCACCTTCCATGTGTCCCTATGGAAGCTCATCTGCCAATCATAAAGCCTCCTGAGAACTGCCTTTATCCTCCATCAGCTTGGTATTTCACTGCCTGGCAAAGCTGAGTATTATCTGCAGTCTTGAGGATTTCCCAATGCCCACCCCCAAAGAAGTCTACTACTTAACCTTCTTCATTCAGAAAAAAATGTCTTTTTCTCCCTTATATTGTCTCTGCCCCACTCCTTGCAGTAAACCACTTCCTCCTACATAACAAAAAGATTTAAATCCCATGATAATTCATGTTTAAAAACAGTCTTGGTATCAGCCTTAATTAGGAGCATTTAAAAAGTAAGTTTAGCCCCAAGGGAAAGATCTGTAGATTACACAAGATTTCCCTTTACTAGAAACCATTTTGCCACCCGCACCCTGGTAGATTGATGGCTTTTGCGTACAGGAGGCTAGCATTTATTAAAGATTATTCCAGCTTGCCTACTAAAGAACCAGACCTTCATCAGTTTATAGTTCCCAGGGCCCCCTTTGCCTGTGGAGTCACACCAGCAATCCACACAGTGCTCATCCAGAGTAACAGGTTCCAGGTTTTCATTAGAGGTACAATAAGTTTTTCGTTTGATTTCCTTAGAAGTCAGATCTGGTCAGGGCATTATGTGAAGGAACCTCTGATTCCAAGGGTGCCAGGAAGGCTTCCTGGTCCACGCATCTCTCCCATCTATTGGACTACCACCTGAAGTTCTTTTAAAAGGAAGAATACTTTTATTCTACAATTAGAAAAAAAACCTTAAAATGAAATTTTGGCACAACTAACTCTCCTCATCACCGCCCACGAGCCTTTCTTGATAGTACATTTAGAAAGGGTTACAGCATGAGCTCCCTGAGTATTCAAATGGCGCAGGAGAGGAAAAGGGATACAAAAAACAAAGAAACAAACACAAAACAATCTTCAACAACTACACAGTTTTGCAGAAGGCCAGCCCTGCTACTGTGTCACTCAGTCCCAGTCATTATGCTTTTGACTACTTCTAGTGTGTGGCTTGGAACCAAGGTCTCTTGCACATTTGCCATTATTACCTCTGACTCATCTTCATCCCTCAAAAGATGCATTAGACATAGAACGGGCTTCCTCTTCTTCAAACATCGTTCAGTATATCTACTGTCTCCTTTCATCCATTTTGTTCAGTGATCCAACTAGTTCTCTGGCTCACTCCTTGTGATATATAAAGGACCTCTTTGTGCTGACTCACAAGATGCTCTCATTTTTGTTTGCACCCAATTTCTAGTTTGTTTCCTCAATGTGAAATTCACTTACACTATTTTTTCTTTTTTCCTCCTTCCTTCCCCCTTTCCTTCCTTCTTTCCTCTTCTTCCCTTCCTCCCTCCCTTTCTCCTTTTTTTATTTAAATAAGGAGGATTCTTCTCCTTGCTAGAGCCTTTTTTACTTTGCCAGCTTTTCAGGAAAGAACTTGACAGTTTTATCTTTTTTAAAAAAAAAGATTTATTTATTTACTGGAAAGAGTTACCCAGAGAGAGAAGCAGAGGCAGAGAGAGAGAGAGGTCCTCCATCCACTGGTTCACTCCCCAATTGGCCACACACGGTTTTATCTTAAAGTTGGACATTACCCGCCGGCACCGCGGCTCACTAGGCTAATCCTCTGCCTTGCGGTGCTGGCACACCGGGTTCTAGTCCCGGTCGGGGCACCGGATTCTGTCCCGGTTGCCCCTCTTCCAGGCCAGCTCTCTGCTGTGGCCCGGGAGTGCAGTGGAGGATGGCCCAAGTGCTTGGGCCCTGCACGCCATGGGAGACCAGGAGAAGCACCTGGCTCCTGGCTTTGGATCAGCGCGGTGCGCCGGCCGCAGCGCGCCAGCCGTGGCGGCCATTGGAGGGTGAACCAACGGCAAAGGAAGACCTTTCTGTCTCTCTCTCTCTCACTATCCACTCTGCCTGTCAAAAAAAAAAAAAATGGACATTACCTCACCCTCTTTATAAGAAAAATTGACCGAGCTTCTTTTTATAATAGAGTGGATATGAAATCTTTACATTAACATATTCTTTTTTTTTTGACAGGCAGAGTGGACAGTGAGAGAGAGAGACAGAGAGAAAGGTCTTCCTTTGCCGTTGGTTCACCCCCCAATGGCTGCCTCGGCCCGCGCGCTGCGGCCGGCGCACCACGCTGATCCAAAGCCAGGAGCCAGGTACTTCTCCTGGTCTCCCATGGGGTGCAGGGCCCAAGTACTTGGGCCATCCTCCACTGCACTCCCGGGCCACAGCAGAGAGCTGGCCTGGAAGAGGAGCAACCAGGACAGAATCCGGTGCCCCAACCGGGACTAGAACCCGGTGTGCCGGCACCGCAAGGCGGAGGATTAGCCTAGTGAGCCGCGGCGCTGGCCTACATTAACATATTCTAACACCAAAAGACCTTGGGTTCCATTTTATGTGAATGATATTTTTGTAGTTAGATCTCCTTAGGTCATTCAATACTAATGGTGAGGGTCACTATTCCCACAAGCATTCCATAATTTCAGTGGCAGCTACTAGATTCAGTATTACAAGTAGAACCCTGTTGTAATAGCATAAAGAAACATCAACATTGCTCCTGTAAGCACACCTCCCCTTCAAATGGAAGCTTATTGCTTAGAGATCATAGAGATATGTTCTTGAATTAAGTGTAGAAGCACCAACCTCACCCACCCACCTCCATGTCCCCCTCCCCCACCTACCTATAAAGTTTGGTGGTAGAAGGAAGCTATTCTGCCAAAGGGAGGGTTTGTTTCCAAGTTTTGTCATCTGAAAAAGAAGACACCAGGTGTTTTCAAAAAAGTCATGGAAAATGGATATTATGAAAAAAACTATGCATGAATTTCAAATTTTTATACCATAATAAATTTTATGTTTTAATTCTATTTTTCCACCAACTTTCTGAAGTGCCCATTTATTGCTCTGCCTATGTTTAACCTGTTTATTTTCTAATTATATTTGAATGCAATGTTTCATCTATTCTCTGGAACACTGTATTGATGACACTGGGAGCATTTATAGTTAAGGATTGTGATACAGCACCATAAAAAGTACCTCCTTACTGTTGGTCCAAGAGAGGTTTTGATAAATAGTAGGGCTCCACCCTGAAATCTCAAATCTTGTAGGACAATCCATGCTACCTGCCACTGTGAACTGCCGAGATACACATGGAGTTTAAATGAAGAAATGCAGAGTAGCAGTTATATTTCGTATTTTGTATCCTGCCTATCATTTTATAGCCCTAGCAGCCAAAACATATTCTTTACTAAATATCTGATCACTGAATACCATAAGAAAACAATATTTCTGAGGCTTATAATATGTATGGATACATATACTGAAATTGACAGTGTAATGTTTTGAAAAAGCTCACATTAAGAATATTCAACTATTCAACTTTGTAAGATAATTAAATACAGACACTAGATAAATATTTCACCAGAAGGAAGACATCGTTAATGGACTTCTCAATGAATAGCGTTTGTGAGACTCTGTTAAACTGAAATCCTCATTCAGTCTTTATATTCACATATGCAAAACTTCACTAGTAAGAGCTATCAATTCAACCAGAGAAATAACTTTATTCTAGTAAACTACAGTTCATAATGGTAGTTAAAATAAGAATCTACCTGTACTTGGTCCTTGGCCTGTGTAGTTAAGTCCTGTGGTTTATATTATATAGCTCAAAATTTAAAGAAACCGTTTTTTCCCTGTGAGTCCATTGATCTAAAGAAAAATTCCATCAGAGACCCCAGAAATAAAAATAAAACAACTTCATATTTTTACTTCCTTCATTAGCAAAATATTACTTTTATATTTTCAAGAATTATTTTATCGTGTATCAGCTGCTTTTCTCATCATTTGTTCTATTAATTGGCTAGCCAGAGTCACCTACCCAGAAAGAACTTGTTGATTAGGACAACAGCAGGTTCATTAAGGAATAGCTTATTAAAGCCTAAGTTTTTATTCCTGGCTAGAATCTTTTTGTCCATCTATATTGAGCTCCTCTCACATCTAAAAAAAAAAGAGGAGGGAAAAAGCACATTGATAATGCTTAATATAGTATACATACAAAATGTTTTTTTTACAGGAAAATTTTCCTTAGAGTCTGGCACCACCCATCCCTGTAATATGAGATTTTAATTTTTAAAAAAATTTTTTTTGACAGGCAGAGTTAGATAGTGAGAGAGAGACAGAAAAAGGTCTTCCTTCCGTTGGTTCACCCCCCAAAATGGCTGCTACAGCACTGCGCCGATCTGAAGCCAGGAGCCAGGTGCTTCCTCCTGGTCTCCCATGTGGGTGCAGGGCCCAAACACTTGGGCCATCCTCCACTGCACTCCTGGACCACAGCAGAGAGCTGGACTGGAAGATGAGCAACCAGGACTAGAACCTGGGGTGCCAGCGCCGCAGGCGGAGGATTAGCCAAGTGAGCTGTGGCGCCGGCCAAGATTTTAAAAGTTCATGGAAAATGGAATTAAGCGGTAATACAAAATTTTCATGAACTTCCTGAAGCCCCCTTCTACAAATCAGTGATATTTGAAGCATAGGATCAGTTCCTGTGGGTGTGGGGCCAAGATTCACCTCTCTGAGGCCACTCTGACATTGCTGCAGAAGAATTGAGCACCTTAAGTCACTTTGTAGGGTTTTAAAAGTATTAACTAACAAGAAGAAAGAGGGTGGAGGAAAGAACCACCCAAGTGCATAGTTTATCATGTGCCTGGTACTGTGCTTAACATATGACATTGGTTCCTATTCAGATTAAATGTGTACCTTTAAATATATTCAAGCCATTTTACTCATTCAGCAAAAATGTATTGAGTATCTACTTTATGACAGGCACTGTACTAGGCACTGGTGGTAGTAAGCAAGACAAATGAGACTCCTGCACCTTGGAGTTTAGCTTCTAAGGGGGCACTTCTCCATGCCAGAAATTACACTGTAATTTTACATTGCTTCATTTGATCATTATAACCTACAAAGTAGACATTATCATCTTCACTTTACAGTGAGAAAACTGGAGAAAATATTGGCTTTTTTAAGGTCAAACAATTCATAAGTGGGGAAGCCAGAGTCTGAATCCACATCTGTCAGCCTCTTAACCATTGTCCCCAAAGTGTCACATGGAAGCATGAAATTTAATTGTTGCAAACAAAGAAAAAAAAAAAAACCATCCCAAGACTTCTTGGGAAATTTATCTCAGGGGATTGCAGAAAACCCCTTAAAAAAGAGAATCCATTTAGCTGTATGCAAATGAACTCAATGATCTATAATATACTCAATCCATTGTGTGTGTTTATGAAAGTACAACCTAGATTATTGCCAAAAAGAATCCCTTAATCCTGAAGATTTAATTGTAATTTTATGGACGGAAAACAAGAATAAATATTGCCAAAATTTGCTTCTTAGGTTTTAAACTCCTAATTAAAGTTTAGAAACATGAAGATTCTATAAATCCTCTTTTCCCTTCATTTTCATTGAAGAAAATCCCGACTTCCTACCTGAAGATAAACAATGTCACTTGTCGTTCTATAGAAGTCTTCTCATGGAGTTAGTCCTTTTCATTAGGTTTTTAAAGACTAGTATTGCAAAAGTATTTTTTAATACTATACATTTCTGCAACTGTAGGCGGAATTTGTACCACTTCTTGGTCTTGGCAGAAGGCCATGTCTGTGTATAGGGCTGATTCTCCATCCATACTATAAGCTTTTTCACCAACTGAATAAAATGAGAACTAAGGGACATCACTAAAGGACATTTAAGGGATATGTTTCCTTTCACTATTGACTTTTAATGTTAATATTTAAAGAAGAGATGTTTTAATGATGATAAGTTTTTCTTTCATTATAATGATAAGTCATCTAGAATTTATCTTCCACTTGGGACTCCAGACTCCTTATCATTCAATTTTAGAAGCAGGTAGATCTTCACTGAAAGAGAGCCCAACAATTATAATTTATTCCTTTGGGTTTGGTGATGTGGCAAAAGCTATCTAGATGCATACACATTCACATATAAATATTTTAAGCAATACAAAATTTTAAAATTCTCTTTCACTTGATGAGAAGGGATGAACTCTAGAAATTTCCATTTTGAGAACAAATAATTATAGATCCTTGCTTCCATATTCATCCTCATTTTCATTATATTCTGAGAGCTGGTGAAAATTCTTTATAAAATGATTATACCTCTCTTCATCAGGTCACAGTTACACTATCTTTATAATCACTAGCTCACTTTGGCCCAATAATAAAGGCAACTGAAGCTGTTAATTCTTTTTATAAGCCTTGTACCTTGAACTCAGCCCTCCATAAATAAGGTATTTGTGTTAAATGCTTTTGTTCTATATGATAAACTTCTATCCTGCCTCTCCGTGGTATGGCAGATACAAAATTGCCTATTGTTTCTGGAAAATGGATGACTCAGATACTAATTAAGTTCACTTTTAATGTTAGCCACAGGTGGAAATGAGGCCAGAGTAGGCTGTTCATTTATTCTTCCCAGTTTGATGCATCTTTTAAAATGTTAAATTCAAAAGGTATTAAGTGCCTCAAGAATGTAGGATAATTTGGAGGGGGGCAGATAGTGTGCTTCATTATCTGAGTTGTCCTGAACCTTTGGTCAGTGAGCTCACCCAGCCTGGCCCCAGGAAGTGTTTAGGGCTTCAGTGGAGAACTCGTATTTTACCCTCACCTAATCCTTAGAGCTTTTAAATCCAAGTGGTTACAGGGACAGTTTTCATAGTCTTCTCCTTCTCCCCTCAACCAATGGCTTTCATGACCAGTTCCTGAATGGCACCAAGTAGCCCTGACACCATGACAGCTTCCTACTCCAAACAAACACATATTCATAGGTGTTGTATTTTTCATTTATGTCAAAGAGGACAATATTCTGGATTTCTGTGGGTTTGTACTGTCACTCTGACGTACATCTTTCCCACTCTCTTCTTTTTTTAAGAAAAAGATTTATTTATTTGAAAGGCAGAGTGACAGAAAGGAAGAAATGGAGAGAAAGTTCTTCCATCTGCTGGTTCAATCCCCAAATGGCCACAAGGGCCGGGGTTAGGTTAAGCCAGGCCAGAGCTAGGCTAAGCCAAAGCTAGGAGCCAAGAATTCCACTCTGGGTCTCCCACCTGTGCCATCATCCTCTACTTTCCCAGACTCATTAGCAGGGAGCTGGATCAGAAACAGGGCAGCCAGGACCTAAAGCAGCACTCTGATGTGAGATGCCCAAATCCCAAGCAGCAGCTTAATCCACTGCACCACAACACTGGCCCCTCCTGCTCTCTTAGCTCTTACTGATCCCTGCCCCCTGGAGAAAGTGATCCAATTCTTTGGCAGCAATTTAACAGGTTCTGATGTGACAGCATGTTCTGAAACTATCCAGAGGCAGGAAGACTTCATTCCTAAATGGAAATCTTGAGAATTACACCCTTTAATGTAGGGTTGCACTGCAAAGAATCCCAAACTTGACTCTATCTGTGCTTGATAGAACGTTTTACCATCAAAATTCCTATTACTTCTGTAAGCTGCTCGCCACCATGTGCCTCCTACCCTCCCCTTAGGCTTCCTCCTCCTCTAATACTCTTTAGTTGCTGCTGCATCCCTTTGGTCTAGTCCAGAAAATCTACTGTTTACGCTCTGCTTTAACAAGTTATGGCTTTGAATGATGCATCTGACATTGCCATACACCTAGCAGCTGCCAGTACTGATGAGCTGCCTCACTGTGTTCTGTTGACATGGATTGTACAGAGACGGAGCAAAAGCTGGTATCCACCACCTGACAAAAAAGCCCACTGCTAAGCCTGGCTGGACTTTGCTCTGTGTGCACCATTACCTGTTGTGCTACCAGAAAAGATCCATAGCTATTGGTACTTAAAGAAAGACACTCTTCCCAAAGCAGCCGTATCAAATAACCAGCCAACAAGTTAACAAATGAAAGGATATGTGTGTGTGCCAGGGACTACAGGGTGTGTGTTTGCCTAGAGATGGGGCAAGTGCAGTTGAGTAGTGAGCTAGAGGTGAAGGGGTTCATATGTGCCAACTCCACGCAGGAGAATCCTGAAGAGTGAAAGGAGAGCTGGGGCAATGGAGTCGGGGGGCCATCTTAAATATATCAGGGGTGAATTAGAAAACTATCTATTCTCACTAACTCAGTCTAATTAGAAGAAAGCCAGTCTGAATCATGGAATATTTTTAAATGCATTTTTATGACTTCCAAGCACTGGACACGCTAGTAATTCAAGCTAGACTAACAGCATAGTACAGCACCTCAGGGAAGGGGCTCTAAGAATCATTTGTAATTAGCATATCAATTATTTGTATGTAAGTGGATGTGCACAAAGTGCATAAAAAGTTTATTCTCCTAAGTAGGACAAACATTCCCCAGTGCAATCCTGTTTACACTATTAATTTGCTTAGCCAGCCCTTTTTGTGCCAAGATAGATGTATGTAAGAAATGCTTATTTCCTCAGGGAAGAATGAATCGCTTCCCTGTGTTTAGTCCAGTAACTAAGAAGCGGAGCGCCACTTGATTGGTTTGGGATTTCCAGGATATGGAGTTTTGAATTTGCATACAGACTGGAGAGATTTCATAGGGAGAAGATCTGGCAGCCACTGCCAGAGACCCAGTTTCCCCATCTGGATTTCATTGAAGTGATCTGGATTTCATCAAGCAACAGGACACTGATCCTAAATGATCCACCAGACACTCTAACATAGGCATGTTTAAAATACATCCTGCCCCAGAAAAAATAACTGTTAAAATATGATGAGTTGGAGTTACTCTATGTTCAGTACTTAAAAGTAATAAAAATGCATTTCTTTTTAAGTCCCACAAAAACCATGCAATATCAAGTTAATGATGAAAATCAATCCCCAAACTCTTTCTTACACACCTCATTGTGTGACGGCATTGCAGAGATTTCCAATCATCTGGGAAAGGATATTATATTTTGATGAGCTGCACCAGGTGCTAACTATATGGCAGGATTTCGGCTTTGAATCTTAGGGAGGCCCTCCTGGGTAAAGAAGGGTGAGGGAAGGGCTAGGGGCATGTTTATTGTTAACAAATCATTATTGTCCACCTAAGTTTGAAAAGCAGAGCAATTGAATTGAAAAAGAAGAGGTATCAGTTATGTAGGGAGAGTAGAAAATATGATTAGGAAATGAGAAACAGAGATATCGGCCTGTATTTCTACCCATATGTATTAAACTGTGCTTTAGGTAAATTGTGAATTCTTCAAGCCTTAGAGAGTAAAAACTCAGTGCTGAGAGCAGAAGAACAAGCAGTAAATATACACACAAATGTTGTAACTACAGTTTGGAGTGACTCCAGCTTTCCCCTTTCCCCCAAGGGCATCACTATCCGGGGTCTGCAAAGGCCAAATAGCTGTTTGGCTTCCAATCTGATTTTTTGCCTAAGAAATCAGAGAAGTCGGTTTCAATTTTAATAATATATTCTCCCAACCTCTATATAACAGAAAGGCACTTGTGTTTCTTCCCTTCTTAAAGTGAATTTTGTGTTTGGTGAAAGGTAATAGATTGGCAGCACTGGAAAATGAATTACTGTATTCCCAGAACAGGTATAACTGGGCAGTGACACTATGAAATTTCTCTCTGCCTGTGGGGACCATTAGAGTACTATTCAGGAAGTCACTGCTATGGTGTACTGTGCTGAACTCAACAGTATCCTAGTGGGCTGAAAGAATTAACATAGCACTTGAAGGGGCTGACTCAAGGTCATTCATTTATTCATTCAACATTATGGAGTGCTTACTATGTACCTGGTCCTGGTGCTGGAAGGAGACTTTCACAAATGTTATATCATTTACTCCTCACAGTAACCCAGAGTGGGGAGGGGGGGGAATATTATTCTCATTTTATGGAGAAGGAAGCAGATGCAGAGAAGTGAAGTGATTTGCCCAGGTTGCCATGCAAATGCAGAATCCAAGTCTGTCAGACTCCGCGTCCGGTCTTCTTCCTGAACTGGGTGCTGTGGAAGTTGCAAAGGAGAATGGATGAGATTTACGCGCAAATGATGTGATACAAAGCAGAATGCAGTCTGCGCTCTAAGCGGTCCTGGTGGTTACAGAGCAGTGAATGTCCTACCCCAGATCAAATAAAGGACCATTAGCACAGCTAGCCTTAGGATTCACTTGTATTCTTCAAGTCATCTTCCATTCTATGTTGTTTGTTAGCTTAGCTCTCCAAGCCAGCCTGCCTCTCTGCACACCCCACCCCCTGCTCAGATAATATACACTCTGCTTGCTGGGGCCTCTGGCCTTTCAGAATGTAGTGAGCCAAAGAGCACTGGGACTTGGTGATGAGAGCATTGGATTCAAATTAGAATTAGTGTTCTAATTCTAGCTCTGACGATTCACTCCAGGCCACTGGTAAGGTCCTTTAGTCCTGGATGACTCACTTTCCCTTGTGTGAATGAAAATGGTTTACTTCCAAGAGGTATAGTGAGAGATAAGCAATAATACACTAAAAATAGTGCACAGCCCTTTCGGTTGCCAAGGTGACACATAATTGATGAGTAGAATTACTTACTACAAGGCATGGTAGAAAGAGATGCCAATTAGAATCTATGTTTCTATATAATGGACTCAACAATGACAGTAAAGATGTCCCTTTAAAATGTGAAGAAAGTGCATCTTGAAAATTAAAACAGCAAAAGGAATGGGAAGTTATTTGGTGAATGGTTGGTTGACTTGGGGGTTTGAGGTTTCTTTTTTATTTTATGGGTTTAGGTTTTTTGTTTTATGTATTTTAGCTGCCCATGAAAACAGTACAGCTTGTCTGATGCAAAAAGCAGAAAAAGAAACTTATAGGAAATTAAATGTCTTCTGGATATGTCCAAGAGGCAGCCATGGCCCCCAACAAAATGACACATCATCCTCACGGCAGGGAGCCCCCCTCCAATCCCTGTATCCCTGAGCTATTTGTAATAGATATTCGGGAATCACTGAGGCTTTTACCATATGCTGAGTCCCCTGGCAGGGTGAGTTGTTGTAGAATGAGTCAGCAGTACCTGAGCTGAGATAGGATTGAGGGAAATTAGAGAAAAACTACCTAGGAGAAGCTCAACAGCTCCCATTTGGGACTGATTAGTAATACTTTGGGTCCTTGACACAATCCCCCTCTGAATCCCATCAAATGCAACAGGTTTAAAATTTATGTCTTAGAAAGGGCTCTTGCTGCTGGCAATACCTTTTCTCAGGCTGACTTTGGGAGCTCAAAGCATTAGTAACATATTTCCCTCTTCTCTCCCTCTGCATCCTACCCTTCTTGGCTTTTCAACTTTGAATTTGTCATTCCTTTTATCAATATAGAGGCAATCACCAGAGGATGCTGAGAGTGCCCTGTTGGGAAACAAGATGAGGACAAGGCTGGTCCAGGTGGGAATTCAAGCCTCTAAGTCAGGAGACCAACCTGCTGGCAGCAGGTTCCCATCAGAGGCCTGGCTGGAGGGACAAATTAGGGTTTCCACACCAGCACCAACGAAGAGTAACAGTAATGCCATTCCTCTGGCATCTCATTGCCCTGAAATGAATCCTTTAGCATTTTAATTATTTGAAAAACAAAACAAAACAAGACATGTTCATCCCCTGGTTATTAGAGGGAAAGTGGCACCTGTGAATGATCTCAGGAGTTCCCAGTAGAAACTGCGGTCCACCCTGATGGAATAAATGATAGCTCTCCAATTTTGTTCTTGGGCTTTTCTTTGACCGAAAAGCATCATTAATGTCATCACCCCTGGTTTTTATCCTCCTAAATAAACACCTCCTCCTCCAAATCAAGGCCCTTAGATGCAGCTGCCACCACTCCGCCTCATTTGCATAGCCTTGTCTAAGAACCAGACCGCTGAATGCTGAGGGATCAGGTTTCTCATCAAGAAAGCTGCATTTCAAATGAATATCTTGTGTATTTATAGAGAAGTTACTAATGTAGCATAATGTGATGCCTGTCCTCCCCCTCCTTTTGGGTAAGAGATTTTATACTGTCACAAAACCTGAAATTAATGATTTGCTGTATGGCAAACAGTGCTGATACAGTGGTTGGGGAAACTTTCCCAAAAGCAGTCTGGAGTGATATTTCATTCATTTATTCAATTAACAACTATTTATTGAATGCCTATTGCCTATAAGTTATTGACTTTACTCTCAAGGAAGTTAGTGGAAATTTATAAATGATAGATAGTAGAGACTGATTTTCATGTTTCAATTTGAATAAAATATTTGAATAAAATGAAATCTAGACAGTTATAGTAATCCTAAAAGTGCTGTGGGCATGCAAAGGAAGAAAATAATTCAGAAAATCCTTATGTGAGGAGGTAAAATTTCATCTGGGTTTTAAAGGGTAGCTAATTACTATATTTTTACAAAGTATGTGACTGTGTATGTATGTTTATGAAATGTGTCAAGTTTGAATGCACAGAGATTGCAGGGAAGGATGTTCTAGTGGATACAGCGAGATCAAAGTCAGGAGAGGCTAAGCTATGTACAAAGAAGAGCAGTGGTTTAGTTTGGACTCTAAAGTGCATGAGAAAGAGGAACTGCAAAGACGATTGGAACAGTGTGTGGGAACCACATCAGGGAAGAGCTGAATCCTTAGCTCTGAAAATGTGTACCATATTCTCTAAGTATCTGGGGAGCCACTGAAGGTTTTGGAATGAGGGAAGACAAAGATCAGAGCTTGCCTAGGAAGATTAGCATTTGAAAAATAATAATACTTTGGCTGCTACTGCTGCTGCTATTATCTGAAAAAATGTGGGTGAAGTGGCTGGCACAGGGCCTGAGGCATAGTAGCTCAACAGGTTGTGTGAGCAAGTATTGTAGTGGTTTGGAGCACAGACTCTGGTGTAAGGCTGCCTGAGTTCAGAAAACTAGCTCTGTCACATAACAGCTGTGTGATCTTGTGCAGATTTCTTAATCTCTCCATGCTGCAATTTCCCTATCTGTAAAATAGGATTAATAATAATACCTATCTTATAAATTGTTATAAGGGTTAAAGGAGCTAATACAAGGGAGGCATTTGGCTTAGAAGTTAAGGCAGCCCTTGGGACACCCACATCTCATATTGGAGTTTGAGTCCTGGCTTTGCTTCCCATTCTAGCTTCCTGCTAATGCATTCCCTGGGAGGCAGCAGACGATGGTTAAAGTATTTGGGTCCCTATCACCGATGTGGGAGAGGCACACTGAGTTCCACACTCCTTACTTTGGCCTTGCCCAACCAGATTGGAGTTTCTTTCTCTCTCCCCTTCCCTCCCTCCCCCCCACCCCCGTCGTGGATGGCAGTTCTTTTTTGTTTTTATTAACTGATGGGAGTTCTCTCTCTTTTTCTGCCTTTGAAATGCTAAATAATTTTTTAAATTAGCTAATACATAAAGTGCACACAACAGTACTATTTTGAACAAAATGCTCAGTAAATGTTAACTGCTATTATTATCATCTTTGTGGAGGAGATGGAATTTGATGTTGTCCTTAAAGAATCGCTATGATGTAGACATTTAGAAAGGAAGTATACGACAAAGAGCATGCTTGTAAGAAGACACAAGGTGAGGTGAACAAGGGAGTATATTGTGAGTTAAGGGGTTATTGGAAAATAAAATTTAAATTTAAAAAGTAGGCCAGAGTTAGATCATGAAGGACTTTGGATCATAGCCTAAGAATTCTAAGTGTTATCTAAAGACAATGGAGGGACAGTGGAATCTTTTGAATATGGAAGTGACTTCATCAAAACTACCCCTAAGGAAAATTAATCTGATGAGAGAGAGGGAGAAAAAGAGAGAGAGAGAGAGAGAGAGAGAGAGAGAGAGAGAGAGAGAGATGGATTAGAGAGGGAAGAAATTTGAGGCAGGAAAACTAATTAGGAAACCATTTGTATAACCCATGAAGGAGCTCATTAAAGGCTAAAGTACTGCAGTGGGAGAGTAGAGGAGGGATTGGGAGAGAGGTTGGTTGAAAACTGGTAATTGAAGAGGAGCAGGGAAAGGGAGGAATCAGAAAGGACTTCATAGTTTTGAACATGGGTGACTGAAAGGATGAATATCATTAACAGAGATAAGGGATAGAAGAGGTAAGATTATAGGTTCGGCATGGTCAAAATGGAGCTGTAAGTTACAACTAACTTCTCTGCATAATTTGACAGACTGATCCTAAAATTAAATGGAAATTCAACCCAGAATAGCTAAACCTATATCTTGAAAAGGAAGGACAAAGTTGGAAAACTCATACTTGCAACCTTCCAAACTGACTACAAAGCTACTGTAATCAAGACAGTGTGGTACTGGCGTGAAGACAGAGATCAGTGGAACCTAGATCAGAGTCCAGAAATAAACTCAACACTTATAGTTAATTTATTTTACATAAGGGGGCCAAGACCATTCAACAGGGGGAAAGCACAAAGTTTTCAACAAATGATGCTGGAACAACCAGATATCAACATGCAACAGGATGGAGTTGGCCCCTTTATCTCACACCATGTACAAAAATTAACTCAGATCAAAGATCCAAATGTAAAAGCTAAAGCTATAAAACCCTTAGAAGAAAACATAGATGTGAGATTTCGTGACCTTTTAGATTATATAAGCAACAAAAGAAAAAATAGATAAATCAGACTTCATCAAAAAGCTTTTATGTTTCAAAGGATACCATCAAGAAAGCACAAAGATAACACACAGAATGAGGGTAAATATTTTCAAGTTATATATCTGGTAAGAGAATTATATCTGGAATATATGAAGAACTCTTACAGCACAATGTTCTAAAAACAATACAGTTTTTAAAATGGGCAAAGGAGGGCCGGCGCCGCGCCTCACTAGGCTAATCTTCCACCTAGCGGCGCCAGCACACCGGTTCTAGTCCCGGTCGGGGCGCCGGATTCTGTCCCGGTTGCTCCTCTTCCAGGCCAGCTCTCTGCTGTGGCCAGGGAGTGCAGTGGAGGATGGCCCAAGTCCTTGGGCCCTGCACCCCATGGGAGACCAGGATAAGTACCTGACTCCTGCCTTTGGATCGGTGCTGTGCGCCAGCCACAGCGCGCCGGCCGCGGCGGCCATTGGAGGGTGAACCAACGGCAAAGGAAGACCTTTCTCTCTGTCTCTCTCTCTCACTGTGCACTCTGCCTGTCAAAAAAAAAATGGGTAAAGGATTAAGACAGACACTGCTCTAAAGAAGATATACAAATGATCAAAAAAGCATTTGAAAAGATAGTCAACTTAAATAGTCATCAGGGAAATGCAAGTCAAAACTGCAATGAAAAAAACACTACAATAAAATACTACTTTACATCCACTAGAATGGCTATTATTAATTAAAACTAAAACAGAAAATAAATGTTGGCAAAGAAGTGCAATAATTAGAAGCCTCAAACATTGTTGGTAGAAATGTCAAATGGTGCAGCCATTCTGGCTATTTCTCAGAAGATTAAACATAGAGTTACCTTAACCTAGCAGTTCTCCTAGGTATATGTACCCACAAAAATTGAAAACGTGTCCATACAAAAACTTGCATGTGAATGTCTATAACAGTATTATTCACGTCAATCCAGTAGTGGACATAACCCATTTATCTATCAAGAGGTGAGTGGTTAAACAAATTATAGTCTATTTATGCAGCAGAATATTATTTGGCCTTTAAAAGGAAGTACTGATACACGCTACAACATGCATGACCTTGAAAACTTTATGCTAAGTAAAAGAAGCCAGACACAAAAGACTGCATATTATAATTCTACTTGTATGAAAGATCAAAACTAGACAAATCGAGACAGAAAGTAGATTAGTGGTTGCTAGGGGCTGGGTGTTGGAGGGTGGTAGGAATAAGGAGTGGCTGCTAATGGGTACAGGATTTCCTTGGGGAGCGATGAAAGTGTTCTAAAATTCATTGTGGTGGTGGCTGCACAACTCTGTGGCCATACGAAAAGGTATTGAATTGTGCACTTTAAATGAAGGAATTATATGGTGTGTGAATATCAATAATTGTTCTAAAAATATTTTGTACTGGGAACTACAGCCACTGATGACCACTGCAGATTTTGAAGTCAGATAACTGTCAGTTGCTTCTAAGAGGCTGAAAAAAGATAATGGAGAAAAAGGCTTTGGATTTGGTGGCCCCAGAGGTCTCTCTCTACCTTAAGAGAGCAGTTTCAAGACAGCAGTAAGATCAAAACTGAATTGCAAGGATATATAGGCTCCAGAGTTTAGCAGTGCTGAGAAGTAGAGAGGGAGCTGGGCATCTTGTCACCTAAAGGGATGGGTAGGAAGGGAGAGATTGAAGATGAAAGAGAAGAAAGAACTCCTTATGATGCTTGATCCTTCACAGGGAAGAGAACCAAGAGCCTAGATGGAGAAATTTTCATGATGAGGAGAAGGGATATGAGGGAAGGCATTTAACAAACAGATAGTGGAAGCTACTCATTACACATAGCTTCAGCTGGTTCAGCCAACTATGAGGCAGAAAGCGTTTGATCTACACAGATACACATCATACTTGTACACAGAAGTTATCGCTGAGGAGGGAGTAGAGATAGAGAAAGGGGAATTTTTCACTGTTGTGTGGCTCCTGGTTTCAGCCTGGTCCAGCCCAAGCTGTTGCAAGCATTTGAAGAGTGAACCAGTGGATAGAAGGTCTCTCTCATTCTTTCCTTCTGACTCTCTGCCTTTCAAATACAATGAAAATAACTAGATAAAGTTATTTAAAATTTATGGAAAAATTAAGTTTCCTTTAGTGCAAATTTTTTTTTGAAATCCATATATATGAGGGGTTTTAAAACTGTTTATGAAAAATGCATATCATAAAAAGCCTATGCATGGATTTCAAAAAATTTGCACTAAATTAAAGTTAGAGTTTAATTCCATTTTTCCATAAACTTTTTGAAGTTCCTTCGTATTCTCCAAAAGGAGTAGTAAAGCAAGCCAAAGATAGGCTGGTGGGCTTTGAAAATGGAAACGGGGCAGAAGGGAAAGGGTCTAGGGAATGGGAGTTAAAATGACATTAAAGAGCAAGTACGGTAAGAATCATGGAGAGATAGAAAGTTGTAGAAAACAAGAAATAATTCAGGCCGGCGCCGCGGCTCACTAGGCTAATCCTCCGCCTTGCGGCGCCGGCACACCGGGTTCTAGTCCCGGTCGGGGCACCGGATTCTGTCCCGGTTGCCCCCCTTCCAGGCCAGCTCTCTGCTGTGGCCAGGGAGTGCAGTGGAGAATGGCCCAAGTCCTTGGGCCCTGCACCCCATGGGAGACCAGGAGAAGCACCTGGCTCCTGCTTTCGGATCAGCGCGGTGCGCCGGCCGCAGCGCACCGGCTGCGCCGGCCGTTGGAGGGTGAACCAACGGCAAAGGAAGACCTTTCTCTCTGTCTCTCTCACTGTCCACTCGGCCTGTCAAAAAAAAAAAAGTAATTCAGAGTTCAGGGTCCCAGAAATAAAACACTTCCAAGTGCTTCCTTCCCCAAAGTGTGGCCAGGCCTCAGAGAAACTTAAGTGAAGTACAGGTGGATATCACTGTTGCAGATAAGGTGAAGAAACTATGATGCCAGAGAATCAACAGAAAGGATAGGTCTCCTTCATTCAATACAACAAATCCAACCTTGTATAGAGTAGGCATTCAGATAAAATGTGTTGGATGGGTATATGAATAAATGAAATGAATGAATGAACTGAGGCACTTATCGCAGCTTTTTGGATTTTTTTCCCCCGTCTTCTTCCCCTCTTGGGTAGCTCCTTGGTTCTTGCTTATTTCTGTATCTCTAGTGCCCAGCATAGGGAATACTGGGTGCTTGAATCAAGGTCTGAGTGAGTGAATGAATACCAAACTGCAGAGAATGATGACAAGAAAAGGGAGAGACAGAAAAATTGTGAACCAGGAGCTAAAATCTTCAAGGGAAATGGAAGAATACAGATAAGATGGAAGGTCTACAGATAAGAACTTGGATAGTATTTGAATAGTATAAGTAAATAAGGAGGCTGTCAGTATTGTGGCATAGCAGGTAAAGCCACCACCTGCAGTGCTGGCATCCCATATGGGCGTTGGTTCTTGTCCTGGCTGCTCCACTTCCAATCCAGCTCTGTGCTAATACGCCTGAGAAAGCAGTGGAAGATGGCCCAAGGGCTTGGGAGATCCAGATGAAGCTCCTGGTTCCTGGCTTCAACCTGGCCCAGCCCTGGCCATTTCGACCATTTGGAGAGTGAACCAGCTGATAAAATATCTTACTTTCGGGGCCAGCGCTGTGGCGCAGCGGGTTAACGCCCTGGCCTGAAGCGCTGGCATCCCAAATGGGTGCCAGTTCTAGTCCCGGCTGCTCCACTTCCCATCCAGCTCTCTGATATGGCCTGGGATAGCAGTGGAAGATGGTCCAAGTCCTTGGGCCCCTGCACCTGCTCCTGGCTCCTGGCTCCTGGCTTCGGATTGGCGCAGTTCCAGCCATTGCGGCCAACTGGGGAATGAACCATCGGATGGAAGACCTCTCTCTCTGCCTCTCCTCTCTCTGTGTAACTCCAACTCTCAAGTAAAAAAAAAAAAAGAGAGAGAGAGAGAAAGAATATCTTTCTCTCTGTAACTCTGTCTTTCAAATAAAAAAAATAAATCTTTAAAAAAATAAGTAAATAACATTGACTTCAAAAGAGGAGAGACTGATGAGAGGAAAGAATAGTGGATTTGGAAGTGACAATAGGAAAAGAAATATTCCAATTTCTTTTTTTTTTTTTTCCCACCTGGGATTTCTGGAGGAAGGGCATGGTATCATTTCTCTTTTGACCTTTCCCCTCTGCTATGTCACCTAGCCCTCTCAATTTTTTCCAAATTTACCTTACCTTGCTTCCTGTTGTTCTCATGCTTAGAATGCTTGAATAACATCTTTGCCAACCCCTCTGCCTCCAGACTTGATTGCTTTGGTCTTACATGCAACAGAAAAAAAAAAATCACAGTTCAAATACCAGTACTTATCTCATGCTTCTCCAGTGGCTCCCATTTGACTGTCAAATCAAATAAAAACTCCAGTCTTGAACTTAAGAATGTGCACCCTCTAGCCCTCTGTAAACTCTCTTCGATTCCGGTAACTTTGAATTTACACTATTTTCAAAATACTATTTTTCAAAGCTTCTAATTACCTTTTCTCTGTCCATCCAGAGCCCTCTTCATCAGAACTCCTTAAGGACTTGTTTTCCCTGCTTTGCTATCATTAAGACAACTATTCTAGTAACACATGCCTCCCTTTATCCTTTCCTCTTTCCTAATTACCAAGAACTCATTATTATAGGTATATGCTTTTCTCATAGTGTCACTCTGTATTATTCCATCAATTATACTCCAGAAATATCTCCCTAATCTGTCTTCTCTCCATTCTTGCTGTCACTGGTGTGGATTATTGCAAAAGCCCTGTAGTGTATCCTACACTAGAGGATATAGCATCTTTAAAATGGAAATATAATCATGTCCCCAACACACGTGTGCATATACACACACACACAGTGTTTATTTTTTTAAGATTTTGTTTATTTATTTGAAAGGTAGAGTTAGAGAGTGAGAGGGAGAGACAGAAAGGTCTTCCTTCCACTAGTTCACTTCCCAAACGGCTGCAATAACCAGAGCTGCACGGATCCGAAGCCAGGAGCCAGGAGCTTCCTCCTGGTTTCACAATAAGGTGCAGGGGTCCAAGCACTTGGGCCATCCTCCACTGCTTTCCCAGGCCACAGCAGAGGAGCAGCCGGGACTAGAACCGGCACCCATATGGGATGCCAGCACCGCAGGCAGAAGATTAACCTACTGCACCACAATGCCAGCCCCACACAGTATTTAGACATTTCATACCCTTTAGGTAAAAATTCAAATGCTTTGCTGGCATGTGTAGCCCACAGTTACTTCTCTAGCCTCATCCCATCACTCCCTGTTTCAAGCCTGCATGCTGTTACACATGCACTTTCTTCTCGGATCCTAGTCCCCTACCTATAACTTACAACCATCATTGCCTCCGACTCCCCTATATTCACCCCACATGCCTATAAATTTCTACACTTTTTTAAAAAGATTTATTTAAAAGGTAATGTTACAGAGAAGAAGAGGCAGAGGCTGAGAGAGAAGTCTTCCATTTGCTGGTTCACTCCCCAAATGGCTGCAACGGTTAGAGTTGGGCCAGACCAAAGTCAGGAGCCAGGAGCTTCGTCTGGGTCTCCCACATGAGTACAGGGGCCCAAGCACTTGGGCCATCTTCTGCTCCTTTCCCAGGCGCGTTAGCAGGGAGCTGGATCTGAAGGGGAGCAACTGAGACTCTAACTGGTGCCCATATGGGATGCCAGTGCTGCAGGCAGAGGTTTAACATGCTGCGCCACCATGCTGGCCCCTCTCCTATGCTTTTTAAAAACTTTTTATTACAAAAGAATCACAAATTCACAGGAGGTTGCAAAGAAATGTACAGCTCCTCCTCCAGCCTCCCCCAGTGTTGCTGTCTTGCACAAATATAATAAATACAGCATGAAAATCAAGAAATTAACATTGGTACCATCAATAGAGTTAATTCATATTTCAACAGTTATACTCACCCGTGTGTGTGTGTGTGTGTGTGTGTGTTTCTGGCCCTATGCAATTTTATCACATGTAGTCTTGCATAATCACAGTCACAATCAAGATACAGAGCTGTAACATCACCACAAAGCTCCCTCATGCTACCTCTTTATAGCCACACCCATTCCTAACCCTTGGCAATCACTAATCTCTTACCCATCTCTATAGTAATTATTTCACAAATGTTATATAAATGGAATAATGTACAGATTCTTTTGAGATTGGCCTTATTTACCCAGCATAGTTTCCTTGAGATACATCCAAATATTTTGCCCATATCAATAGTTGGTTAAATATTTTGCCCATATCAATAGTTGGTTTTTTCTTATTGATGAGCAATATTCCCATGGTATAGATATACCAGGGTTGTTGTTGTTGTGTTTTTTTTTTTTTTTTTTTTTACTATTTACATCTGAATTGTTTCCGGTTTGGTGGCTACTACAAATAAAACCACTGAGAACATTTATATACAGTTCCTATGAGAAAATAAGTGTTAGTTTCTCTGGAATAAACAGCCCAAGAGTACAATTGCTGGCCTGTATGCTAAATGTATTTTTAGTTTTGACAGGAACTGCTAAGCTATTTTCTAGAGTGGCTATACCACTTGCCACCAGCAAAATCATGTGTGATCTAGTTTCTCTGTATCCTCACCAGGAATTGTTGTTACCATCACCATTTTTCATTTTTAGCCATCTGGAGAGTTGACTCATCATCATTCTCATATTTTAGCACCTAAGTCAAGGATTACCTCTGTAGACCCTTTTCTAACCTCTGGAAAAGTTGGTTCCTCCATCCTCTGTATTTATGATGTTTCAGTGATCATTGCGTTTTCATTATTTATTGACATAGTCTGTATCTTCCCCCTCCATTCTGGGCCATGTGAAGATAGAAGATGTGCCACATTCATCTTTATTCCTGCAGCATCTTGTACAGTTATATGCTGGGCACATAGTGGGCCCTCAGTGAATGTGTGCTAAGTGAGGGAAAGAATGAATGAAAAGAACATTAGTCTTGCTTGCTCCCACCCCCCTTTAAGCTAGAAATCTTTTTAGAACAGACATCACACCTTGCTCAGTGTCTCCCAGCAGCAGTTAATAGGGTGCTCTGTACGTGTAGATGCTCAGTAACTGTCCTCTCAACTGTTCAGGTGCCTTATCTTCCCTCTGCACCCAGGAGATAAGCACATGAAAGAGAGTAGAACCAAATATTCCTATATTAAGGATTATATGTCATAATTGTTATAATAGTCCTAGAATCTCTGCAGTCACTCAATATTTGTATAGATGAGAAATCAAAAGCAAACAGTCCTTTGAGTCAAAGAATGCCTCTGTGGCTGAGCACTGTTCAATGCTTTCAATACCCTGGATACATATGAAGTGGGGAGGGCAGCATTTTATATCCCTGAATTCCTTTTGCAGTTTCAGAAGGATCTGGGCTTTTTCTAGTTTTGCCGCACTGGTGTAATTTGACATGTTGATTATGAAGGGGTCATTAACCTCAACATTTTCGATCACTTTTTGACTCTGTATTTTCTCAACTCTGAAGTATGTTAATTTGCACTTGTTTATATGTCTCTGTAAGAGTTATGCAGGCCCTTGAGGACTGGTATATGTTTTGTCTGGAAAGTAGATTGTAAGCCCCTTGAGAGCAGGGACCTTATAACTCCTAGGAATGCATTCTGGACATTGTCAGTGTTCAATTAATGATAATATTGGAAGTCTGACTAAGGTCATCTGTCAAATTGACATCTTCCTTTTCATTTATAAGGCTTCTAGCTATTGAAAAAAGCAGTTAGGTTGATTTGATAGTATTGAATGATTTTACCTAAAATTATGTGCAGTATTACCCACTATAATTTTGGGTCAGTTGTTACAGTTCCTTGCCCTCTAATACCTTGGTTACATATGTTTTGGAGAGGATTGCATTTTATAACCCTCAAGCTTTTTGCATAATAAAAGATAAGCTGATAACATTTATGCTTTGAAAGCATGGACTTCTCACTCCCAGCCCCCACTGATAACTAGCTGATAAACTCTTAAGTATTGTCACAATCTTAATAACTATCCAATGTTTATGACTTATTTTCCCAGTTTTTAAAATGGAATAAGTATACACAATTCCCCATGGCTGTTGACACTTACTTAATATTAATATTTCAGGGAAGTATGAGTTATAAAACAGAAGAACAAATTTGCTTATTGGTGAGGGGGATTTTTTGGACCAAGTTTATTCGTTTATAATGTACATACAGTCTAATTCATCCTTTTTGAGTGGAAAGTGTGATGAGTTTTAGAGTGTGGCTTTTTTTCCTTAACTATTTGCTGATTCAGCTTTACCTCCAACAAACCTCACAGCCACTATGACTGGACCAAACTGACCAATCTTTTTCTGACATTTTGTATCCTTTCTCTTATCTACAGTGTACTGAAGGAGGCATACCAAGCCTTTAATCCCAAAGCAGTGGTCTTGCAGTTGGGAGCTGATACCATAGCTGGTGATCCCATGTGTTCCTTTAACATGACTCCGGTGGGAATTGGCAAGTGTCTTAAGTATGTCCTTCAGTGGCAATTGGCAACACTCATTTTGGGAGGAGGTGAGTACAAAGGAAGGTCACTAGGAGAATTTGTTGACCTTCTTCCACATTTTGTCCACTGATGGTTGAGAAAAACTTGGCTTCCTTAGTTTGGATAATGCTAACCTGCTTGTGGCCTAGGAGCCTGAGTTAATGAAATCTACTACCTCCACAGATGAGCAGGGAGGGAGTAATCTGACACACTTCCTCAGCTTCGCATGTGCCTTGACTCCTTGGCACTCTGAAGTCTCGATTCCTGAAGCAAAAGTCCTTTGTCTTAATAATTGTCTTTTGGAAGTATACCACTGAAATTCTAACTCTATTCATATAAATAGTAAACAAATGAATTAATTAAATAGATAAGCTGAATTCAGTAATCACTCTTCCCCCCACACCTAAAAGCATGAATTTGTTATAATGAAGCAAAATGGAGAGATCCAAAGAGTCTCTTTGGCATTCTTGCCTTCAGTGTGTTCTGTTATTTGTATAACTTAACCAACAAAAATCTGGGTTTATTCAATGGAAGTATTTGTACATTTGAGAAAAAGAGCTTCCACAAACTCAACCACCTTTGAAGATGCCTTGTTTACAATCTGTCTACCTACCTGGCATAATCTTTATTTCACTGGATGACTGGATTGTTATGTTAAAATAATATGATCAAGCAGGTTGAGCTTAATGTGCATGTGTTAGGGAAGAAGTAAGTCTGTTGCTTTGTTAACCTGTTATAAAAACCAAATTAGGGGAAATCATAGGGAAGCCTTATGTAGATGAATGAGCATTCAACAAAAATATACAAGCCTGGTCTTCCCCCTCACAAACAAACACCCTCACACTCAAACCCTAGAGAGATCAAAATTAAAGGCACTTACAAGAGACAACCTCTTATGAAAAGCTGGCAAGATATATATTAACTTCAATCCAAGAAAAAGATTAAATTAATAAGTACTATGTAACATATTATTTTCCTTGACAGCACTAAGGATGCTGCTTATGATTCAGGTACAGCTAGGAAGGCAAAAGACCTTTCTACAACATGTGTCTGGCTGACTTTTTTCTACACTACAGCCTTTATTCAAAGAGCCTGTTAGCATTTTCTAAACTCTTTTTGCTTTCTTAGCTCAAAGTTCTGGCTTTTGAATATACTCATATAAGCCTTCTTATACAATATATATATTGCTGGAAATGCTTGTGCATAAATGGACTGTTTTCAAATCTAATCATATTATATGTGTGCTAGAGACAGCTTATTAAGCAAAATCTACAGTTTTGAAATGAAACAATAATTTCAAATAAGTCTCTTATAAATTCAGAATTTGTTTGAAGTAATACCTGTTCTGTTTACCTGAAAGTTTCAGCCCCCATTAATACACAGACAATTAACAGAGATATACTTCAGAAGCTCAACATCTCTGGCCTTTCATATAGTAGACAAGCGTAAGAAAAGGTTGACCAGATATCCCAGTTTATACTTGTTATCCCAGTGTGATGATTAATGGTGTTCTCTTTGAAAGTGTACCATTTTGGACAATAATTTATATAGTCGTCCTACCCAAAATAAACCAGATTCTATTTCCCTTAGGCTGCGCTGGGGTAAGGAAATCATCCCATTGTACCCTTACACTCTTGGAATTTAGCTAACGGCCAATGTTCTAATGCTTGCATGGCAGAGCACATCTACTCAGCACAAAAATATGCTGATTATTAGCCAGTGTAGTATGGCTGCTGGGTGACTGTGACAGGACCTGACGAGATAGGGCAGAGCATCAATCAGCAGTCCTTTCCTCGGCTCACTCTCTTTGATCTCTGCCACCAAGGCCTATGTTTTGTGGCAAAAAGGAATGCTGATATTAAAAGAAGGAAGTCTGTGTCTGTCAGCACTTTCCTTTTCTCTTTCCTGGATGCTTTTAGAGCCAGATCTTCCGATGGTAAAATACAAATCACACCCAGCAGTCACTTTATAAAACTGTTGCAAAATGCATCACAGAAACCTTCACACTGTGGAGTTCACCTCCAGAGATCCAAGTTCCAGGGATCTCAGTCTTGCCAAAGTCTCTTGGTGAAACTGAGTAGCTTAGATTCCTCAGGTACATAATTGTTGGCAGATGAGAGCCTGTTTAATATTTGTTGCCCTTGGATTTCCCAGTTCCACACTGCATGAACTGATTGGCCCACCAAAGTTAGCCTACTAGGTGGTTTAATAATGTCATAAAGGGATGGTTAGATGAAATTCTGCAAGTTGGAGTTGTCTTCTTAGCCCTTTTATTAAAACATTTTTCTCTCCTTCCTTACCCCCTTCCCTCTCCTGCTGTTTTGTGACTATTCTTTCCTAACTCCACACTTCTTGATGGAGACAGGAGGCTACAACCTTGCCAACACAGCTCGTTGTTGGACATACTTGACCGGGGTCATCCTAGGGAAAACACTATCCTCTGAGATCCCAGATCATGAGGTAAGTAAGGCTCTGACAAGTCCTCTCTTCTTTAAGGGGAAGAGCTGAGTCATTCCACCTAATCAAAATCACGTCCTCACCACTCAATACCGTTTTGTTGAGAGACACTTCAGTAACAATAACACACTGTCTTGGCAGAATAGTGGACTCTTGTTCCAAAATATCCAAGACCTTCTGCCTTTTTTTTTACAAGAGATCTCAAAGGCCAACCAACTTTAATTTCTCAATTAATTACAGAGACTGTGGGAAGGGGGTCACCTGTTCACACAAAGAACTCTTTGGAATATGTGCATATTTTCATCCTCTAGCCCCCAAAAAGGAAGGAGCTATTTTTAAAACACGTTAGCTAGGTTTTTGTCTATTTTCTTACAAGTCCCATAGGTGGTATGTAGCACATGCTCTTTGGTGGTAGTCCTGGTCTCTCAACTTTCTTTTACTGATGTAAAATTTAAGAAACATATAATCACTACAAAGACAGGTGTGGCATTTTTCCAGCAATTAGTGGCACACAGAGGTTGGGGCAGGACCATCCAAAATGTGAAGCCTGTCATTTTTGCTCTTGTCATTTTCTTTAGTCATACAAGATGAGCTTCATGCTCTCTAAAGCCAAGATGTCTGTTTTCGTTTTCCCAAAATAAGTTAATGGAAAGCTATATGAGACCCTTCTATTCCTACCTACTCCCAGCCTTGGCAGGAAGCATGTTATCACAGATCAGGATGTATAGCTACAGGCCTTGGACTGTGTGACTTCAAATAACAAACCGGTACTTGCAGCCCCACCTTCTCAAGCTATTTCCCAAGGATTAGGGATGGTACTTTGGTTATCACGTTATGATTTCTGCCAGATTGTAGAAGCTGTGTACTTGGGAGAATTATGCTTTTTAAAGTTACTATTACTTTTTAAAAATTAGAAACAACTTAAACTAATTTCCTTCCAATTTTCTCCTAATACCACGGGCGAGGTATAATAAAATTTATCTCAGAAAACCCATTCAATATGTCTAGAACACAAATAGAAGGCACACTATAATTTGAGACAATTTGCTGGTGTCAGGGTTAATAGAAGTCTCTCTTCTTGACTTGACTTACATTTATTCAGTATTTGGAGGCTTAATGAAATATAAAGGTAAGTGCTGTGAACAAATGTAATCGCTCTTATTGCTGTGGGAATATCTCAGATTGCATTGTAATTTAAAGCACTGGGACTTTAAAAACTGATCAGGTTATGTCAGAAAGGGGTTTTAAGCTGTGAAAGCCTGAAATGAGAGTGAGTGTTCTATTCCTAAGATGCCAAAGGCTAATCCAAAGATTCACTTGTGTTAAAAGATTGATAACATTTTAATAAAGGTGAATACTGCTCTGGCACCTGGAGAAGCTGTGTGCCTGAATGCATGTGAGTTTAGCCTTATGGGTCAGAATGTTTTGTGTTTGTACTGAAATAGTCTGCAAGATTAAGTGAGATAAAATGTATGTCAAGCACCTAACACACAGATGCTGGCACCTAATGAGCACTTTGGAAATGCAACTTCTTTCCTTCCTTCTTGCATGCTCCTCTCTTATTCTCAGACACTTTTGAGTATGTCATTCATAAATTTGTGCAAACTCTTTGTGAATCCCTTCTGTCATATCTTTCTGGTATAAAGATGTGAGTCATCCAAGAAGGAACAAAGAAGAAAATTGAAATGACAGTCTTCCAGGTACAATATGATAACATTTTAATGAAAATTGCCAGAAATAGACTATGCAGTATAAAGGCATATTTAAGTTTTGTGTCATAATACACAGTTGCACACAAATAACCTTGTGGGCCTCTGAAATCAGATCAACAAATGGTAGTTCAAAAATTATTTGCTGAGCACCCACTGTGTGCCAGACACTGTGCTGGGTGTTTTTGGAAGAAACAGAGACAATAAGATTTCATCCCTGCCTCAAGCAGTTGGACAGAAAGGGTGGTGTCAGTGCTGGAGAGATATACAAATACATACAGTTATAATACAGAACAGAATAAGAACCATAAGACCATAGGAACAGTGACTATGGAGATATGCATCAAATATAAAGGGGAAACAAAGGAGTTCACAAAATACCTTGCCATTCAGGAGCAGAAAATGTAATTGAGAAATCTAGCTACTGGAAAGTCAAGATATTGCAGCAGTCAGCTGCAGCCTAGATGACCTCCTCACGGTCTCCACCCTCAGTCATGGCCTTGTGTTATTCCATCCCCGAGGATGAAAATCCTCCTCTTTTAGATGCCCAATCCCCACTTCTCTACTGTCTTGCTAGGTTTAGCTTCAAGACTTGTGACTTTTGAAAACCCTCATCAAAATATACCAAGGTGCCTTGAGCTCCTCCTTCACATTTATTTATTCCTTCATACATTTAACAAACACTCATTGGGCCCTTACAACTTGTGAAGCCCTATTCAGGCCTGAATTCAGAAATACAAAGATGAACAAGATAAACTTGGTGATCTCAACACTCTCATCATTTAATAAAGATGATAAAACATTGTGCTCAAATTCAGGGTAGATGTGGGGCATAGGAGAAAGGTTTCAACAAGACTTTGAACCAAACCTTAGAGGTTGATTGGGAATTTCCTAGGTGAAAATTAGAGGAAGACATCCTAGGCAGAGGAAACAGATTGTAAAAGGCCTGATGCCTCAGGAAACCAATGAGAAATTTCCTATGTGTAGAACATAGGTTGTATGAGAGAGTAGGAAGAATTAAGGTTTGAATGGAAAATGGGGCATATTATGAAAATCCTTAAATGCTGCACTAAAGAGCTTACACTTTTTCTATGAAAATAGATGAGCTTTGATTTGAGAAAGCTCAGCAGGCAGAGTGTGGAAGATGGATTGCAAAGGGGAGAAACTTGAGAAAAGTAGACCTGTTAAGAGATTCAAATATGTACTCCTGTAACACATATAGCCTGTAGCATTCATTTGATTATTTGTGTTTTGGTTTTCTGCATTCCCTCTCAGTAGTTAGGATAGTATTAAGCACCTACCTAGTTGATGTCCATTCACTGAATGAACAACTGAATAAATGAGTGAACAACAAGTGTCTACATTCACACTGAGAAACTTCTATTTTTAAGATGAAAGAATTGGAAACATAATCTAACCTTTCTCTAGAACACAATTTAACCCCACTAGCAACTTCCTATTCTTTGCAAGAAGTACCAGCTATTCCAGCTATAGGAAACAGGTGTATCCATGGGAAAACGCTATATTACCAATGCAAGGAAGGAAGTTGGGAAGGGAAGTCCAGCATAAATATTATGAGTGACTGGGGATGAGACTTCAAGCATGGCCCTCATGAGATACAAAACCACTGATGCCATAAAGCCAATGATGCCATAAAACCAGTTATCAGGGAGTTAGTCTCAGTCCAGCAATTGGGGAGTCAGGTTGGTCAGCCAAGCATGGAGTAAGGAAGCAGCCCCAGCTGAAAGAAGAGTTTTGATCCCAGCTGGGAAAGCTGAGAGGAATGAAGCCTATGTATGCCCAGGTATCTCAACCATAGAGAAAGCCCAAAGGTGAACTGGGTTCATAAAAAGACCAATTACATGGATAATTTAGTGAACCACCTGGACAATTCTGTATAAGAATGTTCTGGGGGCTGGCGTTGCAGCACAGCAAGTTAAGCCACCATTTGCAACATTGGGATCCCATTATCAGAGTGCCAGTTGGCGCTCTAGTTGTTCTGCTTGTGATCAGCTTCCTGATAATGCACCTGGCAAAGCAGTGGGTAATGGCTTATGTGCTTGAGTCTCTGCCACCCACATGGTAGACCTGGATGGAGTTCCCAGCTCCTGGCTTCAGCCTGGCCCAAACCTGGCTGTTGCAGCCATTAGGGGAGTGAATCAGCAGATGCAAGATCTTTCTCTCTTCCTCCTTCCCTACCTCCCTCCCTCTCTGTCACTTTGCCTTTCAAATTAATAAATAAATCCATTTTTTAAAAAAGAGTGTTCTGTAGTCCAGTAATACTACTTAAGAACTAGGATACAGTGAGCCTAATCCTCCGCCTGCAGCACCGGCACCCTGGGTTCCAGTCCCGGTTGGGGCGCCGGATTCTGTCCCGGTTGCTCCTCTTCCAGTCCAGCTCTCTGCTATGGCCCGGAGAGTGCAGTGGAGGATGGCCCAGGTGCTTGGGCCCTGCACCCGCATAGGAGACCAGGAGGAAGCACCTGGCTCCTGGCTTTGGATTGGCGCAGCGCGCCAGCCATAGCAGCCATTTGGAGGGTGAACCAACGGAAGGAAGACCTTTCTCTCTGTCTCTCTCACTAACTCTGCCTGTCAAAAAAAAAAAAACAGTTAAAAAAAAGAACTAGGATACAATAAATCAAATACACACACACACACAGGCACTTCAAAAATTTCATAGAAAATGAAACTAAAAGATAAATGTATTTGGTGCAAAAATTTTGCAATCCATGGGTAGTTTTTCATAATACGCATTTCCCATGAACTTTTTGAAGATTCCTCATGTGTGTTTCTGTTTGTTTTTGTGTGTACACACACATACACACATCAGGTAGGTCTTGCTAACAAAAAATACCACTTTTTTATGAACTTTTGATGAATTAGTTATATTAACTATACCTTACATATGTCATTCATATTAGGGAATGTATATAGCCATTCAAAAGAGAGATCTTCCATCCACTGGTTCACTCCTACAATGCCTGGGACAGGCCTAAGTCAGGAGCCCAGAGCTCAGTCTAGGTCTCCCTCGTGGGTTGCAGGCTCCCAGGCACTTGAGCCATCACTGCTGTCTCCCAGGATGCATTAGCAGGGAGCTGGGTCTGAAGCAGAGCATCCAGGACTCAAACTGACACTCAGATACGGCATCCGGGTGTCCCAAACCACTGCACCACAGTCGATGCCTGCCCCAGTCATGGATTTTTTAAAAAGATTTATTTGTTTATTTGAAAGTCAGAGTTAGAGAGACAGAGAGACATATCTTCCTTCTGCTGGAATGCTCCCCAGGTGGCTACAATGAACCAGAAGGGGCCAGGACAAACTCAGGAGCCAGGACCTTCTTCCAGGTCTCCCAAGTGGGTGCAAGGGCCCAAGTGCTTGCGCCATACTCTTCTGATTTTCCCAGGCCATTAGTAGGGAGCTATGTCAGAAGTGGAGCAGCTTGGACATGAACAGGCAACCGTATGGGATGCTGGCATCACAGGCAGCAGCTTTACCCACTATGCCATAATGCCAGCCCCTACAGTACACTTTTAACTTATTTTTAATTTTATGTAGTATTTTAAAAATCACATTAATTGATATCACTGATCTCACTGGAAAAATTTTGGGAATCAAGTTCACAGGGGCAGGATAAAGTTTTCCAAAATTCTAATTTTCGCTCAAAAAATACAATTATCATTGGAAACACAGTTTCAGTTGTTTACCATGAAGTGATAGGTTCATTTCATTTTTAAACATTTCCAAATATTCAAGAATTTAATCATGATTTGTGCATTCTTTCAAGCAAAAATAAAACTCCATAAAAAATATGGCTACTGGGCTGGCGCTGTGGTATAGCTGGTAAAGCCGCCACTTTAGTGCCGGCATCCTATATGGGAGCCAGTTCAAATCCTTGCTGCTCCCCTTCTGATCCAGCTCCCTGCTAATGGCCTGGAAAGACAGTGGAGGATGGCCCAACTCCTTGGGCCCCTGCATCCACGTGGGAGACCGGAAGAAGCTCCTGGCTCCTGGCTTTGGATCAGCATAGCTCCAGCTGTTGCGGCCATTTGTGGAGTGAACCAGAGGATAGAAGACCTCTCTCTGCCTCTGCCACTGGCTCTGCCTCTCTGTAACTCTGCCTTCCAAATAAATACATAAATATTTACAAAAATGTGGCTAGTTATAGTTACCATTTAATCACAGGTGTGTGTTTCCTAAAGACAATCAATAGCTAAAAAACCTTAAGCATACCTTCTATTTCGTCAGAATATTAAATCAAGTATCAAGAGTTAATGAAACTAACAATTTTTAATGTTTCATCAAGGGTATTCTTAAGTGAAATTGAATTCTTTTTTTTTAACTATAAAAGCATGGCAGTAGAATACAATAGCTGATGGTATACTTTGATGCTCCTGCCTTAATTTCTTCAATGATGCCAAGTAGTTTTACTTATCATCTCTTTTGTACCTCTGTTCAAATATAAAAATTTTACTCCAGCATAAAGCCTGATATTCAAATGATTTGGTAGTCTAAATGTTTCACTGTCAATTGTGTTTGTTGCCAACCATTCATGTAAAACATTAGTTCATGATAATACTACATGACTGCAAACAAAACAGCAAATTCAGTCATATTTGTAGATTTGTCTATAAGTTGAGAGCACAATTTTGCAAATAAGAAGTAACTAACTCTTACGTTTATAGCTAAATGTTTAGGTAAACAAGTTACTGTACCATTGAGAAAAAGCAGTGCCATGAGTTATTTTACTAACTTTTCATTGAGTAGACAGTGAGTGATGTCAGATCTCCAAGGCTTTTTTAGTCTCTGAGCTATCATATGCAATCCTGCAGCCAATGCAGAATAATTACTTACCCGTAAGATGCTTCAGTGGCTTTTTCATTTCAAGTTTGAAAAGCAATAACAAACAATTTTTGGCTTTCAATGAGCTCATCATGTCTGCACTTAACATATTCAATTCCTTTTCCTCTAACTATGAATGAGTAGTCTGAAAATGATGCTGCAACGTAAATGATGAATTCTTTTCAAACTATTTGAAAATGTTCTGTTGCATAAGATACTAGCAGGTAAATTAGTGACAAATATAAAATAGCTTTAATTATATCTTCATCTCTTGTTTACATTTTTATCCAGTTTCTTTGAAGTAAATCCCTTCCCTCCGTGAATTAGAACCCTCAGTGATACTTCAGTTTCAGCTTTTTTGGCTTCTATAAACATAGATGTTGCACCTCTGGTTTGAGTAAACAGGGGCTTCTAATCTCCCTTTGTTAAGCCAACAATCCATATTCTTGTATTTCTGTCTAGGTGGCAATAAATTTCTGGGATTATAAAATAATGATTTATTAAACAAGAAAATCACAGAGATTATAGTAGGTATAACTAAAGACAGCTTTTCCATGTTCCACTTGTTCAGGGTCAGGGAGTCGAAGCACTGGTAATGATGCCAGCACTTCAGAAGAGAAAAGTGAGAAATCAAAGGAAAGAGATGGAGGGGATGACCCAGAGCCACACCAGCAAGGGGTCTTGTAAGAGGGGCACCTGCTATATGGGCTCCAGCAGAGTATACAGAGAGGCTAGGCAGCTACTCACATCAGCCAAGGAATGCAATGTGCTGGCTAGAATGCACCAGCTATGAGTAGTTCTGGACCACAGCCCTTACACCTGCAGCTGGGCTGTGCTATCTTTTGGCCAGACTATGTTGCTCTTCTCTGCCACCTGGCTGACACCCTGCCTTGCCCCTCCTTGGCCTTCAGCCACATTGCCTTGTACTCAACATCAGGCCTACTGCTTCTAACATAGCCCTAAACTGTATTTTAAAGAAAAGTAGAAGATAAGGAAGAAAATATGTATTTACTCTTCTCAGTATTCTTCAATACTTTGTGTAGATACATATTTCCATTTGGTACAAGTTGCATTCTGCCTAAAAAAACTTAAGTTCATTTTTCTTGTAATGAAGGTCTATTAGAAACAAATTCTTTCAGCTTTTGTCTAAAAAGTCTTCATTTTGTCTTAATATTTTACATTCCACAGAGGTTTTTATATATGTTTTGATTAACATGTAATAATTGCATATATGAAGTGCAGTGTGATATTACATTTTAACAAGATGTGCTGATCAAATCATGGTAATTAGCATTTTCATCTCCTTATTTTCTTGCATTTGGAGTCTTTGAGCTCCTTTGAAAGATTTTCATTGGGTATAGAATTCTATCTAGGTTGATAATTTTCTCGTTCAACACTTTAAAAATGTCATCTCAATGTCTTCTTGCCTGCATATTTCCTCATAAGAAGTCTTTGATGAACTATTTGTTGCTTTGTATCAGTTTTTCTGTGTTTTCTCTTTATAACTAGTTTTTAGCAGCCTGATTATAGTGTGCCTTTGTGTTATTTTCTCTGCACCTAACCTGTTTGGTGTTCATTGAGCTTCTAGGGTCTGTAGGTTTATAGTTTTTATCAAATTTGGAAATATTTAGCCATTTTTATTCCTTCTTTGTATGCTCTACCTCTTGGACTCCAGATAAAACCTAGTTAGACCAGTTATATCATCCCTTAGGTTACTGTGACCTTTTCCATGTTTTTTCCATCTTTTATTTCTCTCTGATTGATTTTAGAGCATTTCTATTGCTTTATCTCCATATTCATTGATCTTGTCTTCTGTGCTAAAACTGCTATTAATCCCAACCAGTGAAATTTTCACTTCAAATTTTATATTTTCATGTCTAGAAATTCTATTTTCCTTTTCACTGAGGTATTATTTACATCTTTGAGCATATAAAATATATTTATAATAGCTGACTTATGGTCCTTATCAATTAATTCCACCATTTCTCTCATTTGGAGGTCTGTTTCTGTTGACTAGTTTTTCTCCAGATAATAGGTCACATTTTCTGCTCCTTTCTTTGTATTTTTAGTAAATTTTTTGAATACCAAATATCATGAATTTACCTCATTGAGTGCTGAGTTTTTGGTATTGATTTCAATGGGAGTATACTTTTTTCTGGTAGATAGCTAAGTTACTGCATATCAGTTTGCTGCTTTCAAGTTTGATTTTTAAGCTCATTTAGCATAGTTTTTTTTTTAATTTTTTGACAGGCAGAGTGGACAGTGAGAGAGAGAGACAGAGAGAAAGGTCTTCCTTTTTTGCCGTTGGTTCACCCTCCAATGGCCGCCGCGGGCGGCGTGCTGCGGCCGGCCCACCGCGCTGATCCGATGGCAGGAGCCAGGTACTTATCCTGGTCTCCCATGGAGTGCAGGGCCCAAGGACTTGGGCCATCCTCCACTGCACTCCCGGGCCACAGCAGAGAGCTGACCTGGAAGAGGGGCAACCGGGACAGAATCCGGTGTGCCGGCGCCGCAAGGCAGAGGATTAGCCTAGTGAGCCACTGCACCGGCAGCATAGATCTTGAGTAGCCTTTGCTAAAGGCTAATTTTTCTCACTTTGAAGACACTACCCATCTGAAGTGTCTACTGATACTCCATGTATTCAGCAAGATCTGGCCACTTTGGGCCCATTTGTGGATTCTAGGGATTGTTAATATTACCATCCCTCAGTAACTGTTTTCCTTTTAAGATTTTCTGTACTGTTCTTGTAAAGTTTTACCTGATATGTGTTCAGATGGATATTCATGAAAAGACTGAAGTGGATTTCTATGGATATTTCGAGTACTCCTTTTTTGGCTTAGCTCCATCTCCACAGTTTCTATCCACCCTGGCCTTTCTGAATTCCAACCTCAGTGTATTTTCCAGGTTCTGTTGGGTTCTCCCTTCTTGCACATAGTCAAGGGATTACCTCTAGCCAAAGGAATAGATGATGGTAGAGGGCTCACCTCATCCCTTTCCTCTTAAAGATCACTATCTTGTGTTGTTTCTTGTCCAATTTCTGAAAATAAATGCATCCTATATTTTGTAAGTTTCCTAGTTTTCTAGAGGAAATGTAATTTTCCCCTCATTGCCTATATTAACTGGGATTCTCTACAGATTCAGAACTGATAGGATATGCACATAAGTATATGAGGAAGAATTTATTAGGGGGGTTGGCTCACATAATTGTGGCTGTTGAGAAATCCCACGACAGATCACCTTTAGGCTTAAGAGCCTGGAATGCCAGTAGCCTGGCTCAGTCCAAATCCAAGAGCCTCAGTACTACAGAAGGCAAGGGTATGATTCTCAATTCAATATCGAATAGCCTGAGTGCCAGCAAACGGGGTGCGAGTGTAGCCTGTAGTCCAAAGACCAGCAACTGACTAGAGTCAAGCCCCAAGTCATCTTCCCATAATGCCTGCCCACATTGAGGCACTTGTTAATCTCATTTGGAAACTCATTCACAGATACATCCAAAATAATGCTTTTTCAGATTCTCGATATTCCTTAATCCAATCAAGTTGACACCATAAAATTGACCATCACGTTACCATAAGCAGAAGTTCTTTTTTATCTCCCATCAGTTTTTTCTGCCTTCATTTTTGAAAGAAATTTTTGCTAAATATAAAATTCTCAATTAACAGTTATTGTTTTCTTTTGGCTTCCATTGTTCCTAATGGAGATCAGTCTTGTTCTTATGATTGTTTCCCTGTATATAGTGTGTTTCTCCTATGGCTACCTTTATAAATTTATATTTGGTTTTTGGAACTTTGATCATGATATGCTTCAGTGTATTTTTGTTTGTACTTATCCTACTTGGAGTTCCCTGAGTTCTTGGATCTGTGGTTTGCTGTTCTTGATATAATTTGGAAAATTGTCAATATTTCTCCTTTTTTGCCCTATTTTCTCTTCTGTCCTTCTGGGGCTCTAATTAAACGTATGGTATATTGATGAATTGTCTCCTACAAGTGAGTAAAGCTTGCTTATTTTTTCCCTATGCTTATATATTTAAATTTGCTTAATTTTTATTAATTTATCTTTAAGATTACACACTCTTTTTCTTTAACGTCCAATCTTATTTTAATCCCATCCAATGAATTTTTTACCACATCTCATCCAATGATTTCTTTTATCCTCTTTTATTTTGAAATGTTCATAAATCCACAGTTTCAAAAATAGTACTAAAAGGTCCATGTTACCTTCACTCAGTTCCCATCAACAGTAACATCTTATAATAACTCTATTGCAATATCAAAACCAGGAAATTGACATTAGTTCAACAGAAATTATTTAGATTTCACCAATTTTACCTGTAAAATTATGATTTTCACTAAACTTAAGGAAGTTTCAGCCATTTCTTTAAATATTGTTTCAGTGCCACCTTCTTTTTTTTCCTTCTGGGACTTTGATGACACAAATAGTGTTGATTTTTTTTTTTTTTTTTTTTTTTTTTTTTTTTTTTTTTTTTTTTTTTTTTTTTTTTTGCCAAAGGACCCAGAGACTGTTAATTTTTTTCCAGTCAGTTTTCTCTCTGTATCTCTGATTGGGTAATTTCTATTGTTCTGTCTTCAAGTTCACTGCTTTTTTTCTCTGCCATCTCCATTCTTCTATTTAACTATTCAGTAAGGTTTTTTATTTTGGATACTGTGTTTTTTGGTTCTAAAATTTCCATTTGTTTCTTTTTTATGTTTTATATTCTTTGCTAATACTTTCTCATGTTTTTTTTTTCATTTTGTTCCAAGCATGTCTTTAATTGCTCCTTGAAATATTTTATAGTAGCTGCCTTAAAGTCCTTGTCAGATAATTCTAATATATATGTCATCTTGGTGTTAACATTTATTAATTGTCTCTTCTCATTCAATTTGAGAGTTTCCTGATTCTTGGAATAATGAGTATATTTTTGTTGGTACCTTTAGATTTTGGGAACTCTGGGCTCTAATGTTTAAGCTGTTAAGCCTACATCTTTCTGCTCGAGTTCTACCACAAATCACACAAAACACAAATAAATGTCTCCCCTATCCCCAGTGTGATTCTCTTCATCCAAGGATTGAATTCCCTCTATTTTTGTCTGTTTTTGGATATTCTCCAATACCACCAAACAATTTATCATAAAGATTGGTCTGATAGAAATTGTTCCATCAGGCCGGCGCCACGGCTCACTAGGCTAATCCTCCGCCTAGCGGCGCCGGCACACCGGGTTCTAGTCCCGGTCGGGGCGCCGGATTCTGTCCCGGTTGCCCCTCTTCCAGGCCAGCCCTCTGCTGTGGCCAGGGAGTGCAGTGGAGGATGGCCCAGGTGCTTGGGCCCTGCACCCCATGGGAGACCAGGAAAAGCACCTGGCTCCTGGCTCCTGCCATCGGATCAGCGCGGTGCGCCGGCCGCTGCGCGCTGGCCGCGGCGGCCATTGGAGGGTGAACCAACGGCAAAGGAAGACCTTTCTCTCTGTCTCTCTCTCTCACTGTCCACTCTGCCTGTCAAAATAAAAAAAAAAAAATTGTTCCATCAAAAAATGAAGTTATTCCATCATTAACAGAAGCCACAAGTCAAGACTTAGAAAGTTTTCACTGTGTGTATAACTTTTTTGAAAATGTAAACAAATTTTTGTAAATAAAACTTTAAAATTAAACAAAGGTATTTATCAGGCAGGCCTACTTTCTTTGACAAGCTCTGTGGAAAAATCATAGTAATAATATGTACTAGGCAAGTTGAGCCAATTATTTAACGAGTCTTTGTCTCAGTTTCCTCACCTGTAAAACAAAGATTAGTGTGAGGATTAAATATGTTGGTTGAAATAATGTGCTTAGAGCAGTGGCTGGCATGTAATAAGAACTCAATAAGTTGTAGATGTTACTATTGTTAATAAATACTGGAAAAGCTCCTCACAGCCAGGGGCTTGTTTCTCCTTAGTCCCTCAATGCCAAGAATTTGGAACCCAGAAAGTACCTAACTAATAAAGAAATTGAACATCGTGCTGTATTGAGTGCTATGTGGATTTAGCCTAACAGAATTTGCTAACACTGACAGCTCATGGAATGAAACACTGACAACTTGTCTAAAAGAAATATTGTCATCTTATGAGTAGAGGTGAGTATGAGTGAAAATAAATACTAGAAATTGTGTATTTGAATCTTAGGTAAGGTCATGGCACCTGGCATTCACCAAACTATTCTATTTTAGAAAAGCTTCATACAGGCAGGGTTTAGGAACTTTTTAAATGAGAAAAGAACATTTATTAAGCACCAATTATTTCTGTAGTATATTTACGTGCTAGATCCTTTATATACGTTATCTCATAGATGTCTCCCAGCAACCCTGTAAAATAGGCATTATTCCAAATTTACTGATGAGAAAAATAAGTCTTAGAAAGTAACTTGCTCATAACCAACTAGGAAAATAAAAGAGCCAGTATTCAAACCCAGATCTATCATATTTCTGGGCTAATACTCTTTTCCTTACTTTCAATGACAGGACTCAGGATTTGGGTATAAGGAATGCATGGGAGAAAAATAAATATTTATTAAACATCTACTACAGGCCTGACAACATGCCATATGTATTATTACATTTACTTCTCAATGCATTATTTTATTCAATCCCCAAAAGAGCCCTATGAGAAAGAGGAAAATTCACATTTGTTGAGCATCTGCTATGTACCTAACATTTCAGTAGGGCTTATATAAATTATGTCACATGGTCTTCTAACAGCCCAGTGAAACCCATATTATTCTGACAAGTTAGCAGAAGCTAAGCTGAACTTTCACCACACTTGCCTGCCTCTAGGACACATATTTCTAAATATTTTGCAGAAAATGCATTCCACAAGACACAGTGTTTTTAAAAAAAATACAGTCCAGGAATATAAAGGTCTCTCCATACTAGTGGTTTTTAATCTTTCGAGCGGTCATGGACCTCTTTGAGAATCTCATGACTCCTCCCAGATAAGTGCTTATATATAAACAGTTTTGGGTACAATTTCAGAGCATTCAGCAATTTCCTGAAGATTATCAATGGAGTCTTTGTTTAAAACAAACAGAAACCTGCTCTTAAGAACAGGAGTCAATCTTACAAAAACAAGAGAGCTTATTAATTCTTCATTATTGAGTTTTACAAATCCTCTAGATCACTCACACCTATATTTGAGCGTTCTGTTTCACAAAGTAGATGGTCCCCCTTTTTCTCTTTTGACTTGTCATTCCCAGCTCTATTGGCCTTGCTGATAGTTGAAATCCTTGTTGTGAGGAGAGGAGACCATCCTGTGTATCACAGGATGTTCAGTAGCATATTCCCTGCCCACCCCTCCAATGTGGATAATCAAGAATGTCTCCAGACATTTCCAAATGTCCCAATGGCAGGGCTAAACTGCCCTCTCTTGAGAATTATTGGTTTATAGTAATTAAAATCATCACTCTTCAGTTACACACACATAAAGGGCCTAAGAACCAGCCTTTCTTAAAGTATATCCTTTTCTTGCTTGATTAAGATCTACAAAACTGTTCAACTTGCTAAGCAAGATGCATTATCTCAACAATTAAATTAATATCTAAATATGTAGTTTTTCTTACCTAAAGGACCAAAAAAGAAAATTCATACAGCCCCTCTGCTCTATTGATTGATTGACTTGGTAATTCATTCAGTTATTCAATGACTATTGCATGCTAACAATGTTGCAGACATAATGCCAAGGGCTAAAATAATGAACAATGTAAATGTGGTCCCCATATCATGGAACTAAAAATCTAGTGAGGAAGGCAGACTAAAGAAAAAATTAAGGGGCTGGCGCTGTGGCATAGTAGGTTAATCCTCCACCTGTGGCGCCGGTTCTAGTCCCAGCAGCTCCTCTTCCAATTCAACTCTCTGCTGTGGCCTGGGAAAGCAGTAGAAGATGGCCCAAGTGCTTGGGCCCCTGCACCCATGTGAGAGACCCGGAAGGAGCTCCTGGCTCCTGTCGCAGCTCCAGCCGTTGCGGCCATTTGGGGAGTGAACCAACAGAAGGAAGACCTTTCTCTCTTTCTCTCTCTCTCTCATTGTCTGTAACTCTACCTCTCAAATAAATAAATAAAATCTTTTAAAAAAGAAAAAATTAATAATAGGTAAAAAAGAATACTAGCTTGAATAGAGTCACTAGGAAAGGGCCTTTCTGCAGATGTGTCATCTAAGGCCAGAACTTGAAAGCTGAGGGTCAGGCAGGTTAAAAAATAAAAACTCAACCAAAGAACATATATTCCAGACTCAGGAAGTAACTGTGTACAAAGATGCTGAGGTAAGACAGAGCTTGGTGTATTCTGGACACTAAAAGAAGGCTGGTGAGGGAGGAACAAAATGTATGCGATGGAATAGGCAGGCCAGGACTCTGCTAAAGAGTTGGATCACATTCTTATTAGAGTGGGAAGCCACTTTTAGTGTCAGCACCATGATTTAGTGCACATTTTTAAAATTTTTTTTTTTTTGACAGGCAGAGTTAGACAGTGAGAGAGACAGAGAGAAAGGTCTTCCTTCAGTTGGCTCACCCCCCAAAATGGTTGCTACAGCTGGCGCGCTGCACCGATGCGAAGCCAGGAGCCAGGTGCTTCCGCCTGGTCTCCCACGAGGGTGCAGGGCCCAAGGACTTGGGCCATCCTCCACTGACCTCCCGGGCCACAGCAGAGAGCTGGACTGGAAGAGGAGCAACCGGGACAGAATCTGGCACCCCGACCGGGACTAGAACCCCGGGGTGCCGGCGCTGCCAGCGGAGGATTAGCCTAGTGAGCCGCAGAGCTGGCCCTTAGTGCACATTTGAAAACTACTCTGGCTGTTGTGTGGAGTGATGGTAGAGGTAAGACTGGAAGTATGGAGACCAATTAGGATGCTACTGCCAGTTGGCAGATGGTGGTAATGACAGTTGAGATGGAAAGAATGATATACTTGGGGAATAGGATTTACATACATGCTAATGAATTAGATGTAGAGGGTGTGGTATGCTGACTTGAACAATTAAGATGGAAAACGGAGCGATTTATTGAAGTTATGTCCCCTGGTCTTCTAACTGCCCAATGAAACCCATGTTATTCTGACAAGTTAGAAGAATCTGAGCTGAGCTTTTGCCACTTCCCTTCCTCTCAAGGCAGCTCTAAAGGACACCCCTCCAAGACACATATTTCTAAAATACGGGGAAAACTATCTTGATATCGAGAGATGTATTTCTTGGTCAAGTGAGCTGCAAATGTGAATCTATAACTAGTTACTCAGTGAAGAGGGAAACCATTCAGTTCCGTAAAGATTTAGTAGGCACCTCCTGTATGTGGGCACTATGCTAAGTGCTGAGAGCATGAAGAAATAAAAGGCACTGTGCTTTGCTCCAAGAGCTTCCAGCCCAGCTACAGAGAGAGACATATAAACAGACGGCTTCAAGTGGCCATGGGAAGCACTAAGGCAGAGGGATGTGCGGAGTCTAGAAAGTCGTAGAAGAGCACCAATTAGTCTGACTGGGGTAAGGGAGTGGGGGGAGGGGTCAAAGAAGGTGAGCTGGAGGTTAAGGAAACAGCAGTGGAAAAGGTACAGAGCCTTGGCCGGCGCCGCGGCTCACTAGGCTAATCCTCCGCCTAGCGGCGCCGGCACACCGGGTTCTAGTCCCGGTCGGGGCGCCGGATTCTGTCCCGGTTGCCCCTCTTCCAGGCCAGCTCTCTGCTGTGGCCAGGGAGTGCAGTGGAGGATGGCCCAGGTGCTTGGGCCCTGCACCCCATGGGAGACCAGGAAAAAAGTACCTGGTTCCTGGCTCCTGCCATCGGATCAGTGCGGTGCGCCGGCCGCAGCGCGCCAGCCGCGGCGGCCATTGGAGGGTGAACCAACGGCAAAGGAAGACCTTTCTCTCTGTCTCTCTCTCTCACTGTCCACTCTGCCTGTCAAAAAATAAAAAAAAATAAAAAAAAAAAGGTACAGAGCCGTGAAACAGTGTGATACATTTAGGGCGCTGTAAACGATGCAGTGTTATTAGAACATAAGCTTGAAGGCATGGAATACTAGGAGATGAGATTTGATTCACAATATTGACAAAAGCTAACAATTATTAAGCATTGTATGCCAGGCACTATAGTAAGTGCCTTATGTGAGTATCATTTAATCCTCCCAATTACAATAGAGATATGAAAATTTAGAGGGATAATGTGCACTTTCCCAGAGTTATCCACTCCCAAAGCTTTGATTCAAACCATGCAGTAAAGTCCAGAACTCAGAACTCAAGTTCTTAACTACATAAAATGTTTAGGTGTTGTGCTAAAGAACTGAAATGTACCTGTTAACAGGACTGAATCATGGAAGGGCAATGGCATGGTCAGATCTGTGCTTTGAAATGACTCAGGATAATATAAGAAAAGTCAGACTGGAGACTATTGTAATACATCAGTCAAATGACGAAGGGAGTTTGAAGTAAGGACAGAGATGAGGGAAAGATTTAAGGAATGTTTACAAAGTAAAACTAGCACAACTTGGTGATTGATTGGATTATGGAGGCAAAGGAGAGAGGAGAAATCTGTGATGTCACCATGTTTTCTGGTTTGGGTGACTGGGTGATGTTACTAACAAATTAAGAAGGAGCACTAAAAGCAAGCCACTTTTTACACTGAATACTAGGTGCCAATGAAACACCCAAGTGAATCCATTCAAGACATAATATGAGAGTGTAAAGTTCAGGGGCTAAGTCATAACTGGATATAGACCTGAGTACTAATAACATGTGAGAAGTGGTTACCCATGGATGTATATAAGAGGGAGACCATAAGCCAATGAGAGAATGTTGGAGAATTAATTTCTGTCTTTAAGAAACCAGCAAGGGGCCAGCGCCTGTGACACCGGCATCCCATATGGGCGCTGGATTCTGTCCCGGTTGCTCCTCTTCCAGTCCAGCTCTCTGCTGTGGCCCGGGAGGGCAGTAGAGGATGGCCCAAGTGCTTGGGCCCTGCACCCATGTGGGAGACCAGGAGGAAGCACCTGGCTCCTGGCTTCGGATCAGCATAGCTCCGGCCATAGCGGCCATTGGGGGGTGAGCCAACGGAAGGAAGACCTTTTTTTCTGTCTCTCTTTCAATGTCTAACTCTGTCAAATAAAAATAATTATAAAAAAAAATAAACCAGCAAAATGAGCTCACAAAGGAAACTGAAAACAAACATGTTCACAAGGATAAGCAATACACCACAGTCATTAAAATCATGGAATATGAACTCAAAATCTATGTGAGTTTATATCATTCGGACTCTTAATATGGTGCCTGATAAACATTAAACCTTAGTTAATATTTATAGGAAGAAAACCAGGGTAGAAACCAGAAGTCAAAAGTTTAAAAGACGGAGAGAATGCTGAGATGTGTCACATGCGCCTGAGAGGTCTGATCAGCCAAGAACTTACAAGTATGGTTAGGTTTGGCAATGTGAAGGCTACTGATGACCTTGGTGAAGGAGCAGATGCTGGACAATAATAGGTTGAGAGTCAATAGAAAGTAAAGAAAATGGAAGCAACAGGACTAACTCACGAAGCTTGCTGCTTAAGAAATCTTAAAGCAGGTATTTACCCAAGTGGTTAAGACACCCTGAAGCACATTGGAATGCCTGAATTCAATCTCAACTCTAACTTTTGACTCCAGCTTCCTGCTAAAGCAACCTCAGGGAGGGAGGGGGCAGTAATGGCTCAAGGAATTGGATTATTGCCACCCACATAGAAGAACTGGATTGCATTCTTGGCTTCTGGCTTCAGCCTCAGCCCAACTCCAGCCATTACAGGCATTTAGGGAGTGAACCAGTGGATGGAATCACTCTATTCATCTGTCTCTCTGCCTCTTGAAAAAATAAGATGTTTCAGAAGAAATCGTTATCAGGTGTAAAAAAAAAAGTACAAGAATGCTCATCTTAGCTTTGTTTATGATAACAAAAGAAAAATGAAACTGTTCTAAATGTCCAAGAGTGAAGGGATGAAGAAGTAAATAAGAGGTTAGAAGAAAGTAGTAAATATTGGAATGGTTATTGAGAAGAATGAGAGAAAGCTGAGCAGAGACAAGTAACGAATAATGAAGAAGCCTGGAAAGTGCAATGTGAAGCTGGACAGCGTGGATTTCAGTTGTGTTGTGGTACAATTTTCTTTGGTGGCAATGGAACAGAGAAGGCAAATTGTGGGGCATGGGGGCGGGGGGGAGCTGTGTCCTGGAGTGGTGATTTTTCCAGGCAGGTGGAACAAAGGGAAAGAAGTTGAAGTTGATGGTCAAAGAGGGTTCAAGAGAGGAGATAATGGAGTAAAGGTACAAGAGAATTGGTAGTACAAGGACTTGAACGCAGACTGTAAGATAAGAGGCAGGCTGGTAGAAATGTTGCAGGCTTTTGAAATCAGAAAGATTTGCATTTGAATTACAGCTGTGTTATTAATTTTGTGACTTTAGGCAACTTCCTTGAAGTCTGTAATCTTCAGTTTCCTCATCTGTAAAGTAAGTATAAGGACACTGAGTTCATAACAAAACTGGCACACAATCGTGCTTCAGTAACTGTTCCCTTCTTTCCCACATAATGTGAAACATACTTTCCTGGGAAGGCTGAGATAAAGTCCAAATCACTTCCTTTTAGAGATTCAGAGTTTGGCAGAAGTGACACAAATACTAAGAGACAGATAGCAATACAAGGTTAACAAATTACCATTTGAGTTGCTAAGCACGATAATAGCAGTGCGATAATAGCAATAGTGCTGTGAGAACCCAGCAAAGGTGTGACTAGAGGTGCCTGATGGAGTGATGGAAGGCTTCCCTGTAAAACTCTTCACAATTCAAGTTTCAGTTTCTGTTTTTAAGGTTTACTTATTTATGTGAAAGGTAGAGTTACAAAGAGATAGGGAGAGACAGAGAGAGAGATCCTCCATCCGTTGGTACACCCCCCCCCCCCCGCCCCGCAAATGGCCATCAACTGCCAGGGCTGGGCCAGGCCGATGCCAGGAGCCAGGAGCTTCCTTCGGTATCCCATGTAGGTGTAGAGCCCCAGGGACTTTGGCTATCTTTCACTGCTTTCCCAGGCGCATCAGCAAGGAGCTGGATTGCAATGGAGCATCTGGGACTCCAACCGGTGCCCATATGGGTTGCCGGTGCTGCAGGCAGTGGCTTAACCCCCTATGGCCACAGTGCTGGCCCCAAATTTTGTTTCTAGTGTTGAAAGAAAGTGTCAGGAAATAGGGAGATGAAATTTTAAGGGGAGGTCAAGCAGAAAAGAAGCTTTTGCTCTAATTTTCCCAGACAATATTCTTTTTTTTTAAAGATTTATTTATTTTATTGAAAGGCAGAGTTACAAAGACAGGGAGAAGCAGAGAGAGAACATCCATCTGCTGGTTCACTCCCCAAATGGCTGTGATGGCTGGAGCTGAGCCAGTCCAAAGCCAGGAGCTTTTTCCAGGTTTCCCACATGGGTGCAGGGGCCCAAGGACTTGGGCCATCTTCCACTGCTTTCCCAGGCCATAGCAGAGAGCTGGATCAGAAATGTACAGCTGGGACTCGAACCAGCGACCATATGGGATGTCGGTGCGGCAGGTGGCGGTTTAACCCGCTACACCACAGCGCCGGCCTCCCCAGAAAATAATCTAACAGGCAATAAGTTCAAGAGAAGGTCTTTATTTCTTTTAAGGAAAATGACTTTTGCAGGTTTGTTAACTTAGGAGAAGTACACGATGAAGTGAGAGATGTTTAAGGTGATTAAGAGGAAAGGAAATATTCACGTGTTCAAGGTTCACAAAGAGAAGGCAAGAGGAGGTAAAATACAGGACCCATGTCAGGGGTTTACTCCTAGACAGGGTGCAAAATAACCCTTTCTCTAAAATGAAGGAGAATGGCTGCTGCAGGTATTTGGAGGAGTGAACCAACAGATGACAGCTCACTCACTCTCTGCCTTTCAAACAAACAAATCAATCTCTTTAGAAAATCTATTTTAAGGTATACAAATTTCATGTATTTCATATATACATATCTAGGAACATAGTGACATTTCCCCCCTACTCTCCCTCCCTCCCGCCCATGCTCCAACCCTTCCTCCCCCTCTCTCTCCCATTCCCGCTCTTAATTTTTACAAAGAACTATTTTCAGTTTACTTTACTTAATGATCATATAATTAACCCTACACTCAGTAAAAGATTTCAACGAATAGTATGAAGGAAAAAGAAAAGAAAAATAAATTAAAAAAAAAAACACACTGTTCCTCAATAGAAGAGACAAGGGTCATAAACAATCATCAAATCTCATAATGTCTATTTCACTCCAATATATTATATTTCAGGTACTCTATTTGTTACCTTGGATCAGGAAAAACATGACAACTGTCTTTTTGGGACTGGCTTATTTCACTAAGTATAATGGCTTCCAGTTGCGTCCATTTAAACAAATAAATCTTTTAAAAATAAACCGAGGGGGCAAAAGGAAAGATGAAAAGTAGGCACAGATAATTTATGACCAAAAGGTGGAAAGAAATCAATTTCTAGAAATTGCATTCTGTGTGCAATTTTTCTTGAATTTTATAAGCCAAGAATACTTCCTTAATATGTTCACAACAAATGAGTGCAGCCTGCTTATGGAGCTAATTCTTACAACTGATGTAGCTACCAACTATTGGTGAAATGGCAACAACAGAAATAAAGACCATCCAAGCTCTCCTTTTGGCACCTGGGAAAATGGAGTGCTGATGGCTTCAGCAGGCAGCTGTGACAGGGAACAACAACCTCCCATGGCTTGCTTTCACCTTCAGTTCTTAACCGGTTACTAGATGAGGCTCTATTGCTCACTCCAATCTTCTTTTGCTCCAGTCCACATACACAAATACCCTATGAAGCAATTTTCCAGCCTCAGTTTTGCCCACTTCTGAATAGGAGAATTGGCAGCCCACATAGCTGTCCTACTGGCTTAAAGGACCCCAAAGCATTTGGCTACATTGTTTTCTATCCTGACCTTTTCAGCCTGCACCTCGCCTTTCTGGGACAATATCCCGCAGTCACGTCCTACTAGTGTGTCCCTCCAGGCAGCACACCTTCAGAAATACCGGTTTCTGGCCTCTGTGGAGGCAGCATCTCTGCTGAGCACAACTAGGAATGTAACAGGGGATAGATTCAGGCACTGGGAATTCACCAGCTGATTTGCATCTAGAATTTCTTCAGATTGCATCATTCAGTAAAATCAAAGGAAATAACGAAAAACCGTGTTAGAGACCTTCACTTCTCTGCTGCCTTCCTGCTTCAGCTCAAGCATATACCAAAGTGACAAAATGCACAAATTGGAACTGGGCTCTGTCTTTCCCACTTTTAATGCAGAAAACGTCTATATTTCTCATGTTGGTTTTATAAACTTTAAGGCGTATTTTTACACCCAGCAAAGAAATTTCAAGGAAGAAAGAGTATCCATGGAAGGAGGTAGGGTTTCTTCCAAGGTGAAAATGAAAATAATGCCTCCTTAGAGAGGTACAACAAAAGAACAAGGGCACAGGCAGGTGAGGAGACTTCGCCTCTCTAAAGAGAATTATCAAACCTCACTGAAAGGAAGCAAATAATGAAAGGTTAGGACCTTTAGTGAGCACTTACTATATGCCAGATACTTTGCTACATGTTTTCACAGGCCTTGATTCATTTAACCATCACAACTGTGTGGAGCATTTATCTACATTTATAGAAGAAAAAATGTGTCTCAAAAAGGTTAAGCGGTGGAGCAAGGTCCCGCAAGTAGTGAGTAGCAGATGGAAGGAAGGAAGATCATCAGCACAGATGCTTGGGCAGAAGAGGAGATTCCAGTTACTCCCATTTTGAAAGTAGAGAATTGGTTTCCTTTAAAGCTAAATGTGGGGGCCAGCACTGTGGTGTAGTGGGTAAAGCCGCCCGCCTACAGTGCGCACATCCCATAGAGGCACCAGTTCAAGTCCCAGCTGCTCCACTTCCAATCCAGCTCAGTGTTAATGCACCTAGGAAAGCACCCAGGCAGAAGATCCAGATGAAGCTCCTGGCTTCGAATCGGCTCAGCTCCAGTCACTGCAGACATTTGGGAAGTGAACCAGCAGATGGAAGATTCTCTCTGTCTCTGCCTCTCTCTAACTCTGCCTTTCAAATAAAAAAATCTTGTTTTAAAAAATGCTATTCTTAGGGGCCGGCGCCATGGAACACTAGGTTAATCCTCCACCTGCGGTACTGGCATCCCATCTGGGAGCCGTTTCTAGTCCTGGCTGCCCCTCTTCCAGTCCAGCTCTCTGCTGTGGCCCGAGAGTGCAGTGGAGGATGGCCCAAGTGCTTGGGCCCCTGCACCTGCGTGGGAGATCAGGAAGAAACACCTGGCTCCTGGCTTCGGATCTGTGCAGCTCCAGCCCTTGTGGCCATTTGGGGAGTGAACCAGCGGAAGGAAGACCTCTCTCTCTCTCTCTCTCTCTCTCTCTCTCTCTCTCTCACTGTCTGTAACTCTACCTGTCAAATAAATAAAAATCTTTTAAAAAATGCTGTTCTTAAAAAAAAAAGACTCAATGTATCAGTGTACAGCCCTTTTCTATTCCTGGAGTGACCTGAAACTGGGAGACTAATCACCTTTTTAAAAAGAAATTAGCGTTCTTCTATCACTTTGGCTCCTCCCTTCTTGCTTCTGTGTTCATCCTCAAATCCTTGCAGGAATCTTCCAGACCACTCATTTCCTCAACTAATTAGCACACATCCTCTGTTCTTTCTACTCATTTGTTGGTTCATTAGTTCAACCCACAATCATCTATTAAATGAATACTATGTGTCAGCATACTTCAGGCCCTGAGAAAGCAAAGGTGAAAGCCCAGTTCCCACTCTGGAAAGATTCATAATTTATGTGGGGTGGGGAGCCGACAGAGACATGGAATCACTCGGTTAAATCCTATTAAAGAGAGCAGGAGCAGCCCCAGGTTTTGGAGGCCTGAGCTTATGCAGTTGTGCAGGCAAGGGCAAAGGCTATTTAAGAAAAAAATCAAAAAACTACTAAATGATGAGTATAAAGTTACGTACAAGTGAATATTTGCAATGAGAAAAAAATTGCAACAATTTATAGTTTTTAAAAGCTCAAAGATAACACAAACATCACAAAATAATCCAAAATAGTTCTATTCTATGGCTTATTAATTAAATATATATTGCATCTGTTAGTACTTTCTCTTACTTTTTTGACTGTGTATGCTTTAATCATCTCTTTACTGGATAATGATTTTGTAATGTCATTTTCTTTAGAAAGAATAGAAAGATAATTCAGTACATCCGTGTGTTAGTCTGGTTTTTGCTGCTCTAAGAGAATACTAGAGACAGGGTTGGGGCTGGCCTTGTAGCATAGTGGGTAAAGCTACCACTTGAAATGCCAGCATCCCATATGTGCACCAGTTCAGGTCCTGGCTGCTCCATTTCTGACCCAGATCCCTGCTAATGGTCTGGTAAAAGCAGTAAAGGATTATCCAAGTGTTTGGGCCCCTGCCACCCATGTGGGAGACCTGGATGAAGTTCCTAGCTCCTGCTTCGGCCTGGCCCAGCCCTGGCTATTGAAATCCTCTGGGGGTGAACCAGAAAATGGAAGATTCTCTCTGATTCCCTTTCTCTCTCTTTCTCTTTCTTTCTCTGTCTCTCTCTGTCTCACTCCCCCCACACACATACCGCGACTCTCTCTGCAACTGTGTAACTTTCAAATAAATCAATAAATCTTTTAAAAATAGAGACACAATAGCAGTTTGTTTGGCTCATGCTCTAGAGGCTGGGAAATCCCACAGCATGAAGCCAGCATCTGGTGAGGGCCTTTGTGCTCCATCCTAACATGGCACAAGGGGAAGTCAGCACACACAAGACAGAGTGAGAAGAATCAGGACTCACTCATCCTTTTTACCAGGAGCCCACTCCTGCAATACCCAACCCACTCATGAGGGCAGAGCCCTCAACACCTAATTACCTCTGTGAGGTCTCACCTCTTAATACTATTACAATGTCAATTAAATTTCAACATGAGCTTTGGAGGGGACGAACCATAGCAATCTCCTAGCATCTTTTATCAAAATGAGGTTTTTTTTTTTTTTAAATGATTGCTAGATGGTGTACTAGTCTGCTCAGGCTATCATGACAAAATTCCACAGGATTGGATGCTTAAACAACAGAAATTTATTTCTCACAATTCAGGAGGCTAGAAGTCTCAGATCAGGGTCCATCAGGGTTTGGTTTTTGATGAGGACTCTCTTCCTTCTTCCTACGTCCTCACACGGTCTTTCCTCTGAGCATGCACAGAGAGAGAGAGAGAGAGTTCTCTCTTTTCTGGTTCTTATAAGGCCACCAATCCTATTGGATTAAGACCCTACCCTCATGACCTCATTTAACCTTAATCACCACCAAAAGGCCCTATCTCCAAATACAGTCACACTGGGGGTTTCGGCTTAAGCATACAAATTTGGGGGCAACACAATTAAGTCTATAGCAGATGGGATGCATAAAACTTGTGATTGCATACACAGCCATACTGTTTTTAATAATGCTAGGAGGTTTGGACCCTGCAAAACTGGAATTATGATAAATCTCATTTTGCATAATTCCCAGAGGAAAAAAAGTATGGTTCATATATTGTTGTCTATGCAATATTATTGTATATATTTTTTAAAGTTTGAATTAGGTATCATTAAAAACAAAATCCTTTAGAAAGAATAATTTCAAAACAACCAAATCCTCCACTTAAAATTTAAATGTGATGATTGTAAAAGTGTTATACAGACTAACTTCAAACTTTACATATTTCAAATGCTTTTTCTCCTCTCCCAATATGTCTAAGACAAGGTGCTATAGGACATAGTCATATCTTGGTACTACCCCTGGTTCTGCCCTATTTGTCTAAGAATGTTGAATGACACCGACGCCGCGGCTCACTTGGCTAATCCTCTACCTGCGGCGCCGGCATCCTGGGTTCTAGTCCCAGTTGGGGTGCCAGATTCTGTCCTGGTTGCTCCTCTTCCAGTCCAGCTCTCTGCTGTGTGTGGCCCAGGAAGGCAGTAGAGGATGGCCCAAGTGCTTGAGCCCTGAACCCACATGGGAGACCAGGAGGAAGCACCTGGCTCCTGGCTTCGGATCGGCACAGTGCACCAGCCGTGGTGGCCATTTGGTGGGTGAACCAACAGAAGGAAGACCTTTCTCTCTGTCTCTCTCTCTCTCTCTCTCTCTCACTATCCACTCTGCCTGTCAAAAAAAAAAAAGTTGAATGAGTCACAACATTGGGTTATGGGAGCCATCCTTACACTGTTAACAAGTTAATTATACACAGTGACTGCAAACCACATAAACATATCCCACTAAATTCAAACAGTTTACCCTCAACTCAGCTTCTACTTATCTACTCCAGTGCAAATCAACACAACAGTTAAGTCTGATGGAAAAAGAATCAGACTGGAGGCCAGCGCCATGGCTCAATAGACTAATCCTCCGCCTTGCGGCACTGGCACACCGGGTTCTAGTCCCAGTCGGGGCGCCGGATTCTGTCCCGGTTGCCCCTCTTCCAGGCCAGCTCTCTGCTGTGGCCCGGGAGTGCAGTGGAGGATGGCCCAAGTGCTTGGGCCCTGCACCCCATGGGAGACCAGGAGGAAGCACCTGGCTCCTGGTTTCATATCTGCGTGGTGCGCCAGCCTCAGCAGCCATTGGAGGGTGAGCCAATGGCAAAGGAAGACCTTTCTCTCTGTCTCTCTCACTGTCCACTCTGCCTGACAAAGAAATAAATAAATAAAAAGAATCAGACTGGAAAGAGTTAGCAGTCTTAAAAATCTCTTACTTTGCAAATTAGAAGTAAACATACACTCTTGGAGAAAAAAAAAGTAGTGGGACCCCTCCCAAGACCTTGGAAGGTGTTTTTCCAATGAGAGGCTTTGAAGATTTATTATTAGCTTCCTGATAAATCAGCCTCTAAGGAAAGATATGTTCAATTTTTCTTAGGCAAGCAGGGAAAGCTTCACAAAGGAGGTAATATTTGAGCTAAATCTTTAAAAGTTCTCGAGGGGAAGAACATTTCAGGCAGAGGCATTGCCTGCACAAAGCCATAGAGGAGTAAAAGAACACAAGGTCTTATGGAACTATAAATAGCTTACTATGTCCATAGGGAATCGAAGGGGATGATAGGAGATGATGCAGCAGAGGAAAATGTGAAATTGAAAAACATCGGACTCTTGGAAAGCCATGGAAACTCCTGCTTACATTCTTCCATGAGCTACCTCAAGCACTATAACTTATCACCCACTGGGAAAAGATGTTACTTTGGGTCTTTATTGTGAGTGTGATATATGACTAGATGGAAAATTAGGAAAAAATAATCACTCAAAAACATCAAAAAAGAAGGTCTAATTGATATTTATAGAATACCCTACCCAATAACAATACAATCCACACACTTTTAAAGTGCCCAGGAAACATACCAAGATAGACTATATTAGAAAACAGCAAAGTAGGCAACCAAGCTCCCAACATCCCACAGAGACAGAAAACAACCAGAATTTGTCAGAACTCCAGAAAACAGTCAAAGGTTTATAACAACTGAGCTTAAAATGAAAAAGTCAGCTTAAAAATGATTAGAACCCTCAATGAGAGGCCACTTCACATTCATTAGGAAGTCTATAATCGAAAGAAACAAGCAAGTGTTGGCAAGGATGTAGAGAAATTGAAAGCCTGTGCATTGCTGGTAGGGATGTAAAATGGTGCAGCTGCTATGGAAAACAGCTTGGCAGTTCCTCAAAAAGTTAAGAATATGATCTAAAAATTTCACTTCCAGGTATATGCCCAAAAGAATAAAGGGGATACTTATATACCAAAGTTCATTTCAGCTTTATTTGAAATAGTCAAAAGGTAAAAGCAACCCAAACATCTATCAATAGATGAAGGGATAAATGAAACATGGAATATATAGCCATATATTGTAAATATTATTCAGCTTTGAAAGAAAATACAATTCTAATAATGTTACAACATGGATAAACCTTAAAAACAGTGGGCTAAGTAAATTAAGCCAGAAACAAATGGAGAAATAATCACTCCACTTACATGAAGTATCTATGATAGGCAAATTCATAGAGACAGAAAGAATAGAATTTATCAAGGCCTGGGAGAAGAGGGGATAGAAGACTTACTGACTAGTGGTTTTGGAATTTCTATTTGAAGTGATGAAAATGTTTCAAAATAGTGGTAATGGTTACACAGTGTTGTGAATGTGATTAGTGTCATTACCAGCAGATCTGCCCAAAAAGAAATGCTAGAAAAAGAGTCCTTTGGGCTGAAATGAAAGGACACTAGACAGTAGCTAGAAGCTATATGAAAAAATAAAGATCTCTGGTAAAGAGAACTACAAGGCAAATATATAAGCAAATCTTATACTTTTGCCTTATAATCCCCTTCATTAGTCCCTAATTGATTAAAAAGATAAATGCACAAAAAATTATAAATCTATTATTGAGCACACAATGTGTAAATATGTAATTCGTGATGACAACAACACAAAGAATGGAATAGAACCTGAATAGAGCACAGTTTGTATGTGCTGTTAAAGTTGGTATCAATTCAAACTAGATTGTAATGGTGAGTGAAATAAGCCGGACACAGAAAAACAAATACCGCATGTTCTCCCTTATATATGGGTGGGAGACAAAATTTTAAGAAAGAAAGAAAGAGACAGGGAAAGAGAAAGAAGGCAGGCAGGCAGGTCTATGTGTATAAGTATTGGCTGCAAATAGTTTTGTGAAACTTTGTCTTATACCTCTGTCAAACCAATGATTAAGAATGCTATACTACTATAGTTTTAATGATCTCTGATTACTTTAAAATGTACTGTATATGGTTGAAATGGTCATGTTTCCATTCAATTATTGTTTATATTGCCACTAAACTAGGGTCTTTTTGCTTTTTACTTGTTAAATTCCTTATTCAGTGACTGATTAAGTCTTTTTACTGTAGTGTAAATTTAAAATATGTTATCTCAAAAACTACAAAAAAAACAGAAAAGGAGAAGAAAGGAGGGTGCCAGGGAGAAAGGGGGAAGGAGGAAGGGAATATCATTGTATTCTTAGAATTGTATTCATGTCAAGAGCCTCAGGTGATCACTGATGTCTACATAAGAGTGATAGCTGTTAAATTAACAACAGGAGTCACTGTGCACTAACTTCCCATGCAGGACTTCTGTCCTCAAAGAGTTGGATTATGAGAGTTAACAGGAGTTAACAGGAAAACTTGTTCCCAAAGATTTACCTCATTTTAATGTATCAAGTAGAGGATATTATCTATGTCTCATAAGCTATGTCTAAGGGCTCACAAAAGACACACCATTCTTGGGTTCTTCTTCAAAATTAATTTTCTCAAAAATATATTTATATATAAATTAAACCTCGGAAAGGTTTACTTTTATTGAATTAAAAAGTACTTCCCTTATTGTAAAAACAATCCTGTTGGCATTCTATTGCACAGTAGAGTAATAATAGTTAACAATAACATACTGTACTCTTCTAAATAGCTAGAAGAAAGACTTCTGAATGTTCACACTACAAAGAAACCTTGAATACATGAAGTGATGGATGCTAATTATCCTAATTTGATCATTAAAAAATATGCATGTATCAAAATATTACATTGCACCCCATAAATATGTACAATGATTGTTTGTCAATAAAAAAGATGCCTACATCCCCCTAAAAGAAATGTATCTACAAAACATATTGAATATGTTAAAAGCTAATTAAAAATTAAAAAATATTTTTAAATTTTTAAAAATAAGGTTAAATTGTAATTCCCATGATATTTACAAAACATGTGCTTTTAAAAGTACCAATAGAAATGAGAGGACTAAAATGATTCACTACAATCAACTAAATATAAAATAAGACAGTAATAGAGTAAATGAGAACAAAAATAGGTACATAATAAAGAGGAAAATAAAATGAAAATGGCACAAATCCTTATCAGTAAACAAATTAAATTTAAATACATTAAAGTATCCCATCAAAAGGCAGATATTGGCAGAATGATTTTAAAATATGCATACCATGATCCAACTATTTGTTTACAAGAGACTCATTTTAGACCCAAATATGCAATTTGATAATCATAATAAACTTTAAGTCAAAAACTATTACAAGGAGTGGATGTTTAGCATAGTAATTATAAGGCACCAGTTAAGATGATCATGTTTCATATCAGAGTACCTACCTGGGCTCAATGCTCAATTCCAGCTTCCTGCTGATGTAGACTCTGGGACGCAGTAGTGATGTCTCAAGCAAACCATGCAGGAGACCTGACCTGAACTGAGTTCACAGCTTCCAGCTAAGTCTTCCCAGCCCATCATAGCATTTGTGAGCATTTGGAGAGTGAACTAACAGATGTGCGCTTGTTTCTCTCTCTCTCTCTCTCTCTCTCCCTCCCCCCCAAAACAAGTAAAAATAAATAAATAAATAAATAAATACATTTTAAATGGTTACAAAACACAAAAACAGGCATCATATACTGATAAAAGGATCGATTAATTGAAAAGGTACAATTACAAACATATGTGTACCAAAAAAGAGTCTGACAAAATTGAAGAGACAAGTACTTCTATAATAATAGTTGGAGACTTCAACTCACCACTTTCAATAATGGATAGGTCATCCAGACCAGAGAGCAACAAGGAACTGGAAAACTTGAGTAGGATTATAAATCAACTAGACCTAATAGACATATATAAAATATTCCACCCAAAACAGCAGTGTACACATTCCTCTCAAGTACACATGGAATGTTCGCCAGGATAGACCATATGTTAGGCCAAAACAAGTCTCAATAAATTTTAAAAGACTGAAATCATACAAAGTTTTATCTCTGGCCACAATTAGAATGAAGCTAAAAATCACCAGAAAAGACAAGCAGAAAGCTCACAAGCATGTGAAATTAAGAAAACACATTCTTAAACTACTAATGAGTCAAAGAAGCAATCACCAGGGAAATTAGAGAATACTTTGACGTGAATGAAAATGGAAACACAATATACCAAAAGCTAATTTATGCAGTAAGAGCTATGCTTAGAGGAAAATTCATGCCTACATTAGAAGGAGAGAGATCTCAAATAATCTACCTTTACACTTTGAGGAACTAGAAAAAGAAGAAAACTAAGCCAGAGCTAACAGAAGAAAGTAAATGATAAAGATTAGAATGGAGATAAATGAAATAGATGTTGGAAAAACAATATAGAGAATCAACAAAACCAAAACGTGTTTCTTTGAAAAAAAATATACACAAAATTGGTAAACCTTTAGCTAGACTGATGGGAAGATGCAAATAACTAAAACCAAAAATTAAATTGGAGACATTACTACTGACCTTACAGTGATGAAAAGGATTATAAGAGGGGGGAGCTGGCACTGTGGTGTAGCAAGTAAAGCCGCTGTCTGCAGTGCGGCATCCCATATGGGTGCCGGTTCAAGTCCCGGCTGCTCCTCTTCCAATCCAGCTCTCTGCTATGGCCTGGGAAAGCAGTAGAAGATGGCTCAACTCCTGGGGCCCCTGCACCCACATGGGAGACCTGGAAGAAGCTTCAGGCTTCTGGCTTCGGGACTGGCCCAGCTCCAACTGTTGGTCTTAAGTTTAGATCCCTGATCCATTTTCAGTTGATTTTTTTTTTTAGATTTGTTTATTTATTTGGAAGTCAGAGTTACACAGAGAAGGAAAGACAGCAAGTTCATCCATCCATTAATTCACTTCCCAAATGGCCTCAATAGCCAAAAACTGGGCCAGGCCAAAGCCACAGCCAGCAGTTTCATCTGAGTCTCTCACATGGGTGGCAGGGGCCCAAGCACTTGGACCATCTTCTGCTGCTTTTCCTAGGCCACTAACAGGGAGCTGGGTTTGAGGTGCAGCAGCCTAGATGCAAACTGGCACCCATAGGAAGCTAGCATAGCAGGTGGCAGCTTTACCCACTATGCCACAATGCTAGCCCCCATTTCAAGTTGATTTTTGTATAGGGTATAAAGTAGGGGTATTGTTTCAAACTTATTTATTTATTTATTTATTTGACAGATAGAGTTAGACAGTGAGAGAGAGAGACAGAGAGAAAGGTCTTCCTTCTGTTGGTTCACCCCCCAAATGGCCACCACAGCCGCTGTGCTGCGGCTGGTATGCTGCGCCAATCCGAAGCCAGGAGCCAGGTGCTTCCTCCTGGTCTCCCACGTGGGTACAGGCGCCCAAGCACTTGGACCATCCTCCACTGCCTTCCCAGGCCACAGCAGAGAGCTGGACTGGAAGAGGAGTAGCTGGGACTAGAACCTGGCGCCCATATGGGATGCCAGCACCGCAGGCGGAGGATTAGCCAAGTGAGCCACGGCGCCAGCCCCCTTGTTTCAAACTTCTGTGTGTGGAAATACAATTTTCCCAGCACCATTTGTTGAAGAGAGTATCTTTTCCCTAGGGAATGTTTTTAGCATGCTTGTCAAAACCAACATACAAAAGAGATGCCTATATCTTATGTTTATAGCCACCCGATTCACAATAGTAAAGATATGCAATCAATCTAGATGTCCATCAACTGAACTGATGACTTGAATAAAGAAAATGTGGTGCCCTGGCTGCGGAGGAGCCTGAGCAGTCACGTCCACCACGGTGCGGGGACCCAGGCACTCAGCACAGCTTAAGATTTAGAGCCAATGTGCCTGCTGGGCTGGCCCAGCTCAGAGCCACATCGGGGTGTGGGTGAAGCTGGAAGCCAGAATGGAGCCGCTGCAGCAGCCGCCGCTGCCACACCTGGCTCCTCAGCAGATGGATGCCTGACAACAGCAGGGACAGCAGATAAGAGAAACCCAGGTGTTGTATGCACAGGAGCTGGTGGCACAGCCAGCTCTCCTGCCTGCCACACTTGGGAGGCCATCTGGCAGCCTTGCCCTGGCTTCCTTAGCCAGAGTCCCACCGGCCTCAGCAGTGACCTGAGTCTTTGAACAGAGCAACGTGAACTGAGAAGCTGAGGAAGAGGAAGGAGGTCTGGAAGACGAAGATGGGGATGATGAAGTTGCAGAGGTGGCAGAGAAGGAGGCCCAGGCGGCTTCAAAACATTTTCATGTGCAGAAAGCAGCTTGCCAGGAGCCCAGAGTGGCACCTGCATCCAGTGTGCTTCCGGTGCCAGGGCTCCCAGCACAGGGACACTAAGCTAGAGATGAGCATATCAAAGATGCTTCCAGGGCCCCGCCTGCCATGGCCACAGCGGGGCAGCCCAGCTGGAATCTGGACAAGCAGAAGCTCAAGCAGAATGGCGTTTTGACCTGGAGTGATGATGCACATGGAGGCCAGAGAAGAGAGCTCTCGGGAATTAGCCCAGCTGTATGAGCTGGACGGTGATCCCGAGAGCAGAGTTCCTAGATGACCTCTTCATCTTCATGCAGAAGAGGGGTGAGTGCGCATCCCTCGTCTCAGCCCCAGCGAGTTCTTATCCCATGCCTGCTGTGCGCTGGTCGCTGAGCTCCACCCTCCCCAAGAGGAGGAGGGCCCTTTACTGCTGATAGGGTCTGGATTTGGCCAAATAATTGATAACAGAACTGAAGAGGGCAGAGCGGGCCTTGGCAAAAATGGATGAAGTGGAAAAAAGAAGAAAAAGAAAATGTGGTATAGATACATGATGGCATATTACTTGGCCATTAAAAAGAATGAAATCCTGACATTTGCAATAAGATAGATGGAATTAGACATTATTATGCCAAGTGAAATAAGCTATGCACAGGAAGACAAATATCACATTTTTTTCCTTACACGTGGAAGTTAATATATTTACAGAGAGTATTCTAAAAAAAGTGAAAATTAACAAATGTTAGTGAGGACGGGGAGAAATTGGAACCCTGGTGCATTGTTGGTGGGAATGTAAAATTGTACAGCCACATTGAAAACAGTTTGGCAGTTTCTCAAAAAGTTATTTAATACCATATGACCCAGAAATTCCACTCCTAGTTATATACCCAAAAGAATTGAAAACAGTGACTCAAATGCCAATATTCACAGCAGCATTATTCACAAGAGCCAAAAAGTGGAAACAATCCAAATGTCCATCAACACATGAATGGATAAACAAAGCGTTGTATATACATAACAATGAAGTACTATTTGGACTTAAAAAGGGATGAAGTTCTGATCCTTGCTGCAACAGGGAGAGGCCTTGAAAACATGCTAAGTGAAATAAACCAGACACAAAAGGACAAGTAATGTATGATTGCACTTCTATGAAATGTCTACAATAGGCAAATTCATAGAGACAAAAAGTAGATTACAGGTTATCAGGGGCTGGAGAAGGGGAGATTGGAGAGTAATACCTAATGGGTACAGAATTTCTGTGTGAGGTGATTAAAAAAAAAAAAACTTTTGTAAATAGATAGTGGTGATAGTGCACTGTGCTTTGAATGTAGTTAATGCCACTTAATTGTATACTTAAGATGATTAAAAGGGCATATTTTATGTTTTAAATACTTCATCACAATAATATAAAAATAAGTAAAAATTTTTAAGTAAAGATTAACCATGTTATAGTCCATCAAGCAAGTAACTTTAAAAGAAGGAAATCATATGAGGTATAACTCTCTGACAAAAATGGAATCAAACAGAAAATCAGTAAATGAAAAATAATAAAATGATCTCCAAACACTTGGAAACTGAAGAAGGCCCACCTAAATAATCCATAGGTCAAAAAGGAACTCTCAAAGAAATTTCAGAAATACACTAAACTGAATTCAGGGGCCAGTGCTGTGGCGTAGTGGATTAAGCGTCCTGCAGCGCCAGCATTCCATATGGGAGCCGGTTCGAGTCCTGGCTGCTCCACTTCTGATCTAGCTCTCTGCTATGGCCTGGGAAAGCAGTAGAAGATGGCCCAAGTCCTTGGGCCCCTGCACCCTCCTGGCTCCTGGCTTTGGATTGGCTCAGCTCTGGCATTTTGGGAAGTGAACCAGCAGATGGAAGGCCTTTCATTCTCTCTCTCTCTCTCTCTCTCTCTGTAACTCTGCCTCTCAAATAACTATTTTTTTTAAAAAATGCACTAAACTGAATTCAAATAAATATACAACATATTAAAATTTGTGCAACACAGCTAAAACAGGGTTGAGAGGGAATTTTATAACATTAGGTCCTTAATTTTAAAAAGAGGATAGTCTCAAATCAATAATTTAAGCTTCTACCTTAACAAGCTAGAGAAAGAAGAAGGAAGGAAAATAATAAAGAATAATAAAATAATAAAAGGAAGGAAATAATAAAGAACAAAAATGAATAAAATTGAAATTGGAGTAAAAATAGAGAAACTCAGTGAACAAAAAGGTAGTCCTCTGAAAACGTCAATAAAATTGACAAATTTCTAGCAAGACTGGCAAAGAAAAAACATAGAGGACACAAATTACGAGTATCAGGGATGGGATGAAATGAAATGTCACCACAGCCCTTGCAGACATCAAAAGAATATTAATGGAATACAACAAACACCTCTAAACTTGGCTAATTCCCCCAAAACCACACATGACGAAAACTCACCAATGTGAAATAATTTGAATAGCCTTACATCTATTAAGGAAATTGAATTTGTAATTTTAAAACTCCCCAAGAATTCCTCAAGCCTGGATGGACCCTACCAAACATTTAAAGAAGAATTTATAATTCTGCATGATCTTCCAGAAAGCAGAAGAGGAAGCAACTCCCAACTCCCTTTATGAAGCCAGTATTATCCTGATACCAAAACCAGACAGAGACAGTACAAAAAAAGAAAAACAGACCACTATCCCTTCTCTCTCAGCTTTGCATATTTGAAAGACACAATGGGCAGCATCTCAGAAGCAGACAAAAGAGAAAGGAAGAAATAAAACACCCTATTTGTAAATGAGATGACTGTATACATAGAAAATCTCAAGAAATCTACAAAAGCTTCCTAAGATTGATAAATTAGTTTAGCAAGGTCACAAGATACAATGTCAACATCAAAAAAATTTTTTTCAGTATACTATCAGTGAACATATTTCTATGTATTTTCAATGAACACACGAAAAACAAAATTGAAAAATACAATTATAATTGGTTTTTGAAAAGTGAAATACTTAGGTGTAAATATCAGAAAACACACACTGGACTTGCATGCTGAAAACTGCAGAACACTGATGAAAAGAATAAAAGATCTAATTACATGCAGAGACATACTGTGTTCATGGATTGAAACTTAGCATAATAAACATGTCAGTGCTCTCCAAATTTATATATAGGTCTAACACAATTGCTATCAAAGTCTCAGCATGCGTTTTTGAAGATATAGACAAGATAATAGTAAAATTAATGTGTGAAAACAAAGGAACAAAAATAGCAAAAACAATTTTGTAAACTAAGGATAAAGTAGGTGGAATCACTCTACCAATTTTCAGCCTTGATACATAGCTACAGTAATCAAAACTGTGAGGTATTGGCAAAGGAATAGGCACATCAAAGGAAGAGAATAGAGATCCCAGAAATAGACCCACACAATACGGCCAGCTGATTTTTGACGAAGATCCAAAAGCAATTCAATAACAGAAAGACAGCCTTTTCAATAAATAGTGCTAGAGCAGTTTGCATAGCCATCAACAAATTGGTAAATTTCATTTAAGAGTAAGTGGAAATTCATTGTACTGTTTTTGCAGCTTTTCTGTAGATTTGAAAGTTTACGCAATAAAAAGAATCAGAGGGAAGAGACATATAAATATATTGCAGTTATATTAATTTACAGTGGAAGATATGCCTGTGAGTTAACCACACATTAGCCTTATCTCCCCTAAGGGCATTTCCCCCCAGGATCAAATAACCTGGGAAACTGAATTAGTAAGTCAGAAAGTTACTTGATAAGCACACAGTCAGAGTGAAGGAATTGAAAGGGTGAAGCTCATGCATAGAGAAGTCTGTTTCATAATTGAGTCTAGATCATGTGGGGCTATAGTACTTGTGTCCATAATATGCAGGGTCTACCTGGTTCCGTCCGATCTCCGCCTGCTGCACAAAAGGACATACCCACCTCCCCCATCCCTTCTCGCAGTTCTGCACAGTTGGTGGTGGGAGGTGCTGGACGAATAGTAACATATGTTTACTATCTAATTCTCTTTTTTTCCCAAATAACTCACAGGCCACCTTTCTGTAACACATTATTCTTCACTCAGTTTACAGTAAAGTTGATTAGATTGCAACTTTATTCTAGTACATCCAGTTCTTCAGACTTGCCTTGATCACCTTGATTACACTTGGATATTTCCCAAGTCCCCATCAGCAGCACATCTACAAACATGTCTTCGTGTCATTTCACTTGCACAATCATTCAAAGCCTATCTCCAAATTCTGGCATCACCTTACTATAGCCTGGACTATGACTACCTTTGTTTCCTTGGTTTGAATTATTTTGTCAAGGTCCCATCACAAATTTTTTTTCAATGTACTGACAATGTTACGGACTTTTTGGTATCTTTGACACCGCTCAATGAATGTATTTTTATCAATAGTATGAGCTTAAATAGGTATAATAGATAAAATAATAGAATTATGTGTGTGTACATGCTTTTTTAAAATATTTATTTATTTATTTAAAAGGCAGAGTTAGAGAGAGAGAGCGAGAGCGAGAGCTCTTCCATCCACTGGTTTACTCCCCCAAATGGCTGCAACGACCACAGCTGGGCTGATCAGAAACTCCAAAGCCAGGAGCTTCTTCTGGGTCTCCCACATGGGTGCAGGGGCCCAAGCGCCGAAACAGATTCATAAAGCAGACCTCAAAGTAGTCAATTATATCAGGCAAGAGAAGGCACCTGTCATCTGTATAAGGCCTTCCAAGTGGCAGGTTAGCCCAAACAAGGAACCAGTTGCAGACCAGAAGGCTGCTTGATGAACACATAATTAAAGAAAAAGGAATTGGATATTTTCCAGATACCTTTTTTTTTAAATTAAATATAGGAACTTCATAAATTGCCCTTCTCCATACTAGAAATAGTTCTTTCTAAAGAAGCAAAGAATCCACAATCTAGAGACAGCAGTCCCCATGGCCATTCCTGGAGACACACTAACAGATTTTTTTTCTGTTGCCTGCCCACCCATTCTCACTTTACTGATCACCTAAAGCATCTGTCTTTACAGCATTACCTCAACACAGTCCTGTTACAGTTTCCCACATTACAGTTTATCTTAGCATTATTAGTAACATTCTATTGTGACCATTTCCTGACATTTTAATAAAATCTCCATTTCCCAATGTATGGTTGGTTACCATGACAGGCAGGACCCACTGTTCACCACTTCAAAATTTGCTCACCTAACAATGCCAAAAAAAAATTTATGTTTCATTTCTTAAGCCTATTCATCCATTTCCCCAATCTCATAAATAGTCAAAGTGCAGTCTAGTCCCTTTAGGATATTATCAAAAGCCAGTATATTGCTTTCATGCAGAACCGTGGGTGCTACCTGAAGGCGGAAAAGAATACTTGCAAGTCTGTACCCATCACCAGTTCTTTTTTTTTTTCTTTTTTTCTTTTTTTTTTTTTTTTGTCAGGCAGAGTGGACAGTGAGAGAGAGAGACAGAGAGAAAGGTCTTCCTTTGCCGTTGGTTCACCCTCCAATGGCCACTGCGGCCAGCGCGCTGCGGCCGGCGCACCGCGTTGATCCAATGGCAGGAGCCAGGTGCTTCTCCTGGTCTCCCATGGGGTGCAGGGCCCAAGCACTTGGGCCATCCTCCACTGCACTCCCTGGCCACAGCAGAGAGCTGGCCTGGAAGAGGGGCAACCGGGACAGAATCCGGCGCCCCGACCGGGACTAGAGCCCGGTGTGCCGGCGCCACAAGGCGGAGGATTAGCCTAGTGAGCCGCGGCGCCGGCCCATCACCAGTTCTTTAGGAAGTAGAAATCTAGGATGCTAAATTTCGAAAGGAGAGGCAGACTTTTGGCATTAAGACACCTGCATCACACATCAGAGTGCATAAGTTTAATTCCTGGCTCCAGCTCCTGACTTCAACTTCCTGCTAATGGGACCCTAAGAAGCAACAGTAATGGCTCAGGCGATAGGGTGGGTGCCTATCACAGGAGCCATTCACATGGGAGACCTGGATTGAATTCTGGGCTCTCAGATTTGCCCACCTCCCCCACCTCTGGCTGCTGCAGTCATGTGGAGAGTGAACCAGGAAATGGGAGCTCTCTCACTCTCTTGCTGCTCAAATAAAATAAAAATTTAAATGCAACAAAATGAATGTTAAAAGGTAGTGAAAAGAAACCCTGAAGCTTAGAAAGAAAATGATTCAATAAAATAGTATATATTACAGAGTCTATATAGTGTATATATATAAATACACACACACACACACAGTAAGCCATCAATAACCATTTGTAAAACACAGTGAACAAATTGTCCAAGAGCTCCCAAATAATGAGTAGCAGGGCCAAAACCCCCAAGCCTAGTTGTTTCCCTTCTAACACAATGCCTCAAAAGTCATCTTTCAAAATATTTTGCTATCATATTCTTACAAAGTATTTTGTGGGGACAAGCAGAAGGGACTGTCTGTGCTCGTATTTCATTGTGAACTGGAGTTTGTTGACTTCAGGGTCAGAGTAAATTTCCTTGAAGCCTTCCTTAAACCCCTTCCTCTGAGCCCCAGGGCCCTTTGTTTGATTAAATTCTGCCTTTTATTATCATTTGTACATCCTTATCTCCTATTTCTGCTTTCTTGAATATAAACTCTTGAAAAATGAATTTATTCATCTTTCTATCCCCCACAGAGCGTGCCCAGCATAGTGCCTGGCAACATAATAAGCGCTCCACAAATTTCTGGTGAATTGGACTGAATTTCATTAGGCTGCAGTTCTGTGATTCTCCCTGATTTGGAGCCTGAGTCCTCTGGCTACTCTCTGCAATTCCTGTTACTATCTTATACTACAAGCTGACTGAAACTAGATAGGCAGTTCTCAAAATTCAATGGAACTCTTTTATAGTCTCTTCCTTTTTCTTCACTACCTCATTTTTGGTGGACTCTGCTTGCATTGCCCGGTTCCTTCAGGTACTCACAAGAGAGAGACAACAGTAACCATATGGTCCCTACCTTTTAGAATTGCAATCTAATGTGAGATTAGCAATAAACACACAATAAAATAGTTACAGATTGTGATATATGTTAAGGAGAAAATAAACGGATGATACAGAGGTTAAGAATGGGGTCTCTGAGGGTTCAAATTTAGGTCAGACTGAAGACCCTTGCTAGACAAAGAGCTGTGTTCCAGGGAGAGGGAACAGGATGTGATAAGGTAGGAAAGAGCTGCCCATGCTCATGGAAGAGTAAAAATGCCAGTGTGGGGGTGGGCGTTAGGCCTGTCACTTCGATGCCAGTTAAGATGCCTGCATCCCACATCAGTGTACCTGGGTTAGAGCCCTACTTCTGGCTCCTGGTTGCAGCTCCCTACTACTGCAGACTGGAAGGCATCAGGTGATGGATCAAGTGATTGGGTCTCTGCCACCCACATGGGAGACCTGGATTGAGTTCCTAGGTCCCATCTTTGGACTCAGCCCAGCCCCGGCAGTTGTGGGCATTTGAGGCGTGAACCAGAGGATGGCAGTGTTCTCTCTTTCTCTCTCTCTCATAACTAAACGTACTTTCTTGAATACCAGTGAAACTAGAATGTATTGAGTGAGAGGAGAGTGGGATGGGATGAGGACAGAGAGACAGGCAGGGGCCTCATCACGTGGGAGTCTTGTAGCTTGGGAAAAGGAGCATGGATCTGGCTCTAAGTGCAGTGAGACACCCAAAATTTTAAGCAGAGGAGTAGTAATATAATCTAATTGGTATTTCCAAAAGATGATTCGAACAGTTGTAAGGAGATGAAGATGTAGAGGGACAGGGAGGATGTACAGGAGCACTAGTGCAGTGGTCCAGGTAAAACTGGCAAGGGCCTGCACTCGGGGGCTGGCAATGAAGATGAAGAGAGTGACTCAAGAGATACTTGTGAAGCAGAATTGACACATTTGCTGATCATTTGAGTGTGGAACCTCTTTCCTTTACTGTCTAGGAAAGGAAGACACAGAGATGCCAAACGGTAAGAGGTTATTTTTTGTGCCATGATTAACTGCTGATTTCCTAACCACCAACCTCATTTTCTTTCTACACCTACTCTTCATAATCTTCAACAATTCCTCACTCTCTTTATGTCTTCTCCTATGGAATCACTCAGCAAAGCCAACCCCTTCCTTCTCCGCACTTTCCTAAATCTCCCCCCTCCACTCGCCATGCCCAGTCCACTCTGGGATTTTGTGGTCACTTCTGGCTGTCATTGCTGACTCCTTCCAGCCTCACAGCACAGGTCACTTTTGGTGGCGTCATTTCAGTTGTGTCTCCAGTAGCCCTCCAGTAACTCCCTACTCATCCCATTGGCAATCTAGACTTTGGGCAGTGGCTTCACAGTACTTCCTCAGCTAGCTTCACCCAACCCTTCCTGTTTGCTCTGGTCTCCCCTTGTAACCTAGCCCACACCGCCAATCTTTAGCCTTTTGTAACTCAGTAAATTCAGAGCTACCCCTCCCAGAAGGCCAGGCACTCCTGCATGAAATTCTGTCACTTCTTTTGTTCCTTCCTGACTAGCACAGTCAGATATTTCTCCTGAATCATTTCAGTCATTTTTTATTTCAACGAATTAGTGTTGAGTAACTCCTTTAGACTGGGCATTGTGTTAGCTACGGGGGATGAAAAATCAGTAGGACTTGGTCCCTGCCCACAAGGAGGTTATAGTATGATAAAAGAGATAGATCTGTGATCAGACAATCATAATGCATTGTATTGAGTGTTATGGGAACTGTATACACAGAATGATGGAGGTACATGCGAAAGTAGCAACAAATGCTATTGACGGAGTCAAGGAAGGCTTTGCAAAGGAAGTGGCATTTGAATGGACTGAGGGCTGTGTAAGCGTTTTTCCAGTTATAGAAAGGAATAAGGGCATTCCTGAAAGACAAAACCGGTTGTTATATGTGAATTTGTAGCTAAAATGTATTGGTTTTTCAGGTCCATATGATTGGGCATAATATGCGTGGATTGTAATGAGTGTGACTGCAGCATGGAGCAGAAGCAGCATATTGAGAAATGAGGCTCAAGGGAGAGATTGGGACAAGATTCTGAAAGCCAGTGAAGATCTCTAAAAGGAAAACTTGACCTAGCACTTAAGACAGCAGTTAAGACACCTGTATCCTACACCAGAGTACCTGGGTTTTAGTCCCAGTTCCAGCTCCTGGTTCCAGCTTCCTGCTTATGCAAATCCAGGAGGCAGCAGGTGATGGCTCAAGTGACTAGGTCCCTGACACTCATGTGGGAGACTTGAATTGAGTTCCTGGATCCTAGCTTCAGCCTACCCTAACCCTGACATTTGCAGGCATTTGTGGTAACAAGCAGATGTATCTCTCTTCCTCTTTCTCTCTCTCTCATTCTCAAAACACTTTTAAAGTTTATAAAAGAGAAACCTGATCAATTTTGGTACCATGGCCACACCAGTGAGGTTGGTAGACAGGTTTATAGAATCATGGAGGGGCCAGCGCTGTGGCATAGCAATAAAGCCACACCGCCTGCAGTGCCGTCATCCCATATAGGCGCCGGTTCAAGTCCCGGCTGCTGCACTTCCAAACCAGCTCTCTGCTATGGCCTGGGAAAGCAGTAGAAAATGGCCCAAGTCCTTGGCCCCTGCACCCACCTGGGAGACCCGGAGGAAGCTCCTGGCTCCTGGCTTTGGATCGGCACAGCTCCAGCCGTTACAGCCAACTGGGAAGTGAACCAGTGGATGGAAAACCTCTTTCTCTCTCTATGTAACTCTTTCAAATAAATAAATAAAATCTTTTAAAAAAATCATGGAGGTTATTATAATAGTTCACTCAGACATAAGAACTTGAACCAAGGTGAAGGTCAAAAATGATATCTCTAAAGTAACACAGAGAGAGTTGGGAGTCTAGTTTGACATGGTGGAGCAGGAGAAAGAGAACCACATTACATCTAGATTTCTAAGTTGGGATACCATTAACTGGGACGGGGAACAAAAGAGGAGGAAAGGAAAAGATTATGAATGGGCCAATTTGGGCTTGACTCACCGATATATGAAGGCACTTCAAAAAGTTCATAGAAAATGGAATTAAAAGATCTTTTATTTTAGTACAAAAAATGAAATTCATGAATTTTTTCTCATAATACACATTTCCATGAACTTTTCAAAGCCTGCTCATACAAGTAGAAAAGTCCAAGAAGCAAATGGATGTGAAAATATGGTGCTTAGAAGAAAGTTGGCTCACCACCGGTCAGAATTTAGAAATTCATTCATTCTTTTATAGCTATATATCTTCCTATGCATTCTGAGTGTTAGGCTAATTGTACTTTTGTATTCCTTAAAAATCTGGAGCCCTCCTCAACACCAAGCTTAAGTCCTTGCAGTGGTTTTCAGTGCCCTCAGTGATCTGGCTCCTATCACTCATCTAAGCTCATTTCCTACTACTGTGGCCTCCATCACATTGGCTGTTTGCCAGCATTGTGGCACAGCAGGTTATGCTGCTGTTTATGACACCACCATCTCATATCAGAAAGCCAGTTTGAGTCCCAGCGGATCTGCTTCCAATCCAGCTCCCTGTTAATGTGCCTGGGAAAGCAGTAGATGATGGCCCGTGTATTTGGGTCCCCGCCACTCATGTGGGAGACCAAGATGGAGTTCCTAGCTCCTGGTGTTGGCCTGGCTCAGCCCCAGCCATTGTAATCATTTGGGGAGTGAACCAGCAGAAAGAAGCTCTCTCGGCCGTTGCCGCGGCTCACTAGGCTAATCCTCCACCTAGCGGTGCTGGCACACTGGGTTCTAGTCCCGGTCGGGGCGCCGGATTCTGTCCCGGTTGCCCCTCTTCCAGGCCAGCTCTCTGCTGTGGCCAGGGATAGCAGTGGAGGATGGCCCAAGTGCTTGGGCCCTGCACCCCATGGGAGACCAGGAGAAGCACCTGGCTCCCGGCGCACCGGCCGCAGCGCGCCGGCCGCGGCGGCCATTAGAGGGTGAACCAACGGTAAAGGAAGACCTTTCTCTCTGTCTCTCTCTCACTGTCCACTCTGCCTGTCAAAAATAAAAAAAAAAAAAGAAGCTCTCTCTCTCTCTCTCTCTCTCCTTTCAAATAAACTTCAGAAAAAAAAATTGTCCCATATTTTCACATGAGTAACTCCCTCACCTCGTTCAACTCATTGCTCAATTGTCTATTCCTCAATGAGACTTACCCTGCCCACCGTATTTAGTATTATAGCTGCCCAGTCCTTCCTTTCCTAGCCACTCCCAATCACTTTTTTCTTTTTTTCCCCTATATCATTAATCATCTTCTGGGAACTGTGTAATTTACTTATTATGTTCATTATCAATTCTGTTCCTCCGCTAGAAAGACAAAGTTCTGGAGGGCAAGAATTTTTCTCTGGTAGTCACTGATGTTTGTTAAGCACTTAGAACAGTTCTTTAGAGCATGATAAACACTCAGTACAGTGCTGTCCCCTTATCTACGCGGGATACATTCCAAGACCACCCAGTGGATGCCTGAAACCAAGGATAGTATTGAATTGTATGCATACTGTTTTGTCTATATATACATGTCTATGATAAAGATTATTTTATACATTAGGCATAGCAAGAGATTAACAGCAACAACTAGCAATAAAATAGAATAAAATAAAATAGAATAAAATAGTTCTAACCATATGCTATAATAAAAGTATGGAAATGTGATCTCTCTCGCTTAATAGCTTAATTCCTCATTGTGCTATAGTAATATTTTTAGATGACAGATTACCATGAGTATATGAAACCATGGAAAAGGGGAGACTACTGTATATATTTATATGTGTTGAAAAAAATGGATGAAAGTATAGATTCCAAGATTTCTGACTGCCATGGGCCTTGGGCCCTCTGAGCCAAAGAGAAGTATAAAAAGGGGGAAGTGAGAAGATATAAGAAAGATAACTCAGTGCCTTTGGGGAGCCACAGGATTTTTTAAAGATTTATTTGAAAATCAGAGTTACAGAGAGGGAGGAAAAGACAGAGAGAGACAGAGATCTTCCATCCATTGGTTCATTCCCCAGATGTCTGCAATGACCAGAGCTGGGCCAGGCCAAAGCCAGGAACCAGGAGCTTCTTGCAAGTTCCCATGTGCGTGTAGGGGTCCAAATTCTTGGGCCACCTTCCACTGCTTTCCCTAGGCCATTAGCCGTGAGCTGGATCAGAGTGGAGCAGCTGGGACACAAAGCAGCACCCATGTGGGATGTCGACATCACAGATGGCAGCATCACCCACTACACCACAATGCCAGCCCCAGCCACAGGTTTTTGGTATACTGAAACAAAATCTTTCTTGACTGGCCCCTTGTATGGTCTGTGTTAGTTTCTTATTACTACTAGTAAGGAATTATCATGTATTTAGTAGGTTAGAGCACGACAAATTTATTCTCTTGCAGTTCTGAAGGTCAGAAGTCTAAAATGGGTTCAGAGGACTACTTTTCCAGAGGCTTTAGGGAAAAATCTGTTTCCTTGCTTTTTGCAGCTTCTCTTGCATTCATTGGCTCTTGGACCCTTCCTCCGTCTTCAAAGTGCGTCACTCACACCTATGCATTCTGTCACCACGTCACCAGGGAGGTGATGACTGTCTTTCCTGCTTCCTGATTTCCCTTATGAGGACTCTTGTGATTACATTGAACTCATCCATATAATCCAGGATAATTTTCCCAGCTCAAGATCCCTGATTTAGTCATATGTGCAAAGTCTTTTTTACTGTATAAAACAGCATGTTTACAAGTTCTGGGGATTAGGACTCGGACATCTTTGAAGAGCCGTTTTCCTATGTATCACATAGTCCTTGTTGAATGCAGACTTAAAGACACAGATTGACAAAAAATACATTCAAGGGTGTAGCTATCTCTAAAACCACCATACACCCTGGGGGCATATATAGTTTCAGATTTTCTAAACAATACTTTCCAATAAAGTTTTCTGGAATGATGGAAATGTTCTGTATCTGCACTGTCCAATACAGTAGCCACTAGTTACATGTGGCTTTTGAACATCTGAAATGTGGGTAGTGAAACTAAAGAGCTTATTTTTTTATTTTAATTTAAATTTAAACTTAATAGCCACATGTGGTTAGTGGTTAATGGTTACTAGATTAGACAGCACAGGCCTAAGGCTCGGGGAAAGGGACAGATGGCAAGGAAAATTTTTTGTCTTGGCTTTAACTTTAGGTTAGAATTAAAAACAAACAAATCAACAAAAATCTCCCTGAGATTTTGTGGCACCAGCCTTCAACTAGGTTTGAAGCTTGAAAAAAAAAAAAAAATATATATATATATATAAAATGTGAGTTGTCCAAAAAGCCACAAGCCAAGAATTTTAATTTAAATTGAACCTAGGTCTGTAATGCTTCAATACCAAAGAAAATCAAATAGAAATCTTTCATGGAAGAATGCACCCATATCCCTAGACCTCATGGAAATCCCACAGAGAGTTGGCAAACATTATTTCACAATCAAAAATCACAATTCACACAAGAAAACCAACTGCCAGGAAGGAGAAGCCAACAGGGAAAAAAAGGCAAAATATAACCAGACCCACAAGGATTTTAGATGTTGAAAATTACTATACACAGAATATAAAATAGGTATGTTAAATTTATTTAAAGAAATAAGAGTACAAAACAAAGAGAAAAAGACTGTTAAAAATGATTTGGGATATTAAAGAACTAAATAGAATACTTTAGAGATAAAAAAGCATAATAATTGACATTAAAAACCCCAATGAGGATTCATACATCAATTGAAAAGAAATTAATAAACTGGGAGAGATGTTTGGAAAAAATCACACAGATTACTGAACAGAGATACAAAGAAATGGAAGAAATAAAATTGTTCAAGAGACATGAAGGATAGAGCAAGAAGGTCCAACATTTATCTCTTCAAAGTTCTAGAAGGAAATAAAAAGGAAAAAAAAAATTCAGATAAATCATGGCTTAAAAATTTCTCTAATTTTTCCCAAAACAACAATCTGCAGATTTAGGAAGCCTAAGAAATTTCAGATAAGATAAATAAAAAGAAATTAATATCTACACTACATAATAATCAGACCACAGAGCAACAAAGGCAAAATCTTAAAACAAGCTAGAGAAAAGACAGATCATTAACAAAAGAACAAAAATTAGAATGATAGCTTTCTCGAGAAGCAACAAAGGAGGCCAGATTACAATACGACATTGAAAGCATTGAGAGAAAATAATTTTCATCTCAGAATTATGTGTTCTGTAAAGCTATCTTTGGAGAATAATTTGAAAAATGAAAGCGTTTTGATATAAAAGTATTTAAAGTTTACCAGTTTCACTAAGTAAGGAAAATTATCCAACAAAAAGCAAGTTCTGAGATACAAGTAAGAACTTTGAGCAGGAAAAAAAGTTAAATGTGTGAGTAATATTATTAGTTTATAATTTATGGGATTAGAAGAAGACAAACAAAAAACACAGAATTTTAAGACTTCACAATAGTAACTCATGCTGTTAAGGATTAGAGTCAAAGCATTCTAAGGTCCCCATGTTGTTTGAGAAGAGGGTAAATATATTAACTCTAAATTTTATTAAGTTAAAAAAGCATGTTAAAATTTCAAGGGTAGCCACTAGAAGAATATAATAAAGAATGAATGTCTTCCAAACTAATAGAATGGGGAAATGGAATGAGGAAAAATAAACCTCAATTAATTCAAAAGAAGTCAACAAAGTAGCAAAAAGTACCACATAGGAAAACACAGCAATAATGGAATACAAACCACAAAATAAGACTATATAAATACATCCAAATATATAGCTTATTCTTTAAAATAAGCTTTTGGGAACTTAAAAACAGTTTTTAAATAACCCTTTGGTTGACAAAGACATTCCTGTGGAAACTGGGAAAGACACAGAAATCAATTTGGACCTTCCACCTAAAGTAGTATTTAGAGGGGTGTCCATAACCTTAAGTTATTACGCTAAAAAGGGAGAAAGTCTGAAAGTAAATGAGCTGAGCATTCAACTTAAGATAGATAATGAACAATAGAATAACTTCAAGAAAGCATAAGGAAGTGATTAATAGACATGAGCAAAAATTAATAAAATATAAAAGATAAATAAAGGAGATCATCAAAATCATTAGTCATTTTAAAAGATTAACTGACAAACCTGAGGAAATACTGATCAAGAAAAATAAGATAAAGCCAAAACACACTATTAGGAAAGGAGGATATTTTCTATAAATTTAAGAGGCTAGCCGGCACCGCGGCTCACTAGGCTAATCCTCCGCTTTGCGGCACCGGTACACCAGGTTCTAGTCCCGGTCGGGGCGCTGGATTCTGTCCCAGTTGCCCCTCTTCCAGGCCAGCTCTCTGCTGTGGCCAGGGAGTACAGTGGAGGATGGGCCAAGTGCTTGGGCCCTGCACCCCATGGGAGACCAGGAGAAGCACCTGGCTCCTGGCTCCTGCCATCGGATCAGCGCGATGCACCGGCCGCAGCGCGCCGGCCGCGGCGGCCATTGGAGGGTGAACCAACAGCAAAGGAAGACCTTTCTCTCTCTGTCTCTCTCTCACTGTCCACTCTGCCTGTCAAAAAAAATTTTTTTCAGAGGCTAAAATTTCAGTAAGAAAATACTTTAAAAATAACTTTATAATCAATAAATTGTATAATGTAGACCAGTGGACAAATTCCTAGAAAAAGTTAACTACCCAAACGGATTCAAGAAGAACTAGAAAGCATGAGTAGTTATATAGCTATTAAAAAAACTCAGTAATTTAAAATATTTTCACAAGAAGAACATTAAGTCTAGATTATTTTAGCAAGTAGTCATGGAAGAATTAATTCCAATATTATAAAAGTTCTTCCAATGAGTACAGGGGAAAACTGGAGCATTTCTCAGTTCATTCTATGGGGCTAGTATAACCTTAATACCAAAACCATACAAGTACAGTATTGGGAGTGTCAGGCTTGTTGGATAGACAGCAAGGAAGACAGTGTGTCTGGAACAGAATGAATGCGAGGAAGAACAGTAGGTGATGATGTTGAAGATTTAACAGAGAGCTAGAGGATTAGAGCCTTGTAGATCATTTTAAGAACTTTTTTTCTACTCTGAGGGAAAAAAATGGAGGCCATGAGAAAGTTTTGAGCAGGCTGAAGTCATAATTGGGCTTGCATTTAATGTGATCACTGTGGCTGCCATGTTAGAATAGACTTTAGAAGGGCAAGTGTGAAGCCAGGGAGACCAGTTAGGGAGCTGTTTCCATAACCAATGTAAAAGATGAAGGTGGGTTAAAGACTGTCAGAGTGGTGGAATGAGGACCTCTGAAAACCTACTCCAAAACAACAATACTCATGTGGCTGGTGATAATTACTTTTAAAAAATCATTTAAAGTCTTTGGAAATTATCCTAAGGGCATACAGCAAATGGAGAAACATCCATTCAAATAAAAATCTACTAAATCTCAGAACAATGAGAGTCTGTGGTATTTGAGCCATGACCCACTCTCTTACCACAACTTCCCCAACTCTGTTTTACAGAAATCCTATCCCGAATACACTACTCTGGGCAAGTATAGCCAAGAAGCCAGGGGCTCATTCTTCCCCCAGTTCGCAGTCAAGGGTTATGGTTTTATCCAGGGTGGGGCAGCCTGCTAGTGTTTCTCATCCCTCTCAGCCCTGTATTTAGAAGCTCTAGTCCAAGTAGAAATAGCAAAGAGCACTAAGACTCTCTTCTTCTACCTACCTCTCATTTCTATGGCAGAAAGACTACGCCAGGCACAACAGACTGAGAATACCAATGCACTGACCACCACCCAGTTCACTCACAGGGCAGGGATTCTACACCAGGAGGGGCAGTTTGAAAGGACAGAGGATTGTCACCACCCTCCAGTGCCCCTGCATGAAGACAGCATGTCACCCATGGAAAAGTGAATTGCTGTCCCCAGCTCTGAAGCAGTGACACACAGGAGTCTTGCCCAGGAGAAAAAGGCCAGTCAGAATGGTGAAGAACTCCTAGCTCTGCTTGAAGGAAATGACTAAAATTTGGAACAAAGAATGGAGAAATCCATGACTGAGGGTATTGTAAAGACACAAAACAGAAATGTTGGTAGAGGAAAATGGAAACTTTGGTGAACCGGAGAACGTGACAACAAAGTGGCCTCCTGGTGTCACAGTCAACTCAGGGAATCGAGAAGTAGTGCATGTGTGGTAGGCTGTATCCACTCAGAAGCCAATCAGAGTAGGTTGAGGGACAGACTTGAAGGCATTTCTTGGGGCCCGCACTGTGACACAATAGGTTAAGCCTCCACCTGCGGTGCTGGCATCCCATATGGCCACCGGTTCGAGTCCTGGCTGCTCCTCTTCCAATCCAGCTCTCTCTCTCACAGCCTGGGAAAGCAGTGGGGGTTGGCCTAGATGCTTGTGCCCCTGCACCCTCATGGGAGACCTGGAGGAAGCCCCTGGCTCCTAGCTTTGGATCAGCGCAGCTCTGGCCATTGCAGCCATTTAGGGAATGAACCAGAAGATGGAAGACACTTTCTCTCTCTCTCTCTCTCTCTCTCTCTCTCTCTCTCAAATAAATGAATAAAATATTTTTTTTAAAAAAAGAAAGAATTTCTTGAACTGCACACTGACACATCAATGCAGGCCAAAAAGGTTCAATGAGACAAGGGCTTAAAAACACAACGTTTGACTAAATCCTGACTGAATAAGCTACTCTGGCCCACAGGTGACCCTGAGGAATCCAGGCTTAAAACTAAAATCACACTCATCCCCAGTAGTCTGGAAGACTGTGCTCATGCCCCTGACTGTGCCCTCTCAGGAGCCACCAGAGGGGAAACATACCAACTACTGGTTCCTCATTGAATAAATGGCAAAAAATAAAAATTCCTAATAGTAGTCTCCAAGCCACAAACATCCAATGCTAAAGGATAGAAATCTAACTGGCTTAGGAGGCTTACATAAACCTTGACAAGTGGCTTGTGCCAACCTAGGGGTGACCCCTAGGTAGTCAGGCTAAAAGGAGAAAAAAATGGAGGTGGGGGGGGGGGGGGATATGAGCAGGGTCATCAGTGGCTTCACACTGGAGGGAGGAATGATTCACAGAGTAAGTTCAATCAAATCATTAATAAGAAAATGACCAAGCAGTTCACCACCACACCGCTGGGATGGCGGCATGGAGGGAAATCACCACTCAGAGTACTTTTATGATCTAAAATACCCACGTTTCAGTATAGATATTTCTTTAAAAGCTAGAAATGGAACTGCCATATGATTCAGCAATCCCAATACTGGATATATATCCAGAGGACATGAAATCATTATATCAAAGAGATACCTGCTCTCACTAGTCAAGATAGGGAATCAACCCAGGTGTCCATCATCAGATGAATGAATAAAGAAAATGTGGCATGCAGGGGATTCCAATTCAATCCCATCAAGGTGGCATGTATCAATGCCATCTCACTAGTCCGAGTGATCAATTTCTGTTCACAATTGACCATAATAATAGGTCTAAGAGTCAAAAGGATCACATAAACAAGACTAGTGTCTGCTAATACTAACTGATAGAATTAAGAAGGAGAGAACGATCCAACATGGGAAGTGGGATACACAGAAGACTCACAGAATGGCAGATGTCCTAAACAGCACTCTGACCTCAGAATTAGCCCTTAAGGCATTCGGATCTGGCTGAAGAGCCCATGAGAGTATTTTAGGCATGGAAAGCCAAGACACTCTGGAAAAAAAAAAGACCTAAATGAAAGATCTCTGCAAGTGAGGTCCCAGTGGAAAGAACCGGGCCATCAAAGAAGGAGGTACCTTTCTCTGAAGGGAGAACTTCCACTTTGACTATGACCTTGTTTAAATAAGACCGGAGTCAGCGAACTCAAAAGGCTTCCATAGCCTTGGCAACTCATGACAAGAGCCTAGGGTGATTACTGACGCCATAAACAAGAGTGTCAATTTGTTAAATCAACAACAGGAGTCACTGGGCACTTACTCCTCATGTAGGATCTCTGTCCTTAATGTGTTGTACAATATGAATTAATGCTATAACTAGTACTCAAACAGTACTTTATACTTTGTGTTTTGCAAACTGTTGAGATCTTTACTTAATATATACTAAATTGATCTTCTGCATATAAAGAGAATGGAAAATGAATCTTGATGTGAATGGAATGGGAGAGGGAGCGAGAGATGGGATGGTTGCAGGTGGGAGGGAAGTTATGGGGGGGGGAAAGCCGTTGTAATCCATAAGCTGTACTTTGGAAATTTATATTTATTAAATAAAAGTTAAAAAAAAAAGAAAATGTGGCATATATACACAGTGGAATGCTATTCAGTCATAAAAAAGTAATATCCTGTCATTTGTAGCAAAATGTATGTGAAATACGTTAGCCACAAAAAGACAGATATTGCATGTTCTCCCTCATGTGGGAGCTAAAATGAACCTAAATCTGAACACAGGATGTTGATTACTTAGAGGCTGGGAAGAGTGGGGGGAATAAAGGAAGTTTGGATTACAAAAATAGGGGAAGCTGGGTGTGGTCCATTGAGTGTGACAAATATATTATATGAATATAAGATGTAAATATCAGGGAGAGTTAGGGGCCAGTGTTGTGGCACAGCGGGCTAAGCCGCTGTTTGTGATGCTGGCATCCTGTATCAGAGTACTGGCTCTAATCTAAGCTGCTCCACTTAGAATCCAGCTTTCTGCTAATGTGCCCAGGAAGGCAGAGGAAGATAGCCTAAGTGCCTGAGCCCCTGTCACCCTCAGCCATGTGTGAGACCTGGATGGAATTCCTGGCTCCTGGCTGCAGCCTGGCCCATCTGCCTCCCTTCCTCCCTCTCCTCCCTTCCTCCCTCTCCCTCTCCCTCTCCCTCTCCCTCTCCCTCTCCCTCTCCCTCTCTTTCTCTCTTTCTCTGTTGCTCTATCTTTCAAATAAACAAACTTTTAAAAAGTAATAGGGGAAGTTGGATGTGATTTAGATATTATGATATAAAATGTTAACAAAAGAGGGTATATGGGAACTCTGTACTGCTTCACAATTTTTGCTTTATAAATTTATTTTTAATCTAGAAACCTTTTTATTCAGGTATACAAACTTCATGCATTTCATATATACAAATTTAGGAATATAGTGATCCTTCCCACCCTACCCTCCCTCCTACCCACCCTCCCACCCTTCTTCCTCCTCTCTCTCCTATTCCCATTCTTATTTTTTACTAGGATCTATTTTCAATTAAATTTATACACATAAAATTACTCCTACACTAAATAAAGATGCTTTATGAATTTAATACTATTCTGAAGTAAAACTTCTGAAAAATAAAATAAAATAGGCAAGTTTCAACCAAAAGTTATAAGCTATACAGAACAAAACAGAAAGTATGATTCATACAGAGAAGACAAAAGGAGACATATAATAGAAACTGTCTTTGAAGGGCCCAGCAAGTGGACTTAGCTGGCAAAGATTTCATACTAGTTATTGTAAGTATGCTGAAAGAACTGAGGATAACTGTGCTTAAGGAAGTGAAGAAAGATATTATGGCAGTGTCTCAAGCAATATAAAATATCAATAAAGAGATTAAAGAGATGGAAATTGTACAGAAGAATCAACTATATATTCTTATTTTTTTATTTGACAGATAGACAATGAGAGAGAGAGAGGCAGAGAGAAAGGTCTTCCTTCCGTTGGTTCACCCCCAAAATGGCCACAACGGCCAGAGCTGCGCCGATCCGAAGCCAGGAGCCAGGTGCTTCCTCCTGGTCTCCCATGCGGGTGCAGGGGCCCAAGCACTTGGGCCATCCTCCACTGCACTCCCGGGCCACAGCAGAGAGCTGGATTGGAAGAAGAGCAACCGGGACTAGAACCCAGTGCCCATATGGGATGCCGGCGATGCAGGCGGAGGATTAACCAAGTGAGCCATGGTGCTGGCTAGGTATTCTATTTTTAAATATTTTATTTATTTATTTATTTGAGAGGTAGAGTTACAGACAAAGAGAGGGAGAAACAGAAAGAAAAGTGTTCTATCTGCTGGCTCACTCCCCAGATGGCCGCAACAGCCAGAGCTGAGCTGATCCAGAACCAGGAGCCAGGGACTTCTTCCAGGTTTCCACGCAGGCGCAGGGGCCCAAGCACTTGGGCCATCTTCTACTGGTTTCCCAAGCCACAGCAGAGAGCTGGATGGGAAGAGGAGCAGCTGGGACACAAACTGGCACCCATACGGGATTCTGCTGCCACAGGCAGAGGCTTAGCCCAGTACACCACAACATTGGCCCCCCCCAACTAGGTATTCTTGAGTTGAAAAATATAATAACCAAAATAAAAATTTGCTAAAGAAGGTTCAATAGCAGATTTGAGTTGGCAGAAGTTACTTGAAGATACCTCAAGAGAGATTATGCAGCCTGAAGAACAGAATAAAAAATAAAGATTAAGAAAGATGAACAAAGCCTCAGGGAAGGCCGGCGCCGTGGCTCAATAGGCTAATCCTCCACCTAGCGGTGCCGGCACACCGGGTTCTAGTCCCGGTCGGGGCGCTGGATTCTGTCCCGGTTGCCCCTCTTCCAGGCCAGCTCTCTGCTGTGGCCCGGGAGTGCAGTGGAGGATGGCCCAAGTGCTTGGGCCCTGCACCCCATGGGAGACCAGGAGAAGCACCTGGCTCCTGCCTTCGGATCAGCGCGGTGCGCCGGCCGCAGCGCACCAGCCGCGGTGGCCATTGGAGGGTGAACCAACGGCAAAGGAAGACCTTTCTCTCTGTCTCTTTCTCTCACTGTCCACTCTTCCTGTCAAAAAAAAAAAAAAAAGCCTCAGGGAAAAGTGAGGCACAGTTTAGCACATCAACATATGTATAAGAGGAGTACTAGATTAAGTATTTCAATGTATGCATAATGGAAGAACTAGAAAGACAACATGAAAATACAGAAAATGATATTCAAAGAAATAATTGCTGAAAACCACTCATACTTGATGAATACAAATACCTATTTACAAACCAAGAAGCTCAATTAATTCCATGTGGGATAAAGATAGAGCTTACACTCAGAAACATCATAGTAAAATGTTGAAAAACAAAGCACAGAGACTGTCCTGGAAGCGGGAAGAGAAAATGACTTATATAAGAGAACCTCAGGCCAGCACCGCGGCTCACTAGGCTAATCCTCCACCTAGCGGCGCCGGCACACCGGGTTCTAGTCCCGGTCGGGGCGCCGGATTCTGTCCTGGTTGCCCCTCTTCCAGGCCAGCTCTCTGCTGTGGCCAGGGAATGCAGTGGAGGATGGGCCAAGTGCTTGGGCCCTGCACCCCATGGGAGACCAGGAGAAGCACCTGGCTCCTGCCATCGGATCAGCGTGATGTGCCGGCTGCAGCGCGCCGGCCGTGGTGGCCATTGGAGGGTGAACCAACGGCAAAGGAAGACCTTTCTCTCTGTCTCTCTCTCTCACTGTCCACTCTGCCTGTCAAGAAAATAGAATTTAAAAAAAAAAGAACCCTGAAGAAAAAAAAAAAGAGAGAACCTCAATAAGATTAACAATTAACTTCTCATTAGAAGCAGTGCAGGTGAGAAGGCAGTGTAGGATGACATGAAGTACTGTAAATTTTAAAAGGCATCAAAAATTATATATTCAGCAAAACTATCTTTCAAAACTAAAAGTGAGGGGCCGGTGCCATGGATCACTTGGTTAATCCTCTGCCTGCGGGCGCCAGGTTCTAGTCCTGGTTGCTCCTCTTCCAGTCCAGCTCTCTGCTGTGGCCAAGCTGTGGCCGGGGAGGGCAGTGGAGGATGGCCCAAGTGCTTGGGCCCCTGCACCCGCAGGGGAGACCAGGAGGAAGCACCTGGCTCCTGGCTTCGGATCGGCGCAGCTCTGGCCGTTGTGGCCATTTTGGGGGTGAACCAACGGAAGGAAGACCTTTCTCTCTGTCTCTCTCTCTCACTGTTTATAACTCTACCTGTCAAATAAATAAATAAATAAAAGTGAAATAAAGACATTCTTACATTATAAAATTAAAAGAATTCATTGGTGACATACCTTCCTTAAGAAAAATGTGTGAAGTTCTTCAGGTTGGAAGCAAGTACTTCCAGACAGTAATTTGAAATCTACACGAGAAACAGCGCTGGTAAAATGTAATTATGGGGTTAATTAGAAAAGATAGTATAATTGCATATCTCTTCCCCTTTCCCCTCTTGACTGATTTAAAAAGCATTTGAATAAAGCAATATGAGTATGATTGTATTATTAGGTCTATAGACATATAGAAATATAACATATTTGATAATAGCAGCAAAGGAGGGGATGGGAATGAAGTTATATTGCAATAAAGAAATAACACCAGATGGTAACTCAAACCCACAGGAAGAAATGAAAAGGACCAGATGAATAAATAAGAATATTAGTACAACAAACACTAAAAACATTTATTCACTCTCATTTTTCCTGTCAGCATTTGTAAAAGACATAAAATTGCATAAACTAATAATTATAAAAATATGGTTATGTTTATAACATAAAATTAAGAAGGTGTGTATTTGTGAATAATAATACCAGAGTATTTTAGTCCATTTTCTGTTGCTATAGCAACATACCTGAGGCTGGGTACTTTATAAAGGAAAGAAGTTTATTTAACTTGGTTTAGAGGCTCAAAACCATAAATCAGGCAACCCTGTCTATTTGGCCTCTGGTGAGCTCATTTCACAGATAAAAAGGAATTATAAGAGAATGCTCTGAACAAATTCTGCAACCTAGATGAAATGGAGAAATTCCTAGAAAGGCACAAAATACCAAAACTCAAGAAGAAATAGAAAATCTGAATAGACATGCAATTAAACAGATTGGATTAGTTGTCAAAAAACCTCCCACCATAAAAAAGATCCAAAACCAGATGGATTCACTGGTGAATTCTACCAAAAATTTAAAGAATCAAAAGCAGTTCTAAATTCTTCCAAAAACAAAATGGTTTAGAAAGGAACACTTCCTTAACAGTTCTATGAGATCATTATTACTTATAGATTTCAAACCATACTACAATGCTACAGTAAGTAGAACAGTGTGTATGGCATAAGGGTAGTCATATGGACCATGTAACAGAATTGAGAGTCAGGAAATAATCCATCATGTTTATGGTCATTTGTTTATAAACAAGGGTGTTAAGGCAGTTCAGGGCTGAAAGAATAGTTTTTTCATAAGTGGTGTTGAGACAGCTGGTTATCCACAAATTAAGTTGGGCTTCAAAATGTATCAGACTAAATTTAAGTGCTGAAACTACAAAACTCTTACAATAAAACATAGGTGTGAATCTTCATGATCTTTTATTAGGCAATGGTTTTTGTACAATACCAAAAACAAACAAAATAAAAAATAGAAAAATTGGACTACATCAAAATTAAAAACTTTTCTACTGCAAGTGGTATCTTTAAGTAAATGGAAAGACAACCTGTAGAATGAGTGGAAATGTTTGCAGATCATATATCTGATATAAGATTTACATCTAGACTATGCTTACAACTCAATAAAAAGAGAAATACCCCAATTTTTAAACGGGCAAAGAATCTGAATAGACATTTATTCAAAAAAGATATACAAATGGTCAACAAGGACATGAAAAAATGTTCAATATCGTTAGTCATAATTAAGTAAATGAAAATTGAAGCCACAACGAAATACCACTTAACACCTCGTAGGATGGCTACAGTCAAAATGACAGATAACAAATGGTAGCGAAGATGTGAAGAACCAGAACACTCACACACTGCCAAATTGTGGAAAAGTGAAACTTTCATACAACACAGATGAGAATGTAAAAGTATAGCTGTTTTAGAAAATGGCCTCAAATCCCTCCGAAGGTTAAACATAGAGGTACCTTAAGATCCAGCAATTCCCCTCCAAAGTAAAAACCCAATGAAAACACACAAGGATACTTCAAAAACTCCTGGAAGATGGAATAAAAAGATAAGTTTATTTTGGTGTAAAATTTTTGAAATCCATGCATATGACGAGTCTTCAAAAAGTTCAAAAATGTGCACTATGAATAAACTATGAGTGAATTTCAAATATTTGCAGCAAAATAAGCGTATCATTTAATTCCATTTCCCACAGACTTTTTGAAGTACCTTCATGTGGCCACACAAAAGCTTTCACACAAATGTTCATAACAGCATTATTTGTATTAGCTAAAAAGTGGAAATAATGCAGGTATCCATCAACTGATTAACATATAAATCAAATATGGTACTTCCTTATCCATATAATGGAGTATTATTTGGCAATAAAGAGGAATAAAGTACCTAAAGTAACGACTACCTATTGTATGATTCTTCTCACATGATATGCCCGGAATAGATAAATCTATAGAGACAGAAAATAGATTAGTGGGCACTTAAGGCAATGCTGGGAGGTATGGATGTGGAATAGAGAGTGGCTGCCAATGAATAATAGTTTCTTTTAGGAGCAAAATATTCCAAATTTAGAGTGTAGTGATGGTTAAACAATTCTGTGAATACACTGAAAGACATTGAATTGTACACTGTGAATGGGTGAATTATATGGTATATAGATTATATCTCAATAAAGAGATTTTTTAAAAAGATGATGGTGTCTTGAACTAGGACAATATCAGTATAAATTGTAAGAAGTGATAGAGGGGCTGGCACTGCGGCACAGTAGGTTAATCCTCCGCCTGAGGTGCCAGCATCCCATATGGGTGCTAGTTTGAGTCCCGGCTGCTCTGCTTCCAATCCAGCTCTCTGCTGTGGCCCAGGAAAGCAGTAGAAGATGGCCCAAGTGCTTGGGCCCCTGCACCCGTGTGGGAGACCAGGAAGAAGTACCTGGCTCCTGGCTTTGGATCGGCATAGCTCCGTCTGTTGTGGCCATTTGGGGAGTGAACACTGTCTGTAACTCTACCTCTTAAATAAATAACTAAAATCTTTTAAAAAAAGTGATGGAAAATATGTATACATTTTGAAGGTGGAATGAGTAGGATTTTCTAGCATATTGTGTGTGGGATGGGAACACAAGGACTCTAAGGTCTGTTCTGAGTAACTGGAATGATGGAGTGAGCAACTGAGATAGAGAAGACTATGGGAGGCACAGTTTCAGATGATAAGTTTTGTTGAACTCTCTTACTTAGTAGGGTTAACTTTATAATCATTAAGTAAACTGAAAGTAGATCTTTGTAAAAATTAAGAGTGGGAATGGGAGAGGGAGGAGGAAGATAGGTTGGAGCATGGGCTGGTAGGGTGGGAAGTATCACTACGTTCCTAAATCTGTATATATGAAATACATGAAACCTGTACAACTTAAATAATTTTTTTAAAAAAACTTATGTTTGAATATGTTAAGTTGGAGATGTCAGGTAGGTAGAAGGAGAATATATAGCTAGATAGATCCTGAAAGTGAGTTGGACTAGCTTTTACAAAACTGAGAGTTAACATATGGGTAGACTTTAAAGCTCTGAGGTAGATGAGATCAGTTAGAGAAGAGAGGAGATCTAGGGACTGTTCCCTGGGACAGTTCATCATTAAAAAACTGGGGAAATGAGGAGCAAAATCAACAGAGTGTGCACTTCTGGAAGCCAAGTGAAGAAGGTGTTTCAAGGAAGAGGGAGTGACCAGTGGTGTCATGCTGCTGAGAAATCAAGTAAGATGAAAACTGACACTTGACCATTGGATCTAGCAGCAGTGCGCCATGGGTGGCCTTGCCAAGAGCAATCTTTATGAATCTAAGTGGGAGCATTTGATTGATATACATTTAAGAGAGACTATAAGGAGTTAAGTCTCAATTTTTAAGATTTATTTATTTATTTGAAAGCCAGAGTTACTCAGAGAGAGGAGAGGCAGAGAGAGAGAGAGAGAGAGGTCTTCCATCCGCTGGTTCACTCCCCAACTGGCCGCAATGGCTGGAGGTGCGCCTATCCAAAGCCAGGAACTTCCTCCTGGTCTCCCACGCGGGTGCAGGGGCCCAAGCACTTGGGCCATCTTTACTGCTTTCCCAGGCCATAGCAGAGAGTGGGATTGGAAGTGGAGCAGCTGGGTCTCGAACCGGCGCCCATATGGGATGCTGGCGCCGGCCCCTATTTATTTATTTGAAAGTCAGTTACACAGAGAGAGAAGGAGAGGCAGAGAGAGAGAGGTCTTCCATCCACTGATTCACTCCCCAATTGGCTGCAACAGTAGGAGTTGTGCCCATCTGAAGCTAGGAGCCAGGAGCTTCTTCCAGGTCTCCCATGCGGGTGCAGGGGCTGAACCGCTTGGGTCATCTTCTACTGCTATCCTAGGCCGTAGCAGAGAGCTGGATTGGAAGTGGAGCAGCCGGGACTCTTTAGTACCCATATGGGATGCCGGCACTGCAGGTGGCGGCTTTATCCGCTATGCCACAGCACTGGCCCCAAGTCTCATTTTTATATAGCAACAACAAGAATCCAAAATGCAGTTTCTAGATAGATACTGCAGCAATAAAAAATGCAAAGTGTCTAAGAATAAACCTAACAAAAGGCATGCCAAAGATCTTTTATATATGAAATTATAAAACTATTGAAATGGAAAGCCAGATCCTATTCACAGGTAGGGAGACTCAATTTTGTAAAAATACCTTCTACAGTCAACATATAATCAATATAGTCATTATAGTTCCAATCAAAATCCCATGGATTTTTCATAGAATTTGACAGCTGGCTCTAAAATTTATATGAGAATGCAAAAAAAAAAAAAAAACCCAAATCATTCTTAAAAAACAATATAAAAAGCTCTTACTCTCTCGGATATTAAGATTTATCATATGAGAGCTATAGTACTTAAAGCTGTGTTAATATTGTTGCAGGGATTAACAAATAAGCTAATAGAACAGAATAGGAAACAATAGGAAACCAAAAAATAGACATATACCTGCTTGGAAAATTCAGATATGATCGATAGCGCTGGAAATCAGCAGGGGGAAAAGTGAACTCTTTAATAAATAATGTTGGGAAAACTGGTTATCCCTTAAGAAAAATAAAATAAAATTAGATTCCTGCCTCACAGCAAGCATAATATTCAATTCTAGGTGTATTAAATACATTAAATTGTTAGAAAAAATATACACGATGTCAGCATTGTGGCACAGCCAATTAAGCTGCTCCTTTTGATGCCAGAATCCCATACTGGAGATCTGATTTGAGCCCCCACTGCTCAACTTCTGATCCCACTTCCTGCTAATGTGCCTGAGAAGGCAACACATGATAGCCCAAGTGTCTTGGCCCCTGCCACCCACGTAGGAGAGCAGGATGAATTTCCTGACTCTTCACTGTAGCTTGGTTCAGCCCTGGCTGTTCTGGTCATTCAAGAATGAACCATAGTTGGAAGGTTCTACTCTCCCCCCACCCACACACATACCTTCTGTCTTGTTGCTCTACTTTTTGAATTAATTCATTAATTAATCTTCTAAGAAATTTTTAAAAAAGAAGAAAATACACACCAGTGGTTCTCAACTGGCAGTACCTCCACCCAGAGGACATTTGACAATAGTGTTTAAAGGTATTTACTACCCAGGGTCCAGGGATGCTAAGTGTCCTGCAGTGTAAAAGCCAGCCCACATTAGTTGTTCTGTCCCATATGCCAGTAACCTCCCTCTTCACAAAAAACACTGACATACAAGAATTTCTCTGTGGTCTTGCGATAGGGGAGAATGTATTTACAGAGACACAAAAAGTACCAAATATAAGGGAAAAAGCAATAAATCCAATTATATGAAAATGAATGCCTCTGTTCACCAAAAAAAAAAAAAAAACACCAGGAAATGATAAACAAGCCACAAAGTGGTAAAACATATTTAGCACTCATATAACTGTAATATTATATGGACTATACACACTCTATGTAACAACACATAAAAAGACAATCTAGGAGAAAATGGACCAAAGATATGAACAAGGCTTTCACAGAAAAGGAAATCTGGATGACCAAGAAACATGAAAATATGTTCAAGCTCATGAATAATCAGGGAAATGCAAATTAAAAAGCCAAAATGAAAGACAAATTAAAAAAACAAAAGCATGAGATTCCATTTTAACATCCCTCCCCAGATTGGAAGAAAATAATATAATTTAACCAAATCAAGTGTTAATGAGTTTATGGATCCGTTACTAAGGGCTTCCGGTAGGACCATATATTGAACAAACAACTTGGGAAACAATTTGGCATTACCTAATAAATTGAGACATACGTATACTTTACAATCCACTCCTATAAATAAACCTTAGAGAAATTTGTGCAAGCGTACTAGAAAACAAATTTCATAGGAACATAGCTCAAATCTCAAAACAGTACGAACAATGGATGTTCTTCAACAATAGAATGTGTGATACGATGGCACAGAGAAAATACTATGCAGCAGTGAAAATGAGCACACCACTGCAACAGATAACAATGTGAGTCTTGGGCATACGATTTTGTGTAAAAACAAATAACATTATTTGTAGTTTAAAACCAAGCAAATCTTAAATCTATTTTGTTCAGGGATACTCATATATGTGAAAAAGTTCATAAGGAAATTCCTAAGTTCATAAGGTTTTTAAAATAAATTTGCTTTCTCTTGTTTAAAAAAAAAGTTCATAAGGAAATTCAAGGGAGTGATTTTTTTTAAAGTTCCTGATAGTGGGTGCCTCTGGGAAAAAGAGTGATGGGGTGGGGGAAAGCAGGCGAGGAGCAGCAATAGAACTGGTCATATTCTGTTGCTGAAGGGCAATGGTACGATCATGGGTGCTTATTTAATTATTTCTCATAACTTTCTTCTTTTAAGATTTCCTTTAATCATTAGGGAGAGGGAGAGACAGTGATAAAAAGAGATCCTCCATCTGTTGTTTCACTCCCCAAATGAATTTGACGGGGCCAGGCAGAAGCCAGGAACCTGAACTCCAGCCAGGTCTCCCAGGTGGAAGACTGCACACTGCAGCTGTTTTCCCAGGCCCACTAGCAGGGAGCTGAACAAAAGCGGAACAACCAGACTCCAAGTGGAGCTCCAGATACAGGGTGCGAGCATCCTAATCAGCAGCCTAACCTGCTGTGCCACAATGCTGGCTCCCCTAACTTTATTTATTTATTTATTTGTAAAGATTAACTTATTTATTTGAAAGGCAGAGAGAGAGATATCTTCCATCCACTGGTTCACTCCCCAGATGGCAGCAACGGATAGGGCTGGGCCAGGGTGAAGCCAGAAGCTTCTTCCAGGTCTCTAGGGGCCCAAGCACTTGGGCCATCTTCCACTGCTTTTCCCAGGACATTAACAGTGGAGCAACCAAGACTCGAGCCGTCGCCCACCTGGGTTGCCAGCATTACAGGCAGTGGTTTAACCTGCTGTGCCACAGCACTGGCCTCCCCCCAACCTTAATATAAGTATTTTATATGTAGAAATTACATACATATATGATTTACAACTAGTAAACATTTTGTATCTATCAATCATGTTATAGTTTTAAATGAAGAACAGAGGGGAATTTTCACCTTCTGAGACTTTCAGACTAGGACTCGTAGCAGAGATAAAGGCTTTTGCAGTGAGAACATTGAAAGGTGCTCTCCTAGCAGTTTTCAAGTATGTAGGCTATTATTATAACCTGTGGCCAGCATGCTGTGCAGTAGAGCTCCAGAACTTATTCCGCCTGTCTGACTGAAACTCTGTACCTTTGACCAACATCTCCCCACTCTCCCCCCAGCCCCAAAGGATATGCCAATTACTTTGATTGAATCATTCACAGTGTGTATGTATATACCTGCTCACTGGGTTGTTCAACATAAATATATACCATTTTCATTAAAAAAAAAGAGAGAGCACCAAGACTCTAAGTAGCTGCATCCTTTGGAGGCACCGATTTCCCTGGCTTCCCCATCCTGCCTGCATGGAGTGAAAGGCCAGCTGCAGACAGCAACGTGGCTTTTCCCCAGCTGGGTCAGGAGCACAGGAATAAGCACGTCCTCTCTTATGATCAAGGGTGTGCTCAGTCACTGAGCTTGCCAACATTGTCATGGGATAGCAATTGAAATAGCCAGGAGTAAAACGAATAGACTTTGTCAAGTTGGGTACATTCGGGGGTCTCTGAAGGAGGTGGGTGGGAGGGTGGACAGAAACCACTGGGCTATAGAAGAAGGAACTAGTTCCTTTCTGATGGCATTTCTCCTAAGCTCATGTGACCCTGGGCAATTGACTTCTCTTTCACAAGCTCAAATTCCTCCCCAGTGCTCTGCAGGGTTTAACTCCTAGCCAAGGATTCTGAACACCCAAGGATTCTGAGTCTAAGTCCACTGGAAGAGAAAACAGTTTGCACATATTTACCCATCTAGTCTCCAGGTTGATGAGTAATTAAGTTGGTCTCTATTGATCAGAGCTATTGAAGGGATTGCTGAGTTAGCTCCTTGGAAGTGTAGAAAAACAAGTCCACGTGCATCTACAATTAGCCATTCTTGAACAATAAAGCTCCCATTTACACAATTAGCCTTGAGAATACAAAAATGAGTCTAAGCGAAACTGTCCTCCAAGCCGGTGCAGCCTGTCCTCCCTCCTCCAGACGCCTTGGTTACAGTGCTTCCATATCTCTGTACACAGCCCTCCTGACAAGGTCTCCCTTCTAGACACAATGTGAGAAAAAAAAAAAAGGACAACTTTGTATCAAAACGACCCTCACCTCTGCATTTTCCTGGGCCTTACAAAACAACAACAATAGCTACCAGCTTTCCAATTTGGGGAACAAACCAAGGGTTAAATTAAAGGGACAGCTGTCTATACAGCTGGCTACAAGGGAAGGGCGAGGCGGCATTTGTGCCAACTGCTTCTCAGTTTTATTCCTCCCTCCCCAGTTTTTGTTTCCCTTCCACCCCTCTGGCCAGGGGTGCTCAGCTGCAAAACACTCAGAGCTCCTGGCAAGTTTCAAGCAGTGAGCTGAGGCTGAGGTAACCTGACTTCCTCATGTCGTAACTTCCCTTGGATAAAAGAGTTTTAAAGCATTTCTGTCTCCTCAAACATTTAAAACATTGTTTTAGATTAACACTTAGTAATTGCTAACTAGGCTGATTTTATCATCACATTGACTACATGCATTCTCACACTGTAGCCCATAAATGTGTACAATTAAAACAGTCTTGAAATAAAAAAAAAAACCTAACAGCCAAACAAAATAAAAGTAAATAAACCATGTTTAGAGATGTTTAAGCCTCAAATCCAGAACTAGGAAGGAAATCTGAAGTGCACAATCCACTTTTTCATCACTCACAGATACTCACCCCCGCCTTCGAAATCTCGTAGGCTCATTTAAAGCAATCTCAGCTCCTAGCACTTTCTTTCCCTTCCACTATAGTTGTTTTGTTTTTCTCAGCAGCACTTTTGAGGAACTCGTTTTCTAAAGGCAAGAGGGACTATGTATTACTCTGGGTGAGTCACTGCTCTGTAGTCAATGCTGGTGAGAATCTGAAAGATTAACAAAGATCGCCAGGGGTGGCTGCAGTCCAGGACCCAAACGCTCACATAATTCGCCCCCCTCCCTTCCCATTTTCGGGTGAAAATAGTCAGGCACCAGAAGAGGAGGGGATTTATGAGAATAAATAAGATACTGTCTTACAGCCAAAGCAACATTCAGATTCTCAGCTGGCAGAGGAATTCTTGAGCCTGATCTGTAGTGAAAGCATGAGCAAGCTGCTAAATGGAATGCAGAGAGAACCCTGCGCTTAATCTCCGTTCCAGGCAGTCTACAGAGCAGTCTCAGAGCAGTACTATTCCTGGAAGGCGAAGTGCTTACCCACAAGCTGCCCCGCCTCCGGCGTGAGAAACTCGGCCTCCATGGCGGTGCCAGCACCCTGGCTCTTATTTCCGACGTCCAGTTGCTTTGGTGAAATAGGAGTGTGTACGCTGCCTATCCATGAAAGGGCAACTCTGAAAGCGATTTATAAACTGTAAAGTACGAGGGCACGTCAGGTGGCCCTGTCACTCACCCGTTTATGTTGTATACTGCACTCCTTCAGTTGTCTTTTCTCATTATTGGACAAAAACCACAGAATTTTGTGGTGAGAGGTCAGGCCCTGCATATAATCAATCATGCACAAGTCCCACAGCATAGAAGCATAAATCGGCCTTAATTCTGGATTTCCCTGTCTGCGCATGGAGAGCGTTTGCAGTCAGCGACCTCACAAAGACGTCATAGAATGGTCAAGAAATGACCCTAAGAAAGCTCTTGCTGGGGAGGAGAGGCGGGGGAGGGGAGATAGCTTTAAAGCCTTTGGAAGGAAAAACTGTCAATTCCAAGCTGCAATTATTATTTCTGCATTGAAGTAAAAGCCTTGTGTTTATATAGCCTTTGATTCTGATGTCAAATATCTGATGACTCCTCACAACTCCGCTCTGAACTAAGAAGGCAGTCGTGCTGGAGTCGCTGTAGCCAGTAGTGGGGCCCTGCCCAGAGTGGCTGGACGGTAAGATCAAAGAGCCAAGCCCCATCCAGTTTGCAGGGTGGGTCCCCCTTGGGCTGGATTAAAGGGCTTCCATCTCTGGCCAGCACTTCACCCAGGCTCTGCATGTTAAAGGAACTTGATAAAATTAAATTAAAAAAAAAAAACCTTCATCATTCTGTTAATGCATCCCTCTGCCAGTTGTTTAGTTTGGATGTGTACTTAACAGCACTTTTCAGAACAGAGGGAGCCCTCCGTAGAAACAAACATGGCTCTAATACCAGGGCATGGGAAGGGGGGCATTGCATTCCTTCCCTCCCCATCCTCCTTTTCCCAGAGCCCATCCAGCTGACAGGTGCCAGAAGGGAAGAAATGTTAGCAAATGTTGGTTTCCAGCCCCAAAGAAGCTGTCACAAAAGGGAGACAGAACAAGGCAGCTCATAAAATCCTTCAACTGAGGGATGTAGCGAGACCTATCTAATTACACAAGATTAGAAACGGTTTAACTTGTTGAGAATGTGCTACATGTGGAATGAAAGAAAATGACACCTCTGGCACCCTGTAATGATACTGTATTGGGAGGAAAGCACAAAGGGTCTGTTCACGCTATCAGTAACACCAGTTTTTCTCATCCAACGTTTTCGACACATCTGGTTTTAATATGGTGGTCTAAGTGAAGCAAGTTAACTTTCCCCCACCCGGTTCTGGCTCGCCTTTCTTTTCTTCACCGTTCAATTCCATGTGTGTTGGCGGTGTCCTTCTCTTACCCATACCTCCCCAAGCTAACAGAGCTCAAAGACGATTTCGCTGAGAAACTTTGCTTATCTCTGGACTCTTGAGTGTTTTACTGTTCAAATAGCACTAACAGTGATTTAAAAGCAAGGCTAGTCTTTGTTGCAGCTAAACTCAGCAGATTTTAGCATTGTCCTACTTAATTTATTATTAAACTACCAACACTGAGTAACTCCCTAAGTAATCAGTGAGTCACAAAATGTCTTGGTTTTCCAAAATTAGGGAAAGATCACCTCAGATACTCTTAACCAGAATGGTCAGGGAATCTGGTATCTGCCTAACTGGTTTCTAGCTAATATGTGATTAGCCATTCTGTGCCTGCATTGGCCAGGGGGAAAAAAGTCCTTGGTGATTATGTACTGAAAGGCTACAAGATAGGTGTATTTCCTGTCATGGTGGAGCTTCAGACTACAACATGAGTTCCCTTCTACACATCCCTTTTTAGAAGAGAAAAAGTTATTTACTACCCCCCACACCCAGAGAAGAGAGAATATGAGTTTGCAAATCACTATGATTAAGGCCAAAATTTGGCTTTTTTTTTTTTTAACTATTTTGCTATCAACAATGTTTACTCAGTTTTTACCTTCCTTAGATTTGTGCTTCATGGCACTTTTACCAAAGCAAATTTATAACTCTAAGCTGGTAAGGATGGGCTCCTCTGACTACGAGGTACAGTTTGAGTTTTGCTCGATCATAATTCTTTTTAGGGCCTTTTTCTGTGTTCTGAGTTCTCTTTGGAGTAAAGATTGTAGTTGGAAGGAGAGGGCAGGAATGGTCTCCACTTCTGTGAAAGGTGTGAAATCTTTCAGGTGGCCTCTGGAATATTTTGCTTTGCTCTGAAAGCAACCCAACAGGGCACTTCTGTTGCAAGTGCCTTAGCTCCAAGAAGTGACTACTAATGGAACATTTCATGCCCTCTGATAAGCTAGCAGGGGTGATGGTTTGGGGCAAGTGTAACATTAAATGCCTGGCATATCACAAGAGTGTCTGTCTGTATAGTGCTGGTATCTGCTGTTGCGGCCCTATGAAGAGGCTAGCGTGTATTGCTATCTATGACTTTGGCCTAAGAGAAGCACTACGTTTACTACTTTCAAAGTCAGCAAATCTTTATTGAGTATATATTATGTGCAAAGCCTTGTTAGATTCCTATGAAGTTCTCTGTAATGTATGAATGGGTTTCCTTTCCCAAAGTGGCCAGAGAATTTCAGCAATCATTTTCCAACTAGCACTATATGCAAGCATTGTGTGAGGGATGCCGCAATGAATCAGAGGAGCTCAGAGTAAGTCTACAAAAGAAATAATTACAATAGAGTAGCACAATAGAGGGTCCTTGCAAAAAGCTTGCTGAGCGTATAGAAGAGAATGATTAATTCACTCAGGAGGTATCAGAAGGGGTCACAAAGGAGATGATATTTCAGCTGTATATTAAAAGGTAGGTAGGATTTCACCAGGCAGGGGGTGGGGGTGGGGGAAGAGAATTCCAAGCAGAGGGAACAGCATGTGAAAAAGCTTATTAAAGCATTTAGAGAGTTCTTTTAGACTGTCACTTGAGGTGACAGACATAAGTTGTATTAATGTTCGGTTCGGATTTCTTTCTCATGATTGCATTGCCATTTTTACATACAGGACATGATATTTTAAGGCAATGACAAGAAAAGACCTGATAGATTTGAAAGTTCTCCTTATTAAGCTGTGATGCTTATCTAGTGTCTTGCACATAGAAGGCCCTCAATAAATGCTTGCTGAATGATGAGTCCCATATCTCTTTCCATTTATAAATTACTGCTCTGTCAAGGATCAGCTTACAAAGCAAAACTTCTGCCTGTGAGTTCAGAATGGGTGTCCGTAGTTCTGCTCTCTGTCACCCCAGCCTCCACGGCTCTTGAGGAGAGCAACTCTACTACTGGATCTTAAGTGTGTTTATGAGATGCAGGGGAAATGCCCTTGCGTTGACTCCTTACTAACACACATTTCTACTTGAAGGGCCTCTATACGATTAGAGTCCAAAAACAGTGCCATTTGAATTGAGTCTTCATGTGATTGGCATAGGGATTGGTGTCCTAGGGACTTTAGTGATATTGGATAATGTGCATAGGTACACCTCACATTTTAAATTTTATAGTAGAACCTAAACATGATTGATCAAACACTTTATATGGCAATAATAAAGATATGAGTTGTCTCTGCTAAATGGCCTTGACAGCGAAATGTGGTGCTGCCTATTCTTTTTTTAAAGAAAGAGAAGATAAATTTTTATTATTTTTATAAATTATGCAATAACCTTTAGGGTAGTAATAAATTTTTGCCTTGAAATCACCAGGGAATATATGACAGAGAATGTAGTTAGACACAAACCATTTGTAAATTATATGCAAGTACACTTATAACCCTTTTATTGGGTGTCTGGATCCAGTCTTTGGGAAAAATTCCCATCAGGGAATCTTGTTTCATTGTGACTCTAAAACATATCAAAAATATACTTCTTCAGTTCCAAACCTTGGCAGCTGCATGACTGTCTCCTTCAGGCCTAATCTCTATAGCTACACCTTTGTCATGGCCACAATACCAAGCCACAGAATGTAATATCTTTCAGCCTTGGAGCTACACTGCTGAGTAAATTCATTCCACGAATAGTCACATTGAGTGCCTGCTTGGGCTAGTTACAGTGCTAGGTTCTATGAATACAGAAGTAAAGAATACAGCTATTTGCCTGCCCTGCCACACACACACACACACACACACACACACACCACCCTCAGTCTAGTGAAACAGCCCGTAATTCCTCTTGGGCCATGGTCCCTTGTGAAAATATGATTCCTTCTGGCTTCTTGTTACGTAAATATTAGGATGGCAGCTTCCTGCTTCCCCAGTGAAAGACAAGGACTTTTTTCCCCAGTTCATGGAGTCTTGCTAAATCCGGTGTAGCAAATTATTCTTTCTAGATGTTAAGCTGTGTCCTCTTTTGGAGCTTATGGCATGGTAGAAAGAACACGGGTTTTGAACCAAACCACTGGGGATTCCAGTCCTTTAACTAGCCATGTGACCTTGGGTCATTGTCCCAGTCTCTCAGAAGCTCAGTTGCCTCCTCCCTAAAGTAGTGAGGTCAGTGGTCCAAAGGTAGTAAGCGAGAGTTATATTTTGAAGCACATGTTTCTAACCCAAAAGCCTAGGCTCTCTGCTTCCTCACAAGGGCTTTGAGAGCACTGCAGTATATTTAAACCTCACCAAAACTCCATAAGGTAGGGAAGAAACAACACAGCTGAAGAAACAAATGGATAGAGGGAGAAATATGCTAATTTGTTTAGAGACACATGGGACATCTGCAACAAAGCTGATACCAACTCCAGAGTCTCAATATCATTTTTCTAGTTCCGAATGCTCAGCGTGTCTCCCTGTGCAGTGAGCATCCAGTCCTTCCGTAAGCATGCATTGACCACCACTGTGTGCCCAGCTTGGTTGTAGGTGTTTCTGGTGATTTAAAATGCATAATCCGTGACTTTTAGGCACTTACAGCCTAGTGGAAAGGTAGGTGCTGAACCCGAAAACCAATTAGAGGAAAACTACAGAACACAGTGTATAAACAAGTATTACTGATGTAACTAAAACTTACTGTCTGAGTCACCTTGGGCTACCATATCAAAATACCATCAGCTCAATGGTTTAACCAACAGAACTTTATTTTCTCCCGATTCTAGAGCCTGAAAGTCCAAGATCAAGGTAGCAGCGTGGTCATTTCTGCTGAGGGCTCTCTTTCTAGCTTGCAGACAGCCACCTTCCTGCTGCATTCTCACAGGCCTTTCCTCCATGCACGCACAGAGAGAGCACAAGCGATCACTCTCGTTTCTTCTAAGGATGTTAGTTTTCATCATGCCCTCCAATGACCTCATTTAACCTTAATTACTTCCTTGCTCCAAATACAGTGACTCTGGAGGTTAGGGCTTCAATGTGTGGCTTTTTAGGGGAACACAATTCAGTCCATAGCAGTGTGTGCATTTGTGTGTGTGTGCATGTGTGTGTATGTCTAATCACTCAGGGATTTGTGTAGAGAAAGGATTAGAAAGGGATACCAGTGGAGCTAGAGAAACCAGTAAGGGATTTTGTGGCCCTCTAGATTCCAGATGCATTTTGGGGAGTAGAACCAATAAGGATTGTTCGAGAAGTGTAACCAAGGATACCAAGTTTCTCTTTTTGGTGACTGGATGGATGTTTGATTAATGAAGGGAACTCTAGAGGAGGAGTTTTTGGGGTGGGGATGGCAGGATCAGTGTAACTGAACTGGTCTCCCTCCAGCTTTCCATGCATAATCCATACTTCTTATCAGTTATTTTCAAACAGTCTATCTCATCATATTATGCCCCTTCTTCAAACACACACACACACACACACACACACACCTTGGCAGAGCTCACAGCTCCAAAATTCTTAGCAGAGAACATAGGATCCTGGTAGACAGCGCCCTAATCTATTTTTCCCATTGCGTTAACCCTACTCCTGCCATGAACCATGGCTCATGCCATACTTTTGACCTATGTAGTCCTTCTAACAGGAATGTCTTTTCTCCCACTTGGCTGCCTGATTAAATCCTACTCTTCCTTCAAGTGCCAACTACCATTTCATCTATCTCTGAAGTCCTCCCTGGCCACCCATCCCCTCCATAGGATCCTTTCTCTGAAATCCTATAGTACCTGACACATAAAACGTTATTATAGGGGCCAGCGCTGTAGCAAAGCAGGTAAAGCCACCACCTACACTGCCAGCATCCCATATGGGTGCCGGTTCAAGTCCCGGCTGCTCCACTTCCGATCCAGCTCTCTGCTATGGCCTGGGAAAGCAGTAGAAGATGGCTCATAATCCTTGGGACCCTGCACCTGCATGGGAAGACTGGAGGAAGCTCCTGTCTCCTGGATTCAGATCAGCCCAGCTCTGGCCATTGTGGCCATTTGGAGAGTGAGCCAGCAGATAAAATTCTCTCTCTCTCTCTTGCTCGCGATCTCTCTCTCTCTGTTTCTCTCTCCCTCCCACCCTCCCTCCCTCTACCTTTCAAGTAAATAAATAAATAAATCTTTTTTTAAAAAAATGTTATTATATGGCACTGCAATTCAGTTACTCATCTGTCTAAACTAAATTCAAAAATAAAACCTGCGTCTGATACTTCCTCCTTCCCTAGTTCCTACCACAGTGCCTGGGAACAAATAGGTTCTCAGAAAGAATGAAAATAATAACAGCAAACTACTCATAAAGTGGTTACTGTTTGCCTGGCATGGTTCTAAGTGTTGGAGATGCATTTACTCATCTTGTCCTCACAACAACTCTATTTTTATCCCCATTTCACAGATGGTTTGCCCAAGCTGATAGAGTAGTGGCAGAGGCAGCATGCAGACCCAGGCGGACTGGCTCTGGAGTGTGAGCTCTTCGCCTCTACACTGCACTGCCCTCTCCGCTTTGGTTGTCGCTCACATGATTGACCACTGCCTTTCAGACTCTCTTTCTACCCTACTATTTCTGTGTCTGTTATTTACTTGGAGCCTGGGAGCTGCTTTGATGATGACAGCAAGGAGTGGGAGAATTACTCTGCTACAACCAGAGGCGACAGCATTAAGAGAGCTACAGAAACACCCCTGCCCCCTCCATCCACCTCGGTTTCTCCTCTAGCCGGCTCCTAGAGCACTGGAGACATGCATCCTTCTCCAGGGAGAGGCTCAGCCTTAGGAGGAAGCCAAAGGATTTCCATCTCCCCTCCCAGTCTCACTTTTCCACCCTTACTCGGCTGCCAGCTCCTCCCTGCCCCGACCTTTTGCCTAGGAACTAGGCTTAGCTAACTCCTGCGAACTCCGGTTCACACAGAGGCTCAAATTTAGTGTGTGCCATGTAAGGTCCCCAGCTAGGGCTAGCTCATTGTGCTCTGCCTGTTATTTTGCTTTGCTTTCTTTTTTTGCTTTGCTGGAGAGTGGAGTGTTTTTGGTTTTGACTCCATCAAAACAGAGGTCCCTGATCTTCTACTCTGACATAGAACTAACTCGGCTCCAGAGTGGAGCCCCCCACTTCCACCCCCAGGCTAGTATGGCAAGCAGAAAGAGAAGGTGGCCCTGGTGCTAGCATCTGCACAGTTGTGTTCATTCGTCCACTTTGCATTCTCTCAGCATCTAGAGACTTGGTTTTGTGCTGTCTTGTTTACAATTTGAAAACTTGTAGAACAGTAGAGGTGATATAAGGCAAAAGCATGATTCCAGGAGCCAGAGAATACCCAGGTTTGGATTCCAGTTCCACTGCTTACTAGCTATGTGACCTAAGGAAGTTATTTCACCTCCGTGTCTCAGTTTCCCTATCTACAAAGCAGGACTAACATAGTACCTGCCTCATATGGGACTTGTAAGGATTTGAGGAGTCAATCCACATGAAACACACAGAAATGTACCTGGGTACCTAGGATTTCTCAGTAAACATAAGCTTATATTATTTTTAAAATACAGTATAATAGTGGAGAAGAATATAACACACATATTCCCATCATCCAGGAAGAAATGTGTTCAGATTTTATCTTAAAGTCTTGTTTTATTTAATTATAAGAGATAACTTGAGTATACTGTGATTCTCATTCCTGCTCCTAGTCCTCTCCCAAGGGCCCAAAGACATCCATCATCATGAATTTGATTTGTATCTTTCCAGTCCCTTCTCACAGTGATCACAAACAAGATTTGGAACTTGAAGGGTAGTAGGATGAGTGGATTTTTTTAAGTGGTTACAAATGGTTCCACACTGTATGTGTCACTTTATAACTTGTTTTTATTATTCAATGTTGTTTTTGAGGTCTGTCCATATAGATCTAGTTTAGTCCAGTTAATTACTCTATAATACCACGTTGTATGTGTATTCTGTGCTCTGTTTATCTACTCATGTCTTTATGAACATTTGCATTTGTCCTTATTTGTTGCCACCACAGTCCATCACAATGAGTATTCTTGTAATTACTTCTTGGGCACAAGTGCAGGTTTCTGTAGAACATAGACCAGCAAATGGAATTGCGGGGCCAGATGGTCTGTGCTTTTTCAATGCAGCAAGGGAGTACAGGGGGGTAGCAGCATAACTTGGGGTCCGATCCAGGCTCAGACCCCAGCTCTGACTCTCAGCAATTCTTTGTGCCTCAGTTTCCCTCTCTGTAAAATGAATGGAGCAGTATATCCTTCATTGGGTTGTTGTATGGATTAAATGGCATTTAAGGTACTTTAGTGGCAGAAACATGGTAAGCTACTATACTTTTTAACTATGTTTTATCACTTCTTTTCCACTCAAACATGAGAGTAGACATAATAGGAGAACTACCAGCAAGACATTCATTAAAATGTTAACCAGTGTTGGAAATAAGAGTGATTTTTTTCTTTGTGCTTTTTTTTATTTCCTCCAAGTTTTTCATAAAAGAAATGTATTGCCTTGCTAATCAGAAAACAGAATCATAGGGTCGGTGTCTTGGTGCAGCGGGTTAAGCCATCACTTGGGACCCCGCATCCCATATTGGAGTGTGTGGTTCAAGTCTCAACTACTCTACACATCCAATCCACCTTCCTGCTAATGTGCTTAGGAAGCAGCAGATGATGGCCCAAATAATTTGGGTTCCAGCAAACCACATGGGAGACCGGGATGAAATTCCTGGATCCTGGCTTTGGCCTGGCCCAGCCCCAGCTACTGCTGCCATTTTGGGGAATGAACCAGCAAATGGATGATATCTCTATATCTCTTTTACTCTCTCTCTCTCTCTCTCTCTCACTCTCTCACTCTCACTTTTGCTCTCACTCACTGTCTGTCTTTCTCTGTCATTCTGTCTTTCAAAAAATGAATAAAGCTTTAAAAAAGCAAAATCATAATAAACACAATTTTAAGGAAAAAGAAAGTAAAAGAACTGAGATTTTTCTGAATAAAAAAAAATTTCCCTTGCAGTGAACAAGGGCACTGCAAGGAAAGTAAACAAGGTCATAAGAAATAACTTTATAAAAATTTAGAAACAATCTAAATGTTTACCGGTAGGGGATTGATTAAACTTAATACATTGTGAAAGGATCTCTAAGATAACATTGTTAAATGAAAAGGGCTACAGGACACTGTGTAAAGTATGTTACCATGTTGTGTTAAAATTATATTTTTCTACTTGCATATGCAGTCAATCCCTCAAAACAATCGCAAAAAAAAAAAAAAAAAAAAAAAAAAGAGAGAGAGAGAGAGAGAACTGGGCGTCTAGGGCCCAGCAAGGACTTACACTTTTCCTAAATATCCTTTTGTGCCCTTGGAATGTTTTACTGTATGCATATATTATGTGCGGAAACTTTTAAAATAATTTTAAAGTCGCTTTTGCTAAAACTGAATGGCCTTTTTGCAGTCATTGTCAGCATCTCCTCAACTGCCCTGAATCTAGCTTCTTTATAAAGTGAGGGGAAACAAGCCAGATCAGAGCTGTGATTTGCCCAGGCATCTGGCTCTGGAGCTGTCTCTTAACAGCTATGCTGTCCCCTGGTCCCAAGGCCAGAATGATTCAAAGTGAACCAGGAACAGAAGGGTGGAGAGTGATGCTAGGAAAGAAAAACAACCTGAGTGGGCGCAGGTGAGTGATGTCTGTGTGGAAACGGCAAGGTGAAGAATGATCAGAGACGCAGCTGAAGAGGTGTGTGAGGTGTGCTGGGCCAGGCCATGGAGCCAGTATTTTATCAGTCATGATAAGGAGCTTAGACTGCCTATCAAAGATCTGGTGTCACTAAAGGGATTACAGAAAAGGAATGACAAGATCCAATTTGTATTTTTGAGAGTTTACTTGGGCTGCTGTGTAAAGGATAAATTGGAGGGGGACGTGACTGGAGATAGGAAGAGCAATTCAGAAGCTGTTAAGGGATGATGATGGCCTGAATTAAAACTATGAGCTAGAATTTGGGCCCAGGCCTGCCTGATTCCAAAGATTAAACGTTATTTTCTCCATCCAACACACTGCCTGAAGAAATGAATGATTAAATTCCTTTGTACCAACCATCCCCACCCTAACATCAGAAGTATTACCAGCATATATATGCCTTCATCTACACTGAGACAAAAAGGAAAATGCTGGGGCCAGCAATGTAGCACAGCAGGTTAAGCCACTGCCTGCAGTGTAGGCATCCCATATGGGCCCTGGTTTGGGTCCCGGCTGCTCCACTTCTGATCCAGCTCTCTGCTATGGCCTGGGAAAGCAGTAGAAGATGGCCCAAGTGCCCTGCACCCATATGGGAAACTTGGAAGAAGTTCCTGGCTCCAGGCTTCAGCCTGGCACAGCCCTGGCCATCGCTGCTATTTGAGGAGTGAATCAGCAGATGGAAGATCTCTCTCTGCCTCTTCTCTCTCTCTCTCTCTCTCTCTCTCTCTCTCTGTAACTCTACCTTCCAAATAAACAAATCTAAGAAAGAAAGAAAGAAAGAAAGAAAGAAAGAAAGAAAGAAAGAAAGAAAGAAAGAAAGAAAGAAAGAGAGAGAGAAAGAGAGAGAGAAAGAAAGAGGCCGGCATTGTAGCATAGTAGGCTAAGCCTCTGCCTACAGCACTGGCATCCCATATGGGCACCAGTTTGTGTCCTGGCTGCTCCTCTTCCGATCCAGCTCTCTGCTTATAGCCTAGGAAAACAGTAGGAGATTGCCCAAGTGCTTGGACCCCTGCACCCGTGTGGGAAACCAGGAAGAAACTCCTGGCTCCTGGTTTCCAATCAGCCTAGCTCTGGCCATTGCGGCCATCAGGGAGTGAACCAGAGGATGGAAGACTTCTCTCTCTGTCTCTCCCTCTCTCTGTGATTCTACCTCTCAAAATAAGTAAATAATTTTTTGGGGGCCGACAGCGTGGCTCACTTGGTTAATCCTCTGCCTGCGGTGCCGGCATCCCATATAGGCGCTGGTTCTAGTTCCAGTGTTCCTCTTCCACTCCAGCTCTCTGATGTGGCCTGGGGTAGCAGTAGAGGATGGCCCAAGTGCTTGGGCCCCTGCACCTGCATAGGAGACTGGGAAGAAGCACCTGGCTCCTGGCTTCAGATCGGCGCAGTTCCGGCCGTTGCGGCCACTTGGGGAGTGAACCAGCGGAAGGAAGACCTTTCTCTCTGTCTCTCTCACTGTCTGTAACTCTCTACCTGTCAAATAAATAAAATCTTTAAAAAATAATAATAATAGGGCCAGCGCCGTGGCTCAATAGGCTAATCCTCCACCTTGCAGCGCTGGCACACCGGGTTCTAGTCCCGGTTGGGGCGCCGGATTCTTTCCCGGTTACCCTTCTTCCAGGCCAGCTCTCTGCTGTGGCCCGGGAGTGCAGTGGAGGATGGCCCAAGTGCTTGGGCCCTGCACCCCATGGGAGACCAGGAGAAGAACCTGGCTCCTGCCTTCGGATCAGCGTGGTGCGCCGGCTGCAGCGCGCCGGCCGCAGCAGGCCATTGGAGGGTGAACCAACAGCAAAAGGAAGACCATTCTCTCTGTCTCTCTCTCTCTCACTGTCCATTCTGCCTGTCAATAATAATAATAATAATAATAAAAAGGCCAGCACCGTGGCTCACTTGGCTAATCCTCCGCCTGCGGTGCCGGCACCCCAGGTTCTTGTCCCGGTTGGGGTGCTGGGTACTAGTCCCAGTTGCTCCTCTTCCAGTCCAGCTCTCTGCTGTGGCCCGGGAGGGCAGTGGAGGATGGCCCAAGTGCTTGGGCCCTGCACCCACATGGGAGACCGGGAGGAAGTACCCAGCTCCTGGCTTTGGATCGGCGCAGCACCGGCCATAGCGGCCATTAGGGGAGTGAACCAACGGAAGGAAGACCTTTCTTTCTGTCTCTCTCTCTCACTGTCTAACTCTGCCTGGCAAAAAATAATCATAATTTTTTTAAAAAGGGAAAATGCTGCTTCAATAAAGCCTGTGAATTCACAAAACCAATTCTTTATTTTATTTATGAGAGAGAACAAGAGAGAGAGAGCCCATGCTTTTATCTGCTGGTTCACTTCCCAACAGCCTGGGCTAGGACAGGGCCAAACCTGAGAGCCAGGAACTCAATCCAGGTCTCCCACATGGGTGGCAGGGACCTGACCCAATTAGCAGAGCCATCACCTGCTGTCTCCCAGAGTTCACATTAACAGGAAGTTGGAGTCAAGAGCCAGAGCTGGGCATCAAATCCAGGCACTCAGATATGGAATGCAGGCATCTTAACTGCTGTCTTAATTGCTCAACCAAATGCTCACATCAGAAATTCCTTTTAAAGGAGGAAACCTCTGGGGCAAGCATTTGGTAGAGTGGCTATGATGCCACTTGAGATGCTTGCATCCCATGTGAAAGTTCCTGAGTATGAGTCCCAGCTCTGCTTCCAATTCCCGCTTCCTGCTCATGGCACCCTGGGAAGCAGCAAGGGATGGCCCGTGTATTTGGGTTACAGTCATTCTTGTGGAGACCCAAATTGATTTTCCATTTCTGCCTGGCCCAGCCCTGACTGTTGTAGGTATTTGAGTAGTAAAGCAGTGGTTGGATCGATTCTCTCTCCCTCTCCCTCTCTTTCAAATATATAAATGCACAAATACACATTTAAAAAAATAAAATATATACTAAAAGAAGAAACCTTGAAGTGTATGCTGTTACCTTTCTGGTTTGCCTAATTTTGTCAAAAAGTCTTACTGACAATATCTTGGGGAAGCAGGAAGTTTTCATTCTTCCTTGTTCTTTAAATATGTTGCTTTACTATTACTTTAAATTACCCAGTATGGTTTACATTCCAGGTATTGAAACTTTTCGAGAACTGTATCATCCATTAATTCCCAATATCCAAAAGAGAATTGGAATGTGAATAACACTAATAATGAAGTTAATATATTTTTAATCTTTGATGATTCAGAAGGCAATTTATTAATATAAGGGTCTCAGAATCAATGATAAAGGCATCATGATAATGAACTCCGAATAGAAAGGGAAGAGTTTATTCATGCTATACCTCCAGTGCCTAGTGCATAGAATGTTTTCTGTGAATGAATGAATGGCAGTATATACTATATACTATATACTATAACAGTATATACTGTATACTATAACAGTAGACCAGGTAGACCCTTTTGATCCTATAGCTTTCATAGTACCAGCTTTATGCCTTTCTTTCATTCCTTTCTCTTACAAATAGAATACAGAATAACAACACTGAGATTGATCCATAGGAGCTTTTTTGGGGGGGAGAGGAAAGAAATAGTTTAATGGCCCTTTAATTGTTTTAAAACAGCTATATCAAGAATTCTCATACCATAATTCACACATTTAAAGTGTGCAATACAGTGATTTTTAGTATATTCACAAAGTCATGCAACCATTTGCACTACCTAATTCTAGTACATTATCATCCCCACCAAAAGAAATCCCATACTCACTAGCAGTCCATCTCCTCTCCCCCAGACTCTCCTTGCTGTCTGTATAGATGCGCCTATTCTGGGCATTTTATATGAACAGAATCCTACAATATGTGGTCTCTTATTACTGATCTCTTTTGCTTAACATGATGCTTTCAAGGCCCATCAGTGTTGCAGTGTGTGTCAGTACTTCCTTTCTTTTTATTGCTCTATAGCAGCTTTCTGAGCCAGCGATTCATGGTTTGGGTTATCAGAGCATTTCCTATGTTTTGGACATCTGACGGAACTCCTCTGAAACTGAGGAGAAGCCAGCATGAATACAACCCAGAATGAATGAGATTACAGCCATCTTCATCTTTGGCAGTGGCACAATCATGCCGAGCCAAAGATCTGTCTCAATAGGATGGCAGGCCCAAGTTGTATGTTGTGACCTCCTGCTGGCACTGGTCTAGTCTGGGAAGGGCTCGTGGGTACTGGTACACTGAGATGAGGCATGGGCCTCATAGCTTGTGTTTCTGGCTTGGGCAGAGCTTGGGTGCAATTCCTCATCGTCAGACATCTGAGAAAAGTATGTCGGGGATCTCCTGGTTCCATTTGTTCTATTTGCCAGTAGGCAGAGTACACTGTACTGTGCAGACAGGTTAGACAGTTTATTGTAGGCTGATGAAAGCAGATTAAAAAACCATCAGCTTGGTGGGAAACTAGCTCAGAATCCAATCCAAATGTCAGATGAAATATTTACACAGCCAGGAGATAAACCAAGGGAAACAGTGTGCCCTTTGTGTGTGCCTCTGAGTGTGCAGGCACACACTGAGCTGCTGACCATTTGTCAACTTCCAAGATTTATTCTGCTGCTTCTGGCAAGGGACAGCCTAATGATTTAATAGCTTGTCAACACCTACACAGAGAAACAAGGACTGGCACTTCCTCGTTTCTTATTTTCTTTGCTTTAAATAGGAATTCCTATTCTAAGTCACTGGAACCTGGAAATCAGACTGTCAGGTTTCTCTTGACTTGAGTGCACAGTTCCTGAATCTGAGCATGATGAATGTTATAACTTTCCTGTTATACAAACACAGGGTTGCTACCCTTTCAGAAGAACCCATTGAGTTCATGTCCTAAAGCTTGAGTGTTTGCTTCAGACCGTTGCCGTGAGCCAATTTCAAATGGAGTGAAACTGTTTTGTTTCTGTCCCATGAACCTCTTGAGTTGAATGCCTGCTTGAGCAATCCAGTGCCTGGTTGCCACATTTACATTTGAGATGGAGAAGTTGTTTAGAGGGTTTTAGTAGAGGAGAAGACTGGATTTCTCGTGCAGAGTATTATTGTCCAGGCATCCCTGGGCACCTGTAAGTTCCCTGAAAGCAAAGATCATGTCCTCGTCAGCTCAGAAGCCCCCATGGTACCTGGTACAGCATCTGGCGCATTGCAATTAACTAAGACATTTTCAGACAATGGAACCATGACCTGTGAAGAGAATGGCAACTTAACCAAAGTATTACAATTTATATTTGAATAAAATCTCAGTTACACTGGGCCTTTATACCAAAGAGAGGCAGTATGGGAAAGTTATATAAAGGTGTACTCCTCACACTTTAACCTGCATGTGATTTACCAAGGACTTGTGGTTAAATGGAAATTTTGATTCAGTAAAGTGCAGGAAAGAACCTGAGATTGTGACTTTCTTGCAAGCTTCAGGGTCTTATAGTGCTGCCAGTCCAGGGAACATATTTTGAGTAGCAAGTGTCTGGAGCTATACTGTCCGATGCGGTAACCACTAGACATTTGTGGTATCTGTTTCAACTACTGAACTCTACTGTTATAGCACAAAAACAGCCACAGTCAATATGTAAAGAAAAGCCTGTGGTTGTGCTTCAATAAAACTTTATTTAGAATAACACTGGAAACCATTATACTTAGTGAAATAAGCCAGTCCCGAAAAGACAAATACCATGTTTTCCCTGATCTGTGGTTATTAATAGAGTACCAAAAAATGTAATCTATAGCAGTGAAATTGACATTTTGAGATTCAATGGTTGTCTACAGCCCTTATCTGTACTGTTGAGGAACACTGTTTCTTTCTTCATACTATTTGTTGAACTCTTTACTTAGTGCAGGATTCATCTTATGCTTATAAACAAATAGATCATTGTAAAAACAAATAGATCATTGTAAAAATTAAGAGTGGGCATAAGAGAGGAAGGAAGAGGAAGGGTGGGAGGGAGGGTATGGTAGGAAATATCACTATGTTCCTATATCTCTATATATGAAATACATGAAATTTGTTCACCTTAAAAATTTTAAAAATAAGTAATAATTGAAAAAAGAAGCTGCAAAAAAGAAAAGAAAAACAGATAGAGATTATAGTCTTAAAAACAACCAACAAACATGGTAAAAAGAAAAAAAAAAGAAACAGCAGCAGCCTGGCTGCCACTAGAGGAAGCAGAATAGTGTTGGGTTCCTTCAAAGCCTCGTTCCCAGAGGTTTGTTATTTGGCCTCTCTTTCTTCCATTCCACGTGATTCAAGACCACACTGAGTGTGGAAACCTTTTTTCCTTAGGTGATTTGTCAAAAACAATTAGAGGCAAATGATTAACTTCACAGATACCCAAGGCAGTAGATAACAGTCAGGGCAAACATTAAACTAACCGAAAAGCGTAAAAGTAAATGCTAGGATATGAGATGACTATAAGGGCTTTAAAAAACCCCAACATATTGTTGAGAATCTAAAACGCTATGCAGATGTGCCAGATTGTGTGCCTTCCCCAAGGCACGCTCAGAAAAGAGCTGGAAAAGGCCTGTGTACTCACTCTGACTGACCTTCAAGCTCTGCGCAAGTGAATTGCTAAGGCAGAGTTATCAACTGCCTAGCAAAACATTGGGGACATAACACCAACACACACCTACTATCTCTGTAAAGACTGGAAGACTCACAGCTCTGGGAATTTAAGAAAACCTGTCCATTCATTACCTAACTACTAAGCTAACCAAACAGAGACTTCAGTCACCAAACATGACCAAGAATACAGAATGGATTCATAAAAGCCACTAAACAAATCAGCACCACCAGTAATAACACAGTCTGGAGAGGGACAGAGTTACCACGTTATAGAATGTAAAATTCCCAGGTAAGGCCAATACTCAGAGGAAAAGAATCAATCAGCTTAAAGTGTATCCAATAGTATCCAAATGTTGGAATTACTAGACAAAGACTTTAAATCAGCTAGTCTAAATATGTACAAAACATTAAAGAAAAGCATGAGAAAAGGGTCTCACTAAGCAAAGAATGTCAACAATGAGATATAATATAAATAATTTTTTAAAGAACCAAATAGAAATTCTACAGTCAAAAAGTAGAGTATGTGAAGTAAAAAGTCACTAGATGGGCTCAGCAGCTGATTTGATTTGAGCAGGCAGAAGAAAGAATCAAAAAGCTTAAAACCCAAGCCAGTTGATGTCATCCCATCTAAAAAGCAGAAAAAGAAAAGAATGAAAACAATGAACAGAGCATCAGAGATTCATATAACAATATTTTTTAAAGAATTATTTTATTTATTTATTTGAAAGACAGAGTGACAGTGAGAGGTAGAACCAGAAAGAGAGGTCTTCCATCCACTGGTTCACTCCCCAAATGGCCGCAATGGCCAGAACTGAGCAGAGTTACAGAGAGGCAGAGGTAGAGGTAGAGGTAGAGGTAGAGGTAGAGGTAGAGGTAGAGGTAGAGAGAGAGAGAGAGAGAGAGAAGAGAGGTCTTCTATCCGCTGGTTCACTTCCCAAATGGCCATAACGGATGGAGCTGGGCCCATCCAAAGCCAGTAGCCAGGAGCGTCTTCTGGGTCTCCCATGCAGGTGCAGGGGCCCAAGGACTTGGGTCATCTTCCACTGCTGTCTCAGGCCATAGCAGAGAGCTGCATTGGAAGTAGAGTAGCCAGTTCCCGAACCAACACCCATATGGGATGCCAGCACTGCAGGCAGTGGCTTTACCCACTACGCCACAGCATCGGCCCCCTAGACTGTTATTAAAAGCTAATATGGGTAGGCACCACGGCTCAATAGGCTAATCCTCTGCCTTGTGGCGCTGGCACACCGGGTTCTAGTCCCAGTTGGGGCGCCGGATTCTGTGCCGGTTGCCCCTCTTCCAGACCAGCTCTCTCTGCTGTGGCCAGGGACTGCAGTGGAGGATGGCCCAAGCTCTTGGGCCCTGCACCCCGTGGGAGACCAGGAGAAGCACCTGGCTCCTGCCATCGGATCAGCGCGGTGCGCCGGCCACGGTGGCCATTGGAGGGTGAACCAACGGCAAAGGAAGACCTTTCTCTCTGTCTCTCTCTCTCACTGTCCACTCTGCCTGTCAAAAAAAAAAAAAGCTAATATGCTGGGGCCAGCGCTGTGGTATAGCGGGTGAAGCCGCCATCTGCAGTGCCAGCATCCCATGTATGTGCCGGTTCAAGTCCTGGCTGCTCCTATTCTGATACAGCTCTCTGCTATGGCCTGGGAAAGCAAATGCTTGGGCCCCTGCACCCACGTGGGAGACCTGGAAGAAGCCCCTGGCTTCTGGCTTCAGCCTGGCTTATTCGTGGCTGTTGGGGCAGTTTGGGGAGTGAACCAGTGGATGGAAGACCTTTCTGTCTCTCCCTCTCTCTGCCTGTAACTGCTTCTCAAATAAATAAATATTTTTTTTTTTTGACAGGCAGAGTGGACAGTGAGAGAGAGAGAGACAGAGAGAAAGGTATTCCTTTGCCGTTGGTTCACCCTCCAATGGCCGCCGTGGCCGGTGCGCTGCGGCCGGCGCACCGCGCTGATCCGATGGCAGGAGCCAGGTGCTTCTCCTGGTCTCCCATGGGGTGCAGGGCCCAAGCACTTGGGCCATCCTCCACTGCACTCCCTGGCCACAGCAGAGGGCTGGCCTGGAAGAGGGGCAACCGGGACAGAATCCGGCGCCCCGACCGGGACTAGAACCCGGTGTGCTGGCGCCGCTAGGCGGAGGATTAGCCTAGTGAGCCGCGGCGCCGGCCAATAAATAAATTTTTTTTTTTTAAAAAAGGGGGAGGACAATAATGGAAGGACAAAAATGCCTAAGACATATAGAAAAAAGCAAGGCCAGCGTTGTGGCCTAGCGAGTAAAAGCCACCGCCTGTGTTGCTGACATTCCATATAGGCATATAGGCATCCATTTGAGTCCCGGCTATTGCACTTCTGATCTGGCTCCCTTCTTGGACCCCTGCACCCACGTGGGAGACCTGGAGGAGGCTCCTGGCTCCTGGTTTTGGACTGACGCATCTCTGGCTGTCGTGGCCATTTGGGGAATGAACCAGCAGTTGGAAGACTTCTCTCTCTGTGTGTCTGCCTCTCTCTCTGTCTTTAACTCTGTGTTTCAAATAAATAAATAAAATCTTTTAAAAAAAGAAAATGAAAAAGGTGGCATACATAGACCATTCTTTATCAATAATTTCATGTAAATGTTTTTTAGAGATTTATTAATTTATTTGAAAGAGTTACACAGAGAGAAGGAGAGGCAGAGAGAGAGAGAGAGAGAGAGGTCTTCCATCCGCTGGCTCACTCCCCAATTGGCTGCAACAGCCAGAGCTGCGCCAATCCGAAGCCAGGAGCCAAGAGCCTCCTCCAGGTCTCCCATGTGGGTGCAGGGGCCCAAGGACTTGGGCATCTTCTACTGCTTTCCCAGGCCATAGCAGAGAGCTGGATCAGAAGTGGAGCAGCCGAGTCTTAAACCAGTGGCCATATGGGGTGCTGGCAGTGCAAGTGGTGGCTTTACCGCTACACCACCACACCAGCCCCACATATAAACATTTAAACACTGCAATTAAATTAGAAATTGGTAAGATGGATTTTTATTTATTTATTTATTGACAGGCAGAGTGACAGTGAGAGAGAGAGACAGAGAGAAAGGTCTTCCTTTGCCATTGGTTCACCCTCCAATGGCCGCCACGGCAGGCGTGCTGCGGCCGGCGCGCCACGCTGATCCAATGGCAGGAGCCAGGAGCCAGGTGCTTTTCCTGGTCTCCCATGGGGTGCAGGGCCCAAGCACTTGGGCCACCCTCCACTGCACTCCCTGGCCACAGCAGAGAGCTGGCCTGGAAGAGGAGCAACCGGGACAGAATCCGGCGCCCCAACCGGGCTAGAACCTGGTGTGCCAGGGCCGCAAGGTGGAGGATTAGCCTAGTGAGCCGCGGCGCCAGCCAGTAAGATGGATTTTTAAGATGATCCAATTGGGCAGGCGCTGCGGCTCACTAGGCTAATCCTCTGCCTGCGGAGCACACCGGGTTCTAGTCCCAGTCGGGGCACCGGATTCTGTCCCGGTTGCCCCTCTTCCAGGCCAGCTCTCTGCTGTGGCCAGGGATGGCAGTGGAGGATGGCCCAAGTGCTTGGGCCCTGCACCCACATGGGAGACCAGGAGAAGCACCTGGCTCCTGGCTTCGGATCAGTGCAGTGCGCCGGCTGCAGTGCACAGGCCGCGGCGGCCATTGGGGGGTGAACCAACGGAAAAGGAAGACCTTTCCTCTTCTTCTTTTTCTTCTTCTTCTTTTTTTTTTTTTTACTTTTTGACAGGCAGAGTGGACAGTGAGAGAGACAGACAGAAAGGAAGACCTTTCTTTCTGTCTGTCTGTCTCTCTCTCACTGTCCACTCTGCCTGTAAAAAAAAAAAATCCAACTATATGCCGCTTATAAAAGAAATATTTTAAATTCAAAGACATGATCCAACTATATGCCGCTTATAAAAGAAATATTTTAAATTCAAAGACAGGTATACATTAAAGGCAAAAGGATGGTAAATGACATAACATACATGCAGTAACAAGAGAGCTGGAGTGGTTGTAGTAATAAGCAAAATTATAAATATATATGAACCTAGCAACAGAACACCAAAATACATGCAGCAAAACTAAATAACTAAAGAGAAAAAGAACAATTCAACAATAATAGTTGTAGATATTAATACCACACTTTCAGTAATGAATAAAATAGAAGACAAGGAAATACAAGATTTGAGCAAAATGATAAGCCAACTAGAGCAGATCACACATTCTTCTTAAGTTTACAGTGAATATTTTCTAAGATAGACCACAAAACATTAATAAATTTAAAAGGATTGGAATTCTACTTCAAATTTAAATTAGATGGAAAGGAATGAAATTAGAAATCAATAAAGATGGAAATTTGAGGAATTGACAAATATGTGGAAAGTAAACAGCACACCCCTAAATAGCAAATGGGTTAAGGAAGAATACTTTGAAATGAATAGAAACAAAATATGCCAAAACATATGGCATGCAATGAATGCATTCTTCTGGAAAAATTTGTAGCTACAAATGCCTGTTTAAAAAGGTGACCAAAAGGGGCCGGCGCTGTGGCTCACTTGGTTAATCCTCTGCCTGCAGCGCCAGCATCCCATATGGGCGCCGGGTTCTAGTCCCAGCTGCTCCTCTTCCAGTCCAGCTCTCTGCTGTGGCCTAGGAGGGCAGTTGAGGATGGCCCAGGTGCTTGGGCCTCTGCACCCGCATGGGAGACCAGGAGGAAGCACCTGGCTCCTGGCTTCGGATCGGCGCAGCACCGGCCATAGTGACCATTTGTGGGGTGAACCAACGGAGGGAAGACCTTTCTCTTTGTCTCTCCCTCTCACTGTCTAACTCTATCTGTCAAATAAATTAAAAAAAAAGTGACCAAAAATCAATAACCTAAACTTACACATTATGAAAGTATAAAAGAAAGATCAGGCTAATTTTTTAAAGATTTATTTATTTAAAAGGCAGAGTTATAGAGAAGGGGGGAGACAGAAAGAGAAAGCTGTATTCCTTCCATTGGTTCACTCCCCAAATGGCTGCAACAGCCACGGCTAGGCCAGGCTGAAGCCAGGAGCCCAGAACTCCAGCTGAGTCTCCCCTGTGGATGTCAGGGGCTGAAGCACTTAGGCTATCTTGTGCTGCTTTCCCAGGTGCATTAGCAGGGAGCTAGATTTGAAGTAGAGCAGCTGGGACTCAAACCAGTGCTCATGTGGGAGGGCAGCATTGCAGGTGGCTGTTTAACCCACTGCACCACAATGCAGACCCCACGAAGAGCAAACTAAATACAAAGCAAGAAGAAGAAAGTAATTAAGAAAAGCTAGGACAGGCTGGTGCCGCGACTCACTAGGCTAATCCTCCACCTGCGGCGCCGGCACCCCCGGTTCTAGTCCCGGTTGGGGCGCCGGTTCTGTCCCGGTTGCTCCTCTTCCAGTCTAGCTCTCTGCTGTGGCCCAGGAGTGCGGTGGAGGATGGCCCAAGTGCTTGGGCCCTGCACCTGCATGGGAGACCAGGAGAAAGCACCTGGCTCCTGGCTTCGGATTGGCACAACGCGCCAGCCATAGCAGCCATTTTGGGGGTGAACCAACGGAAGGAAGACCTTTCTCTCTGTGTCTCTCTCTCACTGTCTAACTCTGTCAAAAAAAAAAAAAAAGAAAAGTTAGGACAAAAACAAGTGAAATTAAAGAACTAGAAAAAAAATGAATGAACCTTTTTTTTAAATCAATGACTCTTGGAAAAGCCCGGCAAAACTGACCTAACTTTAGGCAGACTCACCAAGAAAAAAAAAAGAGAAGACGCAAATTCCTAAAATCAGGAATGACAACAGGGATATTACTACCAACCTTACAGAAATAAAAAGTAATATAAGAGAATACTATAAAGAACTAATTAAGTGCCAAAAATCCCATAATCTTGATATAATGGAAATATTCTTAGAAAGGCGCATAATACCAAAACTAACTCAAGAAGAAACTAAAGATTTGAATAGACCTATAACAAGTACAGACTGAATTAATGACGAGTACAATTCCCTCAAAGAAAACTAATTCTATCAAACAATTAAAGAAGAATTGATACCAATAGTGATTAATTTTATTTGTCAACATGACTGGGTCACAAAATGCCCAGATATCTGGTTAAATATGATTTCTGATTGTGTCTGTGAGGGTGTTTCCAGAAGAGATTAGCATTTGGATTGGCAGATGAAGTAAAGAAGATTGGCCTTCTCAATGTGCACGGGCATCATTCCAGTCTGTTGAGGGTGTGCATCAGCAAAAAGGTGCAGAGATGACTCTCTCTCCCTCTCCCTCTCCCTCTCTCTATATATATTATTAATATATATTATAATATAATATAATCTTATTAATATATAATATATATAATCTGTCCCTCTCTCCTCTCCCTTCCTCACTTCTTCCCTCCCTCCCTCTCCTCTCTCTTCCTCCCTGCCTGATTGCTTGAGCTGGAGTATCAGTCCCTCTCCTGTCCTCAGATGACAGTACTCTCAGAACTGACCTACCAATTCAGCATAATCCCTATTAGAATCCCAGCTAGTCCTTCTTTCCTTTTCTTTTTTCTTTATTTGCAGAGGGAGAGGGGATGGGTCTGCAGAAATTGACAAACTACTCCAAAACTTCATATGAAATAGAAGAGTCAAGTTGGAAGACTCATATTTCAAAATTTGCTGTAGAGCTGCAGTAGTCAAGACAGTGTAGCACTGGCATACAGAGAGACATCTATAGATCAATGGAATAGAACTGAGAGTCCAGAAATAAGCCTATGTATCTATCGCCAATTATTTTCACAAGAATGCCAAGAACATTCGATGGAAAAAGAATAGTCTTTACAAAAATGCTGCTAGAAAAACTAGGTATCTGCATGCAAAAGAGTGAAAATGGAACCCTGCCTCATACCATATACAAAAATTAACTCAAAATGGATGAAAAGACATAAACGTAAGAACTAAAACTCGTAGAAGAAAACATAGCTATAAATCTTCATACCCTTGGCTTAGTTTCTTTGATGTGACACAAAATCCCAAGCTACTAAAGGAAAAAAAAAAAAAAAGATAAATTGAACTTCATCAAAATTGAAAACTTAAGTTCAAAGGACACTCTGAAGAAAGTGAAAAGAACCCATAGAATGGGAGACAATGTCTACAGATCATTTATAAGGGACCTGTATTCAAAATGTATTCTAAAGACTCAATAAAAATAGACTTTTCTCCAGAGAAGATCTTAAATTCCCAATAAATATGTAATAACATCATAAGTCATTAGGGTAGTGCAAATCAGAACCACAATGAGAGACCTACTGTTATGATACCTACATGTGTTACCTACTACAATGACAATAATAATAATAATAATAAAATGGACAATGGCAAGTATTGGCAAGGATATATAGAAATTAGAGCTCTCATGTATTGATGGTGGGGATATAAAATGGCGCAACCACTTTGGAAAACAGTCTGACAGTTCCTTTAAAAGTTTGCTAGAGAAGTCAGTGTTGTGGTGTAGTGGGGAAAGCTGCAGCCTGCAGTGCCAGCATCCCATATGGGTGCCGGTTCGAGTCCTGGCTGCTCCACTTCCGATCCAGCTCTCTGCTATGGCCTAGGAAAGCAGTAGAAAACAGCCCAAGTGCTTAGGCACCTGCACCCACATGGGAAACCTGGAAGAAACTCCAAGCTCCTGGCTTCAGATCAGCCCAACCCAGCAGTTGCGGCCATTTGGGGAGTGAACTAGCAGATGGAAGACCTCTCTCTCTCTCTCTCTCTCTCTCTCTCTCTCTCTCTTTCTCTCCTTCTCTCCCCTGTAACTCTGCCTTTCAAATAAATAAGTATTAAAAAAAAGTTAGCTAGAGTTCCCGAATGACCCAGAAATTCCACTCCTTGTTATGCACCTTCATATGTTCACACAAAACTTGTATACAGAGTTTCATAACAACATTATTTGTAATAGCCAAAAGTCTTTACATGTTCAGTACAGACACAATTTCTCCCCAGTACAAATATTTTAGATCCACGGTTGATTGAATCCATGGTTGTAGAACCCACAGATATAGAGGGTGGGTTTATGTGTACATAAACACATACAGGGGAAGGGAGAGGAACAACTTTGTGTGTGTGTGTGTGTGTGTGTGTGTGTGTAGCCACAAGAGAAATAAAATGCTAACACATGTTACAACATGGATGAACCTTGAAAACATTGTGGTAAATGAAATAAAAAGACAAAAGGCCAATATTGTGTTATTCCATTTATATAAAATGTCCAAAATATGCAAATCCACAGAGACAGAAAGTAGATTAGTGGTTTCCAGAGGCTGGGGGAAGAGGAAATGAATGCTTAATGGCTATCAGGTTTCCTTCTGGAATCATGAAAATGTTTTGGAATTGGGTAGTGGTTGCACAACCTCATAAATATACTACTTGTGAATATACTAATCATGTACTGTAAAAGAGTAAATTATATCTTAAGGGGAAAAAAGGCAGAGGGACACATTTGCCCCATGAGCTGTAGTTTACTGAGCCCTGGTCTAGAACAGGTCTGTGGAGTCACACAGACCAGAGACAGAATCCTAATTTGCTACTTGCAAGCTCTGTGACCTTGGACAAGTTACATAACGGCTTTAAACCTCATTTTTTTTTTCTTTGTGTATTGGGGATATAAACACTGCCTCTCTCTTATTGTGTGAGGATAAAGTTAGGTCAAATATAAACTCCACAAAGACACTCTATCTCCAGAGCCTAGAACTGGCAGGTGCTCAGTATACATGTTGAATAAATAAGGATTTAGCACAGGCATCGGCTTGTGGTAAGAAGTATAATAACAAACCCTTACATACCTTACATACCGTATACCAAGCACTAATGTAAGTACTTTGCAGAACTTTATCTCATGTAATACATGCATCACCCTCATTTACCAGATGAGAAAACCAAGGCACACAGAGTGGAAGTAACTTGTCTCAAATCATACTGGTAGCAAAGATAGAGCTAAAATTAAAACCCAGACAATTTGGCTCGAAACTATGCAATATATGTTGAATGTGAATCATTGTTACCATCTTTATCACCATCAGGTTAAAACATATTCAAAGATATTGATCCCATTTCTCCCTTTTGTGTATAAGTACATACACTAGCAACTGTATACTCCAGCATTTGATGTAGGGCAAGGATGCTTCTCGTGTCTCTGATGGTCTGCTAGAGAGCATGTTTTTTCTTTCATCCATCCATTCATTCATATATTCAGCAAACGTGTGTAGGATCCTTACTATGTTTTTTTTTTTTTTTTTTTGACAGGCAGAGTGGACAGTGAGAGAGACAGACAGAGAGAATGGTCTTCCTTTGCCGTTGGTTCACCCTCCAATGGCCGGCGCACCGCGCTGATCCGATGGCAGGAGCCAGGTGATTCTCCTGGTCTCCCATGGGGTGCAGGGCCCAAGCACTTGGGCCATCCTCCACTGCCATCCCTGGCCACAGCAGAGAGCTGGCCTGGAAGAGAGGCAACCGGGACAGAATCCGGCGCCCCGACCAGGACTAGAACCCGGTCCTTACTATGTTCTAAGGCCCTATGTTATATAAAGACACACTCTGTATCCTCAAAGAACTCACAGACTAGTAAAGAAGAGAATTATCATCCTCAGTGAGTGCTCTCATAGAGGTTATGCAAGGATGCTATGGAAACAGAAGACCCCAGGGGACAGCATAGAAGTAGAAGGAAAGGAGGCCCTGGGAAAGCTTCCTAAAGAAGGTGGTACCTGGAGGTTTCGAAAGAGGAAGGTGGGTTAGTCAGGTGTAGAATTAAGGACAAGGTTAAAGTATATACACAACTGGGGCCGGCGCTATGGCACAGTGGGTAAAGCCTCCGCCTGAAGTGCTGGCGTCCCATATGGCGCCAGTTCGAGTCCCAGTTGCTCCACTTCCAATCCAGCTCTCTGCTATGGCCTGGGAAAGCAGTAGAAGATGGCCCAAGTGGTTGGTCCCCTGCACCCATGTGGGAGACCTGGGAGAGGCTTCTGGCTCCTGGCTTTGGATCGGCGCAGCTTCAACTGTAGTGGCCAATTGCAGAGTGAACCAGCAGATGGAAGACCTTTCTCTCTCTCTCTCTTTCTCTCTCTCTCTGCCTCTCCTTCTCTTTCTGTGTAACTCTTACTTTCAAGTTAATAAATAAATCTTTTTAAAAAAATATATACACAAACTGAGAGGCCCAGGAGCCCTTGGTAATACCCAGGGAGCAAGTGATACAAAGTCCGACCAAACTGAAAGCCAGTTGCAAGGGGGATGTAAAAAACCTCATGAGGATCCCAGTGCCACAAAAGTTTGGTTCTCAACAACTAACAACCCAGCACTCTCCCCCACCCTTATCCTACTTTATTCTTCTTTGCAGCATTTATTAAGTATGCTACTTTATTGTCTTTGCATCTGACATATTATGTACTGGTTTGTTATGTGTCTTGTCCCACCAGGATATGAGTTCCATGAGGGCAGGAACTCACTGCTGCATCCCCTTTGCCTATGACATGCACACGTTTGCATTGCCCGGCTATGGAAGGCACTCAATAAATATTCTTAAATGAGTGAAATAAAATGAATGAGCTAATGTCTTGGGAGCCCTCCGAAGACACAGGCAATTAATGTCTGGGTTCCACCTCCAGGAGCTAACAGGCTAGTGGGAGACCTAACACATGGACATGAGAGCCTATTATGCTGTCTCCTGTCTTCCACTTCCTGCCTTCTCTCCCACACCCTGTAGATTGTCCTCTGGCCATTCAAAATTCCCTATCCTTCACACTTCCCCATCCCCAGAAATGTCTCATGTTCCAATACACACCTGCCCACACTCCTGGCGGTGCCCATCCAGATCCCTATTTCTAGTGGCTGTCCAAGTCTGGTAGGAGTTGTTAGCATGATCATGCAAATTTTCACTAATGTATGACTCACTTCCAGAGCAGTGTAGGGTGTGGGATTTCTTTAACTTTTTGTTATGGAAACTTTCAAACATTTGTAAAACAGAACAGCATAAAGAACCCCCATGTGCCTATCACCCAGCTTCAACACTTACCAACATGCTGCTGTCCTTATATTCTATCCTCCATTTGTTTCTAAAGAATTTTAAAGCTAGTTCCAGTTATCATATCATCCCCTAGCTGATGGTCTGTAAATATTTCAGCGTGTATATCTAACAGATGAGGATCTTTTTTTAATATAACCGTGATACCATTATCACATTCCACAAAATTAATAATCCCTTCACATCATCTAATACCAGTCTCTGTCTGGGAAAAAATACTCATTTGTCTCAAAAAAACATCTTTTTACATGGATTTGTTCAAATCAAGATCCAAACCAGGTCCATAATTTGATGCGTAATTTTTAGGTTTAAGGCTACTTAGAATTTAAAGGGTTCATGGAAAAGTGGGGGCTAATCAGCTTGAAGCCCCTCTGAACATCCCAGATTCCTTGACCCTCTGAGTTTCAGGATGGCCTCCTCTTGGCCAGAGAAAGGAGCTAGCCAGTCCAGCCCCAGGCCCTTCGTCAGATCTTTTTGCTGTTCCCCAGCAAGGGATTAAGAGACATGGTCGGGTAGGGAAAGAAGAAGCCAAAGAAAAACCTTCCAACAAGATTTCTGCTTTGCCTCCTGTCCAACCACCCCCAATCTCTAACCCCTCCTGGCTGACCTCAGAAATATTTGGTTCAGCTGTGTAAAAGTAATTGTAATTACAGTCATTCCTGGGAGCTGCTTACCATTATGCCTAATTACAGTACAGCACAATAATCATTATGTGTATCATTAAAGATGTGTCAGATTGACTTTGTCACGAGTTTTATTTGATTTCAGTGCTAAACTGCTCCAATAGGCACAGCTTTCAGAGCTTCTTGCTCCTGATCCCTATTGGGGAGCAGATCAGCTGTGGGGAAGCCCTCAGCTGAACACCCCATCCCATCCCTTTCTCATCCTCATCTTGTCCTGCCCCATCCCTTTTCATCCGTCAGCTGGCATTGTGCACTGGCTCTGCTGCAGCCCAGCCTGGAGATGCCTGCCTGCTCTTCCTCCTCATAGGCTGCACATCTGGGCTTGAGGCCGAGTGATTCACACTTACAAACACAATCAACCAAATAACAAACCCTGCAGGCTCTGCTGCCATCAACCACTGTTTCCCTCATCCACAGGGATCTCAGTCAAGCTTCTTATTGACTCAATCCATGCAATGTCTTCATTATTCTCTCCATTTGGGGTGAGGGGTGGGGAATGTGAGATGAGCTGATATGTCTAAAGTCATTGAGTTCATCATTAGGAGAATCAGGGACTGTGCATGCTGAGTGGGGGCTTCTATGGAAGCTGTGGCCAGGTCAGGCTCCATCCGTTAGGCATTCCTCTCTGGTAACAGATGCAGTTTCCATTTTCAAATGTACTCAATGATGCTTTCTGTGCTGCTTGGGCAACTTCCTGAGAAGCAAGCATGTGAGAGTTGTGTGGTGGGGGAGGGGGTGAGGAGCAGTGCTTTTGCAGCTCGTGTTTGTCAGTTTTAGAACCAAGCAGAGGGTCCGGCATTGTGGCATAGCAGGAAAATCTGCTGCCTGCTATGCCAGCATCCCATATGGTCGCTGGTTCGAGTCCCAGCTGCTCCACTTCCAATCCAGCTCCCTGTTAATGTGCCTGGGAAAGCAGCGGAGGATGACCCAAATCCCCCCCCCCCCTCTAACTATGCCTCTCAAATAGTTTTTTAAATTTATTTTATTATTTTATCAAATAAAAAAAGAACCAAGCAGAGAGCTAGCACGAAGAGGCCACGCTAAGGCCTTCGTTTTCAGGCTGCCTCTACCAGTACATCTCTTGCTGTTTACTAGCACCAAGGTAGTCACTAATCAGGTAAACCAGTGTGGAAGAAGTGGATATAACGTATCAGATCATTGCGCAGCGAACCCTCTCTTCGAATCTTGTGCTGACCCGTGCAAAGCCAGCATTGTAACCACTACACTACGGAAACCAGGCCCTTGTTCTCTTGCTCATTCCTTCAGCCAGCCCTGGAGTGAGGGCCATCTCTAGCCCTGCTTCGTGCTAAGAAACCATCTCTGTGCCATGTGGTTCTTGCTTCCAAGAGCTGCACTCACAGGCTGATGGGGAAGAAGGGCATGTAAAAGAATATGCCAGAATGGGCTAAAGGGAGGGAACAGGGAACTCTGCCTTTGGGGAGTGAACGAAAACTTCAAAGAGGTTACATCTGAGCTGGGCCTTGAAAGATGAGTAGGAAGGCCAAGAAGGGAGGGCTGCACGTGCTCTGTAAAGGGAATGGTGAACGGAAAGGCAGGGAGGTGTGACAGAGCATGAAGGAACCCAGGATCCTTTTGCAGATGTCGAGTAAATGAGTTTCCACTAATGTATCTCATGGCCTTAATAATTTAAGGTCAGACTTCAAGGTGGACCATCACTCCCATGTACCGGTTTTTCGGCCTTTCTGCGGTTCCTGCGAACTTAGCTTAAAGGCTGATGCTGAAATATGCCATTGCATTTTGTTCATTCTAAAGTTTGCACCTATCACGGCTGGCCCGCTGATTGGCTTAGATATATGTTGTTAAGTTTTGTGGAGCCGCCAAAGAAGGACTTTTTCCCATAGAGTCAAACCCAAAGAAACAGAGCCTGGTGTGCGGAAGAGTGGCACAAAAGTCTTTGAGGACACCTGGACTCCATGTGCTAGGCTTTTGCTGCCCCATGTCTGTTCTCCACCAAGTACAGTGTTTGTTTAGCTGCTGGCTGCTGTCTTCATTAGAGGGACATTAAAACCCTGTCGGTTTGAGTGTGGCAAGGTGATGAATCATCCTTGTGTGGACGCTTAAATAAACTATTAGGGGACAAGCCTAAGTGTGCCTTTGCTAACCTGTCAATGAGTGTTAGCCACATGCAGAACCTCGGAGGGACCTGACAGCCCCAAGTCCGAGTTTTTGTAATGAAACTGAACCCCTCCTTCATTTGTCTAGCCTCCAGAGCTTTTCACAAAATGTTATCCTTTGATCCTCATAAGCAACCCTTTAAGGCTGGCGAAGCAGAGATTCATGTCCCCATTTTATCAATCCCCAGACTGAACCTTGAAGGGCTAATAGACTCCAAGTGGTTCCAGTGTTGCTGGAAACCAAGCCCCTGATTGCAGTGCTGAGGTCTTTGATACTGCCTCTGCTGCTTTTCCCCCTCGTGGGTGGGCAGGCATGGGCAGAGGTAACAAGCACCAAGTCTATGGCCGTGGACCAGGCATCCTGTGATGTTCCCAATACATTTGCCTTAGAAAGTACCTCCGGATGTATGCCAGGTTTGCACCAAACTAGCATAGTAGGTGAAGAGCGATTTAAAAAAAAAAAAAAAAACAACAACCTCGGAGAGCACATAGCCCTCCAAGATATAAGTCATTTACTCCCTTGTTACCAGCAGGATCAGGTTCAACCTGCATAAATCTAGTTTAGTGTACTTTAATTGCTTGTAAACTAAGTGTTTCCTGGATATGCCACTGACCATGAATAATTAGAATCATTTCAGTGACTGAGTTTTCGAAAGTGAATGGGAGAACAGACAAAAAGAGCTGCTCAGAAGCGAGAGTCATTTGTTAAAGTGTGAGTGGGAGCGTTGTCTCAGCCTTCTCCAGTTTTGCTTTGTCTTTTTTTTTTTTCATGATGTCACTAGAACTGCCTGTTTTCCAGATACTCTGGCTGCCCTTCATTTTTTATGCATCTCTCATGTTAAGTAATGCCAGCTGCTGACAACAACCGGGCCCAATGGCCACATGTCAGAGTCATTCATTCACCCAGCAAAGTTGTCCGGAGTGCCTACTGTGTGCCAGGCCCATACCAAATCCCCAGGATAGAGAAAGAGATAGGATCCGGTTCCCAGCCTGGAGGAGAACGCTGCGTGGTGGGGGAGAGAGGCACATAAACAAATAATTACAGCAGAATGTGATAAGTGCTAGGATAGAGAGGTTGGCAGTGAGCTGTGGGAACAGAGAGGAGGAACCCACTCCAGCTGGGGGAGCTGGGAATGGTGCAGCAGAGGCCACATGTAGCAAGGGCTCAAAGGAAGTAGAAGAGTTGACCAGATAAAGAGAAATCGGGAGAGACACTAGGCTTCAGTGTAGCTACAGTTCCAGGGCTATAGCCCAGACCATACCGTGAGATAATGCAGGAGAAGCCGGTTGGGCCACACTGTGAAGGCCTTTGTATGTACCGCTGTAGAGTTTGGACTCAGTCCTGCAGTCAGTGGGGAGCCGACCACGGTTTTTAAGCAGGGGGAATGACATGACCAGATCTGAATTTCTGACGGAAACCTCCAGGAGGGAGGGGACACAGGGAACTCAGCTAGAGGCTGAATCAGAGAGCACAACTGGCTTATTGCTCTGTCTTCCCTCTGGACTTCAGGAGCTTCTTGCCTGCACCTCTGTGACAGCACTTCTCAGAGAGCATTATAACTGCTCGTTTGCAATTATAAATCTCCCCATACATTCCTTAGGGGCAGGGGTCGCTCTCATTCATCTCTTCAAGGCCAGAGCCTGGCACACAGGAGTGCTATTGCATGAATGAGTGAACAAACGAGTCAATAGGTTCTAACTGCAACTCCAGTTTGCCCCCAAGTAACCTCTCTGATGGATATATTAGAAATCGTCCTCTGCTGGAGTATCACAAGCAGCCGTGGCTCCCCCCCCCCCCCACCCCGCCAAACCCATCCAACTATCATCATCCAGCACTAAGAAAGGATGTACTATTGGGAGAAGACTGGAAAGTTGCTTACAGAGCTATGCTGGTGCTGGGTTTGACTCTGTACTCGGTTGCTTGTCTCTGTATTAATTTTTTTTTTTGAACAGGCAGAGTTAGTGAGAGAGAGAGACAGAGAGAAAGGTCTTCCTTCCATTGGTTCACCCCCCAAATGGCCGCTATGGCGGGTGCGCTGCGCTGATCCGAAGCCAGGAGCCAGATGCTTCCTCTTGGTCTCCCATGTGGGTGCAGGGCCCAAGCACTTGGGCCATCCTCCACTGCACTCCCGGGCCACAGCAGAGAGCTGGCCTGGAAGAGGAGCAACCGGGACTAGAACCTGGAGTGCCGGCGCCGCAGGCGGAGGATTAGCCCAGTGAGCTGCAGCACCGGCTTCTATATTAATTTTTGATGGCTTATGTAGAATATGTCTTCATTGCCCTCGTGCTGCTGCTTCTGCCTTTCTTCCCTTCTCTCCCTTCCTGTTATGCATCCTTCAAGAACACTTTGCCTCCCAGCTCTTCCCTGAACTTTTAGCCAACACCACTCCCACACTCAGAATTAATTCCTACTTCGCAATTCCCATAGCCCTAGAGAAATGACTCACCTCAGACATTCTTTCCATTGTCCTCACTCCATACCTGTCTGCATTCCTTACTAGACTGTAAGCTCCTCAAGGCCAGAGATTCTATCTGCTACCTCATTGTCTCTCCAGCACCTATCCTAGCAGATAAGCAGTGAGTGTTTCAAATAATGCCCGGAGCGTAGTGCTTGCTATCAGGCTTCCCTGAGAGATAATGCCAGCCTTCGGAGTAGCCTGTGCCTTTTTCTATCTTCTTATACACAGTTAGATATGATTTTTGTTTGGTTGACAAATAGAGAGAGAGAAAATCATTACTCATCAAACAACGGGAGTATCACAGAGATAGAGATCCCTAGGCCATATCACTTCAGGTATTTTGAAAGCCTAGCGCCTCTAAACAAAGCACGAACACATTCATCCATTCAGGGTCATAAGTTGCTGAGGAGCTTATTGTATGGTGGGACTCATGCTAAGGTGCTGAGTGACAAAAAGCGAAGGTGAACATTCTCTTGGGCAGTGCTTATTACTGATTTAGCTCCGTTTGGATCACCCTAAGCATCAAGTACCAGGAATGCAAGTTTTCCAGGTGGAAATGTCCAGCATGTCCAGCAGACAATTATAAATGCAAGTCAGAGCCTGGACAAATACTGACTCAGCCCAGGGATATAGGATCCCTGTACAGACGTAATTAAAACAGCCACAGAGAGTGTCAACCCTTGGGGAGAGACAAGAGAGACTGAGGGTACAAACCTGAGGGTACCTACCTTTCAAAAACAGACGAAGGAAGAGAATCCAAAGAAGGAAACTGAGTAGGACGAGTAGCAGAAGGGTTGATGAGACAGAATGTAGTGTCAAAAAGAAGAAGATGGTCAATGATGCGCTAGAGAGAAAGCAAACAGAATAACTGAAGGAAGGCATTAGGTTAGGCAATTAGGAAGTCACTCTTGATCTCCTAAAGCGGGAATAGCAAATACATGGCACATATGACTACATCTCACGCAGTCTCCACCCTGCCCACCATGTGTACTCCCATGGATACATTACAAATTGATCATGGCACACTTTCCAGCTACACCTAGACATGGCCTCAGAATCCTTTTTAACACAGCACCCCAAGCAGTACCTACCAATCAGAGTTGCCAACAAGTTGAAATTTCTTTGCCATTCCTCTTCTAAAACATAGTCCAGTGCAGGTGTGAGGAAGAAGGTAGACTAAAGTGGGACAAAATTTATGAGACGTGAGGATATCAAGGTGATAAAGAAAAAAGAGATTTTAAAAGTTAGCAGTGAAGGGATAGAGAGAGGGCAGTTGCTTGGCATGGTATAAGGATGAAGCCAAGGTATGTACTAATCCTCCAGTAGAATTAATTTTCAAAGTCATCTCAGTATTTGTCCACCAACCAAGCCAAGTAAAGCAATGTTCCTGTACTCTCCCTTCCACCATCCCACCCTTGACTTCAGGAAAATTTAATGTCAAAAAGCTTCATGTGCAGGCCTGTTTCCAACAGAGACAAGGTATAACCAGAATTGGTCCTGCACACATTGATGAAAGAGGAATTCTCTGTAATGGCGGAAATTTGAGGCTCAGTATCAGATGTGAGGAAGGTATTAGTCCTGGCCAGGGCTCTGCCCCAAACCCTTGAAACCACACCCTAAAGGAAAACCTTTGGTTTTCCATGGGTTCAAATTCATATCTGTTAGGGTACATATGAGGGTACTTCAAAATGTTTGAGGAGGGGCTGGTGCTGTGGCGCAACGGGTTAATGCCTTGGCCTGAAGCGCCGGCGTCCCATATGGGTGCTGGTTCAAAACCTGGCTGCTCCAATTTCTGATCCAGCTCTCTGCTATGACCTGGGAAAGCAGTAGAAGATGGCCCAAGTCCTTGGGCCCCTGCACCCCCATGGGAGACCCGGAAGAAGCTCCTGGCTCTTGGCTTCGGATCTGCACAGCTCCAGCCATTGAGGCCAATTGGGAAGTGAACCAGCGGATGGAAGACTCTCTCTCTGCCTCTCCTCTCTCTGTGTAACTCTGACATCCAAATAAATAAATAAATCTTTAAAAAAAAAAAAAAAGTCTGAGGAAAAATGGAACTAAAAGGTAAATTGGGATGAGTGTCTGACCTGCTGGGTAAGATGCTGGTTAAGACACCCACATCCCGTATCAGAGCACCTGGGTTCAACATCCAACTCTGGCACCTGACTCCAGCTTCCTTTCAATGCAGAGCCTGGGAGGCAGTGATAATGACCCAAGTGACTGGCTTCTTGCCACCCATGTGGGAAGTCTGTATTGCTTTTCTGGCTCCCAGCTTTGACTTGGTCCAGCCCAGGCCATGTGGTCATAGGGAGTGAACCAATGAATGGGAGTTCTTTGTTTCCTTCTATTTGTCTCTGTCTCTCTGCCTCTCAAATAAATTAAAAATAAAGATGAAAACGGATAAGTGTATTTCTGTGCAAAAAATTTAAATGATTCATCATTTTTTCATAATATGCATTTCCATGAACTTTATGAAGACCCCTCTCTGCCCTCAGGTGTTAGCATTATGATCTTGACAAGTCATGGAACTTGCCCCAGTGCCCCACACATGTGAAGGCATTTTGTTATAATTTAACCAATACCATACAGGTTCTTTCCTGTAATTATATCTTTCTCTCTATTTAGCTTGTCATCTCCTTGAGAGCAATCACCCGACCTTATTCTTTTGGTACTCAGCTTTTCCATAGGACCTAGAAGATACTCAGTACCTAATAAAGCACACATACATGCACACACTGGCACTCATACACACTCACACTCATTAGTGTGATTTGACGAATATAGGAACCTTTTAATTAGTTAGTATGCAAAAGGGTTATATATATGAGGATACCTCAGAAAGTTCATGGAGATTGGAATTTAAAGATAAGTTTATTTTGATGCAAAAACATTTTGAAATCCCTGCAGGTTTTGGATAACACACATTTTTTTCAAAAACTTTTTGAAGGCCCACTCTATACTTGCATTTCAACTTTATTGCACCAAAATAAACTTATCTTTTAGTTCTTCCTCAAACCATTTGAAGTCCCTTTGCATATGTTCACCAAGCTTCTAAGTAGGTTACCTAACGAAATAAGACTTGTTAATATTGAGCATATTCTTTGTTTGAATGTAATCGATGGTCAAGTAATATAGTACTTCCCAGATTTGCCTGATTATTTTGCCTAGTAAACTATTTTCTTTTTTAAGATTTATTTATTAATTTGAAAGACAGAGTTATGGAGAGGAAGAGGCAGAGACAGAGACAGAGAGAGGGAGAGAAAGAGATCTTCCATCTGCTGGTTCACTCCCCAAATGGCCGCAACAGCCAGAGCTGGACCGATCCAAAGCCAGGAGCCAAGAACTTCTTCTGGGTCTTCCTGGGTGCAGGAGCCCATGGACTTGGGCCACCTTCTACTGCATTCCCAGGCCACAGCAGAGAGCTGGATTGGAACTGGAGCAGCCGGGACTCAAACCGGTGCCATATGGGAAGCCAATGCTGCAGGCTGGGGTTTTAACTCACTGTGCCACAGCACCAGCCCCTGAACTATTTTCTATACTAACAGTTAAAATACCATTACAACATCTAAATAAGAAAATTATTTCTGTGTCCCATTCATTTAAGCCCACAACTCATGGCACAACTGTGCTCTGGTGTAGAAGTCTAGCCCTCCAACAATTCTTAAGGACTGACTCTGTTCAGGAGGTGAGGGGAGCACTGCAGGTAGGATACAAATGTGGGCTAGCCAGGGCACCAGGTTTCCATTCCAGCAACTACCAAGTCTACCACACTCACATCCACATCCACATGTAACATCTTATCTGAAATAGCCCATATCTCCCTGACCTCTTGGTCCTGCTCTGGACACTCCTAGCCCCCATCCCCCTGGGCCTGCTAGCGATCGCCTTTGATGTGCTGCTTCCTGCCAGTTCAATCCAACAACTAATGGAGTTATTATTTTTGTTTGTTTGTGTTTTAAAGCCCATAGCAATAAAATTTACTCCCAATAATACCACTGCAATTTTATGTCCTTAAAATGTACCATCAATGACATATGTAATAACCGAATTTCCTGTAAACAGAAGTGTTTTTCTGGGAAAAAGAGGGCTTTTTTGTTTCCATCATGGTTGGGCCCAGGTCCTTTGATGGAGTAATTGGTGATACAGGAAAGGTTGAGAAGCATCGTTGGAGACCACGTTATGGTTCAAAGTGCTGGGGCTCTGTTATTATGGTTCTGATGAGTTCTGTTCACAGAGTGAGTCAGGACAAGAAAACTCTTCCTAACCAGAACCTGCATTATAGTCATGGGCACATCTTCCCCAGCTAAGACAGAGCAAAGCCTTAGGGTCTGTGAGAATGACTGGCACTGACCATGGCTTTGCCCTAATAGAATCAAGTATAATTTTTAGGGAAGAATAGATCGTGAGTTGATAATAAAAAAATGACAGCTACTTAGGGTATTATATAAAGGAGGCTGCATAGAAATAGTGCCATTGTGTTCCCAAATGACTAGGCCACTCCTTTAGCCACAGGAGCATTGACTGCATGACCAACAAATCCCTTTAAATATCTTCTTATGCTGCTTCTCATCCCTATGGCTGCAGGCGATTTCACTCTTTCTTCCTCTCTGTGTGCTGTTTTTCATTCTACTCACTGGAGCTGTTTATCTCCCAGCTACCTTCTAAATAGACCTTCTTCCAGGATTTCACCATGGTCCCCAACCATGGCTGCACTTCCATACACCACCACCACATCTCCAGCTGCCTGTTAGACATCATGACCCAGATGCCCTACCCTCATCTCAAACCCACCTGAAGAGTTCTGGTCACAGGGGTGAATAGTACCCAAGGCCGTCACGTCCCCTCGGCTAGACTTGCTCTTGCTGCTCATTTACCCCAGACTCCATCAGCGGCACTGAGATTCAGCCACTCACGCAGACTCCTAATCTAGGAGTCAGCTTCAAATTCTCCCCACTCTCTCTTTTCCTCACAGCCAGCCATTGCCAAGTCCTATTGAGTGCGCCTCCACAATGTCTCTTTCTTGTCTACTCCATCCATCCTCACAATAGTCATTTTGTCCAAGTCTTTGGTGTCTTCCCCTTGGACCACTGCAGTCACCTCCACGTTGGTCACTCGGCCTTTCTGTGGCTCCCGGTTATCAAGTAAAGGCACAGCTCCAGTCCTGCCCCTGCCCCTGCCCCGGGACCTGGCACCTCAAGTCCTGCCCCTCCACCTGGCAGTCAAGGCTCCCCCATGCCTTAGCCAACTTCCAGTACATGCTGGTTCCCAAACATGTCCTACATTCTCTTGCCCCTTCTGATTGCCCTCCTGTCTGCAATCACCCATACCTTCAAGACCCCAATTCTCCCTGTTGTATGTGAATCTCCTCAGAATCCCAACTACGCTTTATTTCATTCATCCAACAAACACGAATTGAGCACCTATTATTTGCCAGGACTTATGCAAGGAGTTGTGGGTAATATAAAGAGGAATAAAACAGTACTCTTCCCTTGTGGATCTCTGGCTAATGGATCAGAATGACAGATATAACTAACTCAAAATCCCTATCAAGGTGCCCCTGAGTCCCATGTGATGGGTACATTCCTCTCAACCTGGAAATATCCTGAAGACCCTCCCATGTTGAAACATCTGTCTTTCCCTAGTACCACCCCTGAATCCTATAAAAAAGAGTATATGCTCATCATCTTTCTCATCTCCACTTTTTCCCATCTCTTTTTTTTTTTTTTTTGAAAGGTTTATAGAAAGAGGGAGGGAGGGAGAAAGGGGGAGAGAGAAATAGACAGAGAATGTGTTCTTTTTTAAAAAGAAAGATTTATTTATTTGAGAGGCAGAGTTACAGAGAGAGAGAGAGAGAGAGAGAGAGTCTTCCATCCACTGGTTCACTCACCAGATGGCCACAACGGCTGAAGCTGAGCCGAGTGGATCCAAAGCCAGGAGCCAGGAGCTTCTTCCAAGTCTCCCACATGGGTACAGGGGCCCAAGCACTTGGGCCATCTTCTACTGCTTTCTCAGGCCACAGCAGAGAGCTGGATCAGAAGTGGAGCACCCTTATGGATGCCGGCGCTGCAGGCGGTGGCTTTACCCACTACGCTACAGCGCTGGCCCCGAGAATATCTTCAATCTGTTGGTTCACTCCTCAAATGGCCACAATGGCCAGAGCTGGGCCAGGCTGAAGCCAAGAACCTGGAACTCCATATGGATCTCCCACATGGGTGGCAGGAGCCCAGACCCTTGGGCCATCTTCCGCTGCTTTCCCAAGGCGAATTAGCAGGGAGCTGGACAGGATGTGGAGCAACTGGGACTTGAACCGGCTCTCATATGGGGTGCCGGTGTGGCAGGCAGCAGCTTAACCTGCTGTGTCGCAATGTCACCCCCCTGGCCCACCATCGAACGCTTTAGCCCACTCCAGCCGGTCAAGTCAGGCCTTTGCCCACCTTCCTGACCAACTGTGCTACGCAAAGGTCTCCTTCCAGTGGACAAATCAGAAGACACTTCGCAGCTCTTCCCTTATTTAACCTCTCTAAGATTTCAAGTTGTCGGCAGATCTGTTTCCACTCCCTCTGCCCACCTCTAAACTGTTGTTTTTCCCAAGGATTCTTTTCGTACCTCTCTTCTCTTTCCACTCTGCAGTAAGCCCCTGCCCATGCCAGCCGTGGCAATCTCGCCCTATTCCTTGACTTCACGTCACTGCTAACTCCAAAATCAGTAACATGCATCGTGTCACGGGGCTAGCCTCTATGCTACACTGGGCCTACTCTATCATACAGGCAGCTGTGTGATCAGGCTCAGGACCCTAGCCATGCTCCTGAGGGACCTTCCCCTCACACACATACTCCCCACCCCAAACCTTCCCTTGCTCCTGCTTCTCTCCCCATTAATGCTCCTCCCGCACAGTCAGAAATCCTGGACTCTGCCCTCTTCCTTACTTGCCACATCCAGTCCACTGTTGAGTCCTATCGATGCTATTTGTGAAGTTTTTCTAGCTCCATTCTTCCCACAACTGCCCTGCATCAAGGCACTATTACCACTTCTCAGGGCTGCAGCACCAGCCTTCTAACTGGTGTGCCTACTTGCATTCCTCCCTCAAATTCCAATACATTCTCCAGACTGTTGCCAACAAGCCTTCTAAATGCACAGGTAACCCAGTCATTCCCTCATTTAAAAGTTTCCAGTCTCTTCCCCAAGTTTCCACTCACCTTTCCCACAGATATTTATTTACTACCCAGTAGATGGAAGCATTGCTTTAGGAACTGGCAATATGGCAGGAAACGAAACAATGTTCTGCCTTCATGGAGATTCTAATCTGGCATAAAGCCAAATGCCTTAGCAGCACCAACCATGAAACCCATGAAATGTATGCCTACCTCCCCAGCCTGCATCTTGATCCTCCTTGTGCCCTGCCCGCTAACCATATCTAATTGTAAAATGGGCCATCTCTTTCACACTCCCTGCCTTTGCCCAGGCTCTGTTGGGACTGCCTCCTTCCCACCTTCCATACCCGCTTTGCAAATCCCATTCTATAATAACCTCCTCTGGTGTAGTTTATAGGCTCCTATAGCTAGTGCTACTGTTGTGAATGACCTGGGTTCAAATCTCAGCTATGTACATACCAGCTGTGTGCGTTCTGTCCAGTTAACTGACTGTTCTGTGCTTTAAATCCTCATCTCAAAATAGAAACAGTAATATTATGTATCATGTGTTAATTGTGTAGTTGTGATAATTAAATTAGTCAGTCCCCCAAAAATGCTTAGACAAGTCAGTCGGCTGACACATAATTAGCCTGTAAGAAATGTTAGCTATTATTTTTCTTCATCATCATCATTATTATTATTCCACTCTTCACAATGTAGTATAATAGTTTCTCCTATTACGCATGTCTTAATATCTTCGGACCTCAGTGACTAACCTAATTTGGCATACTGTAGGCGCTTAGTAAATGTTGAGGCAAAAAGTGAAAGGACTGGCTGATTTGAGTTTGTGATTTGATTTCCTGTGAGCAAACAGGGTTATGGAGGAATAGCAACCTTAGTGTTGCTTCTCAGTATCTTTTTGAGTAAACATCTAGTTGTCTGTCATTTCCATTGTGTGAGCAAGAGCTGGATAGGAGGGACTAAGAAAGGAGCATTGATTTGGGCTGAACTGAAGTAGACCTGAGCTATTTACATGGCTTTATCCATTGACTCTTGAGTGGCGAAGAGACTGACAGCCTAACGTAGCCCTTGCCCTCAGTTCCCATCCCTCCTCCTCACTTCATACTTTCCATTTGCTTCTTTCCCAGTACCATATTCCCCTTAAAGATGCATAAACTGAAGCCAGGAGGAAAAAGAACGCTTAGAGGAAAGGGGGAAGGCGTGGAGAAGGGTTAGCACCTCCCTCCTTCCTTTACTGAGATCAAAGCCCGTGTTTTCCCTTGAAGGCCGGCTGGCCTTTTTCATTCCCTGCTCCACCTGTCTGGGAATGGGATTGCTGCTTGCCCATTTCCTTTCCTCCTTGGGGCTGGAGGGCAGTTTCAGGGTGGGGCCTCGAGCTATTTCCAGTGCTAGCCAAATCCCTCCACCCCAACATCACTTTTGCCTTGCGTGATCATATTTCCTTTTCACCTCGCCAGTAAGCAACAAGTGGCAGGACCATGACAGGAAACTCTGAGAGATGTCAGTTTCTCCACAGGCCCTAAGCAGAGCTAATGGCTTAAACAAGTCGGGAGGGACCTGGTAGCTGCTAGGCATTATCTGGCAGGAGGAACAGGCTCTTCTTTCTACAAAGCCCCAAATGCTTTGCCCAGCATCCCTCAGGGCATGGATGAGGCTTGGTTAGGCAAGGGGTCCTTGCCCCCAGGAGAAGGGACTTCACAGTTATTAAGGTCCAACTCTGTACCAGGCCCTATGCTAGGCCCTTTTAAAGCTATTATCTCATTGCTTCCTAACAATCCAACCAAGTCAGCATTTCTCCTCTCTCTGGTCAAAATGACGAAACCAAGATTAGGCAATTTATCCAAGGTACACAACTAGATCCAGGCACTGAAATCCAGTTCCCAACTCTGAAGCCAGTGTTCTTTCCATGTCATCACACTGCCTCAAGAGTCTAAAAGGGTCATTAATGCTATGAGTTGACTTCTTGAATTATTCAACACAACTAACTGAACAGCTAGCTAAACCCTGGGTGAATTAATTTAATTTAACATACATTTAAGGAAAACCTGTGATGACTTGAGTTCAACTCTACAGGGCACGCAAGGGGAATGTGCTGGAAGTCTGTGACTTTGCAGCATTCATAGTCCGTAGAAAAGATCTAAGGAGTGCAAAAAATAAAGATAACCTATAACACAGAAACAAAGAAAAACCTTGACGGGCTGGAGTGGGGAAACAGTAACATCTTTGCCTTAGATACAGCATAGGACTACTAGGTGCCTGCTGCCACTCTCAGCCTCCAGCAAAGATCAGGGCCAGCCAACTGCTATGTGGAACTGGCTGGCAACACAGGGACTTTCTGTGCATTCTTCTAGCTTAAGAATAGTGCAAATAAGCAAGACCTGGAAACAAGGTTTGATTGGCAAGGCGGGGAGAAGTTTAGGAGTCCAGACTTAGCTGTTACAAGTCTGCTTCAGCAAAGAACGGGTTATTTATGACTTAGCCCACTGTGTGGCTCAATTAGTTAAAGCCAGGTGCTAATGAAGCCAAGCCAAGAGGCCTAATCCCAGGAGAGCCGAGTTCTGTCACATGGGCAGTCAGTTCTGGTCCCAGCTGGCCACCTTACAACTGTGTGCTCTTGATCAAAGAGGGAACTAAAGTAGGAGAGGCCGGACAACCACATAGTAGGCACTCACTAGGGAGGACATGCCGTTCCAAACCCTCAGCCCCACGCAGACCACTCGCGGCATGTCTCGCTGACAGAGGATCAGCAGCGTCATCTTCACTCGTGGAGGCAGAACATTCCCTCCTTCTGGACCTCGGCGCCTCTCTGATTTTTATAGCGCTTTGATGCCAGGGGCTTGGGTCTCCCTGAGGGGCTGCTTCCCTGCAGCTGCCTGTCTTCTGTTGCTCTCTCTAAGCCAGTCTTTCCATACCTATGACATGAGTGCACCACTTGACACCCTCTGAAGAAGAGGCCGCCTAAGGAGAGCATGCCACACCTGTTGGAAGCCTTCTCTTGCAGAGCCAAGCCCACAAGGTCCCTCAGGCTTGGCCTGAGGGGCCTTCCTTGGCTAAAAATACAAGCCTCTCAGGTTTCCTCCACAATGACTGGGGCAGTGGTTAGTTTCTGGATATGTCCCCCAGGTAACCCCTCTTATCTGTTCCATATATGGGCTTGCTAAGGACATCTCTACTCAAGGCCTCTTCATCTCCAGACCTCAGGCCTTCAGGCACCAGAGAGTGATAACTCCAGCAGGAAGAACCTAAGTCTCTCTCTTTCTCAGTCAGTCAGTGTACACACATGCATGCATGCACGCACACACACACAAGCATTGGCACAGCCTTGGGCCTTGGGCCTTTTCCTTTTAATTAAATGTGCAGAGTTTTCTGTCATGGATGTGCAAAAAGGCATCAAATTACTCCCATGTCTTCCACAGTGATGCCATTAGACTCCTTAGTGATTGTTCCACAACATCTCCCACGGTGCCAGATGTACATGATTCTTAACAACAATAATTTGGTGACAGCAGCCATAACCCTGGATTATTTTTAAGAAGCTCTTTGAATGGCGTCAAAGTCAAGACACATATCAAGGTCCCTGTTTTCATGCCCTCTGTACCATTTTTTCATGGAATTTGAATTTCCCTGGTTTCCTTCCCTCCTAACAATATCACTATTCAAAGCACGTAATGTTAAGGACCATACGCTCCCTCTCCAGAGAGTGTGCACAAATACTATTTCTGTTAAAAACTAAACAGAAATAGTAGCTTTGCATATTTCCCATTCAAAGACTTATCCCAATTGAATGATTCCCTTTGTCATGGAGTGTTTTTCCCCAAGCAGGCCCTAACAGAGAAGCTGAATCAGATATTGTGATTTAGCAAAGGTCACAAGGAGTCATCTAGCGAGCTAGAAATAGAATCCACAAGCTTTATTTTTGATTCCGTGATTTTAAAAACAAATCAACTCGACTATAGAGAAATAAAAATGAAAGCAGAGAAACTAAACTTGTTTACCATATCGGGGAGCAGGGGATTCAAGGCAACCAAAACTAACAGGCAGCTGCCAAGACCTGTGATCACCTAGGAATGGAGCGACACTGAGCTGCCTGCCCTCAGGTAGTTGATAATCCAGTAAAGAGATGGCAGGGGGATATGTGAGCACTGTAGGAAAAAACAATCTCTATCCAATGCTGAATGCGCTTGGGAACACCTACAGGACCCCAGAGGAGGTCTCATGTGCCTTCCTAGCACCCCCCACTTTGCAGCACAGTGATCTGCATGTGATAAGCAGACCAGCCTCTATTGGAACAAGGGCCATAAGAGAGGCACCAACAGAATGCTCTGGGGTTGATGGAGAATGAGGGCCAGCTTTGTGAAGGAACTGACATTTGAGCTGCGCCTGGAAGGATGGCGAGGCTTTTCACAGGCACCAGGGTTTGGGTGCGGGCCCTTGCAGGCCCCAGGAAAGAGCAATGGCAAAGGTTTCAAGTGAAGACAAGGCATGGTGTGACTTGGGAGCATGGTATATCCAGTGCAGGTGGCAAACAGGGGAGTGGCACAAGCTAAGGATGGAGAGAACGTGGAGACCTAGACAGGGAGACCCCCGAGCAGCAAGCTACAGAATTTAGCAGCTGAATGTCTGAGCAAGGGGCCTGATGCCACCAGGACCCGGGCTTCCGGCGGCATCCTACCGCTCTGCCTTGATAGGCATCCCCTGCCTCACTGGTAGTAGTGAGTTTCTTTTCGTTGTCCTGTTTGTATGTGGTTTGGTTTGGAGGTTTTATGTGGTTTCGTTTGCTGTCTGGCCTTTCCCTTTTCCTCACAGTTCTTCACAGCATATGGTCCTGATTACGTGCTGGAAATCACGCCAAGCTGCCGGCCAGACCGCAATGAGCCCCACCGAATCCAGCAAATCCTCAACTACATCAAAGGTGAGCACCACCCCTTGAGTCCTGCCCTCCTTGTTCCCCTGTGTTTGTGGTGGCCCATCAGTGGGGCTTCCTCAAACACCATTTGTCTTTTTGGTGGCGAATCATGTCACGGACTTGGAAGGGAAAGTTCTTCGTGGCCTGACAGCTTGTAGTTGGAATTCTGCACTGGCCACTCTGGTTGGGATTGTCATTTGGCTGGCTAATGTCACCTTCAGAAGGACAAAAGGTTCAGCTTTAGGCACCTCCAGGGGAAAACCAGATCTAAAGTACACCCTGAGATATTTTCTTTTGAAAAGACCAAGAGGAAAATCTTCTTCACAATGAGAAAAGTTCAATTCAGACCCAGGGGGTCAGGGTGGAGGAGGGACTCACAGACATGCTCTTCCAGCGTGGATGGATCCTTAGTCCACTCGTGCCTGGAGAGACTTGTGGAGCTCCAGTGTGTAGTCAGGGATTCTGATACCCTAGGATGGGGGTTCCCCAGTCTCACTCAGAGTTCTGGAGTGGGGCTACACTCCATAATTCTTCCCTTCCCTGAGGCTACCCTGGAATCATTCCAGCCTCAGGGTGGAGGAGAATGCCAATCATCACACGCCATTGGCCTCTTAACCACACTGTCCACTAGCTATTTGGGGTCACTCTCCCCAGCTTTCCAGTAGAGCCTCCCCGACTCCACCCCAGCTGCCTCTATACAACTCATTTCATCTACCACTCATTTTAAGTATTTTAGGCACTCGTTTCCCTGTTTAAGTGTGTGTGTGTGTGTGTGTGTATCCTAATTATCTGCAGTGTTTAGAGACCAAAGGTATCAGATTGCCCATCCTAGAGAGTAAAAGTCCTGTGTTCATTTGTAAAGTGACCCAGCTAGCACTAGTTCTCCTACCTTTGACTCCCTCGTTGGAAGGTAATCTGATGAAACAAGGGAGGCGCTGTCTATGTTGTGGTCAGCCTGAGAGAGTACACTGTGTCCAGAGGGTCTTTGCTGAGGGTTGTATTAAGGTCCATATCCCCTAGTAGAGCCCAAAACATGCCACCAGCAAAGTCTATAGGCCAAGACTCCATGCCCTGGGCTCCACCAGCCAAAGACAATTTGCTAAAGCAATAAGTCATAAACTCTTAGCTTACGCTCATAGCATTGCTTATTGCCCCTGCTGAAGTGTCCGTAGCCCTCAGTCTTCTCCTGACCCTGTAGCTTCAAGCCGCCTCCCTCTGGCCTCTCAGTGACCACTGACCTCACAAGTTCTCACTTCCTAACCAAATCCTTTTCCCTTGTCCAACCTTTAAAGCCTCACAATACTGTTCCTGGCCCCTCTCCAGTCCTTCCCACTGTGCTGCAGCCCTGGTGAACTGGTGAACTCACGCTAGCTCCCCCGGCTCCTCTCAGACCCAGGACAGGTTTCCTGGGTCCGTCAAGACTGATCCTGGGCCAACTTCTTTAACCCCTCTTCCCTCAACCTGGCCATGTGCCCTCATCTGGGCTCGACATCCTGTTAGGGCACAGAAAGAGAAATAGCAGCGGAGCAACTAAGCAAGCCCCTGCAGCTACTTGTGCACACCTCTGCACGTGCAGTTAGGTCTATGCTTTGGCTTGCCTGCACACATACAAGGCACATGGCTCCAGAAAGTGTGACATCTTGCTATTGAGGAAATGGAAATGACAAATGAGAGAAGACATAAAGAAGGTAATGCAAGGAGAAGAGGACTAGGAAAGGTAAGAAACCTAAAAGAGAAGTAAATTTTAAAAAAGAGGCTGGAGGTAAAAGGCTGGGATGAGGTTGTTTAAAAAAAATAGTGATAGGTCTTAGAGGATGTGGGAATTACGTAGCAGTCCAGATTTGTTAAAGACCCTAACAGGTTGAAATAGTATTCTGTTTGTAACCCATGAAATTAATCTGAAGGAAAACACATGGACCAGGATTTGGGTCCACAAAAACAACTGAACACACACAAACAGAAGGCATGGCTTAGCAGCATTTCGTCTGAAAGAGAGATAGGGACTTTAGTTGACACAGAGCTCAGAGTGAGTCACTGGGGCAAGGTGGCCTCCAGAGATGCTGATGCAGTATCGACCTCACTTTAAGAGGGCTCTAAACAAATAGAAGCATGCTCTAGAAGGTCAATCAGGCTGGGGAGAAACTTGGAGCCCAGGCTCCAAGCGGTCTGTTTGGAGGATCTGAGGCTTAAAATGGTCTCTACTTCATATCTCTGAAATGCTGTCACAGAGCAGAGGTCTGTGATGCCACAGGGTACAGAGCTGGACTCATGGGTGGATATTATGAAAAGGCAGATTTTCATTCTTCAAAAGAAAGAATTTGGGGCCGACTCCGTGGCGCAATAGGTTAATCCTCCGCCTGCGGTGCCAGCATCCCATATGGGCGCCGGTTGTAGTCCTGGCTGCCTTCTTCCAATCCAGCTCTCTGCTGTGGCCTGGGAAAGCAGTAGAGGATGGCCCAAGTCCTTGGGCCCCTGCACCCGCGTGGGAGACCGGGAGGAGGCACCTGGCTCCTGGCTCCTGGCTTTGGATCGGCGCAGCTCCAGCCCTTGGGGAGTGAACCAACGAAGGAAGACCTTTCTCTCTGTCTCTACCTCTCACTGTCTGTAACTCTACCTCTCAAATAAATAAATAAAATCTTAAAAAAAAACAAAAGAAAGAATTTTGTTTTTAAAAAAGATTTATTTATTTATCTGAAAGGCAGTTACAGAGAGGCAGAGGCAGAGAGGAGGGGTGGTCTTCTATCCACTGGATCATTCCGCAAGTGGCTGCAACGGCTGGAGCTGCGCCAATCCGAAGCCAGGAGCCAGGAGCTTCTTTCCAGGTTTCCCACATGGGTGCAGGGGCCCAAGGACTTGGGCCATCTTCTGCTTTCCCAGAGCATTAGCAGGGAGCTGGATCAGAAGTGGAGCAGCTGGGACTACCACTGCAGGTGGCGGCTTTACCTGCTACGCCACAGCACCAGTCCCAACAGAAAGAATTTTCTTACAATTAGAACTGCCCAAAGTGCAACAGGTTGCCAGGAAAGGAATGAAGGTCTCTGTCACTAGAAATACACAAAAGGACTTTCAAATGTTCGTGGAAAACATGTATTATGAAGACTACACATGGATTTCAAATATTCTTTGCCCCCAAATAAATTTATTATTAATTCCATTTTCCACAAACTTTTTGAAATCCCCTTGTATGTTACAGGAAGAATATAGAAAAGAATTAAAAGAGCATGGTGAGAGTGCAGGGGCTGGTAGATGAGTCACAGTTGTTGAGTAGGGGAGGTAAGGCTGTGTATAGGAAAGAACTGATTGGGAGAAGAGAAGCTAATTGGCTACATGTGGGTGAGGAAGAGCCAAGAGCAAGTAGAGCATCTATAGAATACTGGGAATGTCCAAATTGTCCATTTTCCCACCTCTTTCACATTGACAAAGTCTTGTGTTCTACCTATGCAAATTAGCAGAGAACGTGAGTGCAGAATCAAAGAGAAATGCAGCTAAACCTAGAAGAAAGCAGACTAGAAAGAAGTCCAAATGTTGCTAAAGAAAATGGCCAGGCTAACCTGTTGTACTGGTACCATGCCCCTCCAGCCTGGTGACGCATGCTGCCATCAGATAGTGTGTTGCCATGACAATGGTCAGTGTGGAAAGGCTGCGGAATTTTTTGCATTCTGAAAGGTTTTCCTGAATCCTGTCTACGAGACTGTCATTTATTCTTGCATATAAAAACCTCAGCAATGCTCTGCTCCCCAGTCCCCCACCCCCCATGTAAAACAAAAAGCCACATGAGGGGTCCAGAGTGATGTGGGCAGGTGAGACAGCAGTGAGGGAGCAGGCAGACTCCTGAGTTTCACCAGCATATTTAGTTGAATTTGTTTATTTAGCCTTTGGAGTTTTTTTCTCTTTTCTTACCACATTCCTTAGAAACACAAAAGATGAGATTTTCACCTACTGGAAATCAAATCTGCCAAAGTTCGCCTCATAGAGATGCATTCCTTGTGCGTGTGCTACAGGGTGACTCAATAGACAGGCAAATTGAGACCTCACCTTATCCCAGTTTTACCGCCCATTAGTCTTTCTGAGACAAAAAAATAATAATAATAAGACCATGGAGAGTCAATTCAAGCCATTGGAAAAAAAAAGCTCCGTTTCACTCCCACAAATTGCTATCTCATGCCTATGAGCTATCTTAAAGGTATGTGTCACTGTTCACAAGGAAGTACGGGTTACAGAGCAGACTCCTGACTGCTACTGTAAAATGACCCCCACCCTGCCATGCTCAGCTCCCGGTCTGCTTCCCTTTCCTCTTCTCACAGTGCTCCAGAGGAATCAGCTCACGGTGAACCTTGCAGAGTTGGAACAGTGCTGCTATGGCCAGTCCCGAAGGGACAGGCTCCTCATGCCTGGCTAGCTGTGCATGGGGAAATGGGGATAGTGGTGGGAGGTTTGCTAGTCTCTGATACTGATGGCATTTGAATCAAGTCGGGGCCCCTAAGGGAGCTTGATGTTGCTGAGGTCCACCCTTGGTAGGGAGGGGTGGCTGAGTTGTGTGTGAGTGTCTGTTGGAGTCATAACTAGAAGTTTCAACATTTGCTCTGAGTTCCCAGATCTATCCCCAAGTCTGTCCAGGATAGGAAAAAAAAAATGAATGAGGTCAGGAAGTAAGGAAGAGGAGGAAAAAGGAGGGAGGGGCCAGACACAAGAAGGAAGAGAAAAGCCTTGTGCACAGCTGCCCTTTCTGACCGTAAATGAAGGAGGCTCAATTTGGGTTGGGAGATGGACCGCTCAACTAATGCAGCTGTGGGGACAGACAACACAGGTGGAATAAGAATAGCTGCTACTTGTCTTAAAGATGGGGAAACTGAGGCTCAGAGAGACTAAGTGACTTGGCCAAAGTCATCTTTCTTCATTCCATTAGCAAGTGATTATTAAGCATCTATTACGTGCCGCACATATGTGGTAATATTAAGTGATACAGCAGACATTTGGACCCAGGTCTCTCCGAACTGAAGCTTGGGAGTCCGGCTGTTTGGCCTTTCTGGTGCTCCCCTTTCCTTGCCAGTATTGCCCTGTCAGATCCACCCCACACCCTCTGTCTTCTTTTTCCAGTCGCCCCTAGTAAACCCCTCCCACTTTGCACCACACACCCAGCTCCTTCCATGGGGTGTCTCCAAAATCTGAAATGTCATATCTCCCTGGAAACGGGAAGCAGGCAGCCACAGGCAACCCTTGAGATTCTGGCCACTGACCTAGACTTTTTAGCTCTCCCTGACCTCCCCACCCGTGCTGTGCCTCCATGGCCCCCACCATGCTGTGATCTGAAGCTCCTGGTTCCATTTCCAGATGAGTAAACAAGGAAAAGAGAAAGACAGAAGGTAGAAGAAGCCTGCTCACCTGGCTTCTGCTGCCTGAAGTGTGCTGTGGCCGCAAGCTCCAGTCTGCTATTTACAGTTCCACAGCCCCAGACTGAGACCCTTTGCATATCTGCCAGGAATAGTATCCTTAGGAGAAACACTGTGCAGGCTGCAAGCAGCACCTCCCCTGGCAGCCTGCAGTCTGGGATTGACACCACGGGGCTGGCAGTTGAGACTTAAAGTCTGGGCATGTTCAAAGCCTGCTGGAGCCCTAAGCTTGAAGCAGAGCCCTGCTCGGTGGGACTCTACACCGTGGAAATTCAGTTTCCTTCCACACCTCCTCTTCCTTTCTGAGAAGTCTGGATAAGTTGAAAGGCAGGGTTGGTCCCAAGGACAGACTGACTGCTTTAGGACTCCTTGGGAGGACTCTGGAGCACGATCCTGGAGGATACCCTGAGTCAATTTGCATGACTTCAGGTTAGGGTCTCTCTCATACCCATCCCTTCTCTCCCCGTCTTGTCCCCATCCTCTCTTCCTCTCCATCTCCCTGTGGTCCTTTCCAGGAGCCTGTTGCCAACCTGGGCTTCCCCATTGCTCAGGTCCCTCTGTTTT